>NC_133723.1:2421170-3164527 GCF_048934315.1 Petromyzon marinus
CCTGCACCTCCGATTAGCACGGTTGGATATGTACGATGCGAAAGAAGTTCACCATTCACACTGCCCATAGACTCAGCACTGCTCATAGACTCAACACTGCCCATAGACTCAACACTGCCCATAGACTCAACACTGCCCACAGACTAAACAACGCCCATAGACTCAACACTGCCCATAGACTCAACACTACCCATAGACTCAATACTGCCCATAGACTCAACACTCCCCATAGACTCAATACTGCCCATAGACTCAACACTACCCATATATTTAAAGCTTTCGTGTCTGCAGGGATTCATATTCTTGGATCTTTCGGTAAAGTCACGTAGAAGGGAAACAATAAAATAATAAATCAATAAAATTCTCACGACGTTTCGACTGCAACACAAGCAATCATCATCAGGTGTGAAAACCACAGCAAGAAAATTTTGAAAAAAGTGGCGTTTTTTAACGTTGGCACCACGGAGAGCGATTTGGCCGTTATTCAGATGGATGAGTCCATTTATGTTCGGAAAAGAGGAGGGGGGAGACTAAAATAATGCATGCGGCCTGAAAGCCACCGTAAGCGTGAACAATCAATTAAGACCCGAAATGGTTAATCAAATCCTTCCAATGATTGCTAAGCCAGAATCCATCTTCTCGGTTGAAATTGTCTCTGTGTTTGTATATGTGGATAGCCTCATGAACGAATCTTTCATGGTAGCCAGATGGCTTGCAAAGAACCTCTGTCTTGGAAAAGTCAATGTCATGTGAGCCTACTGAATTATAACAGTGATCTGCCATGGCCGAGGTGTTGGTCCTACCGTGTTTTAGGTCTGCTTTGTGTTCACGAATGCGGTCCGAGACATGTCGTTTGGTTTCTCCAATGTAACTACTACTACAGAGGCAACTTAGTTTGTAGACGCCAGGGTACTGTATGTCCGGAATCACATCTTTTACAGACGGAACCAGATCACGGATTTTATGTAATGTGTCGAATCGGGCCTGGATCTTGTGTTTATTCAAGATTTTGGAGATCTTTTTTTGTGATCCCCGCAATGTAGGGTAAAGAGCTTGGTGTACGTGCTTGAGTTCACTGGCTATGTGTTCCTGGTCGGATTATGCATTTGGCTCTATAGTGCAGAGTCTTGATGAGGGAATTCTTCTGGGATAGATGGTGGCGGGAATCCGGTTTCAGGTAAGCATCCCGTATGGGTAGCTTTCCTGTACAGACGGAACCAGATCACGGATTTTATGTAACGTGTTGAATCGGACCTGGATCTTGTGTATATTCAAGATTTGAGATTTTTTTGTGATCCCCGCAATGTAGGGTAAAGTGATGGTTTTGAAAGGCTCCTCAAGAGGGTCCTTCTTCATGGTTGGAGTGATAGCTTTGCGGATTGTGTAGTCGGAGTAACCATTAACCTTAAGAGCTTGGTGTACGTGCTTGAGTTCATTGGCTATGTGTTCCTGGTCGGATATGCATTGGGCTGTATGGTGCAAGAGTCTTGATGAGGGAATTCTTCTGGGATGGATGGTGGTGGGAATCCGGTTTCAGGTAAGCATCCGTATTGGTAGCTTTCCTGTAGACAGAGTGGCTCATTGAACCATCAGGTCTCTTTTTTTATTAGGACATCCAAAAAAGGTAGCTTGCCATCTTTTTCGACTTCCATGGTAAATCTGATGGCTGGGTATATGGAATTGATGTGGTCGAGGAATTGGTTTAGAGCAGGTCGGCCATGTGGCCAGATGACAAAAGGGCAATCCACGTACCTCTTCCATAAGGTTGGGCGCAGAGTGGCAGTCTGGATGGCGTCAGTCTCAAATTTATCCATGAAAATGTTGGCTACAACCGGAGACAGGGAGGAGCCCATTGGGGTGCCCTCAGTTTGTTTGTAGACAGTTCCATTCCAAGTGAAGTATGTATTGGTTAAACAGTGTCTCACCAGGGGGGGTACCTCAGTGTTTAGTCCTTGATGAACCAAGTCTTCAATGATTGCGATGGTGTCAGGTACAGGAACTTTGGTGAAAAAGGAATCTACATCAAAACTGACAAGCAGGTCGTCTGGGGACAGGGAAATACCCGTGATTGTCGATACCAGGTGAGTAGAATTTTGTACTGCAGAGGTGGTTTTTCCAGTGAAAGGCCGCAGGATTTCAGACAGAAAACGAGGCAGTTTGTTTCAACCGCATTAATTGATCAAACCAAACAGTTCTCGTTGAAACCTTCTGCTGCCAGGCCACCAAGATTAAACGGCTTACCAAAAATACATAAAGTAGATACACCCCTTCTTCCATCGTCTCTACTATCAACTCCCCCACCTACAAAACTGGCTCGTTTTCTGTCTGAAAACCTGCGGCCTTTCATTGGAAAAACCACCTCTGCGGTACAAAATTCCACTCACCTGGTATCGACAATCAAGGGTATTCCCTGTCCCAAGACGACCTGCTTGTCAGTTTTGATGTAGTTTCCTTATTCACCAAAGTTCCTGTACCTGACACCATCGCAATCATTGAAGACTTGGTTCATCAAGGACTAAACACTGAGGTACCCCCCCCCCCCCTGGTGAGACACTGCTAAACCAATACATACTTCACTTGGAATGGAACTTTATACAAACAAACTGAGGGCACCCCAACATTTTCATGGAGAAATTTGAGACTGACGCCATCCAGACTGCCACTCTGCACCCAACCTTATGGAAGAGGTACGTGGAAGACACTTTTGTCATCTGGCCACATGGCCGGCCTGCTCTAGACCAATTCCTCAACCACATCAATTCCATACACCAAGCCATCAGATTTACCATGGAAGTCGAAAAAGATGGCAAGCTACCTTTTTTGGATGTCCTAATAAAAAAGAGACCTGATGGTTCAATGAGCCACTCTGTCTACAGGAAAGCTACCCATACGGATGCTTACCTGAAACCGGATTCCCACCACCATCCATCCCAGAAGAATTCCCTCATCAAGACTCTGCATTAAAGAGCCCAATGCATATCCGACCAGGGACACATAGCCAGTGAACTCAAGCACGTACACCAAGCTCTTAAGGCTAATGGTTACTCCGACTACACAATCCGCAAAGCTATCACTCCAACCATCAAGAAGGACCATCTTGAGGAGCTTTCCAAAACCATCACTTTACCCTACATTGCGGGGATCACAAAAAAGAGATCCAAAATCTTGAATAAACACAAGATCCAGGTCCGATTCAACACGTTGCATTAAAATCCGTGATCTGGTTCCGTCTGTACAGGAAAGCTACCCATACGGATGCTTACCTGAAACCGGATTCCCACCACCATCCATCCCAGAAGAATTCCCTCATCAAGACTCTGCACTATAGAGCCAAATGCATATCCGACCAGGAACACATAGCCAGTGAACTCAAAGCACGTACACCAAGCTCTTTACCCTACATTGCGGGGATCACAAAAAAAGATCTCCCAAAATCTTGAATAAACACAAGATCCAGGTCCGATTCGACACATTACATAAAATCCCGTGATCTGGTTCCGTCTGTAAAAAGATGTGATTCCGGACATACAGTACCCTGGCGTCTACAAACTAAGTTGCCTCTGTGGTAGTAGTTACATTGGAGAAACCAAACGACATGTCTCGGACCGCATTCGTGAACACAAAGCAGACCTAAAACACGGTAGGACCAACACCTCGGCCGTGGCAGATCACTGTTATAATTCAGTAGGCTCTTTACATGACATTGACTTTTCCAAGACAGAGGTTATTTGCAAGCCATCTGGCTACCATGAAAGATTCGTTCATGAGGTTATCCACATATATAAACACAGAGACAATTTCAACTGAGATGGATTCTGGCTTAGCAATCATTGGAAGGATTTGACAAACCATTTCGGGTCTTAATTGATTGTTCACGCTTACAGTGGCTTTCAAACCGCATCCATTATTTTCGTCTCCCCCCTCCTCTTTTCCGAACATAGATGGACTCGTCCATCTGAATAACTGCCGAATCGCTCTCCGTGGTGCTAACATTAAAAAAACGCCACTTTTTTTCAAATTTTCTTGCTGTGGTTTTCACACCTGATGATGATTGTTTGTGTTGCAGTCGAAACGTCGTGAGCATTTTATTGTTTTATTTTTTTATTATTTTATTGTTCCCTTCTACGTGACTTTACCGAAATAACCAATAATATACTACCCATAGACTCAACACTGCCCACAGATTCAACACTACCCATAGACTCAACACTGCCCATAGCCTCAACATTACCCATAGACTCAACACTGCCCATAGCCTCAACACTACCCATAGACTCAACACTACCCATAGACTCAACACTACCACATAGGCTCAATACTACCCCATAGACTCAACACTACCCCATAGACTCAACACTGCCCATAGACTCAACACTGCCCATAGACTCAACACTGCCCCATAGACTCAACACTGCCCCATAGACTCAGCACTGCCCATAGACTAACACTGCCCATAGACTCAACACTACCCATAGACTCAACACTGCCCATAGACTCAACACTACCCCATAGACTCAACACTACCCCATAGATTCAACACTGCCCATAGACTCAACACTACCCCATAGACTCAACACTACCCCATAGACTCCAACACTGCCCATAGACTCAACACTGCCCATAGACCCAACACTGCACATAGACTCAACACTACCCCATAGACTCAACACTACCCCATAGACTCAACACTACCTATAGACTAAACCTACCCATAGACTCAACACTGCCCATAGACTCAACACTGCACCATAGACTCAACACTGCCCATCGACTCAGCACTGCACCTCCGATTAGCACGGTTGGCTGCGTACGGTGCGAAAGAAGTTCAAGACACGTCGAAAAAACACGCCACTCCTCTGGCCTCTCTCAACACGAGCCAAGTTCACCAGCTGTGGTTCAAGCGAGCCAGACTGATGCTGATGAGACCCCGGACGGCGAAACTGGGTCCAGACTTTCGCTTCGCGTTTAAAGCGATGCGGATTGTTGCCCCATGCGGGACATTTCGTGGTGGTGTCGCTGA
This sequence comes from Petromyzon marinus, assembly GCF_048934315.1. Taxonomy (NCBI): domain Eukaryota; kingdom Metazoa; phylum Chordata; class Hyperoartia; order Petromyzontiformes; family Petromyzontidae; genus Petromyzon; species Petromyzon marinus. The sequence goes on from NC_133723.1 coordinate 2,426,191, forward strand.
TGGGATGTGCAAGAGGCATACAGTAAGACGCAGTGTACACGCGAACATGCAACTTGACACTTGACACACACACAGACACACACACACACACCCACACACTGCTCACACACACAGACACTGCACGCACACACACACAACTACAGTACACACACCCACACACAACTACAGTACCACACACACACACACACCAGATACTACACACAACTACAGTACACACACCCACACACACACTGCACACACACACCAGATACTACACACACACAACTACAGTACACACACCCACACACACACTGCTCAACACACACCACACCAGATACTACACACAACTACAGTACACACACCCACACACACACTGCACACACACACCAGATACTACACACACAATTACAGTACACACACCACACACTGCCCACACACACACTAGATACTACACACACAACTACAGTACACACACACACTCCTCACACACACACACCAGATACTACACACACACAACTACAGTACACACACACTACACACACACCAACACACATACACTACACTACTGGCGTTGTTATTGGGTGGGTGGTGGTGGCGGTGTTGTTGGGTGGGTGGTGGTTGGTGATGGGTAGTGGTGGGTAGTGGTGGTAGTGGGTGATGGTGGTGGTTGGTGGTAGTGGGTGGTGGTGATAGTGAATGGTGGTAGTAGTGGGTGGTAGTAGTGGGGGATGGTGGTGGTAGTGGTTATATAGTACACACACACTACACACACACTACACTATATAGTACACACACACTACACACACACACTACACTATATAGTACACACACACTACACACACACTACACTATATAGTACACACACACTACACACACACACTACACTATATAGTACACACACACTACACACACACTACACTATATAGTACACACACACTACACTTTATAGTACACACACACTACACTATATAGTACACACACACTACACACACTACACTATATAGTACACACACACTACACTATATAGTACACACACACTAAACACACCTACACTATATAGTACACACACACAAAACACACTACACTATATAGTACACACACACCACACACACACTACACTATATAGTACACACACACCACACACACACTACACTATATAGTACACACACACTACACACACCCACCACACACACATACACACACACACACACCACACACTACACACACACACACCACACACACTACACACACACCACACACACACTACACACACCACACACACTACACACACACACACACTACACACACTACACTACACAGACACCACACACACTACACAGACACCACACACACACTCACACACCACACACTACACACACACACTACACACACTACACTACACACACTACACACACCAACACACACACACTACACACACCACACACACTATGCTCCCACACTCCCGTCCTCTCACCTCATTCACGCGCCGCGAACTGCTCCAAGTCCACCGCACGGGATGAACCCCCCCCACTGATCCCCCCACTCCCCCTGATCCCACCTGCTCCGCGTTGCCCCCCACCACCTCCCCCCACCCCTCTGATCCCCCCTCTCGCAGACCCCTCTGCTGCTCCAAGTCAATCACGCAGGGGTCGTCATCTCGGGAGTTTGCGAGCTCCTCTCACTGCTCCCCCCCCCCTCCTCCTGAGAGGCGAGTTACGAGATGACTGCCGACACCAGCGAACTTCGGATATTTCCACTCTCGTTGCACTCTCCCTCCCTCTCTCCACTCTCCTCTCTCTCTCTCCCCTCTCTCTCTCCACTCTCCCCTCCCTCTCTCTCCTCTCTCCACTCTCCCTCCCTCTCTCTCCCTCCTCTCTCCCCTCCCTCTCTCTCCTCCCGCCCACCCACTCAACACCCCCCCCCCCCGCTGTGGAGGGAAGGGGGGAGGGGGGTTGCGGTTCCCCTTGAAATCATAGGAAACAGCCCCCCCCTCCCGACTGCCCCCTCCCCTCCACCCCCACTCCCCAATGCCCCCCCCCTCCATAATTCCCCCCTCCCCAATGCCCCCTCCCCTCCCCACTGCCCCCTCCCCTCCCCACTACCCCCTCCCCCCCACTGCCCCCTCCCCGGCCGTGCCCGGTGCTGGGCGCGCCTCGCTCGAGGGAGAAATTCAAGTTCTTGGGCAATGATGGCGATGGGTGGTGGTGGTGGTGGCGGTGTTATTGGGTGGGTGGGTGGTGGTGTTATTGGGTGGGTGGGTGGTGGTGTTATTGGGTGGGTGGGTGGTGGTGTTATTGGGTGGGTGGTGGTGTTATTTGGGTGGGTGGGTGGTGGTGGTGGTGGTGTTATTGGGTGGGTGGGTGGTGGTGGTGGCGGTGTTGTTGGGTGGGTGGTGGTGGTGGCGGTGTTGTTGGGTGGGTGGGTGGTGGTGTTATTGGGTGGGTGGGTGGTGGTGGTGGCGGTGTTGTTGGGTGGGTGGTGGTGGTGGCGGTGTTGTTGGGTGGGTGGGTGGTGGTGGCGGTGTTGTTGGGTGGGTGGGTGGTGGTGGCGGTGTTGTTGGGGGGGTGGTGGTGGCGGTGTTGTTGGGTGGGTGGTGGTTGGTGATGGGTAGTGGTGGGTAGTGGTGGTAGTGGGTGATGGTGGTGGTTGGTGGTAGTGGGTGGTGGTGATAGTGGGTGGTAGTAGTGGGTGGTAGTTGGTGGTAGTGGGTGGTGGTGATAGTGAATGGTGGAGTAGTGGGGGGATGGTGGTGGTAGTGGTTGTGGGTGGTAGTGGTAGTGGGTGGTAGTAGTGGGGGATGGTGGTGGTAGTGGTCGTGGGTGGTAGTGGTAGTGGGTGGTAGTAGTGGGGGATGGTAGTGGTAGTGGGTGGTGGTAGTGGGTGGTAGTAGTGGGGGATGGTGGTGGTAGTGGTTGTGGGTGGCAGTGGTCGTGGGTGGTAGTGGTAGTGGGTGGTAGTGGTAGTAGTGGGTGGTAGTGGTAGTAGTGGGTGGTAGTGGTAGTAGTGGGTGGTAGTGGTAGTAGTGGGTGATGGTGGTAGTAGTGGGGGATGGTGGTGGTAGTGGTAGTAGTGGGTGGTGGTAGTGGTAGTAGTGGGTGGTAGTGGGTGGTAGTGGGTGGTGGTGGTAGTAGTGGGTGGTGGTATTGTCCCTGCCTACCCCGTGCCTTCGCTGCTGCCCGCTGTCCATTGCCTTTCACCTCCTGCCCCCTCCTGTCCCTTGACCCTCCACCGCCTCCTTCACGTGCCTCGTGCTGCCCTCCGTGCTGCCCTCCGTGCTGCCCTCCGGTGCTGCCCTCCGTGCTGCCCTCCGCTTGGGGAAACTATGACGTGGTGCTCACACACCATCACTACCACCATCACCACCACCATCAGCTACCACCACCACCATCACCACCACTCATCACCACCACCATCACTACCACCACCACCATCACTACCACCACCACCATCACTACCAACACCATCACCACCAACATCACTACCACCACCACCATCACTACCCCATCACTACCACCACCACCATCACTACCAACACCAGCACCACCAACATCACTACCACCACCATCACTACCATCTTCACACACCATCACTACCACCACCATCACTACCACCACCATCACTACCATCTTCACACACCATCACTACCACCACCATCATTACCACACCACCATCACTACCACCACTACCACCACTACCACCATCACTACCACCACTACCACCATCACTACCATCACTACCACCACCACCATCACTACCACCACCATCACTATCACACCACCATCACTAGCACCACTATCACTACCACCACTACCACCACCACTACCACCACCATCACACCGCCACCATCACTACCACCCACCATCACTACACCCACCATCACTACCACCTTCATCTCCACACACCATCACTACCACCACAATCACTACCATCACCACCACTACCACCATCATCACTACCACCACCATCACTACCACCACCATCACTACCATCTTCACACACCATCACTACCACCACTATCACTACCACCACCATCACTACCACCCACCATTACTACCACCACCATCACTACCACCACCATCACCACCATCATTATCTCCACACACTATCACTACCACCACAATCACTACCACCACCATCACCACCACTACCACCACCATCACCACCACTACCACCACCATCACTACCATCACCATCACCACCACCATCACTACCAGCACTACCACCACCATCACTACTACCACCACCATAACTACCATCACCACCATCATCACTACCACTACCACCACCATCACTACCACCACCATCACCACCATCATCACTACCACCACCATCACTACCACCACCATCACTACCATCACTACCACCACCATCCCTACCACCACCATCACTACCACCACCATCACTACCACCCACCATCACTACCACCACCATCACTACCACCACCACCATCACTACCACCATCACCACCACCATCACTACCACCATCACTACCACCACCATCACTACCACCACTATCACTACCACCACCATCACTACCACCACCACCACCATCACTACCACCACCATCATCACCGCAACCATTACACCCACACTACCACCATCACTACCACCACCATCACTATCACCACCACCATCATCACCGCAACCACTACACCCACATTACCATCATTACGACCATCACTACCACCACCATCACCATCATCACCGCAACCACTACACACTACTACCATCATCACCATCACAGTCATTGTGTATGGTCTGCTATTACACAGACACACACAGATCCCATCACGCTGACACGCACACTGACACGCACACACACACACTGACAAAGATCCCCCGTATAGCCTTGAATAGACTGTTGGGGCAAGTGCTGTTAGCGAGCAGCACCTATGGAGGGGGTGGGTGGCCAGCACCACGCCCGGCCACCTTTGTCTTCCCAGTGGCGATGTCCACACACCCGCACCAGCTACTCATTTGAGGCTGAGTCGACCTAGGGGAGGCCCAGGACCGATTGAGATAATCTTCACCGGGTGTTGGCCGTGAGCAAGAATCGAACCCGGGTAGTTGGGTTCAGAGCGCAGCGTAGCGCTAACCACTACACCACCGCTCCCTCACTGACACGCACACTGACACACACACAGATCCCATCACACTGACACGCACACACACTGACACACACACTGACACACACACTGACACACACACACTAACACACACACACACACTGACACACACACACACTGACACACACACACTGACACACACACACACACACACACTGACACACACACACTGACACACACACACTGACACACATACACACACACATACACACACACTGACACACACACTGACACACACACACACTGACACACACACACTGACACACACACACACACACTGACACACACTGACACACACAGACACACACACACACTGACACACACACACTGACACACACACACTGACACACACACACACACTGACACACACACACTGACACACACACACACTGACACACACACACACTGACACACACACACACTGACACACACACACACTGACACACACACACACTGACACACACACACTGACACACACACACACTGACACACACTGACACACACACACTGACACACACACTGACACACACACTGACACACACACACTGACACACACACACACACTGACACACACACACTGACACACTGACACACACACACTGACACACTGACACACACACACTGACACACTGACACACACACACACTGACACACACTGACACACACACACTGACACACACACTGACACACACACACTGACACACACACACACTGACACACACACACACTGACACACACACACTGACACACACTGACACACACACTGACACACACACACTGACACACACACTGACACACACACTGACACACACACACTGACACGCTTACTGAGATCTGTGTGGCCTCTGCGTGGGAGCGCAGAGGAGGAGGAGGGGGCGCGGGAAAGGGAGCGGCTGTGGTTCGGCGTGGGGACGGGGCGACCTCTCCTCCCCCGGCCTCCTCTTCTCCCACCTCTGAGCTCTCTCATCTCCTCATCGCGTAGCTCCCACCCTCATTCTTTACTCTCACTCACTCCCCCCTCCCTCACTCCCCCCCTCTCTCACTCCCCCTCTCTCACTCCCCCCTCTCTCACTCCCCCCTCCCTCACTCCCCCTCTCTCACTCCCCCCTCTCTCACTCCCCCCACTCTCACTCCCCCCTCTCTCACTCACTCCCCGCCCTCCCTCACTCCCCCCTCCCTCACTCACTCCCCCCTCTCTCACTCCCCCTCCCTCCCTCACTCCCCCCTCTCTCACTCCCCCCTCTCTCACTCCCCCCACTCTCACTCCCCCCTCTCTCACTCCCCCCTCCCTCCCTCACTCCCCCCTCTCTCACTCCCCCCTCTCTCACTCCCCCCACTCTCACTCCCCCCTCCCTCACTCCCCCCTCCCTCACTCACTCCCCCCTCTCTCACTCCCCCCTCCCTCCCTCACTCCCCCCTCTCTCACTCCCCCCTCTCTCACTCCCCCCACTCTCACCTCCCCCTCTCTCACTCCCTCCCTCCCTCCCTCACTCCCCCCTCTCTCACTCCCCCCTCTCTCACTCCCCCCTCCCTCCCTCACTCCCCCCTCCCTCACTCCCCCACTCCCCCCTCCCCCACTCCCCCCTCCCCCACTCCCCCCCCTCCCTCACTCTTCCCTCACTCCCCCCTCCCCCACTCCCCCCCTCCCCTCACTCCCCCCTCACTCCCCCCTCCCCCACTCCCCCCTCCCTCACTCCTCCCTCACTCCCCCTCCCCCACTCCCCCCCTCCCTCACTCCTCACTCCCCCCTCCCCCACTCCCCCCCTCCCTCACTCCCCCCTCCCTCACTCCTCCCTCACTCCCCCCTCCCCCACTCCTCCCTCACTCCCCCCCTCCCCCACTCCCCCCCTCCCTCACTCCCCCCTCACTCCCCCCTCACTCCCCCCTCCCCTGCCCGGTTCCCTCTCAGCAGCCAAACCCACCCGGTCCTGTCTCCTCACCCCCTCCTCCTCACCCTTCCCCCTCCTCACCCCCCGCTCCTCACCCCCCTCCTCCCCCCCCTCCTCACCCCCCCTCTCCTCACCCCCCCTCCTCACTCGTCCCCTCCTCACCCCTTCCTCCTCACCCCCCTCCTCCTCACCCCCCTCCTCACCCCCTCCTCCTCATCCCCCTCCTCACCCCCCTCCTCACCCTCTCCTCCTCACCCCCTCCTCCTCACCCCCTCCTCCTCACCCCCTCCTCCTCACCCCCCCTCCTCACCCCCTCCTCCTCACCCCCTCCTCCTCACCCCCCCTCCTCACCCCCCCTCCTCACCCCTTCCTCCTCACCCCCTCCTCCTCACCCCCCCTCCTCACCCCCTCCTCCTCACCCCCTCCTCCTCACCCCCTCCTCCTCACCCCTCCTCCTCACCCCCTCCTCCTCACCCCCCTCCTCACCCCCTCCTCCTCACCCCTCCCTCCTCTCCCTCCCCCCGGGCAGGGTGCGGGGTAATGAGACTTAAACTCAGAAGACGGTGGGCGCCGTGACGGTGGTGACAGGGAGTGAGGAGGAGGGGGGGTGAGGCGGTGGGGGTGAGGAGGGTGAGGAGGGGGGTGTGAGGAGGAGGGGGTGTGAGGAGGGCGGGGGGTGAGGAGGAGGGGGTGTGAGGAGGGCGGGGGGTGAGGAGGAGGGGGTGTGAGGAGGAGGGGGGGTGTGAGGAGGAGGGGGGGTGAGGGGGGTCTCAACCACATCCTGCCCGGGCCGCCCCCCATGCCCCCCATGCCCCCCCGCCGTGACTGACGTGGTGTGATTGGTGTGTGGTGTGGTGTGGTGTGGAGTGTGTGTGGGGTGTGGTGTGTGTGTGTGTGGTGTGTGTGGAGTGTGTGGAGTGTGTGTGGGGTGTGGTGTGTGATTGGTGTGTGGTGTGGTGTGTGTGGAGTGTGTGGAGTGTGTGTGGGGTGTGGTGTGTGATTGGTGTGTGGTGTGGTGTGTGTGGAGTGTGTGGAGTGTGTGTGGGGTGTGGTGTGTGGTGTGGTGTGTGGTGTGTGGTGTGTGGAGTGTGTGTGGGGTGTGGTGTGGAGTGTGTGGAGTGTGTGTGGGGTGTGGTGTGGAGTGTGGTGTGTGGTGTGTGATTGGTGTGTGGTGTGGTGTGGAGTGTGTGGAGTGTGTGGAGTGTGTGTGGAGTGTGGTGTGTGATTGGTGTGTGGTGTGGTGTGGAGTGTGTGGAGTGTGTGAGTGTGTGTGGAGTGTGGTGTGTGATTGGTGTGTGGTGTGGTGTGTGTGGAGTGTGTGGAGTGTGTGGAGTGTGTGTGGAGTGTGGTGTGTGATTGGTGTGTGGTGTGGAGTGTGTGGAGTGTGTGTGGGGTGTGGTGTGGAGTGTGGTGTGTGGTGTGTGATTGGTGTGTGGTGTGGTGTGTGTGGAGTGTGTGTGGGGTGTGGTGTGGAGTGTGGTGTGTGGTGTGTGATTGGTGTGTGGTGTGGTGTGTGTGGTGTGGAGTGTGTGGAGTGTGTGTGGGGGTTATGGTGTGGGATGTGGTGTGTGATTGGTGTGTGGTGTGTGGTGTGTGTGGGGGTTATAGAGTGGGGTGTGGGGTGTGGTGGTGATTGGTGTGTGTGTGGTGTGGTGTGGAGTGTGTGGAGTGTGTGTGGGGTGTGGTGTGGAGTGTGGTGTGTGGTGTGTGATTGGTGTGTGGTGTGGTGGTGTGGTGTGGAGTGTGTGGAGTGTGTGTGGGGGTTATGGTGTGGGGTGTGGTGTGTGATTGGTGTGTGGTGTGTGTGGGGGTTATAGAGTGGGGTGTGGGGTGTGGTGTGTGATTGGTGTGTGTATGGTGTGGTGTGGAGTGTGTGGAGTGTGTGTGGGGTGTGGTGTGGAGTGTGGTGTGTGGTGTGTGATTGGTGTGTGATTGGTGTGTGGTGTGGTGTGTGTGGAGTGTGTGGAGTGTGTGTGGGGTGTGGAGTGTGGTGTGTGGTGTGTGATTGGTGTGTGGTGTGGAGTGTGTGGAGTGTGGTGTGCAGTGTGGTGTGTGATTGGTGTGTGGTGTGTGGTGTGGAGTGTGTGTGGGGGTTATAGAGTGGGGTGTGGTGTGGGGTGTGGTGTGTGATTGGTGTGTGGTGTGGTGTGTGTGGAGTGTGGTGTGTGGTGTGTGATTGCTGTGTGGTGTGGTGTGTGTGGAGTGTGTGTGGGGGTTATAGTGTGGGGTGTGGGGTGGGGTGTGGTGTGTGTGGTGTGTGTGTGGTGTAGGTGGGGTGTGTGTGTGTGGGGTGTGGTGTGTGATTGGTGTGGGGTGTGGTGTGTGTGTGGGGGTTATGGTATGGGTGTGGTGTAGGTGTGGTGTAGGTGGGGTGTGTGTGGGGTGTGTGTGGGGTGTGGTGTGTGATTGGTGTGTGGTGTGGTGTGTGTGAAGTGTGTGTGGGGGTTATAGTGTGGGGTGTGTGTGGGTGTGGGGTGTAGGTGGGGTGTGTGTGGGTGTGGGGTGTGGTGTGTGATTGGTGTGGTGTGTGTGTGGGGGTTATGGTGTGGGTGTGGTGTAGGTGTGGTGTGTGAGTGGGGGTGTGGTGGTGTGTGGTGTGTGTGTGTAGTGTGTGTGGCATGAGGTGTGTGTGTGGCATGAGGTGTGTGTGTGTGTGGGTGTGTGTGGTGTGTGTGTATGTGGGGTGTGTGTGTGCTGTGTGTGGAGTGTGGTGTGTGTGTGTGGAGTGTGTGTGGGGGTTATAGAGTGGGGTGTGATGTGTGTGTGTTGTGTGGTGTGTGTGGGGTGTGGTGTGTGATTGGTGTGGGGTGTGGGTTGTGTGTGTGGGGTAGGTGTGGTGTCTGTGGTGTGTGTGGCATGAGGTGTGTGTGTGGCATGAGGTGTGATGTGTGTGTGGTGTGTGTGGGGTGTGGTGTGTGTGTGGGGTAGGTGTGGTGTGTGGAGGTGTGTGGGGTTATGTTGTGGGGTGTGGTGTGTGTGTGTGGTGTAGGTGTGGTGTGTGTGGTGTAGGTGTTTCTGTGGTGTGTGTGGCATGAGGTGGTGTGTGGTGTGTGTGGGGTGTGTGTGTGCTGTGTGTGGAGTGGTGTATGTGGCGTGTGTGTGGGGAGTGAGGTGTGTGTGTGTGTAGTGTGTGTTCTGTGTATGAGCGGTAGTGTAGCGAGTTCGATTCCCGCTCACGGCCAACACTAATGCCGATTATCTGAACCGGTTCTGAACCTCTCCTCGGTCGACTCAACCTCAGTAAACATCGCCCACTGGGGAGACAAAGGCGGCCGGGCGTGGTGCTGGCCACCCACCCCCTCGTGTGTGCCGTGCCGGCATTCATAGGCACTCGCTAACAGCACTTGCCCCAACAGTCTGTTAAGGCTACACGGGGGGATCTTTGTTGTTTTTCAATGTGGTTTTGGTATTCGGAGCGTTAAGTGGACTATGAAGCTGGCAGTGTGGCTAGGTATGTGAGTGTGGTGGTGGTGGTGGTGTAGGTATGTGAGTGTGGTGGTGGTGGTGGTGGCGGTGCTGGTGCTGTAGGTATGTGAGTGTGGTGGTGGTGGTGGTGCTGGTGCTGTAGGTATGCGAGTGTGCTGGTGGTGCTGTAGGTATGTGAGTGTGGTGGTGGTGGTGGTGGTGTAGGTATGTGAGTGTGGTGGTGGTGGTGGCGGTGCTGGTGCTGTAGGTATCTGAGTGTGGTGGTGGTGGTGGTGGCGGTGCTGGTGCTGTAGGTATCTGAGTGTGGTGGTGCGGTGGTGGTGGTGTAGGTATGTGAGTGTGGTGGTGGTGGTGTAGGTATGCGAGTGTGGTGGTGGTGGTGGTGTAGGTATGTGAGTGTGGTGGTGGTGGTGGTGGCGGTGCTGGTGCTGTAGGTATGTGAGTGTGGTGTTGGTGGTGGCGGTGCTGGTGGTGTAGGTATGTAAGTGTGGTGGTGGCGGTGGTGGTGGTGTAGGTATGTGAGTGTGGTGGTGGTGCTGGTGGTGTAGGTATGCGAGTGTGGTGGTGGTGGTGTAGGTATGTGAGTGTGGTGGTGGTGGTGGCGGTCCTGGTGCTGTAGGTATGTGAGTGTGGTGTTGGTGGTGGCGGTGCTGGTGGTGTAGGTATGTGAGTGTGGTGGTGGCGGTGGTGGTGGTGTAGGTATGTGAGTGTGGTGGTGGTGCTGGTGGTGTGAGTGTGGTGGTGGTGCTGGTGGTGTAGGTATGTGAGTGTGGTGCTGGTGGTGTAGGTATGCGAGTGTGCTGGTGGTGCTGGTGGTGTAGGTATGTGAGTATGGTGGTGGTGCTGGTGGTGTAGGTATGTGAGTGTGGTGGTGGTGCTGGTGGTGTAGGTATGTGAGTGTGGTGGTGGTGCTGGTGGTGTAGGTATGTGAGTGTGGTGGTGGTGCTGATGGTGTAGGTATGTGAGTGTGGTGCTGGTGGTGTAGGTATGTGAGTGTGGTGGTGGTGCTGGTGGTGTAGATATATGAGTGTGGTGGTGGTTGCTGGTGTAGGTATGTGAGTGTGCTGGTGGTGCTGGTGGTGTAGGTATGTGAGTGTGGTGGTGGTGCTGGTGTAGGTATGTGAGTGTGCTGGTGGTGCTGGTGGTGTAGGTATGCGAGTGTGCTGGTGGTGCTGGTGGCATGATTGCAAGAACTACCTGGGCATCTCCCTCCTCAGTGCGAGGCCGGCACAGATCCTGGCAAGGATTATTTCAACATCGCCTTGCCAGGCGGAGTGCTGAGGAGAGGCTTGCGGAGCCCCAGTGTGGTTTCAGACCGGGGCGGTCCTACACAGACGCAATATTTTCTCTGTCAATCTGCTACAGCAGAGGTGTAGAGAATGCGAACAGCACATACATATCGTGGGCTTCGTTGACCTGGTCAATAGGCCAGGCCTCTGGGTTGTTTTTCGTGCGTGCGAGGTCCCTGGCCCTCTGCTCACGATCATTAAGGACCTTGGTGATGGGCAGGCCCGGGTAAAGCTTCGTGTCCGGGAGTTGGAGACATTCCCTGTTCACCTCGGGGGCGCGACAGGGATGTCCCCTGGCCCCGCCACTATCTAACATCGTCTTTGTAGCTCGAGACGCTTTTACTGCTGTACCAGAGCATTTTCCATCTGATGCAGATACAATGGGAGGCTGATCGATGACCAGGTGAAGTCAAGGGTGAGCTTTCCTACTGCTCAGTCTGAGAAGGAGTTGGAGGCTCTGCTGACCTTCCCCCGCACCTCCCATTCGCATGGTAGGCTGCGCACGGCGCGAAAGAAGTTCAACATACATGCGTACGTGCGTCAGCCCCGCAGAAGCCAGCTAAGCTGTCATCAAATTCTCAACCCCATCCACTGCCCACGAGTTATGGAGGCAGTTGTGGAGAGAGTGGAGGCGTCTCTCTGTACCTGCGCGGCATGTTCATGACCGGCTCCCGTTTGGTAGCGGAGGTCTCAAATCAGCCGAGCGGAATAGCTCCTTGATCAGCTGTACGTAGCGCTTTGTGTGTATACCCTCGGCCTATCGCACCATTGCAAAGGCTCCGGGATCTTCTTATTACCGCAACCCTCCCTTCTCTATGCTCTGTGAAACGTGGGCCCCCTTTACAGGAACAACTGTGCTGTTTGCAACATTCAGGCTGGCCTGGGTCTCACCAATCGTGGATAGTGTGAGCAGCTCACAGATCCTTGAGAGATCTGGACACAGTTCCAATCACTGAGCTCCTCCGGCAGGCGAGGCTGCGTTGGCCGGGTCATGTAGCCCGCATGCCCAGTCATCGTATACCCAATCAACTTCTGTTTGGCCGGATAGAGGGGGCTAAACGGGCACGCCACTGACTACAGAAGAGATGGCGCTGATGCACTACGGAAGGACGTGGAGCTGAGTGGACTTGTCGATGGCCGGTACCAGCGGTGTCAATATCGGCCTCTATGGAGGAGGCTCGTGAAGGACGCCGCTGCTGCTACTGGGCAGTTGGAGGCAGTCACCCTCCAGCAACAACGGAGGGCAGAGGAGCGACGCTCACAACAACGGGCGTAGCGCTGGGTGGGTAAAACGCAGCAAGTTGGCACAGTAGGGAGCACAGCTGGTGATGTATCTGCCGGTCATCTCAGTCAGTCGACCCATGGCACCTGCTGGGTCTGTATCATGACCTCCTGCCAGCGAGCCTTGGACACTTCACGTGGTCTCAAAGTGCACCTAGCCTGGCACAAGCGCTGTGGTGGCGTCGCCGTCACTTAGTGGAGAACAGCGCTTGCTTGTGGTGTTGTGGGTGCGTATCGGTGGTTGTGTGCGTCGTGTTTCTGTGTGATGAGTGGTACGTGTGGTGTGTAGTGCAGTGTGGTGCAGTGTGGTGGAGTGTGGTGCAGTGTGGTGGAGTGTGGTGCAGTGTGGTGGAGTGTGGTGCAGTGTGGTGCAGTGTGGTGAAGTTTTGTGCAGCATGCTGGAGTGTGGTGGAGGGTGGTGGAGTGTGGTGCAGTGTGGTGGAGTGTGGTGCAGTGTGGTGCAGTGTGGTGAATTGTGGTGGAGTGTGGTGGAGCGAGGTGGAGTGTGGTGGAGTGTGGTGGAGTGTGGTGGAGCGTGGTGCAGTGTGGTGGAGGGTGGTGCAGTGTGGTGGAGTGAGGTGGAGTGTGGTGGAGTGTGGTGCAGTGTGGTGGAGTGTGGTGGAGTGTGGTGCAGTGTGGTGGAGTGTGGTGGAGTGTGGTGGATTGTGGTGGAGTGTGGTGCAGTGTGGTGGAGTGTGGTGCAGTGTGGTGGAGTGTGGTGAAGTTTTGTACAGTATGCTGGAGTGTGGTGGAGTGTGGTGGAGGTGGTGCAGTGTGGTGGAGTGTGGTGCAGTGTGGTGCAGTGTGGTGAATTGTGGTGGAGTGTGGTGGAGCAAGGTGGAGTGTGGTGGATTGTGGTGGAGTGTGGTGGAGTGTGGTGGAGGGTGGTGCAGTGTGGTGGAGTGTGGTGCAGTGTGGTGCAGTGTGGTGAATTGTGGTGGAGTGTGGTGGAGCGAGGTGGAGCGTGGTGGAGTGTGGTGGAGTGTGGTGGAGCGTGGTGCAGCGTGGTGGACGGTGGTGCAGTGTGGTGGAGTGAGGTGGAGTGAGGTGGAGTGTGGTGGAGTGTGGTGCAGTGTGGTGGAGTGTGGTGCAGTGTGGTGGAGTGTGGTGGAGGGTGGTGGAGTGTGGTGGAGTGTGGTGGAGTGTGGTGCAGTGTGGTGGAGTGTGGTGGATTGTGGTGGAGTGTGGTGGAGTGTGGTGGAGTGAGGTGGAGGGTGGTGGAGTGTGGCGGAGTGTCGTGGAGTGTGGTGCAGTGTGGTGGAGTGTGGTGGAGTGTGGTGGAGTGTGGTGGAGGGTGGTGGAGTGTGGTGGAGTGTGGTGGAGGGTGGTGAAGTGTGGTGCAGTGTGGTGGAGTGTGGTGGATTGTGGTGCAGTGTGGTGGAGCGAGGTGGAGTGAGGTGGAGGGTGGTGGAGTGTGGTGGAGTGTGGTGGAGTGTGGTGGAGTGTGGTGGAGTGTGGTGCAGGTGTGGTGGAGCGTGGGTGGAGCGTGGTGGAGTGTGGTGCAGTGTGGTGGAGTGTGGTGGAGTGAGGTGGAGTGAGGTGGAGTGTGGTGGAGTGTCGTGGCCTGCGAGGGGCGAGGCCGTCCCCCACGCCCTCATTCCGCGTGGGCTGCGTCAGGAGATGAACTCCTGCCTCCTGCCTCCTCCTCCTCCCGTCACCCTCGCCAGCAGCTCCACACTCAGCACCCCCACCCCTCGCCTTACCCAGGGCCCCCCACGACCCTCTACGGCCCCCCCCCTACGTGGAGACCCAACCTGGCTCAGAGTCCCGGCACGAGCGACACGGTTGCCCCCCACGCCCCCCCTCACTCTCTCACGGGACCCGACTCTCTCTCTAACACACACACACTCTCTAACACACACACTCTCTAACACACACACACACTCTAACACACACACACACTCTAACACACTCACACTCTCCCTCTAACACACACACAGTCTTTAACACACTCACCACTCTCTGTCTAACACACACACACTCACCACTCTCTCTCTAACACACACACACTCTCTAACACACACACACACTCACACTCTCTCTAACACACACCCACTCTCTAACACACACACACTCTCTAACACACTCACACACTCTCTCTCTAACACACACACACACACTCTAACACACACACTCTCTCTCTAACACACACCACTCTCTCTCTAACACACACCACTCTCTCTCTCTAACACACACACACTCTCTAACACACACACTCACCACTCTCTCTAACACACTCACCACTCTCTCTAACACACTCACCACTCTCTCTAACACACACACACTCTAACACACACACTCTAACACACACACACTCTCTAACACACACACACACCACTCTCTCTAACACACACACCACTCTCTCTAACACACACACACACACACTCTAACACACACACACACACTCTAACACACACACACTCACACTCTCTCTCTAACACACACACAGTCTCTTAACACACTCACCACTCTCTGTCTAACACACACACTCTCACACTCTCTCTCTAACACACACACACTCTCTAACACACACACACACTCACACTCTCTCTAATACACACACCACTCTCTAACACACACACACTCTCTAACACACTCACACACTCTCTCTCTAACACACAACACACACTCTCTAACACACACACACTCTCTCTAACACACACCACTCTCTCTCTAACACACACCACTCTCTCTCTCTAACACACACACACTCTCTAACACACACACTCACCACTCTCTCTAACACACTCACCACTCTCTCTAACACACTCACCACTCTCTCTAACACACACACACTCTCTAACACACACACACACCACTCTCTCTAACACACACACCACTCTCTCTAACACACACACTCTCTAACACACACACACACACACTCTAACACACACACACTCACACTCTCTCTCTAACACACACACAGTCTCTAACACACTCACCACTCTCTGTCTAACACACACACACACTCACCACTCTCTCTCTAACACACACACACTCTCTAACACACACACACACTCACACTCTCTCTAACACACACACCACTCTCTAACACACACACTCTCTAACACACTCACACACTCTCTCTCTAACACACACACACTCTCTAACACACACACTCTCTCTCTAACACACACCACTCTCTCTCTAACACACACCACTCTCTCTCTCTAACACACACACACTCTCTAACACACACACTCACCACTCTCTCTAACACACTCACCACTCTCTCTAACACACTCACCACTCTCTCTAACACACACACACTCTAACACACACACTCTAACACACACACACTCTCTAACACACACACTCTAACACACACACACTCTCTAACACACACACACACCACTCTCTCTAACACACACACTCACACTCTCTCTAACACACACACACTCTCTAACACACGCACACTCTCTAACACACACACTCTCTAACACACACACCACTCTCTCTAACACACACACTCTCTTTAACACACACCACTCTCCTCTAACACACCACTCTCTCTAAAACACACACACCACACTCTCTAACACACACACACCACTCTCTCTAACACACACACTCACACTCTCTAACACACACACTCTCTCTAACACACACACACTCTAACACACACACACTCACACTCTCTCTAACACACACACCACTGTCTAACACACACACTCTAACACACACACACTCACACTCTCTCTAACACACACACACTCTAACACACGCACACACTCTCTAACGCACTCACCACTCTCTGTCTAACACACACATACACTCACCACTCTCTCTCTAACACACACACACACACTCTCTAACACACACACACCACTCTCTCTAACACACACACTCTCCCTCTAACACACACACTCACACTCTCTAACACACACACACTCACACTCTCTAACACACACACTCACACTCTCTAACACACACACTCACACTCTGTAACACACACACACACACTCTCTCTAACACACACACCACTCTCTCTCTAACACATACACACACACACTCTCTAACACACTCACCACTCTCTGTCTAACACACACACACACTCACCACTCTCTCTCTAACACACACACACACTCTCTAACACACTCACCACTCTCTCTAACACACACACACCACTCTCTCTAACACACACACACACTCTCCCTCTAACACACACACTCACACTCTCTAACACACACACACACTCACACTCTCTCTCTAACACACACACTCACACTCTCTAACACACACACACACTCTCTCTAACACACACACACACACCACTCTCTCTCTAACACACACACACACTCTCTCTAACACACACACTCACACTCTCTCTCTAACACACACACACTCTCTCTAACACGCACACCACTCTCTCTAACACACACACACACTCTCTAACACACACACACCACTCTCTCTCTAACACACACACACACCACTCTCTCTAACACACACACTCACCACTCTCTCTAACACACTCACCACTCTCTCTAACACACACACACTCACCACTCTCTCTCTAACACACCCACACTCACCACTCTCTAACAAACACACACACACTCACCACTCTCTAACACACACACACTCACCACTCTCTCTAACACACACTCACACTCACCACTCTCTGTCTAACACACACACACACTCACCACTCTCTAACACTCACACACTCACCACTCTCTCTAACACACACACACACTCACCACTCTCTCTAACACACACACACACTCACCACTCTCTAACACACACTCACCACTCTCTACACACACACACACACACTCTCTCTAACACACACACGCACTCACCACTCTCTCTCTAACACACACACCACTCTCTAACACACACACTCACCACTCTCTCTCTAACACACACACACTCACCACTCTCTAACACACACACACCACTCTCTAACACACACTCACACTCACCACTCTCTCTAACACACTCATCACTCTCTCTAACACACTCATCACTCTCTCTAACACACACACACTCTCTCTAACTCACCACTCACTCTCTCTAACACACCACTCACTCTCTCTAACACACACACACACTCACTCTAACACACTTACCACTCTCTCTAACACACCACTCACTCTCTCTCTAACACACCACTCACTCTCTCTAACACACCACTCAATCACTAACACACCACTCACTCTCTCTAACACACCACTCACTCTCTCTAACCACTCCTCTCTCTAACACACCACTCCCTCTCTCTAACACACCACTCACACTCTCTAACACACCACTCACTCTCTCTAACACACTCACCACTCTCTCTAACACACTCACCACTCTCTTTAACACACTCACCACTCTCCCTAACACACCACTCACTCTAACACACCACTATCTCTAACACACTCACCACTCACTCTCTCTAACACACCACTCACTCACTCTAACACACCACTCACTCTCTCTAACACACCACTCACTCTCTCTAACTCACCACTCACTCTCTCTAACACACCACTCCCTCTCTCTAACACACCACTCACACTCTCTAACACACCACTCACTCTCTCTAACACACTCACCACTCTCTCTAACACACTCACCACTCTCTTTAACACACTCACCACTCTCTCTAACACACCACTCACTCACTCTAACACACCACTCACTCACTCTAACACACCACTCACTCACTATAACACACCACTCACTCTCTCTAACACACCACTCTCTCGAACACACCACTCACTCTAACACGCCACTCACTCTCTCTAACACACCACTCACTCTCTCTAACACACCACTCACCACTCTCTAACACACTCAGCACTCTCTCTAACACACCACTCACACTCTCTAACCCACCACTCACCACTCTCTAACACACTCACCACTCTCTCTAACACACCACTCACTCTCTCTCTCTAACACACCACTCACTCTCTCTCTAACACACCACTCACTCTCTCTAACACACCACTCACTCTCTCTAACACACCACTCACTCTCTCTAACACACCACTCACTCTACCACACCACTCACTCACTCTAACACACCACTCACTCTCTCTAACACACACACTCACCACTCTCTCTAACACACACACTCACCACTCTCTCTAAGACACACACACTCACCACTCTCTCTAACACACTCACCACTCTCTCTGACACACTCACCACTATCTCTAACACACACACACACTCTCTCTAACACACATACTCTCTAACACACCACTCACTCTCTCTAACACACCACTCACTCTCTCTAACACACCACTTACCACTCTCTAACAGACCACTCACTCTCTCTAACACAACACTCACTCTCTCTAACACACCACTCACTCTCCCTAACACACCACTCCCTCTCTCTAACACACCACTCACACTCTCTAACACACCACTCACTCTCTCTAACACACTCACCACTCTCTTTAACACACTCACCACTCTCTTTAACACACCACTCACTCATTCTAACACACCACTCACTCACTCTAACACACCACTCACTCACTATAACACACCACTCACTCCCTCTAACACACTCACGACTCTCTCTAACACACCACTCACTCTAACACGCCACTCACTCTCTCTAACACACCACTCACTCTCTCTAACACACCACTCACTCTCTCTAACACACCACTCACTCTCTCTAACACACCACTCACCACTCTCTAACACACTCACCACTCTCTCTAACACACCACTCACACTCTCTAACTCACCAATCACCACTCTCTAACACACTCACCACTCTCTCTAACACACCACTCACTCTCTCTCTAACACACCACTCACTCTCTCTCTAACACACCACTCACTCTCTCTAACACACCACTCACTCTCTCTAACACACCACTCACTCTCTCTAACACACCACTCACTCTACCACACCACTCACTCACTCTAACACACCACTCACTCTCTCTAACACACACACACTCACCACTCTCTCTAACACACACACTCACCACTCTCTCTAAGACACACACTCACCACTCTCTCTAACACACTCACCACTCTCTCTGACGCACTCACCACTCTCTCTAAAACACCACTCACTCTCTCTAACACACCACTCACTCTCTCTAACACACTCACCACTCACTCTCTCTAACACACCACTCACTCTCTCTAACACACCACTCTCTTTAACACTCCATTCACTCTAACACACCAACAACAACAACCGCCATTCGCCACTAAGTGGCGGTGACGTCACCACGACGCTTGTGCCAGGCCATGTGCACCTTGAGGCCACGTGAAGTGTCGAACGCCCGCTGGCAGGAGGTCACGGGTGCCACGGGTCGACTGACTGAGATAACTGAGATGACTGGCTGGTGCACCACCTGTACCCCCTACTGTGCCAACCTGCTGTGCTTTAGTCACCCGGCGCTATGCTCGTTGTTGTGAGCGTGGCTCCTCCGCCCTCCGTTGTTGTTGGAGGGCGACTGCCTCCAACTGCCCAATAGCGTCCTTCACGAGCCTCCTCCACAGAGGCCGATCTTGACACCGCTGGTACCAGTCATCGGCAAGTCCACTCAGCTCCACGTCCTCCTGTACCACATCACTCCATCTCTTCTCTAGCCCGTGCCACGCCCGTTTAGCCCCCTCGATCCGGCCGAACAAAAGCTGTTTCGGCATGCGGTGGCTGGGCATGCGGGTTACATGACCCAGCCAACGCAGCCATACCTGCCGGAGGAGCTCACCAATGAGACCTTGCCCAGATCTTTCAAGGATTTGTGAGCTCCTCAAACAATCCAGCCTGGTTAAACCCAGGATGGATCGTAGGCAGGCCAGCCTAAATGTTTCCAACCGGCGAAGATGCTCCATTAAGGGGGTCCACGTGGCCGAGAAGACTTGAAGCTTAGTGCGGAGCGACAGACCAGGTAGCTTCCACACAGCGTTACGCAACCGATGAAAAGATATTGCCGCTCGGCTGATACGGAGTGAGACCTCTGCTGTTAAACTGGAGCCGGTCATAAGCACACTGCCCAGGTATGGAAAACTCTCCACTCTCTCCACAACTGCCCCATCACCGATTGGGAGTTGTGGGGGTGGAGTGTCCAGGCAGGTGCTTAGTTTTGGTGGGGCTGATGGTAAGGCTCCATCTCTTAGTGGCACGCTCCAGTCTCAGCAGCAGCGTCTCCAACCACTCACTCTCTCTCACACACTCACCACTCTCTCAAACACTCTCACACTCTCTCCCCCTCTCTCTCACACTCTCTCCCCCTCTCTCTCACACTCTCTCCCCCTCTCTCTCACACACTCACCACTCGCTCAAACACTCTCACACTCTCTCCCCCTCTCACACACTCACCACTCTCTCAAACACTCTCACCACTCTCTCAAACATTCTCACCACTCTCTCTCTCACACACTCTCACACTCTATCCCACTCTAGCTCACACACTCACCACTCTCTCAAACACTCTCACACTCTCTCCCCCTCTCTCTCACACACTCACCACTCTCTCAAACACTCTCCCACTCTCTCCCACTCTCTCCCACTCTAGCTCACACACTCACCACTCTCTCCCATTCTCTCTCACACACTCACCAATCTCTCTCACACACTCACCTCTCTCTCAAACACTCTCACCACTCTCTCAAACACTCTCACCACTCTTTCTCACACACTCTCACACTCTATCCCACTCTAGCTCACACACTCACCACTCTCTCAAACACTCACACTCTCTCCCCCTCTCTCACACACTGACTACTCAAACACTCTCACACTCTCTCCCACTCTCACACACTCACCACTCTCTCAAACACTCTCACACTCTCTCCCACTCTCTATCACACACTCACCACTCTCAAACACTCTCACACTCTCTCCCCCTCTCTCTCACACACTCACCACTCTCTCAAACACTCTCCCACTCTCTCCCACTCTCTCCCACTCTAGCTCACACACTCACCACTCTCTCCCATTCTCTCTCACACACTCACCAATCTCTCTCACACACTCACCTCTCTCTCAAACACTCTCACCACTCTCTCAAACACTCTCACCACTCTTTCTCACACACTCTCACACTCTATCCCACTCTAGCTCACACACTCACCACTCTCTCAAACACTCACACTCAACTCTCCCCCTCTCTCACACACTGACTACTCAAACACTCTCACACTCTCTCCCACTCTCACACACTCACCACTCTCTCAAACACTCTCACACTCTCTCCCACTCTCTATCACACACTCACCACTCTCTCAAACACTCTCACACTCTCTCCCACTCTCTATCACACACTCACCACTCTCTCAAACACTCTCACACTCTCTCCCACTCTCTCTCTCACAGACTCACCACTCTCTCAAACACTCTCCCACTCTCTCTTACACACTCACCACTCTCTCAAACACTCTCTCTCTCTCTCACACACTCACCACTCTCTCACACACACACTCTCTCCCACTCTAGCTCACACACTCACCACTCTCTCTAACACTCTCACACTCTCTCCCACTCTTGCTCACACTCCCTCTCTCTCAAACACTCTCACACTCTCTCCCCCTCTCTCTCACACACTCACCACTCTCTCTAACACTCTCACACTCTCTCCCACTCTTGCTCACACTCCCTCTCTCTCAAACTCTCACACTCTCTCCCCCTCCCTCTCAATACTCACCACTCTCTCAAACACTCTCCCACTCTCTCTCACACACTCACTCCCTCTCTCTCACACACTCACTACTCTCTCAAACACTCTCACACTCTCTCTCACACACTCACCACTCTCTCAAACACTCTCCCACTCTCTCTCACACACTCACTCCCTCTCTCTCACACACTCACCACTCTCTCAAACACTCTCACACCCTCTCCCCCTCTCTCTCACACACTCACCACTCTCTCTCACACACTCACCACTCTCTCAAACACTCTCACCACTCTCTCAAACACTCTCACAACTCTCTCTCACACACTCTCACACTCTATCCCACTCTAGCTCACACACTCACCACTCTTTCAAACACTCTCACACTCTCTCCCCCTCTCTCTCACACACTGACTACTCTCTCAAACACTCTCACACTCTCTCTCACACACTCACCACTCTCTCAAACACTCTCACACTCTCTCCCACTCTCTCTCACACACTCACCACTCTCTCAAACACTCTCACACTCTCTCCCACCCTCTCTCTTACACACCCACCACTCTCTCAAACACTCTCACACTCTCCCCCACTCTCTCTCACACACTCACCACTCTCTCAAACACTCTCTCTCTCACACACTCACGACTCTCTCACACACACTCTCTCCCACTCTAGCTCACACACTCACCACTCTCTCTAACACTCACACTCTCTCACACTCTTGCTCACACTCCCTCTCTTTCAAACACTCTCACACTCTCTCTCCCTCCCTCTCAACACTCACCACTCTCTCAAACACTCTCCCACTCTCTCTCACACACTCACTCCCTCTCTCTCACACACTCATTACTCTCTCAAACACTCTAACACTCTCTCCCCCTCTCTCTCACACACTCACCACTCTCTCAAACACTCTCCCACTCTCTCTCACACACTCACTCCCTCTCTCTCAAAACACTCTCACACTCTCTCCCCCTTTCTCTCACACACTCACCACTCTCTCTCACACACACTCTCCCACTCTCTCTCCACACGTCACCACTCTCTCAAACACTCTCTCTCACTCTCTCCCCTCTCTCTCACACACTGACTACTCTCTCAAACACACACTCAATCCCTCTCTCTCAAACACCTCACACTCTCTCCCCCTCTCTCTCACACACTCACCACTCTCTCAAACACTCACACTCTCTCCCACTCACCACTCTCTCAAACACTCTCACCACTCTCTCTCACACACTCACCACTCTCTCAAACACTCTCACCACTCTCTCAAACACTCTCACACTCTATCCCACTTTAGCTCACACACTCACCACTCTCTCAAACACTCTGACACTCTCTCCCCCTCTCTCACACACACTCACCACTCTCTCAAACACTCTCACACTCTCTCCCACTCTCTCTCACACACTCACCACTCTCTCAAACACTCTCTCACACACTCACACTCTCTCAAACACTCTCTCTCACACACTCACCACTCTCTCTCACACACTCACACTCTCTCAAACACTCTCTCTCACACACTCACCACTCTCTCTCACACACTCACACTCTCTCCCACTCTAGCTCACAGACTCACCACTCTCTCTCAAACACTCTCACACTCTCTCCCACTGTAGCTCACACACTCACCACTCTCTCAAACACTCTCACACTCTTTCCCCCTCTCTCTTACACACTCACCACTCTCTCAAACACTCTGACACTCTCTCCCACACACTCACCACTCTCTCAAACACTCTCTCTCACACACTCACCACTCTCTCACACACTCACCACTCTCTCAAACACTTCTTTCACACACTCACCATTCTCTCTAACACTGATCTCATACACTCACCACTCTCTCTCACACTCACCTCTCTCTCACACTCTCACCTCTCTCACACACTCATCACTCTCTCTCACACACTCACCACTCTCTCTCACACACTCACCACTCTCTCTCACACACTCACCACTCTCTCATACACTTACTCCCTCTCTCTCAAACACTCTCACACTCTCTCCCCCTCTCTCTCGCACACTCTCTCCCCCTCTCACACACTCACCACTCTCTCTAACACTCTCTCACACACTCACCACTCTCTCACACACTCACCACTCTCTCACACACTCACCACTCTCTCACACACTCACCTCTCTCCCTCACACACTCACCACTCTCTCTCTCACACACTCACCACTCTCTCACACACTCACCTCTCTCTCACACACTCACCACTCTCTCACACACTCACCACTCTCTCACACACTCACCACTCTCTCACACACTCACCACTCTCTCTCTCTCACACACTCACCACTCTCTCTCACACACTCACCACTCTCTCTCACACACTCACCACTCTCTCACACACCCACTCTCTCACACACTCCCTCTCTCTCACACACTCACCACTCTCTCTCTCACACACTCACCTCTCTCTCACACACTCACCACTCTCTCACACACTCACCACTCTCTCTAACACTCTCTCACACACTCACCACTCTCTCACACACTCACCACTCTCTCACACACTCACCACTCTCTCTCACACACTCACCACTCTCTCACACACTCACCACTCTCCCTCACACTCACCACTCTCCCACACACTCACCACTCTCTCACACACTCACCACTCTCTCACACACTCACCACTCTCTCACACACTCACCACTCTCTCACACACTCACCACTCTCTCACACACTCACCACTCTCTCACACACTCACCACTCTCTCTAACACTCGCTCACACACTCACCACTCTCTCACACGCTCACCACTCTCTCACACACTCACCACTCTCTCTCACACACTCACCACTCTCTCACACACTCACCACTCTCTCACACACTCACCACTCTCTCTCACACTCACCACTCTCCCACACACTCACCACTCTCTCACACACTCACCACTCTCTCACACACTCACCACTCTCTCACACACTCACCACTCTCTCACACACTCACCTCTCTCTCACACACTCACCACTCTCTCACACACTCACCACTCTCTCACACACTCACCACTCTCTCTTGCCACTTAGTGTCAGTGACGCCACCACGGCACCTGTGCCATGCTAGGTGCAGTTTGTAACAAAGACAAAAGTCTACCGTGTAGTCCACACAGTCTGTTGGGGCAAGTGCTGTTAGCGAGCAGCACACGAGGGGGTGGGAGGGTGGCCAGCATCACGCCCGGCCGCCTTTGTCTCTCCAATTGCTGACGTCTACACATCGCACCAGTTGCTCGTTTAAGGCTGAGCCGACCTACAGGTTCAAATATTCGACACTGCTATTGGTCGTGAGCGGGAATCTAACTCGGGTCACCGGGTTCGATGCGCAGAACTGTGCTAACCACTGTGCCACCGCTCCCCACGTACACACACACACAGACTCACAGACACACACAGACACGCATCTTACAAACCCGCGTATTACACACCCCACCCTTTGCACACGCCCAGAATCTTACCCAAACACTGACAGACCCATCACACACACACACCCCGACACTTCACATTCTCACACCAAAGATCCCCCATGTAGTGGTAACAGACCTGTAGGGGCAAGTGCTGTTAGCGAGCAGCACCTAAGAAGGCCAGCACGGCACACGAGGGGTGGGTGGCCAGCACCACGCCCGGTCGCCTCTGTTTATACGTCGCAACAGGTACTGATTTGAGGCTGAGTCGATCTAGGGGAGGACCAGGACCGGTTCAGATAATCGTCTCTGGTGTTGGCTGCGAGCGAGAATGGAACTCGGATCGTCGGTTTCGTAGCGCAGCGTAGCGCTAACCACTACACTACCAACTCCTTACACACTCACACAATCACACTCTCATACTCTCATACACACACACAGTCACACACTCATACACACACTCACACAGTCACACTCTCATACACACACACTCACACAGTCACACTCTCATACACACACAGCCACACACTCACACACTCACACAATCACACTCTCATACTCTCATACACACACTCACACAGTCACACACTCATACACACTCACACAGTCACACACTCACACAATCACACTCTCATACTCTCATACACACACTCACACAGTCACACACTCACACAATCACACTCTCATACACACTCACACAATCACACTCTCATACTCTCATACATACACTCACACAGTCACACACTCATACACACACTCATACACTCACACAGTCACACTCTCATACACACTCACACAATCACACTCTCATACACACTCACACAATCACACTCTCATACACACTCACACAATCACACTCTCATACTCTCATACACACAGTCACACACTCATACACACTCAGACAGTCACACACTCACACGCACTCTCATACTCTCATACACACGCTCACACTCTCACACACTCACACTGTCATACACAAACTCACACTCTCATACACAAACTCACACAGTCACACTCTTATACACACAGAGTCACACAGTCACACACTCACACTCTCATACACACACTTTCATACACACACTCACACAGTCACACACTCACTCTCATACACACACTCTCATACAACAACAACCGCCATTCGCCACTAAGTAGCGGTGACGTCACCACGACGCTTGTGCCAGGCCATGTGCACCTTGAGGCCACGTGAAGTGTCGAGCGCCCGCGGGCAGGAGGTCACGGGGCACACCCAAGTGCCACGGGTCGACTGACTGAGATGACTGGCTGATGCACCACCTGTGCCCCAAAATGTGCCAACCTGCTATGCTTTAGCCACCCGGCGCGCCGCTCATTGTTGTTGTGAGCGTCGCTCCTCCGCCCTTCGTTGTTGTTGGAGGGCGACTATCTCCAACTGCCCAGTAGCGTCCTTCACGAGCCTCCTCCACAGAGGCCGATCTTGACACCGCTGGTACCAGTCATCGGCAAGTCCACTCAGCTCCACGTCCTCCTGTACCACATCACTCCATCTCTTCTCTAGCCCGTGCCGCGCCCCGTTTAGCCCCCTCGATCATGGCCGAACAAAAGCTGTTTCGGCATGCGGTGGCTGGGCATACGGGCTAGATGACCCAGCCAACGCAGCCTTGCCTGCCGGAGGAGCTCACCGATGGGACCTTGCCCAGATCTTTCAAAGATGTGTGAGCTCCTTACACGATCCAGCCTGGTTAAACCCAGGATGGTTCCTAGGCAGGCTTGTCTAAATGTTTCTAACCGGCGAAGATGTTCCATTAGGGGGGTCCACGTTTCGCAAGCGTAGAGAAGGGAGGGAATGACCGTGGCCGAGAATACCTGAAGCTTAGTGCAGAGCGACAGACCAGGTAGCTTCCACACAGCGTTATGCAACCGATTAAAAGATATTGCCGCTCAACTGATTCGGAGTGAGACCTCTGCTGTTAAACTGGAGCCGGTCATAAGCACACTGCCCAGGTATGGGAAACTCTCCACTTTCTCCACAACTGCCCCATCACCGATTGGGAGTTGTGGGGGTGGAGTGTCCGATGGTACGAAATACCCAGGCAGGTGCTTAGTTTTGGTGGGGCTGATGGTAAGGCCCCATCTCTTAGTGGCACACTCCAGTCTCAGCAGCAGCGTCTCCAACTCCTCCTCTGAATGAGCAGCTATTACCAAATCATCGGCATACATAACGTGGTTGAGCAATAGGGAGCCATCCCTTGACCGCACCCGGGCATCAATCAGAATCTCATACACACACTCTCATACACACACGCACACAGTCACACACTCACATATACACACACTCACACACACTCTCATACACACACTCACACGTTACCCTCACTCTCACACTCAAATTCACACCCACACTCACTCACGCAAACCTACACTCACACAAACTCCCACCCACATAAACCCACTCACTCGCACAAACCCGCACTCACACAAACTCACTCACGCAAACTCACGCTCACTCACGCTCACTCACGCAAACCCACACAAACCCAAACCCACACTCACTCACTCAAACCCACACTCACTTAAACCCACACAAACTCACACTCACACAAACCCACACTAACTCACACACACCTACACTCACACAAACTCACGCTCACTCACACTCACTCACGCTCACTCACGCAAACCCACACAAACCCAAAACCCACACTCACTCACTCAAACCCACACTCACTCAAACCCACACAAACTCACACAAACCCACACTCACACAAACTCACACTCACACAAACCCACACACACAGAAACCCACACTAACTCACACACACCCACACTCACACAAACTCACACTCACCCACTCACTCAAACCCACACTCACTCAAACCCACACAAACCAAACCCACACTCACTCACTCAAACCCACACTCACTTAAACCCACACAAACTCACACAAACCCACACACACACAAACTCACACTCACACAAACCCACACACACAAAAACCCACACTAACTCACACACACCCACACAAACTCACACTCACCCACTCACTCAAACCCACACTCACTTAAACCCACACAAACCCAAACCCACACTCACTCACTCAAACCCACACTCACTCAAACCCACACAAACTCACACAAAGCCACACACACAGAAACCCACACTCACTCACACACACCCACACTCACCCACTCACTCAAACCCACACAAACCCAAACCCACACTCACTCACTAAAACCCACACTCACTCAAACCCACACAAACTCACACAAACCCACACTCACACAAACTCACACAAACAACAACAACCGCCATTCGCCACTAAGTGGCGGTGACGTCACCACGACGCTTGTGCCAGGCTATGTGCACCCTGAGGCCACGTGAAGTGTCGAACGCCCGCTGGCAGGAGGTCACGGGGCAGACCCAGGTGCCACGGGTCGACTGACTGAGATGACTGGCTGATGCACCACCTGTGCCCCCTACTGTGCCAACCTGCTGTGCTTTAGCCACCCGGCGCTCAGCTCGTTGTTCTGAGCGTCGCTCCTCCGCCCTCCGTTGTTGTTTGAGGGCGACTACCTCCAACTGCCCAGTAGCATCCTTCACGAGCCTCCTCCACAGAGGCCGATCTTGACACCGCTGGTACCAGTCATCGGCAAGTCCACTCAGCTCCACGTCCTCCTGTACCACATCACTCCATCTCTTCTCTAGCCCGTGCCGCGCCCGCTTAGCCCCTCAATCCGGCCGAACAAAAGCTGTTTCGGCATGCGGTGGCTGGGCATGCGGGCTACATGACCCAGCCATCGCAGCCTTGCCCGCCGGAGGAGCTCACCGATGGGACCTTGCCCAGATCTTTCAAGGATTTGTGAGCTCCTCACACAATCCAGTCTGGTTAAACCCAGGATGGATCGTAGGCAGGTCAGCCTAAATGTTTCTAACCGGCGAAGATGTTGAATTAGGGGGGTCCACGTTTCGCAAGCGTAGAGAAGTGAGGGAATGACCGTGGCCGAGAAGACCTGAAGCTTAGTGCGGAGCGACAGACCAGGTAGCTTCCACACAGCGTTACGCAACCGATGAAAAGATATTGCCGCTCGACTGATTCGGAGTGAGACCTCTGCTGTTAAACTGGAGCCAGTCATAAGCACACTGCCCAGGTATGGGAATCTCTCCACTCTCTCCACAAACTGCCCCATCACCGATTGGGAGTTGTGGGGGTGGAGTGTCCGATGGTACAAAATACCCAGGCAGGTGCTTAGTTTTGGTGGGGCTGATGGTAAGGCCCCATCTCTTAGTTGCACGCTCCAGTCTCAGCAGCAGCGCACAAACCCACACTCACTCACACTCACTCACACACACCCACACTCACGCAAACCCACACTCACTCACACACACCCACACTCACATAAACTCACACTCACCCACTCACTCAAACCCACACTCACTCAAACCCACACAAACTCACACAAACCCACACACAAACTCACACAAACCACACTCACTCACACACACACAAACTCACACAAACCCAAACCCACACTCACTCACTCACTCAAACCCACACAAACTCACACAAACCCACACTCACACAAACCCACACTCACTCACACAAACTCACACAAACTCACACAAACCCAAACCCACACTCACTCACTCAAACCCACACTCACTCACTCAAACCCACACAAACTCACACAAACTCACTCACTCAAACTCAAATTCACACAAACTCACACGAACCCAAACCCACACTCACACAAACCCACACACACACTCACTCACACAAACTCACACAAACCCATACTCACACAAACCCAAACCCACACTCACTCACTCACACAAACTCACACAAACCCACACTCACACAAACCCAAACCCACACTCACTCACACAAACTCACACAAACCCACACTCACTCACTCACACAAACTCACACAAATCCAAACTCACACAAATCCAAACCCACACTCACACAAACCCAAACCCACACACATTCACTCACACAAACTCACAAACCCAAACCCACACTCACACAAACCCAAACCCACACACATTCACTCACACAAACTCACAAACCCAAACCCACACACATTCACTCACACAAACTCACAAACCCAAACCCAAACCCACACACATTCACTCACACAAACTCACAAACCCAAACCCACATTCACACAAACCCAAACCCACACACATTCACTCACACAAACTCACAAACCCAAACCCACACTCACACAAACCCAAACCCACACACACTCACTCACACAAACTCACACAAACCCAAACCCACACTCACTCACTTAAACCCACACAAGCCCAAACTCACGCAAACTCACACACAAAAACACACACAAACACAAACTCACACAAACACAAACTCACACAAACACAAACTCACGCAAACCCACACAAACACAAACTCACACAAACCCAAACCCCACAAACACAAACCCACACAAACACGAACTCATACAAACACAAACTGACACACACACAAACCCACACAAACACAAACTCACACAAACCCAAACCCACACAAACACAAACCCACACAAACACAAACTCACACAAACCCACACAAACACAAACCAACACAAACACAAACACACACAAACACAAACCCACACAAACCCAAACTCTCACAAACACAAACCCACACAAACACAAACCCACACAAACACAAACTCACACAAACACAAACTCACACAAACACAAACTCACACAAACACAAACTCACACACACACAAACACAAACTCACACAAACTCACACACACACACACAAACTCACACAAACACAAACTCACACACACACAAACCCACACAAACACAAACTCACACAAAGACAAACCCACACAAACCCAAACTCACAGAAGCCCGAACTCACACAAACACAAAGTCACACAAACACAAACTCACACACACACACACAAACTCACACACACAAACTCACCCAAACTCACACACACACACAAACTCACACAAACACAAACTCACACACACACAAACCCACACAAACAGAAACTCACACAAAGACAAACCCACACAAACCCAAACTCACAGAAGCCCGAACCCACACAAACCCAAACCCACACAAACACAAACTCACACAAACCCAAACCCACACAAACACAAACTCACACAAACACAAACTCACACAAACTCACACACACACAAATTCACACAAACTCACAGAAAACACAAACCCACACACACACAAACTCACACAAACTCACGCAAACACAAGCTCACACAAACACAAACCCACACACTAACACACACAAACTCACCCAAACACAAACTCACACACACACACAAACTCACACACACAAACTCACACACTCACAAACCCACACAAACACAAACTCACACACACACAAACCCACACAAACACAAATTCACACAAACACAAACCCACACAAACCCAAACTCACAGAAGCCCGAACCCACACAAACCCAAACCCACACAAACACAAACACAAAATCACACAAACACACACAAACACAAACTCACACAAACTCACACAAACACAAACTCACACAAACTCACACACACACAAACTCACACACACACAAACTCATACAAACACAAACTCACACAAACTCAAACTCACACAAACACAAACTCACACACAAACTCACACACACACAAACTCAAACAAACACAAACTCACACAAACACAAACTCACACAAACCCACACAAACACAAACTCTCACACACACACAAACTCTCACACACACAAACTCACACACACACACAAACTCTCACACACACAAACTCACACACACAAACTCACAAACACACAAACTCACGCACAAACACACACAAACACAAACTCACACAAACACAAACTCACACAAACACAAACTCACACAAACCCAAACCCACACAAACACAAACCCACACAAACACGAATTCATACAAACACAAACTGACACACACACAAACCCACACAAACACAAACTCACACACACACACAAACTCACACAAACCCACACAAACACAAACTCACACAAACCCAAACCCACACAAACACAAACCCACACAAACACAAACCCACACAAACACAAACCCACACAAACTCACACAAACCCAAACCCACACAAACACAAACTCACACAAACACAAACCCACACAAACACAAACTCACACAAACACAAACTCACACAAACACAAACCCACACAAACACAAACTCACACAAACACAAACTCACACACACACAAACTCACACAAACACAAACCCACACAAACACAAACCAACACAAACACAAACCCACACAAACACAAACCCACACAAACCCAAACTCACACAAACACAAACCCACACAAACACAAACCCACACAAACACAAACTCACACAAACCCAAACCCACACAAACACAAACTCACACAAACACAAACTCACACACACACACACAAACTCACACACAAACACAAACTCACACAAACTCACACACACACAAAATCACACACACACACAAACTCACACAAACACAAACTCACACACACAAACCCACACAAACACAAACTCACACAAAGACAAACCCACACAAACCCAAACTCACAGAAGCCCGAACTCACACAAACACAAACTCACACAAACACAAACTCACACACACACACAAACTCACACACACAAACACAAACTCACACAAACTCACACACACACACACACAAACTCACACAAACATAAACTCACACGCACAGAAACCCACACAAACAGAAACTCACACAAAGACAAACCCACACAAACCCGAACTCACAGAAGCCCGAACCCACACAAACCCAAACCCACACAAACACAAACTCACACAAACCCAAACCCACACAAACACAAACTCACACAAACTCACACACACACAAATTCACACACTCACACAAACTCACAGAAACACAAACCCACACACACACAAACTCACACAAACTCACGCAAACACAAGCTCACACAAACACAAACCCACACACACTAACACACACAAACTCACCCAAACACAAACTCACACACACACACACAAACTCACACACACAAACTCACACACTCACAAACCCACACAAACACAAAGTCACACACACACAAACCCACACAAACACAAACTCACACACACACAAACTCACACACACACAAACTCACACAAACTCAAACTCACACAAACACAAACTCAGACAAACACAAACCCACACAAACACAAACTCACACACAAACTCACACACACACAAACTCAAACAAACACAAACTCACACAAACACAAACTCACACAAACACAAACCCACACAAACACAAACTCTCACACACACAAACTCACACACACACAAACTCACAAACACACAAACTCACGCACAAACACACACAAACACAAACTCACACAAACACAAACTCACACAAACACAAACTCACACAAACCCAAACCCACACAAACACAAACCCACACAAACACGAACTCATACAAACACAAACTCACACACACACAAACCCACACAAACACAAACTCACACAAACCCAACCCCACACAAACACAAACCCACACAAACACAAACTCACACAAACCCAAACCCACACAAACACAAACCCACACAAACACAAACCCACACAAACACAAACCCACACAAACACAAACTCACACAAACCCAAACCCACACAAACACAAACTCACACAAACACAAACCCACACAAACACAAACTCACACAAACACAAACTCACACACACACACAAACTCACACACACACAAACACAAACCCACACAAACACAAACCCACACAAACACAAACCCACACAAACACAAACCAACACAAACACAAACCCACACAAACACAAACCCACACAAACCCAAACTCACACAAACACAAACCCACACAAACACAAACCCACACAAACACAAACCCACACAAACACAAACTCACACAAACCCAAACCCACACAAACACAAACTCACTCAAACACAAACAAACACAAACTCACACACACACACAAACTCACACACACACAAACACAAACTCACACAAACTCACACACACACACAAACTCACACAAACACAAACTCACACACACACAAACCCACACAAACACAAACTCACACAAAGACAAACCCACACAAACCCAAACTCACAGAAGCCCGAACTCACACAAACACAAACTCACACAAACACAAACTCACACACACACACAAACTCACACACACACAAACACAAACTCACACACACACAAACTCACACAAACACAAACTCACACACACACAAACCCACACAAACACAAACTCACACAAAGACAAACCCACACAAACCCAAACTCACAGAAGCCCGAACCCACACAAACCCAAACCCACACAAACACAAACTCACACAAACCCAAACCCACACAAACACAAACTCACACAAACACAAACTCACACATACAAATTCACACAAACTCACAGAAACACAAACCCACACACACACAAACTCACACAAACTCACGCAAACACAAGCTCACACAAACACAAACCCACACACACTAACACACACAAACTCACCCAAACACAAACTCACACACACACAAACTCACACACACAAACTCACACACTCACAAACCCACACAAACACAAACTCACACACACACAAACCCACACAAACCCACACAAACACAAATTCACACAAACCCACACAAACCCAAACTCACAGAAGCCCGAACCCACACAAACCCAAACCCACACAAACACAAACTCACACAAACACAAAATCACACAAACACACACAAACACAAACTCACACAAACTCACACAAACTCACACAAACTCACACACACACAAACTCACACAAACACAAACTCACACAAACACAAACTCACACAAACTCAAACTCACACAAACACAAACTCAGACAAACACAAACCCACACAAACACAAACTCACACACACACAAACTCACACACACACAAACTCACACAAACACAAACTCTCACACACACAAACTCTCACACACACAAACTCACACACACACACAAACTCACAAACACACAAACTCACGCACAAACACACACAAACACAAACTCACACAAACACAAACTCACACAAACACAAACTCACACAAACCCACACAAACCCACACAAACACAAACTCACACAAACCCACACAAACACAAACCCACGCAAACACAAACCCACACAAACACAAACCCACACAAACACAAACTCACACAAACCCAAACCCACACAAACACAAACTCACACAAACACAAACCCACACAAACACAAACTCACACAAACACAAACTCACACACACACACACACAAACTCACACACACACAAACACAAACCCACACAAACCCACACAAACACAAACCCACACAAACACAAACTCACACAAACCCAAACCCACACAAACACAAACTCACACAAACTCACACAAACACAAACTCACACACACACACAAACTCACACACACACAAACACAAACTCACACAAAATCACACACACACACAAACTCACACAAACACAAACTCACACACACACAAACCCACACAAACACTAACTCACACAAAGACAAACCCACACAAACCCAAACTCACAGAAGCCCGAACTCACACAAACACAAACTCACACAAACACAAACTCACACACACACACAAACTCACACAAACACAAACTCACACACACACACAAACTCACACAAACACAAACTCACACACACACAAACCCACACAAACACAAACTCACACAAAGACAAACCCACACAAACCCAAACTCACAGAAGCCCGAACCCACACAAACCCAAACCCACACAAACACAAACTCACACAAACCCAAACCCACACAAACTCACACAAACACAAACTCACACAAACTGACACACACAAATTCACACAAACTCACACAAACTCACAGAAACACAAACCCACACACACACAAACTCACACAAACTCACGCAAACACAAGCTCACACAAACACAAACCCACACACACTAACACACACAAACTCACCCAAACACAAACTCACACACACACACAAACTCACACACACAAACTCACACACTCACAAACCCACACAAACACAAACTCACACACACACAAACCCACACAAGCACAAATTCACACAAACACAAACCCACACAAACCCAAACTCACAGAAGCCCGAACTCACACAAACCCAAACCCACACAAACACAAACTCACACAAACACAAAATCACACAAACACACACAAACACAAACTCACACAAACTCACACAAACTCACACACACACAAACTCACACAAACACAAACTCACACAAACACAAACTCAGACAAACACAAACCCACACAAACACAAACTCACACACACACAAACTCACACACACACAAACTCAAACAAACAAACTCACACAAACACAAACTCACACAAACACAAACCCACACAAACACAAACTCACACAAACACAAACCCACACAAACAAACTCTCACACACACACAAACTCACACACACACAAACTCACAAACACACAAACACACAAACTCACGCACAAACACACAAACACAAACTCACACAAACACAAACTCACACAAACTCACACACAAACACAAACTCACACACAAACACAAACTCACACACAAACACAAACTCACACACAAACACAAACTAACACAAACACACACAAACTCACACAAACACAAACCCACACAAACACAAACTCACACAAACCCACACAAACTCACACAAACACACACAAACTCACACACACACAAACTCACACACACAAACCCACACAAACTCACAGACACAAACTCACACAAACACAAACTAACACAAACTCACACACACAAACTCACACAAACACAAACTAAAACAAACTCACACACAAACTCACACACTCACAAACCCACACAAACACAAACTCACACACACACAAACCCACACAAGCACAAATTCACACAAACACAAACCCACACAAACCCAAACTCACAGAAGCCCGAACTCACACAAACCCAAACCCACACAAACACAAACTCACACAAACACAAAATCACACAAACACACACAAACACAAACTCACACAAACTCACACAAACACAAACTCACACAAACTCACACACACACAAACTCACACAAACACAAACTCACACAAACACAAACTCAGACAAACACAAACCCACACAAACACAAACCCACACAAACACAAACTCACACACACACAAACTCACACACACACAAACTCACACAAACACAAACCCACACAAACACAAACTCTCACACACACAAACTCTCACACACACAAACTCACACACACACACAAACTCACAAACACACAAACTCACGCACAAACACACACAAACACAAACTCACACAAACACAAACTCACACAAACCCAAACCCACACAAACACAAACCCACACAAACACAAACTCACACAAACCCACACAAACACAAACCCACGCAAACACAAACCCACACAAACACAAACCCACACAAACACAAACTCACACAAACCCAAACCCACACAAACACAAACTCACACAAACACAAACCCACACAAACACAAACTCACACAAACACAAACTCTCACACACACACACACACAAACTCACACACACACAAACACAAACCCACACAAAATCACACACACACACAAACTCACACAAACACAAACTCACACACACACAAACCCACACAAACACTAACTCACACAAAGACAAACCCACACAAACCCAAACTCACAGAATCCCGAACTCACACAAATACAAACTCACACAAACACAAACTCACACACACACACAAACTCACACAAACACAAACTCACACACACACACAAACTCACACAAACACAAACTCACACACACACAAACCCACACAAACACAAACTCACACAAAGACAAACCCACACAAACCCAAACTCACAGAAGCCCGAACCCACACAAACCCAAACCCACACAAACACAAACTCACACAAACCCAAACCCACACAAACTCACACAAACACAAACTCACACAAACTGACACACACAAATTCACACAAACTCACACAAACTCACAGAAACACAAACCCACACACACACAAACTCACACAAACTCACGCAAACACAAGCTCACACAAACACAAACCCACACACACTAACACACACAAACTCACCCAAACACAAACTCACACACACACACAAACTCACACACTCACAAACCCACACAAACACAAACTCACACACACACAAACCCACACAAGCACAAATTCACACAAACACAAACCCACACAAACCCAAACTCACAGAAGCCCGAACTCACACAAACCCAAACCCACACAAACACAAACTCACACAAACACAAAATCACACAAACACACACAAACACAAACTCACACAAACTCACACAAACACAAACTCACACAAACTCACACACACACAAACTCACACAAACACAAACTCACACAAACACAAACTCAGACAAACACAAACCCACACAAACACAAACTCACACACACACAAACTCACACACACACAAACTCAAATAAACAAACTCACACAAACACAAACTCACACAAACACAAACCCACACAAACACAAACTCACACAAACACAAACCCACACAAACAAACTCTCACACACACACAAACTCACACACACACAAACTCACAAACACACAAACTCACGCACAAACACACAAACTCACGCACAAACACACACAAACACAAACTCACACAAACACAAACTCACACAAATTCACACACAAACACAAACTCACACACAAACACAAACTCACACACAAACACAAACTCACACACAAACACAAACTCACACAAACACACACAAACTCACACAAACACAAACCCACACAAACACAAACTCACACAAACCCACACAAACTCACACAAACACACACAAACTCACACACACACAAACTCACACACACAAACCCACACAAACTCACAGACACAAACTCACACAAACACAAACTAACACAAACTCACACACACAAACTCACACAAACACAAACTAAAACAAACTCACACACAAACTCACACAAACACAAACCCACACAAACACAAACTCACACCCACACACAAACACAAACTCACACAAACACAAACTCACACAAACTCACACAAACACAAACCCACACTCACACAAACTCACACAAACACAAACCCACACTCACACAAACACACACACAAACTCACACAAACACAAACTCACACAAACACAAACTAAAACAAACTCACACACAAACTCACACAAACACAAACTCACACAAACTCACACAAACACAAACTCACACAAACACAAACTCACACACACACACAAACTCACACAA
Organism: Petromyzon marinus; assembly: GCF_048934315.1. Lineage (NCBI taxonomy): Eukaryota > Metazoa > Chordata > Hyperoartia > Petromyzontiformes > Petromyzontidae > Petromyzon > Petromyzon marinus. Next base: position 2,466,410 of record NC_133723.1, read on the forward strand.
ACAAAAACTCACACACACACAAACACACAAACTCACACAAACCCACACAAACTCACACACAAACCCACACAAACTCACACACAAACTCACACAAACTCACACACAAACACACACAAACACAAACTCACACAAACTCACACAAACACAAACTCACACAAACTCACGCACACAAACTCACACAAACACAAGCTCACACAAACACAAACTCAGACAAACACAAACCCACACAAACACAAACTCACACACACACAAACTCACACACACACAAACTCAAACAAACACACTCACACAAACACAAACTCACACAAACACAAACCCACACAAACAAACTCTCACACACACACAAACTCACACACACACAAACTCACAAACACACAAACTCACGCACAAACACACAAACTCACGCACAAACACACACAAACACAAACTCACACAAACACAAACTCACACAAACTCACACACAAACACAAACTCACACACAAACACAAACTCACACACAAACACAAACTCACACACAAACACAAACTCACACACAAACACAAACTCACACAAACACACACAAACTCACACAAACACAAACCCACACAAACGCAAACTCACACACACACAAACTCACACACACAAACCCACACAAACTCACAGACACAAACTCACACAAACACAAACTAACACAAACTCACACACACAAACTCACACAAACACAAACTAAAACAAACTCACACACAAACTCACACAAACACAAACCCACACAAACACAAACTCACACCCACACACAAACACAAACTCACACAAACACAAACTCACACAAACTCACACAAACACAAACCCACACTCACACAAACTCACACAAACACAAACCCACACTCACACAAACACACACACAAACTCACACAAACACAAACCCACACTCACACAAACACAAACTCACACAAACTCACACAAACACAAACTCACACACACACACAAACTCACACAAACAAAAACTCACACACACACAAACACACAAACTCACACAAACCCACACAAACTCACACACAAACCCACACAAACTCACACACAAACTCACACAAACTCACACACACACAAACACAAACTCACACAAACACAAACTCACGCACACAAACCCACACAAACTCACACAAACCCACGCAAAATCACACACAACTCACACAACCTCACACAAACTCACACACAAACTCACACACAAACACAAACTCACACAAACACAAACTCACACAAACACAAACTCACACAAACACAAACTCACACAAACACAAACTCACACACACACAAACACACACAAACCCACAAAAACACAAACTCACACAAACACAAACTCACACAAACACAAACTCACACAAACAGAAACCCACACAAACTCACACAAACACAAACTCACACAAACACAAACCCACACAAACACAAACTCACACAAACTCACACACACACACAAACTCACACACAAACTCACACAAACACAAACTCACACACAAACCCACAGAAACACAAACCCACACAAACACAAATCCACACACACACAAACTCACACAAACTCACACAAACACACTAACACAAACACACTAACACACACACAAACTCACACACACTAACACACAAACACACACTAACTCACACACACAAACTCACACAAAACACACACACTAACTCACACTAACTCACACTAACACACACAAACACACACTAACTCACACGAACACAAACACTAACTCACACTCTCTCCCCCTCCCCTCGTCTGGTTCTAGACGGAAACAGGTGCCAGGAACCCAACACCACGTGACACACACACAGAGAGAGTGTCACACACACAGAGTGTCACACACACAGAGTGTCACACAGAGAGTGTCACACACACAGAGAGTGTCACACACACACAGAGAGTGTCACACACAGAGAGTGTCACACAGAGAGTGTCACACAGAGTGTGTCACACACAGAGAGAGTGTCACACAGAGAGTGTCACACAGAGAGTGCCACAGAGAGTATCACACAGAGAGTGTCACAGAGAGTGTCACACAGAGAGTGTCACACACACAGAGAGTGTCACACACAGAGAGTGTTACACAGAGAGAGTGTCACACAGAAAGAGTGTCACACACACAGAGTGTCACACACAGAGAGAGTGTCACACAGAGAGAGTGTCACACACAGAGAGTGTCACACACAGAGTGTTACACACACAGACAGTGTCACACACAGAGTGTCACACACAGAGAGTGTCACACACACAGAGTGTTACACAGAGAGAGTGTCACACAGAAAGAGTGTCACACACACAGAGAGTGTCACACACACATAGTGTCACATAGAGAGTGTCACACACACAGAGTGTCACACAGAGAGTGTCACACACACAGAGTGTCACACAGAGAGTGTCACACAGAGAGTGTCACACACAGAGAGTGTCACACAGAGAGTGTCACACACAGAGAGAGTGTCACACGCACAGAAAGTCACACACAGAGAGTGTCACACAGAGTGTCACACACACAGAGAGTGTCACACAGAGAGTGTCACACAGAGAGAGTGTCACACACAGAGAGTGTCACACACAGAGAGTGTCACACACAGAGTGTTACACACACAGATAGTGTCACACACAGAGAGTGTCACACACACAGAGTGTTACACAGAGAGAGTGTCACACAGAAAGAGTGTCACACACACAGAGAGTGTCACACACACATAGTGTCACATAGAGAGTGTCACACACACAGAGTGTCACACAGAGAGTGTCACACACACAGAGTGTCACACAGAGAGTGTCACACAGAGAGTGTCACACATACAGAGAGTGTCACACACAGAGAGTGTCACACACAGAGAGTGTCACACAGAGAGTGTCACACACAGAGAGAGTGTCACACGCACAGAAAGTCACACACAGAGAGTGTCACACAGAGAGTGTCACACACACAGAGAGTGTCACACAGAGAGTGTCACACAGAGAGTGTCACACAGAGAGAGTGTCACACAGAGAGTGTCACACACAGAGAGTGTGTCACACACAGAGAGTGTCACACAGGGAGTGTCACACACAGAGCGTGTCACACAGAGAATGTCACAGAGAGAGTGTCACACACACAGAGAGTGTCACACACACAGAGAGTGTCACACAGAGAGTGTCACACAGAGAGTGTCACACAGAGAGAGTGTCACACAGAGAGTGTCACACACAGAGAGTGTCACACAGAGAGAGTGTCACACAGAGAGAGTGTCACACACAGTGTCACACACAGAGAGTGTCACACAGAGAGAGTGTCACACAGAGAGAGTGTCACACACACAGAGTGTCACACAGAGAGAGTGTCACACACACAGAGTGTCACACAGAGAGAGTGTCACACAGAGAGAGTGTCACACACACAGCGAGTGTCACACAGAGAGAGCGTCACACACAGAGTGTCACACAGAGAGTGTCACACAGAGAGAGTGTCACACACAGAGAGTGTGTCACACACAGAGAGTGTCACACAGAGAGAGTGTCACACAGAGAGAGTGTCACACAGAGAGAGTGTCACACACACAGAGAGTGTCACACACACAGAGAGTGTCACACAGAGTGTCACTCACAGAGAGTGTCACACACACAGTGGCACACACACACAGAGAGAGTGTCACACAGAGAGAGTGTCACACAGAGAGTGTCACACACAGAGAGTGTCACACAGAGAGAGTGTCACACAGAGAGAGTGTCACACACACAGAGTGTCAGACACAGAGTGTCACACAAAGAGAGTGTCACACACACAGAGAGTGTCACACACACAGAGAGTGTCACACACTCAGAGAGTGTCACACAGAGTGTCACTCACAGAGAGTGTCACACACACAGTGTCACACACACAGAGAGAGTGTCACACACACAGAGAGTGTCACACAGAGAGAGTGTCACACACACAGAGTGTCACACAGAGAGAGTGTCACACAGAGAGAGTGTCACACACACAGCGAGTGTCACACAGAGAGAGCGTCACACACAGAGTGTCACACACAGAGAGTGTCACACAGAGAGTGTCACACACAGAGAGAGTGTCACACGCACAGAAAGTCACACACAGAGAGTGTCACACAGAGTGTCACACACACAGAGAGTGTCACACAGAGAGTGTCACACAGAGAGAGTGTCACACACAGAGAGTGTCACACAGAGAGTGTCACACACAGAGAGTGTCACACACAGAGAGTGTCACACACAGAGTGTTACACACACAGATAGTGTCACACACAGAGAGTGTCACACACACAGAGTGTTACACAGAGAGAGTGTCACACAGAAAGAGTGTCACACACACAGAGAGTGTCACACACACATAGTGTCACATAGAGAGTGTCACACACACAGAGTGTCACACAGAGAGTGTCACACACACAGAGTGTCACACAGAGAGTGTCACACAGAGAGTGTCACACACACAGAGAGTGTCACACACAGAGAGTGTCACACACAGAGAGTGTCACACAGAGAGTGTCACACACAGAGAGAGTGTCACACGCACAGAAAGTCACACACAGAGAGTGTCACACAGAGAGTGTCACACACACAGAGAGTGTCACACAGAGAGTGTCACACAGAGAGTGTGTCACACACAGAGAGTGTGTCACACACAGAGAGTGTCACACAGGGAGTGTCACACACAGCGTGTCACACAGAGAATGTCACAGAGAGAGTGTCACACACAGAGAGAGTGTCACACACACAGAGAGTGTCACACAGAGAGTGTCACACAGAGAGAGTGTCACACAGAGAGTGTCACACACAGAGAGTGTCACACAGAGAGAGTGTCACACAGAGAGAGTGTCACACACAGTGTCACACACAGAGAGTGTCACACAGAGAGAGTGTCACACACACAGAGTGTCACACAGAGAGAGTGTCACACACACAGAGTGTCACACAGAGAGAGTGTCACACAGAGAGAGTGTCACACACACAGCGAGTGTCACACAGAGAGAGCGTCACACACAGAGTGTCACACAGAGAGTGTCACACAGAGAGAGTGTCACACACAGAGAGTGTGTCACACACAGAGAGTGTCACACAGAGAGAGTGTCACACAGAGAGAGTGTCACACACACAGAGAGTGTCACACACACAGAGAGTGTCACACAGAGTGTCACTCACAGAGAGTGTCACACACACAGTGGCACACACACACAGAGAGAGTGTCACACAGAGAGAGTGTCACACAGAGAGTGTCACACACAGAGAGTGTCACACAGAGAGAGTGTCACACAGAGAGAGTGTCACACAGAGAGAGTGTCACACACACAGAGTGTCAGACACAGAGTGTCACACAGAGAGAGTGTCACACACACAGAGAGTGTCACACACACAGAGAGTGTCACACACTCAGAGAGTGTCACACAGAGTGTCACTCACAGAGAGTGTCACACACACAGTGTCACACACACAGAGAGAGTGTCACACACACAGAGAGTGTCACACAGAGAGAGTGTCACACACAGAGTGTCACACACAGAGTGTCACACACAGAGAGAGTGTCACACAGAGTGTCACACACACAGAGTGTCACACAGAGAGAGAGAGAGAGTCACACAGTGTCACACAGAGAGTCTCGCACACAGAGAGAGTGTCACACAGAGAGAGTGTCACAGAGAGAGAGTGTCACACAGAGAGTCTCACACACAGAGAGAGTGTCACACACACAGAGAGAGTGTCACACAGAGAGTGTCACACACAGAGTGTCACACACACAGAGAATCACACAGAGAGAGTGTCACACAGAGAGAGTGTCACACACAGAGTGTCACACACAGAGAGAGTGTCACACAGAGAGAGTGTCACACACAGAGAATGTCACACACAGAGTGTCACACACAGAGAGTGTCACACAGAGAGAGTGTCACACAGAGTGTCACACAGAGAGAGTCACACACAGAGAGAGTGTCACACACAGAGTGTCACACAGAGAGAGTGTCACACAGAGAGTGTCACACACACAGAGTGTCACACACAGAGTGTCACACACAGAGAGTGTCACACAGAGAGAGTGTCACACAGAGTGTCACACAGAGAGAGTCACACACAGAGAGAGTGTCACACACAGAGTGTCACACACAGAGAGAGTGTCACACACACAGAGAGTGTCACAGAGAGAGAGTGTCACACAGAGAGAGAGTGTCACATACACAGAGAGTGTCACACAGAGATTGTCACACAGTGTCACACACAGAGAGAGTGTCACACACAGAGAGAGAGTGTCACACACACAGAGTGTCACACAGAGAGAGTGTGTAAGGGTCAATGTGTGTGCGTGTAGGGAGCGGTGGCGCAGTGGTTAGCGCACTCCGCTACGAAACCGGCGACCCGAGGTCCAATCCCGCTCCGACCAACACTGAGGCACTCCTGGGTCTCCCCTAAGGTCGACTCAGCCTCAAATGAGTACCTGGTGCAGTGTGGAGTAAACATCGCCACTGGGGAGACAAAGGCGGCCAGTCGCGGTACTGGCCACCCACCCCCTCGTGTGCAGTGGTGGCCTTCATAGGTGCTCGCTAACAGCACTTGCCCCTACAGTCTGTACAGGCTACACGGGGGAGCTGTGTTTGTGTCTTTGTGTGCATTGGGTTGGGAGCGTCATACCCCCTCGCGGGGGGGGGGGGGGCATCGGTCAGGGCTCTGTGCATTCAGCGGGTGCAACGTGCGTCACATGGGGAAGTTCTCGGTGTGGGTGGGTGAGTGAGTGGGTGGGTGAATCGGCGAGTGAGTGGGTGGGTGAGTGGGTGAGTGGGTGGGTGGGTGAGTGGGCGAGTGGGTGAGTGAGTGGGTGGGTGAGTGGGCGAGTGGGTGAGTGAGTGGGTGGGTGAGTGAGTGGGTGGGTGGGTGAATGGGTGAGTGGGTGGGTGGGTGAGTGAGTGGGTGGGTGAATGGGTGGGTGAGTGGGTGAGTGAGTGGGTGGGTGAGTAAGTGAGTGAGTGAGTGGGTGGGTGAGCGGGTGGGTGAGTGAGTGGGTGGGTGAGTGGGCGAGTGGGTGGGTGAGTGAGTGGGTGAGTGAGTGAGTGGGTGGGTGAGTGGGTGAGTGGGTGGGTGGGTGAGTGGGTGGGTGGATGAGTGAGTGGGTGAGTGACTGGGTGAGTGGGTGGGTGTGTGGGTGAGTGAGTGGGTGAGTGGGTGGGTGAGTGAGTGGGTGAGTGAGTGGGTGGGTGAGTGGGTGAGTGAGTGAGTGGGTGAGTGGGTGGGTGAGTGGGTGGGTGGGTGAGTGGGTGGGTGAGTGGGTGAGTGGGTGGGTGAGTGAGTCGGGGGTGGGTGAGTGGGTGAATGGGTGAGTGAGTGGGTGTGTGAGAGTGAGTGAGTGGGTGGATGAGTGAGTGGGTGAGTGAGTGGGTGAGTGAGTGGGCAGGTGAGTGGGCGGGTGGGCGAGTGAATCGGTGGGTGAGGGGGTGAGTGAGTCGGTGGGTGGATGAGTGAGGGGACGAATAATTAAGTTAGTGTATAGGTGAATGGTTCCTCCTGAATTAATCCAAACATTAAACCCCGTGCAGCCTTTAACAACTGGTAGCGAGCACTTATTAAGGCCGGAACGGCGTACTTAGGGGTGGTGTGGCCAACAGCACGCCCGACTTAGCTTCGTCTCCCCACAATACTATTGTTTAAATACTAGAGCAGGTACTTCTTTTCTTAAGGCGACGTAGCGGAGGTCCGGCACCAGTTCAAATATTCGCCACTGTTATTTCGTCGCGAGAGGGAATCGAACTCGGCTTGGCCGAGTTCCGAGGGCATTGCAGCACCGAACGCTCAATCCCCTAAACACACAACCATGCATCCGCTTATGGGGAGCGGTGGCGCAGTGGTTAGCACACTGCACGACGAACCTGGCGACCCGCGTTCGATTCCTGTCCATGCCTAACGTCAGCGGCGAGCAATATTCATCATTTGTAATGGGCGTCCCCTAGGTCGACTGAGCCTTAAATCAGGACCTGGTGCGGTGAGTAAAACTTCGTCACTGGGGAGACAAAGGCGACCGAGCGTTGTGTGGCACCCCCCTACTCACTGACAGCACTTACTGCAACAGCGTGTGTGGAGGGGGGGGGGCTACACGGGGGATGTGTGTGTGACACGTGCCACGTGTGACACGTGCCACGTGTGACACGTGCCACGTGTGACACGTGCCACGTGTGACACGTGCCACGTGTGACACGTGCCACGTGTGACACGTGTGTGTGTGACACGTGCCACGTGTGTGTGTGTGACACGTGACACGTGTGTGTGTGTGACACGTGCCACGTGTGTGTGTGTGTGACACGTGCCACGTGTGTGTGTGTGTGACACGTGCCACGTGTGTGTGTGACACGTGCCGCGTGTCACGTGTGTGTGTGTGACACGTGCCGCGTGTGTGTGTGTGTGTGACACGTGCCGCGTGTGTGTGTGACACGTGACACGTGTGTGTGTGTGACACGTGACGTGTGTGTGACACGTGACGTGTGTGTGACACGTGACGTGTGTGTGACACGTGACGTGTGTGTGACACGTGACGTGTGTGTGACACGTGACGTGTGTGTGTGACACGTGACGTGTGTGTGTGACACGTGACGTGTGTGTGTGACACGTGCCACGTGTGTGTGTGACACGTGCCACGTGTGTGTGTGACACGTGCCACGTGTGTGTGACACGTGACACGTGTGTGTGTGTGACACGTGACACGTGTGTGTGTGACACGTGACACGTGTGTGTGTGACGCGTGACACGTGTGTGTGTGTGTGACGCGTGACACGTGTGTGTGTGTGACGCGTGCCACGTGTGTGTGTGTGACGCGTGACACGTGTGTGTGTGACGCGTGACACGTGTGTGTGTGCCACGTGTGTGTGTGCCACGTGTGTGTGTGCCACGTGTGTGTGTGCCACGTCTGTGTGTGCCACGTGTGTGTGTGTCACGTGTGTGATAACTCAGCGAATTGAGCACAGCAACCACAGCCAGCATCATACCAGCAGTGTCACCACCATCACTCCCAATATAACCATCAGCAGTGGCATCTCCCCCCCCCCACACACACAGAGGAGTGCTTCCATTAGGGCCCCCCCCCCCCCTAATCAGCCAAGGTCCAATCACCACCAGCACCATCAGCAGAATGAACATCACCGCCATCATCACCACCACCACAATCACCACCACCAAGCCGCACCATTAAGCTGCCAATACTCTAAGCAGCATCAGTGACATCATCCCCGCACCACTCACACCAGGATTACCACCACCACCACCCCCCCACCACTACCACTCCTCTCTACATCATCACCACCCCTCTCTACATCACCATCACCACTCCTATCTACATCATCACCACCACCCCTCTCTACACCACCACCACCCCTCTCTACATCACCACCACCACTCCTCTCTACACCACCACCACCCCTCTCTACACCACCACCATCCCTCTCTACATCACCATCACCACCCCTCTCTACATCACCATCATCACCACCACCCCTCTCTACATCACCATCAGCACCCCTCTCTACATCACCATCACCACCACCCCTCTCTACATCACCACCACCCCTTTCTACACCATCACCACCCCTCTCTACACCACCATCACCACCCCTCTCTACATCATCACCATCACCACCCCTCTCTACATCATCACCATCACCACCCCACGCCACCATTCCTCTCTACATCACCACCACCACCCACATACGCCACCAGCCCTCTCTACATCAGCACCACCACCAGGAGGCCCCAGTCGCCACGGACCCCTCCCTAACGCGCTGGGTACCTGCTGCTTGGCCTTGCGAGTAGCTTCCCATGCGGGTGAGGGCACAGGGGGGGGGGGGGGGCCTTAGAGGGGGCACAGGCCCCGGCTTCCCCGAGCCGGCTGTCCTCCTCCTCTGCTTCCCGGCGTCTCCCCCAAACCCCCTGCTCCTATCTCTCACTCACTGCTGCTGCTGCTCAATTCCCTACTGCACAAGCGCACACCGCGTCGCCTATGCGCGCTGCGGATTGTGGAGCCGGGCCCACGTGGCTTGTTTAAAGGGACTCAGCCGGCCACGTGGCGCCAGCATCACCGCCGCCACCACCATCATCATCATCGCCGCCACCACCGCCACCACCACCATCATCATCAGCTGGATGATGGCATCGCCAAGTGGTCATCATCATCAGCCATGGGTCTATTCACTGCTGGATGATGGCATCGCCAAGTCGTCATCATCATCATCAGCCATGGGTCTTTTCATTGCTGGATGATGGCATCGCCAAGTGGTCATCATCATCAGCCATGGGTTTATTCACTGCTGGATGATGGAATCTATAAGTCATCATCATCATCAGCCATGGGTTTATTCACTGCTGGATGATGGAATCTATAAGTCATCATCATCATCAGCCATGAGTTTATTCACTGCTGGATGATGGCATCGCCAAGTGGTCATCATCATCAGCAGCCATGGGTTTATTCACTGCTGGGTTGAATGCAATTTGTCTGAGACGATTTTCGTTACTTGTCATCCCATTGAGCAGCGCCTATACACGAGCGGCGTCAACAGAATGTGGCCGAGCCGCACGATAAACCCCAGGCAGTTCGTTATATATCGAACACCGATGATTCACGTTTGTGCAATTATTTTCTATATATATTTTTTACAATTTCCGATGCGAACAAGCAGTTTGTTGTTTTGGTTGTTTTTGCCTCCGATTTTGCTATTCGCTTCATTGCCGTGCATGGTCGAGTCGGTGACCCGCGGGGGTCGCTCTTGGAGTAAAAGAGAACTGGGCCCGGCCTTTTTGGAGTTCTCTCTCTCACCTGGTGCGAACACAACGGGCGTCGAGGTGAACTCGGCGGGCTTCCAGACCTCGCCACTGCCCTGCAGGGTTGCACTACAAGTTCCGTGCATATAGGATCGCCTCTTCTTCACCCCCCCCCACGGGCAGACACAAAGACAAAGATCCCCCGTGTAGCCTTAACAGACTGTAGGGGCAAGTGCTGTTAGCGAGCACCTGTGAAGGCCGGGGGTGGGTGGCCGGCACCAAAGTGGCGATGTTCACACACCGCACCGGGTACTCATTTGAGGCGGAGTCGACCTAGGGGAGGCCCGGCACCGGTTTAGATAATCGTCACGGGGTGTTGGCTGTAAGCGGGGAATCGCTGTCCGGTTCGCCGGGGTTCGTGGCGCAGCGCAGGGCGCTGACCGCTCCCACGACACGGCCGGGTGGACAAGGAGGACACACGGACAGACAGAGCGAGTGCAGCAGCAGCAGCTGCTGCTGCGTGAACGTCCCACGCAGGGGAGAGGAGGAGGAGTGGTCACCTCCCTCCTCCTGCCGGTTACCGCCGCGACCTTCACGGCGCCTCCCTGCCCCGGGGCCGGGGAGCGCGCGAGAGAGCTCCCTCTGCTAGCCAGCCGCCGCCACCACCATCCGCGCGTGGTGGTGGTTGTGGTGGTGTCTGGGTGGGTGCGCAGCGGTGGTTGGGTGGCAATAGCTGTGTGGTTGTGGTGGTGTCTGGGTATTGGCGGTGGAAGGTGGCTTTCAGAGTGGTGGTTTGCGCAGCGGTGGTTGGGTGGCAGTAGCTGCGTGGTTGGTGGCTGAGTGATGGTGGTGTGGTCGCGGTGGCTGGGTCGTGGTGGCTGGCTGTTGACAGCTGGGTGGTGGTGCTTGGGCGTGGTGGTGGCGGCTGGGCGTGGTGGTGGCGGCTGTGGTTCAAGGCTTGGCAGGCACAGAGCTCCCTCAATGTCCCAGTTTGAACCCTTGGGAGAGAGGACCGCTGGGTTCATAGAGCCGGCGTCCCGGTGTTCCCGTGTTCTGACCTCGTGCTGAACTGCGATCATGGGCAGTGGCTCGCGAGCGACTGGGTGGGGCTAACGAGCGAGTGGGTGGGGCTAGTGAGTGGGTGGGGCTAGCGAGTGGGTGGGGCTAGCGAGTGGGTGGGGCTAGCGAGCGAGTGGGTGGGGCTAGCGAGCGACTCGGTGGGGCTAGCGAGCGACTGGGTAGGGCTAGCAAGCGACTGGGTGAGGCTAGCGAGAGACTGGGTGGGGCTAGCGAGAGACTGGGTGGGGCTAGCGAGAGACTGGGTGGGGCTAGCGAGTGGGTGGGGCTAGCGAGCGCCTGGGTGGGGCTAGCAAGCGACTGGGTGGGGCTAGCGAGAGACTGGGTGGGGCTAGCGAGCGACTGGGTAGGGCTAGCAAGCGACTGGGTGGGGCTAGCGAGAGACTGGGTGGGGCTAGCAAGCGACTGGGTGGGGCTAGCGAGAGACTGGGTGGGGCTAGCGAGTGGGTGGGGCTAGGGAGCGCCTGGGTGGGGCTAGCGAGCGACTGGGTGGGGCGAGCGAGTGGGTGGGGCTAGCGAGCGAGTGGGGCTAGCGAGCAACTGGGTGGGGCTAGTGAGCGACTGGGTGGGGCTAGCGAGCGAGTGGGTGGGGCTAGCGAGAGACTGGGTGGGGCTAGCGAGCGAGTGGGTGGGGCTATCGAGCGACTTGGTGGGGCTAGCGAGCGAGTGGGTGGGGCTAGCTAGCGAGTGGGGCGAGCGAGTGAGTGGGTGGGGCTAGCGAGCGGGTGGGCGGGGGCTATGCAGAAGTGGGCGGGGGCTACGCAGAAGTGAGCTGTGTGGATGGAGGCGTTGCCGGCTCGCCACGTGCCGCCAGTTCAGCCTCGCAGACCACGTGGTATAAATTCAGATGACCTCACAGATCGGCGGAACTCCCAATGCCCAAAATGAGCTGCGAGCACATGGCAAACGCAGTATAGCAAGTGGGTTTCGTGAATCCATCCGTGCGGGGCCGGGTGGAAAGGGAGGGGGGAGTAAGGGGTAAAAATTGTCTCCGCCCCCCATCCCTTCCTCGTGTGTGACGGCTATCCTCCTAACACTTTCTCACGCGACGTGAAAACCGCTCACGATTTGAGAAGGAATCCTCTTGCCCCATGTCCAACGATGCAAGACCCCCCCCCCCCGCCTGCCGCCCCCCCCTCTCGCCAAACCTCTGGGAACTCGGAAGGCTTTCCCGTAAAGATGAATAACATTACCAACCCACACCACCACCAACCCACTACTACCACCACCACCACCATTCCTGCTCGTGCAGCAGAATCGTAGTGCGCTTGGGAGAAAAATCAACCCGCTGTGTGAGCCCCAAACCCCCACGCACGCGCGTCGGATCTCGCAAGCCAAGCAGGTTTCAAGCCTGGAGAGAGCTCAGCTGGGCTCGGGAGGTGTCGTTATCGGCTGCCGCCGCCGCCGCTGCTACAATGGGTGGCAGCCGATTGAGGACTGGTGCAGCGAAAACGCCCCTTGTTGTACTGCACTCCTACGCTCTCCCGCCCCCGGCCACCGGATGAACCCGCAAGCGAACCGGCTTGGCAGGGGTTACAAAGACAAAGGTCACCCGGAGTATAGCCTCGACAGACTGCTGGGGCAAGTGCTGTTCGCGAGTAGCGCGTGTGGAGGTCGGCACGGCGCACGAGAGGGTGGGGGGTGGGGGTGGTGGGGGGTGGTGGGTGGTGAGGGGGGGTAGTGGGAGGGGAGTGGTGGGTGGGGGTGGGGGTGGTGGGAGGGGGTGGGGAGTGGTGGGTGGGGGGTGGTGGGAGGGGGTGGGGGGAGGGGGTGGTGGGAGGGGGTGGTGGGAGGGGGTGGGGAGTGGTGGGTGGGGGGTGGTGGGAGGGGAGGGGGTGGGGGGAGGGGGTGGTGGGAGGGGGTGGTGGGAGGGGGTGGGGAGTGGTGGGAGGGGGTGGGGGGAGGGGGTGGGGGGTGGTGGGAGGGGGTGGTGGGAGGGGGTGGGGGGTGTCTCAGCGCTACCCAAGGGGTCACGGGCACACGGGGACTGCACGCAGCACCGGCGTGGGGCGAAGAGGCCCTCATCCAGCAGTGCATGGGCAGTGCATGGGCAGTGCACTGTATTAATAATGACTACTACGACTTCACTGTCGTAGTGGTATGTGGCCCTGTACACTCTCCCACACGTCCACGCCCTCCCCTCCCACCACCACCGCCTCCTCTTCCAGACACTGCCAGCAAACTCCCTGCACAGTGAACAGAGGGCGTGGGGGAGGCGGACAGAGCCTTCAGTCAAGACACTGAAGCATGGAAGGAGAAGGAGGGAAGCTGTGGGTTCGGCTTGTGGTGAACGAGTCGAGCTGAGCGAGAGCAGAGAAGGCGGCTCAAGTGGGGGGGGGGGGGGGGGGGAATAAGAAAGTAGTCAGGGCGCAGCTACGCGCAGGGACGGGATGGAAGGTGATACCGGGAGATGGCAGAACCGCTCGTGGAAGAAGAAAAAAAACGCCCTTTGTCTAAAGCAGTGGTTCCTCACGTTGTGAAACCTGTGGAGCACTGCCACTCACTGCCACCCGCCTTGCCGCGTGATGGAGTCATCAGCAGCAGCAGCCCAACTCTCTTCTCGCCCCCTTCACTGGAACAAACTCCCTCCCCTCCCTCCCCTCCTTCCCCATGAAGCGGTCATCTCCGCTCACTAAAGTTTCCGCTCCTCACTCAAGACTCACTTCTTGTTACCCTGAGCTAACCCCCACGACACCCCTCCCCAAGCCCCCCCCCCCCTTAATCTCCCCATCATAACCACCACCGACCGCTACTGCTCCTTCTTCGTATTCTCATGACACGGCTATCACTCATTGACCCCATGCATTCATTCATTGACCCCATGCATTCATTCATTAACCCCATGCATTCATTCATTAACCCCATGCATTCATTCATGCAATCGTCATTTACTGTCATCAATGTCGCTTTCACCGAATTCACGCAACCATCACAGATTCTCGTCCCCGCATCGCTTCCTCTCACCGATGCCACTCACCTCACCACCACCATTATTATCACGACATTCGCACGTCGCGCTGTTGTTAACTCTTTGTAAGTTAAGGATCTCCAATGTCGAGGTCTCAGATGGCCACGAGAGAGAGTGGAGGGGGGGGCTTCAGGAGGGAGCCGCGCGCGTAGCCTGCCCTCTCTCCTCCCTTCTTACCTCCCTCCCCTCCCTCCGTCCACAACCGAAGCAGCGCAGAGCACAGCCGCCATCGCCGTGACCTCTCTCCTCTCTCGGGGCGGCTGCCGTGGACCGCCAACCACGTGGGCCGGTTTGGGGGGGTGGGGGTTGCCAAACGCGTGACGTGCAGCGTGGCCAGCGATGGCCCAGCCATGGCCCAGCCATCGCTGGCGAGCCACGGCAGCTGCCTCCGCCCGCCTTCTACCTGCGCTGTTTAAAAGCCCCACGGCCACCACTTTGCTGGGCTGCTGTGGTGGCCCGGGTGGCTTTTGAGAAAACAAAATGAGGCTCATGGGCTTTCGCTGGTAAAATAAACATTTTAGTTTTATTTGCGTTTGTTTTGAGTGATTTGTTTACCTACGCTACACTTTGCACCCTAGATCGTGTTTTTGTGCCGTTTTTCAGAATCATAATATATAGTGGAGGAACCCGATGTGCTGTGAAGCTCTTTATCACAGATGTCCAGGAGTCGGTTTGTTGTTGTGACGTTCTGACCCTGTGCCCCGACTGGACATCTATGAAAAAAAAGCTTCAGAGCTCATCGGATTTCTTCCTCCAGTATAAATAAACAACTCGGATTCTGTTGCCGAGGCCACAACGACCTAAAACCTCGGTTGTCGTTCGTGGAACAGCAGCAACACCCCCCCCCCTCCACGGCACACACGCGGCGTGGTGGAGACAATCCGGGAGCGCTTCCTCTCAATCCTCGTGCAGGAGTAACATGAGCAGCAGCAGCAGCATCCGACTTGGGCCGCTCGCGAGCAGCGGGTGGCCACGCTGGAGTCAGCGGGAGCCACCCGGGCCGCTCGCGAGCAGCGGTTCCAGTCGAACGCTGCTGCCGTTGTTGTAACACAGAATCTGGGGGGGGGGGGGGTTGTGATGATGCCTCCGGGAAGGCAACGACAGATTTCCCACCATGGCAGCTCCCACCTCCTCAACAAGCGGGGCGGATCCTGGGCATACCGGGACAGGTGCCAACACTTACCCACAGATGACCAAACCCCACCCCCACGCATTGTGGTCAGGGCAGCAGAGAGGGAGGTGGGGTGGGGTGGGGGGCAGCGGCGTAGGATGTAGCGAGTGGGTAGTGCAGGCGAGTGGGTAGTGCAGGCGGTGCAGCTGCGCCAGGGGTCCACGGGCCGGAGAGGCCCGATCGTGAGACGGTGGGGCACAACCCCCCCACCCACCAATGTCATTCCTTGTACCGGGGGCCGTGCCGCGGCCACGTTGCGCCACCGGGCCTCAGGGCGAGGTGTGGCAGGCGGGGCAGTTCGTCCGCAGCCTCAGATACAAGGCGGGGCGGGACCCAGAGAAGGTCAAGCGGGGCACTGGGAGGGCCCTTAGCTGGCATGTTGACTGCTGTTCGTAATCCGTACGCAGGAAGGAGGCCCAGGGTCCCCAGAGACAATGCAGAGGCGGCCCAGCCCCTGGTGGGCGCCTCCGACCCCAGGGTTCTGGGTTGCGGAGGGGATGTGGCCCAAGATTGGTGTCCCCATACTTACAGTGCCAGATCATCCTCGGAGCAAAAGTCGCTACAAATGTAGTAGCTACGGGCCCCGCACTTTTAAGGGCCCCGCGCTAAACGCTTTCAAGCTATCAATTCCGGTTCAGTAATTCTGCACTTGCTCTATTACTACAGTACTATACCGCCTTCAACTTTTATGAACGACTGGGTGTTTAAGGTGAGCGATTTGTCGTATTATCTGGCTGTTTAGCAAATGAAAAAATACAATTGCTTTACTGTGCAAGTTACAAATGTGTTTTAGTATTTGTGGCTTAAAATAAAATGTAACATACGCTACAGGCTCCGCACTAGCTTAATCCGGCACTGCATACTTCACCAAAACACGCACACATCGCCATCCCGTGCAAATCAGTTTTAATGGGCATCGGCTACGTTCAACGCGGAGGTTCTTGTGGCCTGCGTCTGGGATGGCGTAGCCTCCCGTCTGGGATGGTGTGGCCTCCCGTCTGGATGGTGTGGCCTCCCGTCTGGGATGGTGTGGCCTATCCGTCTGGTATGGTGTGGCCTCCCGTCTGGGATGGCGTGGCCTCCCGTTTGGGATGGCGTGGCCTCCCGTCTGGGATGGTGTGGCCTCCCGTGTGGATGGTGTGGCCTCCCGTCTGGGATGGCCTCCCGTCTGGATGGTGGCCTCCCGTCTGGATGGTGTGGCCTCCCGTCTGGGATGGTGTGGCCTCCCGTCTGGGATGGTGTGGTCTCCCGTCTAGGATGGTGTGGCCTCCCGTCTGGGATGGTGTGGCCTCCCGTCTGGAATGGTGTGGCCTCCCGTCTGGGATGGCGTGGCCTCCCGTCTGGGATGGCGTGGCCTCCCGTCTGGGATGGTGTGGCCTGTCCGTCTGGGATGGTGTAGCCTATCCGTCTGGGATGGTGTGGCCTCCCGTCTGGGATGGTGTGGCCTCCCGTCTGGGATGGTGTGGCCTCCCCGTCTGGGATGGCATGGCCTCCCGTCTGGGATGGCGTGGCCTATCCGTCTGGGATGGTGTGGCATAACCGTCTGGGATGGTGTGGCCTCCCGTCTGGGATGGTGTGGCCTCCCGTCTGGGATGGTGTGGACTATCCGTCTGGGATGGTGTGGCCTCCCGTCTGGGATGGTGTGGCCTCCCGTCTGAGATGGTGTGGCCTCCCCGTCTGGGATGGTGTGGCTTCCCGTCTGGGATGGTGTGGCCTCCCGTCTGGGATGGTGTGGCCTCCCGTATGGGATGGTGTGGTATATCCGTCTGGGATGGCGTGGCCTCCCGTCTGGGATGGTGTGGCCTCCCGTCTGGGATGGTGTGGCCTATCCGTCTGGGATGGTGTGGCCTCCCGTCTGGGATGGTGTGGCCTCCCGTCTGGGATGGTGTGGCTTCAGCCGAAGGCAATCTGGTGTTTGGCCATGAGAACATCTCTCCGTGTCCGTGGGATTAAAAATGTTATTCATATATATTTTTTATTCAGGAGTCATTAAGAAAGTCTGTGAGGGATCTTTTCCATTCCGACCTCGCAGAGCAGCGCCACACACCCCCCCTCCCCGCGTTGCAGAACGGAACCCACAGAAGCGGATATCACAGAGCTACCTCTGAGATCCCTTCATCAAGCAACCCTCTGGCCTACAGTCGGGGGGAGGGGGCAGCGCTTCTCTAGACACTCTAACATCACAGAGAGGAATGTTTTTCGCGTGATGGTCGAATGCGATATATCGATATATTTTAATTCCCAACGCTGGAATTCAACAAAATCTAAGTGCAAAACCGCATTTAACGCGCAGTCATTTGTTAATGTGCTGAGACCATCAAGTGACTGTGGATGCATATTGAGCCTATATGGGTCTCTGTATGAGTCTATAGGTTTGTGTGCGAGTCTGTGGGTCTCAGCGTATTTAAGTGAAGGCCGGCCTGAGACCATCATTAGATTTACACTGGGGAACCCAGTTTAATCACGAGCGTTTAAGGAAAGAGAAACCTAGTGTTTGTGGGAGGAGCCAAGTGTTTGTGGGAGGAGCCGAGTGTAATGTGGGAGGGGGCAGGTGTTTGTAGGAGGAGCCGAGTGTTTCAGAGGAAGGCGAGTTTTTGTGGGAGGAGCCGGGTGTTTGTGAGAGGGGCCGGGTGTTTGAGAGGGGCCGGGTGTTTGTGGGAGGGGCCGGGTGTTTCAGAGGAAGGCAAGTGTTTGTGGGAGGAGCCGAGTGTTTGTGGGAGGGGCCAGGTGTAGTTGGGAGGAGCCAGTTGTTTGTGGGAGGAGCCGAGTGTTTCAGAAGGCGATTGTTTGTGGGAGGAGCCGAGTTTTGTGCGAGGAGCCAGGTGTTTGTGGGAGGAGCCAGGTGTTTGTGGGAGGAGCCGAGGGTTTTGGGAGGGGGAGCTATGAGAACAGGACGTGCGTGCACCAGAAGTGCGTGACGTAGCAGTGCGGCTCCTCGCTCTCCTCTCCGGTCCCCAGGGCAGTGTCTGCAGCAGAGAGAACGCAGCAGCAGCAGAGAGAACACAGCAGCAGCAGAGAGAACACAGCAGCAGCAGCAGAGAGAACACAGCAGTAGCAGCAGA
Organism: Petromyzon marinus; assembly: GCF_048934315.1. NCBI lineage: Eukaryota > Metazoa > Chordata > Hyperoartia > Petromyzontiformes > Petromyzontidae > Petromyzon > Petromyzon marinus. The sequence goes on from NC_133723.1 coordinate 2,485,417, forward strand.
GAGAACACAGCAGCAGCAGAGAGAACACAGCAGCAGCAGAGAGAACACAGCAGCAGCAGAGAGAACACAGCAGCAGCAGAGAGAACACAGCAGCAGCAGCAGAGAGAACACAGCAGCAGCAGAGAGAACACAGCAACAGCAGCAGAGAGAACACAGCAGCAGCAGCAGAGAGAACACAGCAGCAGCAGCAGCAGAGAGAACACAGCAGCAGCAGCAGAGAGAACACAGCAGCAGCAGCAGAGAGAACACAGCAGCAGCAGCAGAGAGAACACAGCAGCAGTAGCAGCAGCGGGCATCAGCATCGCGGCCGGAACGACGACGACGCGGCCAGAATGATGGCGCGGCCGGTACAAGACAAACAGAACACAGTCGGAGCAAGACAGCTTAATAATTCAGATGGGACAACACAGCCGGAATGACACACAACACAACACAGACGGAATGACACACAACACAACACAGACGGAATGACACACAACACAACAACACAGCCGGAATGACACACAACACAACAACACAGCCGGAATGACACACAACATAACACAGAAGGAATGACACACAACACAACACAGACGGAATGACACACAACACAACAACACAGCCGGAATGACATGCAACAACACAGACGGAATGATACACAACGCAACACAACACAGTCGGAATGACACAAGGCAACAACACAGCCGGAATGACACAACAACACAACACAGTCGGAATGACACAACACAACAACACAGCCGGAATGACACAACGCAACACAACACAGTCGGAATGACACACAACGCAACAACACAGCCGGAATGACACACAACACAACACAACAACACAGCCGGAATGACACACAACACAGCCGGAATGACACACAACACAACAACACAGCCGGAATGACACAACACAACAACACAGCCGGAATGACACAACACAACAACACAGCCGGAATGACACACAACGCAACAACACAGCCGGAATGACACACAACACAACACAGTCGGAATGACACAACAACACAGCCGGAATGACACACAATGCAACACAGCCGGAATGACACACAACAACACAGCCGGAATGACACACACCACAACAACACAGCCGGAATGATACACAACACAACAACAGCCGGAATGACACACAACACAACAACACAGCCGGAATGATACACAACACAACAACACAGCCGGAAAGACACACAACACAACAACTCAGCCGGAATGACACAACACAGCCGGAATGACACACAACACAACAACACAACCGGAATGACACAACAACACAGCCGGAATGACACACAACACAACACAGCCGGAATGACACACAACACAGCCGGAATGACACACAACACAACAACACAGCTGGAATGACACACAACACAACAACACAGCCGGAATGACACAACGCAACAACACAGCCGGAATGACACACAACGCAACAACACAGCCGGAATGACACACAACGCAACAACACAGCCGGAATGACACACAACGCAACAACACAGCCGGAATGACACACAACGCAACAACACAGTCGGAATGACACACAACACAACACAGCCGGAATGACACACAACGCAACAACACAGTCGGAATGACACACAACGCAACAACACAGTCGGAATGACACACAACACAACACAGTCGGAATGACACAACAACACAGCCGGAATGACACACAATGCAACACAGCCGGAATGACACACAACACAACACAGCCGAAATGACACACAACACAACACAGCCGGAATGACACAACACAACAACACAGCCGGAATGACACACAACGCAACAACACAGCCGGAATGACACACAACGCAACAACACAGTCGGAATGACACACAACACAACACAGCCGAAATGACACACAACACAACACAGCCGGAATGACACAACACAACAACACAGCCGGAATGACACACAACGCAACAACACAGCCGGAATGACACACAACGCAACAACACAGCCGGAATGACACACAACGCAACAACACAGTCGGAATGACACACAACACAACACAGCCGGAATGACACACAACGCAACAACACAGTCGGAATGACACACAACACAACAACACAGCCGGAATGACACACAACACAACACAGCCGGAATGACACACAACACAACACAGCCGCAATGACACACAACGCAACAACGCAACAACACAGTCGGAATGACACACAACACAACACAGCCGGAATGACACACAACGCAACAACACAGCCGGAATGACACACAACACAGCCGGAATGACACACAACGCAACAACACAGCCGGAATGACACACAACACAACAACACAGCCGGAATGACACACAACGCAACAACACAGCCGGAATGACACAACGCAACAACACAGTCGGAATGACACACAACACAACAACACAGCCGGAATGACACAACGCAACAACACAGCCGGAATGACACACAACACAACAACACAGTTGGAATGACACACAACACAACACAGTCGGAACGACACAACAACACAACACAGTCGGAATGACACACAACGCAACAACACAGCCGGAATGACACAACGCAACAACACAGCCAGAACGACACAACAACACAACACAGCCGGAATGACACACAACACAACAACACAGTCGGAATGACACAACGCAACACAGCCGGAATGACACAACACAACAACACAGCCGGAATGACACACAACACAACAACACAGCCGGAATGACACAACGCAACAACACAGCCAGAATGACACACAACACAGCCGGAATGACACACAACACAACAACACAGCCGGAATGACACAACGCAACAAAACAGCCGGAACGACACAACAACACAGCCGGAATGACACACAACACAACAACACAGTCGGAATGACACACAACACAACAACACAGTCGGAATGACACACAACACAACAACACAGCCGGAATGACACACAACACAGCCGAAATGACACAACACAACACAGCCGGAATGACACACAACGCAACAACAGAGCCGGAATGACACAACAACACAGCCGGAATGACACAACACAACAACACAGCCGGAATGACACACAACGCAACAACACAGCCGGAATGACACACAACGCAACAACACAGTCGGAATGACACACAACACAACACAGCCGAAATGACACACAACACAACACAGCCGGAATGACACAACACAACAACACAGCCGGAATGACACACAACGCAACAACACAGCCGGAATGACACACAACGCAACAACACAGCCGGAATGACACACAACGCAACAACACAGTCGGAATGACACACAACACAACACAGCCGGAATGACACACAACACAACAACACAGTCGGAATGACACACAACACAACAACACAGCCGGAATGACACACAACACAACACAGCCGGAATGACACACAACACAACACAGCCGCAATGACACACAACGCAACAACGCAACAACACAGTCGGAATGACACACAACACAACACAGCCGGAATGACACACAACGCAACAACACAGCCGGAATGACACACAACACAGCCGGAATGACACACAACGCAACAACACAGCCGGAATGACACACAACACAACAACACAGCCGGAATGACACACAACGCAACAACACAGCCGGAATGACACAACGCAACAACACAGTCGGAATGACACACAACACAACAACACAGCCGGAATGACACAACGCAACAACACAGCCGGAATGACACACAACACAACAACACAGTTGGAATGACACACAACACAACACAGTCGGAACGACACAACAACACAACACAGTCGGAATGACACACAACGCAACAACACAGCCGGAATGACACAACGCAACAACACAGCCAGAACGACACAACAACACAACACAGCCGGAATGACACACAACACAACAACACAGTCGGAATGACACAACGCAACACAGCCGGAATGACACAACACAACAACACAGCCGGAATGACACACAACACAACAACACAGCCGGAATGACACAACGCAACAACACAGCCAGAATGACACACAACACAGCCGGAATGACACACAACACAACAACACAGCCGGAATGACACAACGCAACAAAACAGCCGGAACGACACAACAACACAGCCGGAATGACACACAACACAACAACACAGTCGGAATGACACACAACACAACAACACAGTCGGAATGACACACAACACAACAACACAGCCGGAATGACACACAACACAGCCGAAATGACACACAACACAACACAGCCGGAATGACACACAACGCAACAACAGAGCCGGAATGACACAACAACACAGCCGGAATGACACAACACAACAACACAGCCGGAACGACACAACAACACAGCCGGAATGACACACAACACAGCCGGAATTACACACAACACAACAACATAGCCGGAATGACACAACACAACAACACAGCCGGAATGACACACAACACAACAACACAGCCGGAATGACACACAACACAACAACACAGTCGGAATGACACACAACACAACAACACAGCCGGCATGACACAACAACAGAGTGGGAGGAGGTGGCCGGTGAGCGGGGGGCGTCGGCCGTACCAGCGTGGTGTTTGCCGGGCGGCTTGGTCGACATCATCCACACGCTGCGGGCCTCACCAGCGCCCTGGGCGCTCGCCACCACCACGCGCCACACCACTGGCTGCTCCCTGCTCCGGAGCATCCGTTGACGACGGTCACACGGCCACGCAGACGGACGACACGTTGCACAAGCCACGTCACGGGACGCTCGCCGTAACAACAACGACAACGACAGCAGCAACAACAACAGCTACAACGACGGCAACTGCCGCCAACTCAGCGGGGGCGACGTCGCCACGGCGCACGTGCCGGGCTAGGTGCACCTAGAGGCCGTCGATTTGAATTGTCGAAGGCTATGGCTGCTGACAGAAGGTCGCGGGATAGACCCAGGTGCCACGGGCTGACTGCTGTGCCAGGCTAGGTGTCGGAGGTCACAGGTCACACCCCAAGTGCCATGGGCTGACCGAGCGAGATGACCGGCAGCTGCACCGCCTGTGCCCACCACTTTGCCGTCCGGCGCTCCGCTCGTTGTTGCGAGCACCCCCTTTGATTCTGCACCACAACAACAACAATAACAAGGGCCGCCTTTCGCCACTAAGTGGCAGTGACGTCACCACGGCGCATGTGCCAGGCCAGGTGCACTTTGGTGGTGAGTGGTAGTGTTGTGGGGGTAGTGGTAGAGTCGTGGAGTGACATGGGCAGTGGTGGGGAGTGTGTAGAGACATGGGGAGTGGTGGGGAGTGGTGGGGAGTGATAGTCATCGGAGTATATGTTGGTGAGAGATGGTGAATGTTGATGTTATTTGAGAATTGGTGAGTGGCAGAGCGTGATTGGTCGAGTCGGCAAGTGCGTGTGTCTGTGAGTGGGAGCATCGGTGAGTGCGAATGAGCGTTGATAGCATTGGTGAGTGTTGGTGAGTGGCGGCGAGCATGGGTGATAGTCGGTGAGCGTGGGCGAGTGGTTGCGAGTGCTGGCGAGCGTGGGTGGGGAGCGTGGGTGGGGAGCGTGGGTGGGGAGCGTGGGTGGGGAGCGTGGGTGGGGAGCGTGGGTGGGGAGCGTGGGTGGGGAGCGTGGCTGCCGCTCGCTCACGTGTGCAGCAGCTGGCGCACGGTGGAGGGGTTGATCGCGAGGTGGAAGCAGCGTACGGGGTCCAGCGCGTGGTCACGGTAATACTGCAGAACCATCCTGGGCACGGGGGGGGGGGGGCACAGGGGGACACGGGGGATGGGGAACACGGAGGATGGGGGGCACGGGGAGGAGAAGGACAGGTGAGGGGCAGGTGAGCACTTGTGGGGTCAAGGAGAGCAGGTGATGGGCATGGAGGGACAGGTCACGTGAGGTCAGGTGAGTGAGGGCGAGTGAGTGAAGGTGAGTAAGTGAGGGCAGGTGGTTGAGGGTGGTTGAGGGTGGTTGAGGGTGAGTGAGGGTGAGTGAGGGTGGGTGAGGGTGAGTGAGGGTGAGTGAGGGTGGGTGAGGGTGGGTGAGGGTGAGTGAGGGTGGGTGAGGGTGGGTGAGGGTGAGTGAGGGTGGGTGAGGGTGAGTGAGGGTGAGTGAGGGTGGGTGAGGGTGGGTGAGGGTGAGTGAGGGTGAGTGAGGGTGAGCGAGGGTGGGCGAGGGTGAGTGAGGGTGGGTGAGGGTGAGTGAGTGAGGGTGAGTGAGTATGAGTGAGGGTGGGTGAGGGTGAGTGAGGCTGGGTGAGTGAGTGTGAGTGAGGGTGAGTGAGTGAGGGTGAGTGAGGGTGAGTGAGTGAGGGTGAGTGAGGGTGGGTGAGTGAGGCTGAGTGAGTGAAGCTGGGTGGGTGAGGGTGGGTGAGGCTGGGTGAGTGAGGGTGGGTGAGGGTGAGTGAGGCTGGGTGAGTGAGTGAGGCTGGGTGAGTGAGGCTGAGTGAGTGAGGGTGAGTGAGGGTGAGTGAGTGAGGTTGGGTGAGTGAGGGTGAGTGAGGCTGGGTGAGTGAGTGAGGCTGGGTGAGTGAGTGAGGGTGGGTGGTTGAGGGCACGTCGCACGTGGTGAAGAAGAAGAGCTGCTCGTGCGGCGGGTGCAGCACGGAGCGGTAGGTGGCCACCAGCTCGAGCGCGTGGTGCAGCTGGTGCAGACGCTGCACCTGGTCCTGCACATCGCCCCAGCCCGACACATAGTGATCCTGCACCAACAGAGGTACCATCATCAGCACACGCATCATCAACGCACCTCTGGTTAGCACAGTAAGCTACGTACGGTGCGAAAGAAGTTCAACATAAATTTGTACATAACCATACGGGTCAACCCCTTATCAGTGCCTCCTACCTTATTACAGACCAATTCAGACCTTATTGGTCACCCCATGTCCCTTATAAATCTCAACCTTCATCCTACACAAAAGTCCCATCACAAGGGAGAAACACAAACGAATAGACTAATTTTTTTTTGGCCCGTATTGAAACGGCTGTACGCCGATTGGACCTGAAAAGTCAATTTCCCTGTACAAGAATACGGGGTAAACCGTACGGGTTTACAGGTGTGGCATAACCATGGCGCAATCGGAACGGACCAAAGTGTTATTGCCGTTTGTCGTGTCTATGTAGACACACCAGGTAGTTGAAAGTGGTCAGCTCTTGTCCTGCGAACACGGAGAGAGAGAGAGAGACAGATGGAAATTACTCGCCGAGACAACACAGAGGGAGCACTCAGAGAGATGATTTCGGGGATCCCCAAGGTTTCCCCCCACCCACCCCCTCGTGCGCCGTGCTGGCCTTCACGGGCGCTAGCCAAAAGCACTTTCCCCAACTTTAGTCACACGTGACGGGTGCAGAGCTTTGTACGTTCTCCCCCTGTTCTGCACGGGTTTCCTACGGTTCCCTCCCACAGCGAAAACCTACACAGAGTGGGACTGGCATTGGCGTTACGAATAGCAGCGGCGGCAGCAGCATCGCCCCCCCCACCCCTCCCCCCCCTTCCTGCATAAAAAAAAACACAACTTGGCAGGACCCTCCTGAGAAATAGTCTTGAGGGCTCGGCGAGGCTTTGGCTCGGTGGCCGCGCGGAGTCCCAGGAATGGTTTAACGCCACGCCAGAGAGAGCCCCGCAAGGAGCGGGCGGGCGGACGCGGCGACCGGTGGCGTGGTTCTACCGAGGAAGTAGTGGATGTAGTCACGGCGCAGCTTCTCCAGGCCAATCTCCAGCAGCAGCTGCACGGGCGCCAGCCCCGCCAGCGGCACCGGCTCCACTGCCACCACCGCGGCGCCGCCGATGCCGCCACCGCTCTCCAGAGACCGCTGCACCACGCGGCTTAGCTGGCTCGCGCTGTCGCGGTGAGTCTGGGTAACCGCGGCGAGGGGGGGGGGAGGTGGGAGGTCAGCAGAGGTCACGGGGTGAAGCAGCAGGGGTCAAGGGTGAACGTGTATGTGCGAGTGAAAGCGTGTGAGCGACAGTGTGTGAGTGGCTAGTAGGGAGCACAGGAGGTGCATCTGTTGGTCATCTCGGTCAACCCATGGCACCTGGGCCTGTCCCGTGACCCTCCTGTCGGCGAGCCTTCCACACTTCACGTGGCCACAACGTGTACCTAGCCTGGCACAAGCGCTGTGGTGACATCACTGCCAATTAGTGGAAAACAGGCAGCTGTTCGTGATGGGGGAGTGGTGCTGTGGCTGTTCAGCGCACTGCGCTACGAACCGTGCAACCACGAGTTCAATTCCTGCTCACAGCCAACACCAGTGATGCATATCCGAACGAGGCGATTCAGTCTTATACGAGTACATGACGAGGTGTGTAAACAGCACTGGGGAGACGAAGGCTGGGCGTGATGCTGGCCACGCACACCCTTGCGTGCCGCGCCGGCCTGTACAGGTGCTGCTAATCGCTAACACCACTTGCCCCGATGGCTACACGGGGGATCTTTGTCCTTGTGCGAGAGAGAGGCAGAGGGGGGCGACTGACCCACGGCTGGATGTCACCGCGCTCCAGGCTCTGCAGGACCAGGCGGAGGCACTTGACCAAGTCGGAGTAACCAGAAATGGCTGTGACACATGCACGCACGGAGACACGCGCACACAGACATCACACACATCACGTGTGTCATTTCCGCACCTCCGATGAGCTATGTATAGTGCGAAAGATGTTCAGCATACACACATCACACACAAATAACAAACATGCATAGTAGGCACAGGAGGCATCCGACTCATCAGCCTTGCCTGTGTCCCACCACTGATGTTCATCTCCAGTGGGGGCGGAAGCCTCCACACCACCACCACCATTCCACGCCTCCCACTGATGGGGGAGGCGAGCCCACTAAACCCTGGGACTCGCAGCTTCCCACACCTCGCCACCGCGTTCCCACTCCCACCCATCATTCTTTTGTTCAGTACAACAGCAACAGCCGTTGTTTTGCCAGTACGTGGTGGTGACATCACCACTGTGCTCGTGCCAGGCTAGGTGCACCTTGAGGGCACATAAAGCATCGAAGGCTCGCCGGCAGGAGGTCACGGAACAGACCCAGCTGCCATAGGTTTACAGACTGAGATGACTTGCGGATGCACCACCTGTGCATCCTACTGTGCCACCTCGCTGCGTGTTATCCGCCGGGCGCTCCGCTCGTTGTTGTGAACGTCGCTCCCCAGCCCTCCGTTGTTGTTGGAGGGCAAATGCCTATAACTGCCCAGTAGCATCCTTCAAGAGCCTCCTCCAGAGGTCGATCTTGGCACCGCTGGTAACAGCCATCAGGAAGTCCACTCCAGATCCTCCTGCACCCCATCAGTTCCATCTCTTCTCTAGACCATGCTGTGCCCATTTAGCGCCATCTATCCAGCCAAACGTAAGCCTGCTTGAACATTCGGTGGCTGGACATGCGTCTACACACTCAAGACGCACACTCACACATGCGCACACTCACATGCACACACTCGCACACGCGCGCACACACACGCACACACACGCGCACTCCCATCCACATCGCTCTGGGCAGCACGAGGCCGTTCTACCCAGATTTACATCCAGCGCCACTCAACCGGCGTCGTACAGTTTGTCGGCCAGGGTTAAGGAGTCAGGGGTCACGTACCGGACTTGACCTTGACCCAGAGCTGCTCGGTGAAATCGAGGTCGCTACGCTTGGGCACGGCAGACGCCAAGATGATGGCGTCCACCGAGGTGCTGCCCCCCCGCGACTCCTGATTCATCGCCATAGAAACGACACGCAGGCACACGTTGGGGTGGGTGGGGTCGATGCCATCACCGCTCGTGACCACGCAGCCACCACTCCTCATTGCTCGTGGGATCGCGATCGGTATGGCACCTTTATTATTATTATTTACCACGATTCCGCTTGTTCAACCGAGCAGAGAGGCTCGCCGAGTCTCAGGAGTCTTTGTCGGGAGGGTGCTGTCAAGTTTCCGCAGCAGGGGACGATGTTGCTGCTGTGCGAGATCTCGATTTGAGTGACTTTTTTTTTAATTCGGGAATGTGGTTTGGCCAAGACCACCAGTTCCACTGGGCGTGTGGGTTTAGCTATGGGAGGAGGAAAGCGGAGAACCCGGAGGAAACCCACACGGAACAGGGGGAGAGAACACACAACTCGGCAAAGCACCCGTGTCGGGAATCGAACCCAGGTCCAACTTGCTGTGAGGCTGCCCTGCTTTACACAACCACTAGCTTTACTACTCGGCTTCGCCCGAGACTTGGATTCTTGTCTTGGATTAATACACGGCCTACGCGGAGGGGGTGGGGGGGGGATGCGTGACGTCAGCAGGCCACGTGTGAGTGACATCACAGATGTGACGTCACCGCTCAATTGCCGTGCAAAATATATCCATTATTGCGCCCCCCCCCCCAAAAAAATAATATACAAAAGTCTATTTTTATACTTTTTGCATTGTGTACAGTCTGGAAGCTACCCACATGCCAAATTTCAAGTTTGTTGCATGTCGGGAAGTATGCTAAGCATTTCGAACAGACACACATTCACAAATTTCCCTTATTTATATATATAGATATTAAGCTGGGTTACAGCCAGCCTCACACACACTGGCACAGGGCAGACAAAGACCCCGGACGTGTAGCCTTGAACAGGCTGTTGGGGCAAGTACCACCTGTGAAGGCCGGCACGGCTCACAAGCGGGAGGTGTGGCCTGCACCACGCACGGCCGCCTTTGTCTCCCCAGTGCTCTGACGTTTACAGCCCACACTGGGTTCTCATTTGAGGCCGAGTCAACCTAGCGGAGCCCCAGGCCCACTTCGGATAATCTCCACCGGTGCTGTCCGTGATCGGGAATCGAACTCGGGTGGCTGGGTAACGTTGCCCGGTGCCCTAACCACTGCGCCACCACTCCCACACCGCCGAACACAACAACAACCGGCGTTCACCACTAAGTGGCGGTGACGTCACCACGGCGCCTGTGCCATGCTAGGTGCACAATGAGGCCACGTGAAGTGTCGAAAGCCCGCGAGCGGGAGGACCGACCACACGCGCGCGCGCACACACACATACACCGAGGGTACACGCAGACGGGTACACGCACACACAACTGCGGGCGTACCGACGCACCCGACGCGGAGTGTAACGCGGTAACGCGAGCGCGTTACCTCCTCCGTCACCTCCGGGGTCTGTGGGAAGTTCTGGCCGCTCTTCATCTCTGCGAACGAGGAGAGAGGCGGCCGGCGCCGGGGGTCAACGGGGGTTCACGCACGGGAACCGCCACCCTCCCACGGTGTGGGTGGTTGTGCATGGGTGTCCGTGTGCAAAGGAGCGGTGGCGCAGCGATTGGCGCACCACGCTACGAACCCGCGCGACACGCGTTCCCGATTCCCCCTCAGGATGACAGTGGAGGATATTTGAACCGGTCCTGGGCCTCCGCTGCGGTCGACTCAGCCTTTAAAATGAGCACTGGGAAGACAAAGGCGGCCGGGAGGGGGGTGGTGCTGGCCATCCACCCTCTCGTGTGCCGCGTCGGCCTTCGTAGATGCTCGGCCTCAAAGGCTACACGGGGGGTATATGTGTGTAGGGCGGTGTGGCGATATGTGTGACCATGTGTGTGTGTGTGGGGGAGTGTTGAAGATGGTTGGCGTGAGGACAATGGAGCATAGTGTATTAGTGCGTGTGGGGTTGGTGGTGCGTGCTGTATGTGTGCAGGTGTATTTGATGTGTATATGGGTGAGTGCAGTGTGTACAGGTGTGTGGGGCGCCGCGGTGGTGAAATGTTAACTACCTTGCCAGATATACAGGAGGTTATGGGTAAGATCCCGACCCTACGCATGTATACACGGAGTTTGCATGTTTTCCCCGTGATCGTGTTGATTTTCTCCAGGACCTCTGGTTTTTCACTCCACATTTAGAATCAACATTTGGCTGCTATTAATGTCCACGCGATAAGCCACTTGGTTGAGCTATCATTTGTGGCCAGGACGCTTCTGAAAAAGAGCTTTATAGATCATTGGGCCTTACCTGGAAAAATAGTAAATAATGGTAGTGTGGTCGGTGTTTGGTGGGTGGATGCATGTGTTAGGTGTAGTGTGTCAGTGTGGTGGGTGGATGTGTGGTGGTGTGATGGTGTGGTGGTTTGTGTGGTGTGTCAGTGCGGTGCTGTGTGTGGTGGGTGGGTGTGTGGGGGTGTGTGGTGTGACGGTGTGTGTGGTGGTGTGACCGTGGTGGTGGTGGCATGACGGTGTGGTGGTGGTGTGACGGTGTGTATGGCAAGTCATAGTAACTGCCCGTCGTTGTTTATGCTCCCCGAGGGGGTGGATGGAAGGGGAGGGGGTTCAGTCCCCTGGCTCCGTCAAACTGGGTTTGGCCGGGAGAGACGTCACCGACGTCACCGCCGTCCCCCCGGCACCCTGCGGTCCGTGCACGTCGCCCACTGCGCACTCCTCCGAGCTTCTCTGCTCGCGACGCCGACGGTGGAGTGGGAGGCACGGTCAGCCCCCCCTCCCCCCCACCACCAGGACCGGAGCCCCTTCGCCGGCACGGCGCCGGACGCCGCCGCGCCCCAGAGGGCCACGGCTCCAGCGGCACGCGAGCCTCTCGGCCGACGGCGTCGCTCGCAGCGACCCCGCGGTTGTGAACGTGAAGAAGGTCCCCCGTGCAGCCTACACGGCAAGTGCCGTCGGCGAGCAGCGCATACCAATGTCGGCACGACGCACCTACGAGGGGGTGGTTGTGTGGACAAGGCCACGCGCTCACCGGCCGCCTTTGTCTCCCCAGTGACGATTTTTACACAGGTCCGTCCCGTGGCCTCCTGCCAGCGAAACCATCGGCGATTTACGTGCCCGTACAGTGCACCTAGCCTGGCACAAGCTCCCTGGCGACGTCACATGGTGGTTGTTGTGTGTGTAGGTGTGTAATTGGTGTGTGTACGCGCGTAATGGATGTGTGTGTTTATAGGTGGGTGGGTGTAATGGGTGTGTGTGTGTAGGTGGGTGGGTGCAATAGGTGTGTGTGTGTAGGTGGGTGGGTGTAATGGGTGTGTGTACGTGGGTGTGTGTAGGTGGGTGTGCGTAAGGGGTGTGTGTGTGTAGGTGGGTGTACGTAATGGGCGTGTGTGTAGGTGGGTGTATGCGTGTGTTCATAGGCTACATGGGATCTTTGTCTTCGTGTGTGGGTGTGTCATGGGTGTGTGTGTGTACAGGAGGGTGTATGTGTGTGTGTGTGTATAGGAGGGTGTCTGTGTGTGTATAGGTGGGTGTGTGTGTGTAAGTGGGTGTGTGGGTATAGGAGGGTGTCTGTGTAGGTGGGTGGGTGTGTGTACAGGAGAGTGTGTGTGTAGGAGGTTGGCACAGTAGGGGGCACAGGTGGTGCTTCAGCCAGTCATCTCAGTCATCTTAGTCAGTCGACCCGTGGCACTTGGGTCTGCCCCGTGACCTCCTGCCAGCGGGCGTTCGACACTTCACGTGGCCTCAAGGTGCACATGGCCTGGCACAAGCGTCGTGGTGACGTTACCGAATGGCGGTTTTTGTGTGTGTGTACAGGAGGGAGGGTGTGTGTGTAGGTAGGTGTGTAATGGGTGTAATGTGTGTGTGTAGGTGTGTGTGTGTAGCTAGGTGTGTGTACAGGAGGGTGTGTGTGTGTAGGTGGGTGTGTGATGGGTGTGTGAAGGTGGGTGTGTATGTGTAGGTGTGTGTGTGTACAGGAGGGAGGGTGTGTGTGTGTGTGTGCACGTGGACCTGACACCCACGCCCTCCCTGCCCTAACATCACTGGGCAGGTACACTGGCCAGGCGCTGGGCCGTGACGACAGCGCCACCTCGCGATGAGTGGCGGCTACTGGCGGGTGTGGTTATGGCAGAGGTGGCGGTGGTGTCGTTAATGATTGTGGTGGTGGCGGTTGTGGTGATGGCGGTTGTGGTGATGGCGGGTGTGGTGATGGTGGGTGTGGTAATGGCGGGTGTGGTGATGGCAGAGGTGGCGGTGGTGTCGTTGATGATTGTGGTGGTGGCGGTTGTGGTGATGGCAGGTGTGGTGATGGTGGGTGTGATGATGGCGGGTGCGGTGATGGCGGGTGTGATGATGGCGGGTGCGGTGATGGCAGAGGTGGCGATGGTGTCGGTGATGATTGTGGTGGTGGCGGTTGTGGTGATGGCGGTTGTGGCGGTTGCGGTGATGGCGGTGATGGTGGCGGTTGTGGTGATGGCGGTGGTGTCGGTGATGATGGTGGCGGTTGTGGTGATGGCGGTGGTTGGCGGCGGTGATGATGGTGGCGGTTGTGGTGATGGCAGTGGTGGTGTCGGTAATGATGGTGGTGGTTGTGGTGATGGTGCTGATTTTGAAGCTCATGTTATCAGCAGCAGTTGAGGTGCTGCTGTCGATGATTGGTGATGTGGCTGTTCTAAGCGATGGTGTTGGTGTTGTTAGTAGTGGTGGTGTTGTTGTTAACGTATATTAGCATAGGTGTTTTGTTGATCTATCGCTGTGCGATTATGTTGTTCGTGATGTTGCTTATAACGATGTTGTTATTGTTGGTGCTGATGACGATGTTAGTATTGTTGTTGATGATGGTATCAGTATTGTTGTTGTTGACGATGTTAGTATTGTCATTGTTGATGACATTATTGTTGTTGACGATGTTCGTATTGTTGTTGTGGTTGTTTTGATGACGATGTTTGTATTGTTGTTAGTATTGTTGTGGCTGATGACGATGTTAGTATTGTTGTTGTTGTTGATGATGATGTTAGTATTGTTGTTATTGACCTTCGAGCAGCGAGCCCACGATTTCGCTCGCAGGCCGCGTCTCCAGCACCTCGGGCCACTCCATCTCCCCCGTGCGCAGGCCCCGCGCCAGGGCCTAGCCCACACCAACACACACAGGGGTACCCGCTCATAGGGGGTCCTCATTCACAGGGGTCGTTGCTCACAGGGATCCCTCGCTCACAGGTGTACCCACACTCAATCACGCAGCGACTCGGACACACACATTCTCATATGTAGCACTGTGCTAACCACTGTGCCACCGCTCTCCACACACACACACACTCTCACACTGCCTCCCACAAGGACAAAGATCCCCCTCATAGCCTTAAGCGGACTTTTGGGACAAGTGCTGTTAGCGAGCACCTATGAAGGCCGGGGTGTGTGGCCAGCACCATGCCCAGCCACCTTTGTTTCCCTAGTATACGAGGTTTAAACACCGGGACCAGGTACTCATTTGACGCCGAGTTGACCTAGGGGAGGCCCGGGACCGGTTAAATTAACCGTCACCGGTGTTGGCCGCGAGCGGGAATCAAACTCGGGTCACCGGGTTCGTAGCGCAGTGCGCTCTCCACTACGCTACCGAAGGCAATAATCCCCGTGTAGCCTCAACAGACTCTTGGGGCAAGTGCCGTTAGCGAGCAACCATGAAGGCCGGCACGGCGCACGAGCGGGTGGGGTTGGCCAGCACCACGGTCGGCCCGCCAATGTCTCCCCAGCGGCGATGTTCACACGCGCCACCAGGTAACTAATTTGAGGCCGAGTCGACCTAGGGAAGGAGGCCCAGGACCGGCTCAGATAATCGTCACGGGTGTTGCGACCCCGCTGCCCCCCCCCGCCACCCTCGCACACGCACCAGCAGGAAGTCGAGCTCGCGGTAGAGAGAGAAGGCCGGGCTCCGTGGGTCGCCGGGCTCGACGCGCAGAAGCTGCACCCCGCACACACGCACACGAAAGACAACGATCCCCCCGTGTAGCCCACACGGGCTGTTGGGACAAGTGCCGTTCGCGAGCACAGTGCTTATGAATGCTGGAGCGGCGCACCTACGAGGGGGTGGTGTGGCGAGTACCTTCGGGGGGGTGGTGTGGCAAAGACCACGACGCCCAGCCGCCTTTGTCTCCCCAGTGCTGATGTTTAACTCCCCGCACCAGGTACTCATTTGAGTCGAACCCAACCAAGTGGAAAAGGTTCAGATTATAATCCGTCACTGGTGTTGGCCGTGAGCAGCAATCAAACTCTGGTTGCCACTAAGCAAAGATCCCCCTTGTAGCCTTAACAGACTGTAGGAGCAAGTGCTGTTAGCGAGCACCTATGAAGGCCGGAACGGCATACGAGGGGGTGGGTGGCCAGCACCACGCCCAACCGCCTTTGTCTCCCCGGTGGCGATGTTTACACACCGCACCGAGTCGACCTAGGAGAGGCCCAAGATCGGTTCAGATAACCGTCACTTGTGTTGGCCGTGAGCGGGAATGGAACTCGGGTCGCCGGATTCATGGCGCAGCGTAGCGCTAACCGCTACACCACTCGCTCCCCACACACACACTCATCGAGGGTGGGACGATGTCAACGCGTGACACAGCCTCACCAGGGCCTGGACCCTAACCAGGGTCCCCCGACGCCCTCACCGAGTCCCCCGCTCACCAGGGTCCCCGTAGCGTCGGCGGGCGGAGGCTGGCCCAGCTGGGCCACGCGGCTCCAGGTGAAGTCGAGCAGGAGGCTGCTCTGAGCCTCGGGGCCGGCCAGCGGTGCTGTCGAGTCCAGCGCGACGTTGGCGCCAAATACATCGTACCGCACGTACGCACGCGTCTTCACCTGCTCGCACGCACAGTCACACGCGCGCAGTCACGCACGCATGCACACGCGTGCAGTGGCACGCACAGTCGCACGCACACGCGCAGTTACACATGCGCAGTCACACATGCGCAGTCACACGCGCGCACATTCGGCAGGAGTGCGGTGCGGCGTGGCTCCTCACCGCACTGGTGTGGTGTCTCTGCTTGTGGGCATCGCACAGCTTGTCCAGGGCGGGCAGTGCCACACGGCGTGGTACAGGCCCTGCTCAAACACAAACACGTCTGTGTGGGCACGCGTTGTGCGCGTGCCCACGACCGCTCCATGGGGAGCAGTAGCGTGGCGGTTAAACGCTACGAAGCTGGCGACCCGGGTTCGAATCACGGCCACAAACACCGGTGACGATTATCTGAACTGGTCCTGGTCCTCCCCTAGGTTGACACAGTACCCTGGTGCAGTGTGTAAACATCGCCCACTAGGGAGACAAAAGCGGCCGGGCGTGGTACTGAGCACCCACCCCCTCGTGTGCTGTTCCGGCCTTCATAGGTGCTCGCTAACAGCACTTGCCCCAACAGTCTGTTCAAGGCTATAGGTGTCATGTATCAAACAAAGATGTAAACAAAGATGTCACACAGGAGTATCATACGTCACACTTGAGTCACACACACACACGTATGACACAGGAGTCACACACACATACACGTCACACACAGGCGTCACTACATCCCACCTTGGCACGTGGCTGTGTAGAGCGTGACTCCTTCGGCGCTACGCTGACCTTTGCCCTGAGCCTGAACCCTGGCTCGGCCCTTCGACCCCGGCGCCCCCAGGATGGGCACGGCCCCGAGCCAGCACGTCCCCTCGGGGTCTGCGGCATCACACGCCACCCACAGGGGCGGCAGGGCTCCCGCAGCGCCCTCGCGCAGGCGGCCAGGGGGCCCGCAGGGGTCCTGAGCCAGCATGTACCACGAGACGAGCCGCCTGCGGGGCAGAGGGGGCAGCAGGAACGGCGATGACGATGACAACGTTGACGATGCGTTGTTAGCAGAGCGGGTGTTAGCGAGTGCCTACGAAGGCCGGAACGGCACACAAGGCGGTGGCTGCCCAGCGCCATGCCCGGCCCGCCTTTGTCTCCCCGTTGGCGTGCCGATGTACAGACGCCGTACGGGGTATGCACACGCGCGGAACTCACCGCGCGACCGACAGGGGGAGGGCGAACGAGTCGGGGGCGGCCGGGCACTCCTGCTCCGACAGGCGACGGGGGCTGGGGAGGGGGCCGCCCGTTGCGGGGCTCTCCAGCCCGGATGCATCGGTGTCGTTGTTGTCGTCCCCGCCCGGCCCCCCCGGCCCCCTGAACTTGGGGGGTCCGGCGGCCGGGTCCCCCTGCTCCTCCTTCGCGTCGCGTCTCTCGGCCAGCAGCACCGCTCGGCCGGCCGCGTCGCCCACGAGGCTCAGCGGGTGAGACTCGTCGTCCGACACCACCAGCAGCCGCACGGTGACGTCGTCCTGCACCGGCACGGAGAGAGGCCCGCACTCACCACGGCCACTCACCGCCACCACTCACCACACGGTGACACCGACATCACTCACCATCACCACATGGTGACACCGTAACTCACCAACACTATCACCACACGGTGACACCCACACTCACCACCGCCACTCATCATCACCACACGGTAACACCAACACTGACCACACCACCACTCACTATCACCACATGGTGACACCCACACTCACCACCACCACTCACCATCGCCACACAGTAGCACCGACACTAACCACCACCACTCACCATCACCACTACTCGGTGGAGTGACAGAGGTTGAGAAGCAAGCGCGTTACGGAATACAGTATGGCAATATAAAGACTGGCGGTGCAGTATGTATATACGCCGAGCTCACTGCTCATGGTGGACACTTCCCATGGTGGACACCGGTGGCATTTGACCCCCGCTCGCCCGGCGAGGCGCTACTCACCTTAAACAATGTTGCTCTTTGCGGCTGCTCCTCGCTGACCCTGGAACCGGAACATCAGCATCTTAGGGGCCATCACGGAGGAACTCACCACATCACCGCATCGCCAGGAATACCGAGACCCGGCCACGTGACACGCCGTGGCGGGATCTATAGCGGCAGCATGGGATCTATAGTGGCGTCTGCTGCGAGTGAACAGCAATTTTTGTCAAGGTTCATACCGTACACAACACCGCCACAGTATTCACCAGGGCGTCCTCTGGAATTCGAACCGTGAACCCCTGCTGAGGCTGTAAGAGGAGCCCAGGGACAGCCGATTCGAGTTGATTTTGTGTAACCAGGCGGAGATAACTCAAGAGACCGCGATATTCAAAACTGTCGTCTCATTTGCAAGAGTGGGTGAGTATTTGGCCGCTATAAATTTCCAAGTAATACTAATTATTATATAGCGGATTTTTTTTCAAGGATCTCAAAAACGCTGTACAGGACACAGCAGCAGCAGACACTCAGCATAAAATTGTATTTTTTTATTACATTTAAAACATCAATTAACTAATCTAAACGTTTAATAAGGGGAAGCGTATGAATAGTTTAATAGGCATTTTTTTTTAAATGTCCAGACTTCGTTGAGTTATCATTTGTGGCCAGGTCGCTTCTACAAAAAGAGCTATCGATTATAGCCCAGTGGGCCTTACCTGGTAAAGTAAAAAAACACATGTGTACAGTTTAGTTTTTTCGAATTTGTGGGTGTCAGTGAAATGTTGAGATAATTGAATGAGTGGGTGATTGAGATGGTGAGTGGGTGAGCCAGATGGTGAGCGAGATGGTGAGTGGGTGATTGCAATGGTGAGTGGGTGAGTGAGATGGTGAGTGGATGAGTGAGATGGTGCGTGGGTGAGTAAGTGAGATTGTCAGTGGGTGAGCGAGTGTGTATGAGATGGTGAGTGAGATAGTGAGCGAGATGGTGAGCGAGATGGTGAGTGAGATGGTGAGATAGTGAGCGAGATGGTGCGTGGGTGAGCGAGATGGTGAGCGAGATGGTGAGTGGGCGATTGCGATGGTGAGTGGGTGAGTGAGATTGTCAGTGGGTGAGCGAGTGTGTGTGAGATGGTGAGTGAGATAGTGAGCGAGATGGTGAGCGAGATGGTGAGTGAGATGGTGAGATAGTGAGCGAGATAGTGAGCGAGATGGTGCGTGGGTGAGTGAGATTGTCAGTGGGCGAGTGAGATAGTGAGCGAGACGGTGAGCGAGATGGTGAGTGGGTGAGCGAGATGGTGCGTGGGTGAGTAAGTGAGATTGTCAGTGGGTGAGCGAGTGTGTGAGATGGTGAGTGAATGAGTGAGTGAAATGGTGAGATAGATGGTGAGTGAGATGGTGAGTGAGTTGGTGAGTGAGATAGTGAGCGAGACGGTGAGCGAGATGGTGCGTGGGTGAGTGAGATTGTCAGTGGGTGAGCGAGTGTGTGAGATGGTGAGTGAATGAGTGAAATGGTGAGCGAGTGGGTGAGTGAGATGGTGAGTGGGTTAGTTCAAGTTGATATTGCGCGTGACCAGGCGAGGACTCTAAGAGACCAGAACGGAGTTTCATTCGCACGAGCGAATGAAGCACAAATAGCAATCAGAACAACAATAAAACAGCAACTGCGTGCTCATATCAGAAATTCATTGTAAGAAAAATGTTTTGCACAAACGTAAAATAATCGTGGTGTATCATGCGGCTCGGTCAGATTCTGTTTGCGCCGATCACAGGTACGTTTTTAATTGCAGGACTGCGAATGAGGTGTTCCACACAGCAGGGACCCGTCCATGCTAACGCGGAGTGGGCACCCGCCAGATACACTGCCCCTCACCTGCGCAGGAACTCGCAGAAGACGGCTGCGTCCTCAAACGCCATGACTCCTACGGCCCACTCTCCCCTCCCTCTCTCCAGAGTCTCTCCCTGCCGTCTCTACTCTCCCCCGGCTCTCCCCAAGTGCAGCTCGTCTCTCCTCTGCGCTCGTCACTACCACGGCTGCTCTCCGCTCTCTCTGAGACTCTCTCTGTGGCTCTCTCTGTGACTCTCTCTGTGGCTCTCTCTGTGGCTCTCTCTGAGGCTCTCTCTGAGGCTCTCTCTGTGACCCTCCCCGCGTCTCTCTCTGTGGCTCTCTCTGAGGCTCTCTCTGTGACTCTCCCCGCGTCTCTCTCTGTGGCTCTCTCTGTGACTCTCCCCGCGTCTCTCTCTGTGATTCTCCCCGCGTCTCTCTCTGTGACTCTCCCCGCGTCTCTCTCTGTGACTCTCCCCGCGTCTCTCTCTGTGACTCTCCCCGCGTCTCTCTCTGTGACTCTCTCCGCGGCTCTTTCTGTGGCTCTCCCTGCGTCTCTCTCTGGCTCTTTCTGCGTCTCTCTCTGTGACACTCCCCGCGTCTCTCTCTGCGTCTCTCTCTGTGACTCTCCCCGCGTCTCTCTCTGTGACTCTCCCCGCGTCTCTCTCTGCGTCTCTGTGACTCTCCCCGCGTCTCTCTCTCTGCGTCTCTCTCTCTGTGGCTCTCCCCGTAACTTCACGTTTCCCGCCAAGCGCCTCGTGAACTCAGCCGCGCTTTCGCGAGCCAGGGCCTCGCACAGATTCGCGTTACCAGGGGGACGGTCATTCGCAATCGGAATTGAACCACACCGCGGTTTCCTTTCCTCGCCTCTGCTAAGAAATAAAAGGACAATATGAATTAAAAAACACAAATCCCGCGTCTTCTCATCGCAGCGCGAGCCGAGGGATTCCATCGATTTAATCACAGCTCACACGATCCGCTATCGATCATGAACACCGCGCGAATCGGCTCCGCTCCAAATATCCGCTACGTGTGCCAGCGCTGGGTCCGTTATTTTAACGATTAATCGATTCCCCGACTCGTGATCGATTAACTCCCATCACCGCAATGTGACCAGCGGGGTGAAGTATAATCAAACAAGCACCCCGCCCACTCTCCGTATGGATGGACAACCCGGCGGTGGACTGACAGAGAGGGATTGTAAACGACTCGTTTATTGCAATAAACCTCACGATACAACATCGCGTGGAATCGTGTGACGCCGATTCGAATGGAGCCGATTCACATACCTCAAACAGTGTCACGTACCTTGTCAACCCATACAGTGTCACGTACCTTGTCAACCCATACAGTGCCACGTACCTTGTCAACCCATAGTGTCACGTATCTTGTCAACCCATACAGTGTCACGTACCCTGTCAACCCACACAGTGTCACGTACCTTGTCAACCCATAGTGTCACGTACCTTGTCAACCCATAGTGTCACGTACCTTGTCAACCCATACGGTGTCACGTACCTTGTCAACCCATACAGTGTCACGTACCCTTGTTAACCCATACAGTGTCACGTACCTTGTCAACCCATACGGTGTCACGTACCTTGTCAACCCATACGGTGTCGCGTACCTTGTCAACCCATAGTGTCACGTACCTTGTCAACCCATAGTGTCACCTACCTTCTCAACCCATACAGTACCACGTACCTTGTCAACCCATAGTGTCACGTACCTTGTCAACCCATACGGTGTCACGTACCTTGTCAACCCATACAGTGCCACGTACCTTGTCAACCCATACAGTGTCACGTACCCTGTCAACCCATACGGTGTCACGTACCTTGTCAACCCATAGTGTCACGTACCTTGTCAACCCATACGGTGTCACGTACCTTGTCAACCCATACAGTACCACGTACCTTGTCAACCCATACAGTGCCACGTACCTTGTCAACCCATAGTGTCACGTACCTTGTCAACCCATACGGTGTCACGTACCTTGTCAACCCATACAGTGTCACGTACCTTGTCAACCCATACGGTGTCACGTACCTTGTCAACCCATAGTGTCACGTACCTTGTCAACCCATAGTGTCACGTACCTTGTCAACCCATACAGTGTCACGTACCCTGTCAAACCATACAGTGTCACGTACCTTGTCAACCCATACAGTGTCACGTACCTTGTCAACCCATACAGTGTCACGTACCTTGTCAACCCATACAGTGCCACGTACCTTGCCAACCCATACAGTGCCACGTACATTGCCAACCCATACAGTGTCACGTACCTTGTCAACCCATACAGTGCCACGTACCCTGTCAACCCATACGGTGTCACGTACCTTGTCAACCCATAGTGTCACGTACCTTGTCAACCCATACAGTGTCACGTACCCTGTCAAACCATACAGTGTCACGTACCTTGTCAACCCATACAGTGTCAGGTACCTTGTCAACCCATACGGTGTCACGTACCTTGTCAACCCACACAGTGTCACGTACCTTGTCAACCCATACAGTGTCACGTACCTTGTCAACCCATACAGTGTGACGTACCTTCTCAACCCATACGGTGTCACGTACCTTGTCAACCCATACAGTGTCACGTACCTTCTCAACCCATACATTGTCACGTACCTTGTCAACCCATACAGTGTCACGTACCTTGTCAACCCATAGTGTCACGTACCTTGTCAACCCATACGGTGTCACGTACCTTGTCAAACCATACAGTGTCACGTACCCTGTCAAACCATACAGTGTCACGTACCTTGTCAACCCATACAGTGTCACGTACCTTCTCAACCCATACGGTGTCACGTACCTTGTCAACCCATACAGTGTCACGTACCTTCTCAACCCATACATTGTCACGTACCTTGTCAACCCATAGAGTGTCACGTACCTTGTCAACCCATAGTGTCACGTACCTTGTCAACCCATACAGTGTCACGTACCTTGTCAACCCATACAGTGTCACGTATCTTGTCAACCCATACAGTGTCACGTACCTTGTCAACCCATACAGTGCCACGTACCTTGGCAACCCATACAGTGCCACGTACCTTGCCAACCCATACAGTGTCACGTACCTTGTCAACCCATATGGTGTCACGTACCTTGTCAACCCATACAGTGTCACGTACATTGTCAACCCATACAGTGTCACGTACCTTGTCAACCCATACAGTGTCACGTACCTTGTCAACCCATACGGTGTCACGTACCTTGTCAACCCATAGTGTCACGTACCTTGTCAACCCATACGGTGTCACGTACCTTGTCAACCCATACGGTGTCACGTACCTTGTCAACCCATAGTGTCACGTACCTTGTCAACCCATACGGTGTCACGTACCTTGTCAACCCATACAGTGTCACGTACCTTGTCAACCCATACGGTGTCACGTACCTTGTCAACCCATACAGTGTCACGTACCTTGTCAACCCATAGAGTGTCACGTACCTTGTCAACCCATACAGTGTCACGAACCTTGTTAACCCACACAGTGTCACGTACCTTGTCAACCCTTACAGTGTCACGTACCTTGTCAACCCATACAGTGTCACGTATCTTGTCTACCCATACAGTGTCACGTACCTTGTCAACCCATACAGTGCCACGTACCTTGGCAACCCATACAGTGCCACGTACCTTGCCAACCCATACAGTGTCACGTACCTTGTCAACCCATATGGTGTCACGTAACTTGTCAACCCATACAGTGTCACGTACCTTGTCAACATATACGGTGTCACGTACCTTGTCAACCCATACGGTGTCACGTACCTTGTCAACCCATACGGTGTCACGTACCTTGTCAACCCATACAGTGTCACGTACCTTGTCAACCCATACAGTGCCACGTACCTTGTCAACCCATAGTGTCACGTACCTTGTCAACCCATACGGTGTCGCGTACCCTGTCAACCCATACAGTGTCACGTACCTTGTCAACCCATACAGTGTCACGTACCTTGTCAACCCATACAGTGCCACGTACCTGTCAACCCATAGTGTCACGTACCTTGTCAACCCATACAGTGTCAGGTACCTTGTCAACCCATACGGTGTCACGTACCTTGTCAACCCACAGAGTGTCACGTACCCTGTCAACCCATAAGGTGTCACGTACCTTGTCAACCCATACGGTGTCAAGTACCTTGTCAACCCATATGGTGTCACGTACCTTGTCAACCCATACGGTGTCACGTACCTTGTCAACCCATACAGTTTCACGTACCTTGTCAACCCATACGGTGTCACGTACCTTGTCAACCCATAGTGTCACGTACCTTGTCAACCCATACGGTGTCACGTACCTTGTCAACCCATACGGTGTCACGTACCTTGTCAACCCATAGTGTCACGTACCTGTCAACCCATACGGTGTCACGAACCTTGTCAACCCATACAGTGTCACGTACCTTGTCAACCCATACGGTGTCACGTACCTTGTCAAACCATACAGTGTCACGTACCTTGTCAACCCATACAGTGTCACGTACCTTGTCAACCCATACAGTGTCACGAACCTTGTCAACCCACACAGTGTCACGTACCTTGTCAACCCATACAGTGTCACGTACCTTGTCAACCCATACAGTGTCACGTATCTTGTCTACCCATACAGTGTCACGTACCTTGTCAACCCATACAGTGCCACGTACCTTGGCAACCCATACAGTGCCACGTACCTTGCCAACCCATACAGTGTCACGTACCTTGTCAACCCATATGGTGTCACGTACCTTGTCAACCCATACAGTGTCACGTACCTTGTCAACATATACGGTGTCACGTACCTTATCAACCCATACGGTGTCACGTACCTTGTCAACCCATACGGTGTCACGTATTTTGTCAACCCATACAGTGTCACGTACCTTGTCAACCCATACAGTGCCACGTACCTTGTCAACTTATAGTGTCATGTACCTTGTCAACCCATACGGTGTCGCGTACCCTGTCAACCCATACAGTGTCACGTACCTTGTCAACCCATACAGTGTCACGTACCTTGTCAACCCATACAGTGCCACGTACCTGTCAACCCATAGTGTCACGTACCTTGTCAACCCATACGGTATCGCGTACCCTGTCAACACATACAGTGTCACGTACCTTGTCAACCCATAGTGTCACGTACCTTGTCAACCCATACGGTGTCACGTACCTTGTCAACCCATACGGTGTCACGTACCTTGTCAACCCATATGGTGTCACGTACCTTGTCAACCCATACAGTGTCACGTACCTTGTCAACCCATACGGTGTCACGTACCTTGTCAACCCATACAGTGTCACGTACCCTGTCAACCCTAACAGTGTCACGTACCTTGTCAACCCATACAGTGTCACGTACCTTGTCAACCCATACGGTGTCACGTACCTTGTCAACCCATACAGTGTCACGTACCTTGTCAACCCATAGTGTCACGTACCTTGTCAACCCATACGGTGTCACGTACCTTGTCAACCCATAGTGTCACATACCTTGTCAACCCATACGGTGTCACGTACCTTGTCAACCCACACAGTGTCACGTACCTTGTCAACCCATACAGTGTCACGTACCTTGTCAACCCATACAGTGCCACGTACCTTGTCAACCCATAGTGTCACGTACCTTGTCAACCCATACTGTGTCGCGTACCCTGTCAACCCATACAGTGTCACGTACCTTGTCAACCCATAGTGTCACGTACCTTGTCAACCCATACAGTGTCACGTACCTTGTCAACCCATACAGTGTCACGTACCTTGTCAACCCATACAGTGTCACGTACCCTGTCAACCCATACAGTGTCACGTACCTTGTTAACCCATAGTGTCACGTACCTTGTCAACCCATACAGTGTCACGTACCCTGTCAACCCATACAGTGTCACGTACCTTGTCAACCCATACAGTGTCACGTACCTTGTCAACCCATACAGTGTCACGTACCTTGTCAACCCATACAGTGTCACGTACCTTGTCAACCCATACAGTGTCACGTACCTTGTCAACCCATACAGTGTCACGTACCCTGTCAACCCATACGGTGTCACGTACCTTGTCAACCCATAGTGTCACGTACCTTGTCAACCCATAGTGTCACGTACCTTGTCAACCCATAGTGTCACGTACCTTGTCAACCCATACAGTGTCACGAACCTTGTCAACCCATACAGTGTCACGTACCCTGTCAACCCATACGGTGTCACGTACCCTGTCAACCCATACGGTGTCACGTACCTTGTCTACCCATACAGTGTCACGTACCTTGTCAACCCATACAGTGTCACGTACCTTGTCAACCCATACAGTGTCACGTACCCTGTCAACCCATACGGTGTCACGTACCTTGTCAACCCATAGTGTCACGTACCTTGTCAACCCATAGTGTCACGTACCTTGTCAACCCATAGTGTCACGTACCTTGTCAACCCATACAGTGTCACGAACCTTGTCAACCCATACAGTGTCACGTACCCTGTCAACCCATACGGTGTCACGTAACCTGTCAACCCATACGGTGTCACGTACCTTGTCAACCCATACGGCGTCACGTACCTTGTCAACCCATAGTGTCACGTACCTTGTCAGCCCATAGTGTCACGTACCTTGTCCACCCATAGTGTCACGTACCATGTCAACCCATATGGTGTCACGTACCTTGTCAACCCATACAGTGTCACGTACCTTGTCAACCCATACAGTGTCACGTACCTTGTCAACCCATACAGTGTCACGTACCTTGTCAACCCATACAGTGTCACGTACCTTGTCAACTCATAGTGTCACATACCTTGTCAACCCATACAGTGTCACGTACCCTGTCAAACCATACAGTGTCACGTACCTTGTCAACCCATATGGTGTCACGTACCTTGTCACCCATACAGTGCCACGTACCTTGCCAACCCATACAGTGCCACGTACCTTGCCAACCCATACAGTGTCACGTACCTTGTCAACCCATACAGTGTCACGTACCCTGTCAACCCATACGGTGTCATGTACCCTGTCAACCCATACGGTTTCACGTACCTTGTCAACCCATAGTGTCACGTACCTTGTCAATCCATAGTGTCACGTACCTTGTCAACCCATAGTGTCACGTACCTTGTCAACCCATACAGTGTCAGGTACCTTGTCAACCCATACGGTGTCACGTACCTTGTCAACCCACAGAGTGTCACGTACCCTGTCAACCCATAAGGTGTCAAGTACCTTGTCAACCCATACGGTGTCACGTACCTTGTCAACCCATATGGTGTCACGTACCTTGTCAACCCATACGGTGTCACGTACCTTGTCAACCCATACAGTGTCACGTACCTTGTCAACCCATACGGTGTCACGTACCTTGTCAACCCATAGTGTCACGTACCTTGTCAACCCATACGGTGTCACGTACCTTGTCAACCCATACGGTGTCACGTACCTTGTCAACCCATAGTGTCACGTACCTTGTCAACCCATACGGTGTCACGTACCTTGTCAACCTATACAGTGTCACGTACCTTGTCAACCCATACGGTGTCACGTACCTTGTCAACCCATACAGTGTCACGTACCTTGTCAACCCATACAGTGTCACGTACCTTGTCAACCCATACAGTGTCACGAACCTTGTCAACCCACACAGTGTCACGTACCTTGTCAACCCATACAGTGTCACGTACCTTGTCAACCCATACAGTGTCACGTATCTTGTCTACCCATACAGTGTCACGTACCTTGTCAACCCATACAGTGCCACGTACCTTGGCAACCCATACAGTGCCACGTACCTTGCCAACCCATACAGTGTCACGTACCTTGTCAACCCATATGGTGTCACGTACCTTGTCAACCCATACAGTGTCACGTACCTTGTCAACATATACGGTGTCACGTACCTTGTCAACCCATACGGTGTCACGTACCTTGTCAACCCATATGGTGTCACGTACCTTGTCAACCCATACAGTGTCACGTACCTTGTCAACCCATACAGTGCCACGTACCTTGTCAACCCATAGTGTCACGTACCTTGTCAACCCATACGGTGTCGCGTACCCTGTCAACCCATACAGTGTCACGTACCTTGTCAACCCATACAGTGTCACGTACCTTGTCAACCCATACAGTGCCACGTACCTGTCAACCCATAGTGTCACGTACCTTGTCAACCCATACGGTGTCGCGTACCCTGTCAACCTATACAGTGTCACGTACCTT
Source organism: Petromyzon marinus (assembly GCF_048934315.1). Classification (NCBI taxonomy): domain Eukaryota; kingdom Metazoa; phylum Chordata; class Hyperoartia; order Petromyzontiformes; family Petromyzontidae; genus Petromyzon; species Petromyzon marinus. Next base: position 2,513,836 of record NC_133723.1, read on the forward strand.
GTCAACCCATAGTGTCACGTACCTTGTCAACCCATACGGTGTCACATACCTTGTCAACCCATACGGTGTCACGAACCTTGTCAACCCATATGGTGTCACGTACCTTGTCAACCCATACAGTGTCACGTACCTTGTCAACCCATACGGTGTCACGTACCTTGTCAACCCATACAGTGTCACGTACCTTGTCAACCCATACAGTGTCACGTACCTTGTCAACCCATACAGTGTCACGAACCTTGTCAACCCACACAGTGTCACATACCTTGTCAACCCATACAGTGTCACGTACCTTGTCAACCCATACAGTGTCACGTATCTTGTCTACCCATACAGTGTCACGTACCTTGTCAACCCATACAGTGCCACGTACCTTGGCAACCCATACAGTGCCACGTACCTTGCCAACCCATACAGTGTCACGTACCTTGTCAACCCATATGGTGTCACGTACCTTGTCAACCCATACAGTGTCACGTACCTTGTCAACATATACGGTGTCACGTACCTTGTCAACCCATACGGTGTCACGTACCTTGTCAACCCATACGGTGTCACGTACCTTGTCAACCCATACAGTGTCACGTACCTTGTCAACCCATACAGTGCCACGTACCTTGTCAACCCATAGTGTCACGTACCTTGTCAACCCATACGGTGTCGCGTACCCTGTCAACCCATACAGTGTCACGTACCTTGTCAACCCATACAGTGTCACGTACCTTGTCAACCCATACAGTGCCACGTACCTGTCAACCCATAGTGTCACGTACCTTGTCAACCCATACGGTGTCGCGTACCCTGTCAACCCATACAGTGTCATGTACCTTGTCAACCCATAGTGTCACGTACCTTGTCAACCCATACGGTGTCACGTACCTTGTCAACCCATACGGTGTCACGTACCTTGTCAACCCATATGGTGTCACGTACCTTGTCAACCCATACAGTGTCACGTACCTTGTCAACCCATACGGTGTCACGTACCTTGTCAACCCATACAGTGTCACGTACCCTGTCAACCCCAACAGTGTCACGTACCTTGTCAACCCATACAGTGTCACGTACCTTGTCAACCCATACGGTGTCACGTACCTTGTCAACCCATACAGTGTCACGTACCTTGTCAACCCATAGTGTCACGTACCTTGTCAACCCATACGGTGTCACGTACCTTGTCAACCCATAGTGTCACATACCTTGTCAACCGATACGGTGTCACGTACCTTGTCAACCCACACAGTGTCACGTACCTTGTCAACCCATACAGTGTCACGTACCTTGTCAACCCATACAGTACCACGTACCTTGTCAACCCATAGTGTCACGTACCTTGTCAACCCATACTGTGTCGCGTACCCTGTCAACCCATACAGTGTCACGTACCTTGTCAACCCATAGTGTCACGTACCTTGTCAACCCATACAGTGTCACGTACCTTGTCAACCCATACAGTGTCACGTACTTTGTTAACCCATACAGTGTCACGTACCCTGTCAACCCATACAGTGTCACGTTCCTTGTTAACCCATAGTGTCACGTACCTTGTCAACCCATACAGTGTCACGTACCCTGTCAACCCATACAGTGTCACGTACCTTGTCAACCCATACAGTGTCACGTACCTTGTCAACCCATACAGTGTCACGTACCTTGTCAACCCATACAGTGTCACGTACCTTGTCAACCAATACAGTGTCACGTACATTGTCAACCCATACAGTGTCACGTACCCTGTCAACCCATACGGTGTCACGTACCTTGTCAACCCATAGTGTCACGTACCTTGTCAACCCATAGTGTCACGTACCTTGTCAACCCATAGTGTCACGTACCTTGTCAACCCATACAGTGTCACGAACCTTGTCAACCCATACAGTGTCACGTACCCTGTCAACCCATACGGTGTCACGTACCCTGTCAACCCATACGGTGTCACGTACCTTGTCTACCCATACAGTGTCACGTACCTTGTCAACCCATACAGTGTCACGTACCTTGTCAACCCATACAGTGTCACGTACCCTGTCAACCCATACGGTGTCACGTACCTTGTCAACCCATAGTGTCACGTACCTTGTCAACCCATAGTGTCACGTACCTTGTCAACCCATAGTGTCACGTACCTTGTCAACCCATACAGTGTCACGAACCTTGTCAACCCATACAGTGTCACGTACCCTGTCAACCCATACGGTGTCACATACCCTGTCAACCCATACGGTGTCACGTACCTTGTCAACCCATACGGTGTCACGTACCTTGTCAACCCATAGTGTCACGTACCTTGTCAGCCCATAGTGTCACGTACCTTGTCCACCCATAGTGTCACGTACCTTGTCAACCCATATGGTGTCACGTACCTTGTCAACCCATACAGTGTCACGTACCTTGTCAACCCATACAGTGTCACGTACCCTGTCAAACCATACAGTGTCACGTACCTTGTCAACCCATATGGTGTCACGTACCTTGTCAACCCATACAGTGCCACGTACCTTGCCAACCCATACAGTGCCACGTACCTTGCCAACCCATACAGTGTCACGTACCTTGTCAACCCATACAGTGTCACGTACCCTGTCAACCCATGCGGTGTCATGTACCCTGTCAACCCATACGGTGTCACGTACCTTGTCAACCCATAGTGTCACGTACCTTGTCAACCAATAGTGTCACGTACCTTGTCAACCCATAGTGTCACGTACCTTGTCAACCCATACAGTGTCAGGTACCTTGTCAACCCATACGGTGTCACGTACCTTGTCAACCCACAGAGTGTCACGTACCCTGTCAACCCATAAGGTGTCAAGTACCTTGTCAACCCATACGGTGTCACGTACCTTGTCAACCCATATGGTGTCACGTACCTTGTCAACCCATACGGTGTCACGTACCTTGTCAACCCATACAGTGTCACGTACCTTGTCAACCCATACGGTGTCACGTACCTTGTCAACCCATAGTGTCACGTACCTTGTCAACCCATACGGTGTCACGTACCTTGTCAACCCATACGGTGTCACGTACCTTGTCAAGCCATAGTGTCACGTACCTTGTCAACCCATACGGTGTCACGTACCTTGTCAACCCATACAGTTTCACGTACCTTGTCAACCCATACGGTGTCACGTACCTTGTCAACCCATACAGTGTCACGTACCTTGTCAACCCATACAGTGTCACGTACCTTGTCAACCCATACAGTGTCACGAACCTTGTCAACCCACACAGTGTCACGTACCTTGTCAACCCATACAGTGTCACGTACCTTGTCAACCCATACAGTGTCACGTATCTTGTCTACCCATACAGTGTCACGTACCTTGTCAACCCATACAGTGCCACGTACCTTGGCAACCCATACAGTGCCACGTACCTTGCCAACCCATACAGTGTCACGTACCTTGTCAACCCATATGGTGTCACGTACCTTGTCAACCCATACAGTGTCACGTTCCTTGTCAACATATACGGTGTCACGTACCTTGTCAACCCATACGGTGTCACGTACCTTGTCAACCCATATGGTGTCACGTACCTTGTCAACCCATACAGTGTCACGTACCTTGTCAACCCATACAGTGCCACGTACCTTGTCAACCCATAGTGTCACGTACCTTGTCAACCCATACGGTGTCGCGTACCCTGTCAACCCATACAGTGTCACGTACCTTGTCAACCCATACAGTGTCACGTACCTTGTCAACCCATACAGTGCCACGTACCTGTCAACCCATAGTGTCACGTACCTTGTCAACCCATACGGTGTCGCGTACCCTGTCAACCCATACAGTGTCACGTACCTTGTCAACCCATAGTGTCACGTACCTTGTCAACCCATACGGTGTCACGTACCTTGTCAACCCATACAGTGTCACGTACCTTGTCAACCCATAGTGCCACGTACCTTGTCAACCCATACGGTGTCACGTACCTTGTCAACCCATAGTGTCACATACCTTGTCAACCCATACGGTGTCACGTACCTTGTCAACCCACACAGTGTCACGTACCTTGTCAACCCATGCAGTGTCACGTACCTTGTCAACCCATACAGTGTCACGTACCTTGTCAACCCATACGGTGTCACGTACCTTGTCAACCCATAGTGTCACGTACCTTGTCAACCCATACGGTGTCATGTACCTTGTCAACCCATAGTGTCACGTACCTTGTCAACCCATACGGTGTCACGTACCTTGTCAACCCACACAGTGTCACGTACCTTGTCAACCCTTACAGTGTCACGTACCTTGTCAACCCATACAGTGCCACGTACCTTGTCAACCCATAGTGTCACGTACCTTGTCAACCCATACTGTGTCGCGTACCCTGTCAACCCATACAGTGTCACGTACCTTGTCAACCCATAGTGTCACGTACCTTGTCAACCCATACGGTGTCACGTACCTTGTCAACCCACACAGTGTCACGTACCTTGTCAACCCATACAGTGTCACGTATCTTCTCAACCCATACAGTGTCACGTACCTTGTCAACCCATACAGTGCCACGTACCTTGCCAACCCATACAGTGCCAGGTACCTTGCCAACCCATACAGTGTCACGTACCTTGTCAACCCATATCGTGTCACGTACCTTGTCAACCCATACAGTGTCACGTACCTTGTCAACCCATACGGTGTCACGTACCTTGTCAACCCATAGTGTCACGTACCTTGTCAACCCATACGGTGTCATGTACCTTGTCAACCCATAGTGTCACGTACCTTGTCAACCCATACGGTGTCACGTACCTTGTCAACCCACACAGTGTCACGTACCTTGTCAACCCATACAGTGTCACGTACCTTGTCAACCCATACAGTGCCACGTACCTTGTCAACCCATAGTGTCACGTACCTTGTCAACCCATACTGTGTCGCGTACCCTGTCAACCCATACAGTGTCACGTACCTTGTCAACCCATAGTGTCACGTACCTTGTCAACCCATACGGTGTCACGTACCTTGTCAACCCACACAGTGTCACGTACCTTTGTCAACCCATACAGTGTCACGTATCTTCTCAACCCATACAGTGTCACGTACCTTGTCAACCCATACAGTGCCACGTACCTTGCCAACCCATACAGTGCCACGTACCTTGCCAACCCATACAGTGTCACGTACCTTGTCAACCCATATCGTGTCACGTACCTTGTCAACCCATACGGTGTCACGTACCTTGTCAACCCATACGGTGCCACGTACCTTGTCAACCAATATAGTGTCACGTACCTTGTGAACCCATACAGTGCCACGTACCTTGTCAACCCATAGTGTCACGTACCTTGTCAACCCATACGGTGTCACGTACCTTGTCAACCCATACGGTCTCACGTAACTTGTCAACCCATACAGTGTCACCTACCTTGTCAGCCCATACGGTGTCACGTACCCTGTCAAACCATACAGTGTCACGTACCTTGTCAACCAATACAGTGTCACGTACATTGTCAACCCATACGGTGTCACGTACCTTGTCAACCCATACAGTGTCACGTACCTTGTCAACCCATACAGTGCCACGTACCTTGCCAACCCATACAGTGTCACGTACCTTGTCAACCCATACAGTGTCACGTAACTTGTCAACCCATACGGTGTCACGTACCTTGTCAACCCATATAGTGTCACGTACCTTGTCAACCCATACGGTGTCACGTACCTTGTCAACCCATACAGTGTCACGTACCCTGTCAACCCATACAGTGTCACGTACCTTGTCAACCCATACGTTGTCACGTACCTTGTCAACCCATAGTGTCACGTACCTTGTCAACCCATACGGTGTCACGTACCTTGTCAACCCATACAGTGTCACGTACCTTGTCAACCCATATTGTCACGTACCTTGTCAACCCATACAGTGTCACGTACCTTGTCAACCCATACAGTGCCACGTATCTTGTCAACCCATAGTGTCACGTACCTTGTCAACCCATACCGTGTCGCGTACCCTGTCAACCCATACAGTGTCACGTACCTTGTCAACCCATACGGTGTCACGTACCTTGTCAACCCACACAGTGTCACGTACCCTGTCAACCCATACGGTGTCACGTACCTTGTCAACCCATACAGTGTCACGTACCTTGTCAACCCATAGTGTCACGTACCTTGTCAACCCATACAGTGTCACGTACCCTGTCAAACCATACAGTGTCACGTACCTTGTCAACCCATACGGTGTCACGTACCTTGTCAACCCATACAGTGCCACGTACCTTGCCAACCCATACAGTGCCACGTACCTTGCCAACCCATACGGTGTCACGTACCTTGTCAACCCATACGGTGTCACGTACCTTGTCAACCCATACAGTGTCACGTACCTTGTCAACCCATACGGTGTCACGTACCCTGTCAAACCATACAGTGTCACGTACCTTGTCAACCCATACAGTGTCACGTACCTTGTCAACCCATACAGTGTCACGTACCTTGTCAACCCATACAGTGTCACGTACCTTGTCAACCCATACGGTGTCACGTACCTTGTCAACCCATACAGTGTCACGTACCTTGTCAACCCATACAGTGCCACGTACCTTGCCAACCCATACAGTGTCACGTACTTTGTCAACCCATACAGTGTCACGTACCTTGTCAACCCATATGGTGTCACGTACCTTGTCAACCCATATGGTGTCACGTACCTTGTCAACCCATACAGTGTCACGTACCTTGTCAACCCATACGGTGTCACGTACCTTGTCAACCCATAGTGTCACGTACCTTGTCAACCCATACGGTGTCACGTACCTTGTCAACCCATACGGTGTCACGTACCTTGTCAACCCATAGTGTCACGTACCTTGTCAACCCATACGGTGTCACGTACCTTGTCAACCCATACAGTGTCACGTACCTTGTCAACCCATATGGTTTCACGTACCTTGTCAACCCATACAGTGTCACGTACCTTGTCAACCCATACGGTGTCACTTACCTTGTGAACCCATACGGTGTCACGTACCTTGTCAACCCATACGGTGTCACGTACCTTGTCAACCCATAGTGTCACGTACCTTGTCAACCCATACGGTGTCACGTACCTTGTCAACCCACACAGTGTCACGTACCTTGTCAACCCATACAGTGTCACGTACCTTGTCAACCCATACAGTGCCACGTACCTTGTCAACCCATAGTGTCACGTACCTTGTCAACCCATACAGTGTCACGTGTCTTGTCAACCCATACAGTGTCACGTACCTTGTCAACCCATACAGTGTCACGTACCTTGTCAACCCATACAGTGTCACGTATCTTGTCAACCCATACAGTGTCACGTACCTTGTCAACCCATACAGTGCCACGTACCTTGCCAACCCATACAGTGCCACGTACCTTGCCAACCCATACAGTGTCACGTACCTTGTCAACCCATACGGTGTCACGTACCTTGTCAACCCATAGTGTCACGTACCTTGTCAACCCATAGTGTCACATACCTTGTCAACCCATACGGTGTCACGTAGCTTGTCAACCCATAGTGTCACGTACCTTGTCAACCCATACGGTGTCACGTACCTTGTCAACCCACACAGTGTCACGTACCTTGTCAACCCATACAGTGTCACGTACCTTGTCAACCCATACAGTGCCACGTACCTTGTCAACCCATAGTGTCACGTACCTTGTCAACCCATACGGTGTCGTGTACCCTGTCAACCCATACAGTGTCACGTACCTTGTCAACCCATACAGTGTCACGTACCTTGTCAACCCATACAGTGCCACGTACCTTGTCAACCCATACGGTGTCGCGTACCCTGTCAACCCATACAGTGTCACGTACCTTGTCAACCCATAGTGCCACGTACCTTGTCAACCATTACGGTGTCACGTACCTTGTCAACCCACACAGTGTCACGTACCTTGTCAACCCATACAGTGCCACGTACCTTGCCAACCCATACAGTGCCACGTACCTTGCCAACCCATACAGTGTCACGTACCTTGTCAACCCATATGGTGTCACGTACCTTGTCAACCCATACAGTGTCACGTACCTTCTCAACCCATACGGTGTCACGTACCTTGTCAACCCATACGGTGTCACGTACCTTGTCAACCCATAGTGTCACGTACCTTGTCAACCCATACGGTGTCACGTTCCTTGTCAACCCATAGTGTCACGTACCTTGTTAACCCATACGGTGTCACGTGCCTTGTCAACCCACACAGTGTCACGTACCTTGTCAACCCATACAGTGTCACGTACCTTGTCAACCCATACAGTACCACGTACCTTGTCAACCCATAGTGTCACGTACCTTGTCAACCATACTGTGTCGCGTACCCTGTCAACCCATACAGTGTCACGTACCTTGTCAACCCATAGTGTCACCTACCTTGGCAACCCATACGGTGTCACGTACCTTGTCAACCCACACAGTGTCACGTACCTTGTCAACCCATACAGTGTCACGTATCTTGTCAACCCATACAGTGCCACGTACCTTGTCAACCCATACGGTGTCACGTGCCTTGTCAACCCACACAGTGTCACGTACCTTGTCAACCCATACAGTACCACGTACCTTGTCAACCCATAGTGTCACGTACCTTGTCAACCATACTGTGTCGCGTACCCTGTCAACCCATACAGTGTCACGTACCTTGTCAACCCATAGTGTCACCTACCTTGGCAACCCATACGGTGTCACGTACCTTGTCAACCCACACAGTGTCACGTACCTTGTCAACCCATATAGTGTCACGTATCTTGTCAACCCATACAGTGCCACGTACCTTGCCAACCCATACAGTGTCACGTACCTTGTCAACCCATACGGTGTCACGTACCTTGTCAACCCATACAGTGTCACGTACCTTTTCAACCCATACAGTGCCACGTACCTTGCCAACCCATACAGTGCCACGTACCTTGCCAACCCATACAGTGTCACGTACCTTGTCAACCCATATAGTGTCACGTACCTTGTGAACCCATACAGTGCCACGTACCTTGTCAACCCATAGTGTCACGTACCTTGTCAACCCATACGGTGTCACGTACCTTGTCAACCCATACGGTGTCACGTACCTTGTCAACCCATATAGTGTCACATACCTTGTCAACCCATAGTGTCACGTACCTTGTCAACCCATACGGTGTCACGTACCTTGTCAACCCACACAGTGTCACGTACCTTGTCAACCCATACAGTGTCACGTACCTTGTCAACCCATACAGTGCCACGTACCTTGTCAACCCATAGTGTCACGTACCTTGTCAACCCATACGGTGTCGCGTACCCTGTCAACCCATACAGTGTCACGTACCTTGTCAACCCATACAGTGCCACGTACCTTGTCAACCCATACGGTGTCGCGTACCTTGTCAACCCATACAGTGTCACGTACCCTGTCAACCCATACGGTGTCACGTACCTTGTCAACCCATACAGTGCCACGTACCTTGTCAACCCACACAGTGTCACGTACCTTGTCAACCCATACAGTGTCACGTATCTTGTCAACCCATACAGTGCCACGTACCTTGCCAACCCATACAGTGTCACGTACCTTGTCAACCCATACGGTGTCACGTACCTTGTCAACCCATACAGTGTCACGTACCTTGTCAACCCATACAGTGCCACGTACCTTGTCAACCCATACGGTGTCACGTACCTTGTCAACCCATAGTGTCACGTACCTTGTTAACCCATACAGTGTCACGTACCTTGTCAACCCATACAGTGCCACGTACCTTGTCAACCCATACGGTGTCGCATACCTTGTCAACCCATACGGTGTCACGTACCTTGTCAACCCATACAGTGCCACGTACCTTGTCAACCCATAGTGGCACGTACCTTGTCAACCCATACAGTGTCACGTACCTTGTCAACCCATACAGTGCCACATACCTTGTCAACCCATAGTGTCACGTACCTTGTCAACCCATACGGTTTCGCGTACCCTGTCAACCCATACAGTGTCACGTACCTTGTCAACCCATACGGTGTCACGTACCTTGTCAACCCATACAGTGCCACGTACCTTGTCAACCCATACGGTGTCGCGTACCTTGTTAACCCATACAGTGCCACGTACCTTGTCAACCCATAGTGTCACGTACCTTGTCAACCCATACAGTGCCACGTACCTTGTCAACCCATACGGTGTCACGTACCTTGTCAACCCATAGTGTCACGTACCTTGTCAACCCATACAGTGTCACGTACCTTGTCAACCCATACAGTGCCACGTACCTTGTCAATCCATAGTGTCACGTACCTTGTCAACCCATACGGTGTCGCGTACCCTGTCAACCCATACAGTGTCACGTACCTTGTCAACCCATACGGTGTCACGTACCTTGTCAACCCATACAGTGTCACGTACCTTGTCAACCCATACGGTGTCGCGTACCTTGTCAACCCATACGGTGTCACGTACCTTGTCAACCCATACAGTGCCACGTACCTTGTCAACCCATACGGTGTCGCGTACCCTGTCAACCCATACAGCCGATTTGAGCAGGAAAAAAAAACCACGTGGACCAGCCGACCGACCGACCGACAGCCAGACCGATATTCATCGATCGAGTGGTGACTTCACGACATTCTTCACATTGTAGTTCCTCCGGAACTGGTGGTGATTTTTGCCCAATGCATGAGGCTCTGCTCACACACACACACACGGGCCCACGTGAAAGGGGGATGAGGTGATGTTGCTCTCTGATGTGTTTATTTAAAAATAAACGACCACCACGTCGCTTTATAACGACTCGCTTACCCGCAATCTATTTCGAACTTCTTTCGCGCCGTACGTAGCCAAGCGTGCTAATCGGAGGTTTGGGGAAGGACAACAAACTAATGGTTAATTTGCCCCGAGCTCATATCCTGAGTGCGTGGCCCACCTGGACACCACGCCATTCGTGAAGCTGCCGTCAAAAAGAAATACAATCGAAATGTACGCCACATGTCACAGCACCGGCCGCTCCATTGTGACGACAGAAGGCGGGGCTTCCTCGCCACGTGTCTCCTCGACCTCGTGCTTGACTTCCTTTCCTCTATGGCCAGCAGCCTCGTGCAATGAGGACGGTGGGGTGAGGTGAGCGGGGGAGGGGTGAGGTGGGAGGTAGAGCGGGTGGGGGGGGGAGAAGCGAGGAGAGTCGAATGTAAAGTTCGAGGCACTGGCCAGGGGCAGGACACCTGTGCAAAACGCATCAGCGCGCGTAACGGCAATCACGCCTCACGGCGACCTGAGCAGGGTCCAGGATGGCTCTCTCGGGCACGCCCCGGGCCACCATCTGGCCGACAAACCTGGTTATCGGCCCTCAACTCGAACTCTTACCTATAAACCTTGATATGAATTTCAACCCTGACTTATAAACCTTTACATAAGATCTCCACTCAAACCCTCACCTATGAACCTTGATATGAACTCGTCAACCATGACTTATAAACGCCGATACGAGACCTCACCAGCGTGATATACCACCGCTTGCAGGCAAGAGACAGAGGTACCCGCCGAGGCTGTGCGAGTACCAGGTATTCAAGTACAGCAGTAAACACTCTCCGCACGCTCACCGCATACAAACAAACCGCAAGCGTGATCCCGGGATCGCGATATCCGAACATCGCTCGTGAAATGCATAATCGTTGATAATCTTCTCATTTTTCGTGTGGCTGATGTTGATGTATAGCAGCAGCAGCAGCCATGAGTTTACATCGAGGTGGTTGATGACTGCGTCAGGAGTAGCGGAGTGGTGAATCATCACTGCTGTGATGCCTCCTTTATACAGATCTCTGTGTGAGTCGACGGGTCTGTATATAAATATCTGGGCCTAAGGGCCTATGATTTATTTATAGATCTCTGAGCTTAAGGGTCTCTAATTGAGTGTATGCGATTCTATAGAGTCTATGGGTCTCAGTGTGAATCGAAATATCGCTGAGGTTATGGTTATATATGTGACGATATAGATTTATGTGCGAGTCTATGGGTCTCTATGCGAGTCTATAGATCTCTGTGCGAGTCCATAGTTTTGGATATTAATCTATATATATTTGAGCTTAAGGGTCTCTAATTGAGTCTATGGGTCTCTATGCATGTCTATAGATCTCTGTGCGAGTCCATGGTTTTGGATGTTAATATATATTTGAGCTTAAGGGTCTCTAATTGAGCCTATGGGTCTCTATTTGAGTCTATAGATCTCACGGTGAGCCTATGGGTCTCAGCGTGAATCGAAATATCGCTGATGCTATGGTTCTGCATGTGAATATGTAGTGACATCGGGGATGTCACTACATATTCACCATGCAGTGACATCGGGGATGTCACTGCATGGTGCCGGCCCGGGAGGGCCGTGGTGTGCGATGTACAGCAAAACCTTGGATTGCGAGCATAATTCCTTCCGGAAACGTGTTTGCAATCCAAAGCACTCGTATATCAAAGCACAACGTATATCAGTTGTGATCACGTGACGCTCGGCAGTACAAAGTGTCTATACGTACTACTCGTATTGCAAGACCCTCGCTCGTTTATAAAAAATAATATTTATTTAAAAATTTAGCTCGTCTTGAAAAACACTCGCAGGCCAAGTTACTCGCAATCCAAGGTTTTACTGTACTTACGTCACGGACAGCCTGCAGGCGGGTGTAGTAACCAGCCCTAGCGGGGCTTGGTGAGCGCTGAGATAGCGTGAGCACCACGCATAGCGTGCGGTGCGGGCTCTCACAAGGGGGAGCAGGAAAGTGTCAGCCCAGGGACAGGGTTGCCCCGGGCCATGGCACTCTGGTTGACCCTGCAGACACGTGATCCGGAGTGTCCACAGAGAAGGTTCCAGATGGGAGGGGGGGGCTATGGGGTGATCACGTGTCCAGGGAGAGCTCTCGAGAGAGAGCTAGAACGCTCGAGAAGGTGGGCGGGGCCGAGGGCGGAGCCGGCCCCGACCCGGGAGGATATAAGCTGGGTCCTTGAGAGGGCCCGGGGTCACTTCGTCCTACAAGCTGGAAGCTCTACGTCCTACAAGGCATCAACACGAGGGTCTGACCCTTCGTAGATGTAACTTCTACGTATAGGGTAGTTAGCTGGGTGGTCACCACCCTAGGCTGTATCTGGTAAAGGGGCAGTTACCCCTTTGTATAAATGTGTTACAATAAATGTGTTGCCTCTAAAGAATGTCTGCGACTCAGTTGGACTCACTACAAATATAGATTTCTGTGTATGTGGGTTTCTATGCGAGTCTATATGTCTCTATGTGAATCTATAGATTTCTGTATGATTCTGTGGGTTTCTATGCGAGTCTATGGGTCTCAATGTGCCTATATAGATCTCTGTGCTAGTCTGTGGGTTTATATGCGAGCCTATGGATCTCTACGTGAATCTATAGATCTCTTTTCTTCTCCGTACGTGGTGAATCACCATCGCTGCTCTGACGATGCCACCACCACCACCTCCTCCTCCTGCGTCTTTACAAGTCCCGTGGTTCTGTTCTGGGTGATGACCACAGTCTCTGCACACTGCCCGGAGAGTTTGTAATTTTCCATGTGTGCATCATCATCATCACCCAGTGTCCACATCAGCTGCTGCTGCCATGATTTGTACAGCGGATACGGTTCAGGGGTTGTGGCTTCGTGCGTTTCAAGGGAGATCGAAGCCTGGGGATCTTCCGCACCGTCGGGCCTTTTCAGATTACCGTTGATCACCAGCCGGGGCAAGCGAAAATGGTGGGGTTGTGTAAACAGGCAGCTTCTGCACGCGTAGATCGCACCGGTCTGACCCGGGTCAACCATAGCCGGGTGGCGGTAGTGGCTATTGCGAGGGAGCGATGGTTGGTTGATCCCACACAGCCTCGTGAAACTCCCTCTCTGCCCATGTGCACTGAGGTCACCATCTCCAGGCTATGCCAGGGTGTGAAGGCAGTCCAGCAAGTGGCTGCACTGCCAACCCTACTGGGATTTGAGTGTTACTGTCCCCGTACGCGTGTGGGTAATCTCCGGACACTCCGGTTTCCTGCCACATGTATGGACACTCATTGGTGGAGTTGGCGGAAAAACATCCCAATATAGGGCCACAGAACTTGGGCAATTGTTGTTAGCGCCGGTGGCCCACTGCGGTGGCTGCCTCCCCGCGACTCGTCATCGCGCCACCGAGTCGTCCGCTCTCTACGAGAACGATGAGCGGACCCCGGGTGGTCCGGGTGCTGCGGCTGCTGCGGGAGGTGCAGGTGGTGCGGGAGGTGCGGGGGGTGCGGGAGGTGCGGGGGGTGCGGGGGGTGCGGGAGGTGCGGGTGGTGCGGGAGGTGCGGGTGGTGCGGGGGGTGCGGGGGTGTGGGTGGTGTGGTTGCTACGAGTGGTGCGGTGATGCCGGTGGTGCGGGTGGTGTGGGAGCGGAGGCATTCCGGCTTGAAGTGGTTGTGATTATCCCCCCGCGGGGGCCTCAGGGCGCGAATGCCGCATGTGCGTCGCAAATTCTACCGCGGCGCCCTGAGATGCGATTTGCACTACCAAACGCCATGGCTGCCACCGTCGCCACCGCCATTACCGCCGTCATCGCCGCACAGGGGCACGCGACCCAACACTGCGACATCACTTGAGGTCGCGGGCTAAGTTCAGGGCTCAATGAACAGAGTCGCGGTGACCACGGAGAATCCAAGCAGCAGGGACAGCATCTGTGGGGAGCCAAGGAGTGTGGGGGAGGCAAGGGCAGACACAGCAACAATAATATTGTAATCATTTGCTTATTTATACAGAAGAACCACACTGAATCATAAGTGGGTCATGTTGTTAAATTGAGTATTTTAAGATGTTTTCAGCCAATTAATAACATAGGAATAGGTTTTACCCTTTTAACTGGCACAAAAACTGACACCTTTATTCAAGGCATCATGTTTACAATAACCACAACACAAGCAGTCAAAATGCAAACAAAAAAGACAACTCTGATAATAATATGCACTGTCCTTGAATTTGATTGGTCCACACCCGAGAGAGCTTTTCTTAGAGCCTAGTGCGCTGTTTTTGAGTTGTACGCCTTTTGGCGTCTTCTGGTCCAACACCAATGGAGACTAGGCTCTAAGAAAAGCTGTCTCGGGTGTGGACCAATCAAATTCAAGGACAGTGCATATTATTATCAGAGTTGTCTTTTTTGTTTGCATTTTGACTGCTTGTGTTGTGGTTATTGCAAACATGATGCCTTGAATAAAGGTGTCAGTTTTTGTGCCAGTTAAAAGGGTAAAACCTATTCCTATATCTTGTTTCTGGCAAAGGAGGTCTCATAATGTTAATGCTCACCCCGAGCCCTCAATACTCTGATAGTGCGCTGTTTTTGAGTTGTACGCCTTTTGGCGTCTTCTGGTCCAACACCAATGGAGACTAGGCTCTAAGAAAAGCTGTCTCGGGTGTGGACCAATCAAATTCAAGGACAGTGCATATTATTATCAGAGATGTCTTTTTTGTTTGCATTTTGACTGCTTGTGTTGTGGTTATTGCAAACATGATGCCTTGAATAAAGGTGTCAGTTTTTTTTGTGCCAGTTAAAAGGGTAAAACCTATTCCTATATCTTGTTTCTGGCAAAGGAGGTCTCATAAAATTAATAACATGTTAATTATTCACGTGGCATTAGTCTCCACGCCACCCAGGGTGCGGCTCCTCCTCAATGCCCACGAGAAGGGAGTTTCACATCCCATCTGTGTGCGATTCATCAACCCTCGCTGCTGCACCCCACAGTGACGGATCGCAGGCAGCCGCGCGTGGCGTAGCCACCAATGCCGCCACCCAGGCTTGGAGGAGGGGGCAGGTTGAGGGAACTCATCGAGCCAGACCAAGGCTGTTCGCGAGTCCGCGGCTCTGCCTTGTAGCCGTAGTCACTTACTCCGGCGCTTTACACAGATAGGAATGAGAGGCAGGCGGGCGGACAGATCTACAGATTAACAGGCAGACAGAGGCATCAACAGACAGGATGAGCGTATGCACGCACGTACCCTTCACAGAGAGGCAGACAGAACAAGAGAGAGACAAACAAGCAAGGGAAACTGGCATATGGATGGTCAGACCAACAGATAGATAGACACACACACAGTCAGACTCACCAAGAGACGGATATGCAGACTGATTTAACCAACAGAAGGACAAGAAGAGAGACAGACAGAAAGACTGACAGGTGGACTAAGGCCGGTTCACAAACAGCCAGAACCAAATAGACATCCAAACAACCACAAAAATACGCAGTTAGTCAGGCAAATATTGCCTGACTGACTGACGAACCGATTACGACAGCTAGCGATATAAAGACAGAGATCTCTATACAGCCTTAACATGCTGTTGGGGCAAGTGCTGTTAGCGAGCACTAATTATGACGGCACAGCACACGAGGGTGTGGGTGGCCAGCACCACACCTGGACGTCTTACTCTCCCTGGTTCCGATCGTTGCATACTCTACCGGGTAAACATTTAGGGTTGAGTCGACCTAGGGGAGGCCCAGTACCAGTTCGGATGATAGTCACCAGTGTTGGCCGCTAACCACGCACGCACGCACACCCAGCCGACCCGGCCAGGCCAAGGCTCCCGGAGCTGGAGCGAAAGCCACGAAGACTTTGCGGGCCCCCACCTTGAGCATTGGAGGCCCGGGAGCCTGCAGGCCTTGGGGCAGAATCTCGACGAAGGTGACGAACACGAAGGTGCCCGCGGAGATGCCCTCCAGGATGCTGCGCGCCATCGTGTTCCCGCCGGGCACCACGGGGTCGCCGCGCGTCACAAGTGCGCCGCCCAGTATGCCGAGCGGCGAGGCCAGCGAGAAGATCGCGGCCAGCAGCCAACCGGCCGGGTGCGACACGGTCTTTCCGGGTCCCCACAGCTCGAGGCCCAGGCCTAGGGCCACCAGGGCCTTGTGCAGGAAGAGCGAGCCGCAGAGCCGGGCGAGCTGTGTGGCACTCAGCTGTAGGCCGCACGCCAGACCCTCGAATGCCGAGTGGATGGAGAGGGCGCAGGCGAAGGTCACGACCCTCACCCAGCCGCTGGTCGTGCCGCCGTGGCCGTGGCCGTGGCCGTGGCCGTGGCCGTGGTTGAGAGCTCCCCCCGAGTGCGAGGCCCGCGGGTCCAGCAGGGCTTGGCGCTCGCTGTAGTCGGGTGCCTCGGAGTCACCGTGGGAACAGCAGGAGAGCACCAGCTGTTCGAGCAGCAGCACGAGCAGGAAGCCCGCGGCCATGATGAACATGTCCAGAGGGAAGGAGGTCTGCAGCCGTCACAAGCACGCCACCACCACAACAACCGCAAGAACAACACACCGAACACAATCAGCACGGCTGTGATGTCGGTCTATGAACGTCTGAGTTCACTCCCTGCATTGTAAATAAAACGCGTAGAGTAACATCATGGAATACAAGCGTGTATGTACTTCCTGTCAACCAAACGGCCTTCTGGGAGTCAAGTCAAAGTTGATTTTATTTCACCTAGGTGAGAACCCAAAGCGACCAGGATGAATGTAATTTGCAAGAGTGCGTGGGTGAGTGCGTGGGTGAGTGAGACGAGGTTAAAAGTCACGCGGTGGTGATGATGTTGCCATGGGGGGAGGGGGGAAGGGATTGTCACGAGGTGGTGATGTCACCGTGAGAATGGAGGGGGAGGAGGTCAGGTGGTGCTGATGTCACGGTAACACTGAAACTGGAATGTGCACGGGCGGGAGATGAGGAAGTGAGGGCCGACCGCACTTCTTGTCGGAGATTCGATTTGAATTCCAGGGAAAAAAAACTCTGAAGCAGAAGACACAAATCATGAGCAGCCCGCTCTCGCCCACAAATTCTAACACCCCACTCACTGTATCACCCATACACTCATCCGCTCGCTCACACTGTTTGACTTTCTCACTAATCCCCTAACCCAATCTCTCACCCAGGCACTCACCTGTTATCACACAACCTCACCTGGCTACTCACCCACCCACTAAATGTCTCACCAATTCACTCACTATCCCACTCACCCACCCACCCACACCTTCGCCCATTCTCACTTTCCACCCCCATCTACTTCACCTCCTATCGTCTGAATACTCGTTCACTGACCACACCCGAACCTTTACCTGACTCACCTCTATCCCACTTAACAGTCGAGATAAGTGGACAGTGTCTCCTTCGCATCCCCATCTATCTACACAAAAGCAAAAACACGTGGACTCTGTGTCCTCTTGCACGGCTAGTCGGGACCCCAACGGCCTTCGGGGGGGTGGGGGGAGCGCTCCAGTTCGGCGGCCACTGGTTCAGTGCAAGCATCGCTCTGGATCGGTCTCCACATTCAGCGTCTCGTCAGCAGAAGTGAGGCTCACTTGTTTATCATTCACCGCCGGTGGACTGCCAGGCGTTTACAGCCAAGGGCCCCCCTCTCTCCCTTATCTGTTGGATATGGGTCCTGGTTCGACACTAACTTTTATATAATTGCACAGCACAGGTTCATCACGAGAATCACCTTTCAACACCTGGCAGTTCGCCAGGAAAAACACGTGCCAGTTCGCCAGCGTTAGCTTCAAGCGAGCCCGGCTCTGCTGATGAGACCCTGGATGTTGAAACCAGCCCATGGCTATAAACACCTGGCAGTTCGCCAGCGTTGGTTTCAAGCGAGCCCGACTCTGCTGCTGACGAGACACTGAATGTTGAAACCGCTGCAGAGTGTCGCTCATGCTGAACAAGTTCACTCCCCGAAAGCCGTCGGTGTCCCGAGGAGCCGTTGAAGAGGAAGGGGTCGTGTCTATGTGCAGCACGGAGACAGTGAAGGAAGGAGTCGTGTCGATGTGCAGCACGGAGACCGTGAAGGAGTCGTGTCTATGTGCAGCACAGAGACCGTGAAGGAAGGAGTCGTGTCTATGTGCAGTACGGAGGCCGTGAAGGAAGGAGTCGTGTCTATGTGCAGCACGGAGGCCGTGAAGGAAGGAGTCGTGTCTATGTGCAGCACGGAGACCGTGACGTGAAGGAGTCGTGTCTACGTGCAGCACAGAGACCGTGAAGGAGTCGTGTCTATGTGCAGCACAGAGACCCTGAAGGAAGGAGTCGTGTCTATGTGCAGCACAGAGACCGTGAAGGAAGGAGTCGTGTCTATGTGCAGTACGGAGGCCGTGAAGGAAGGAGTCGTGTCTATGTGCAGCACAGAGACCGTGAAGGAAGGAGTCGTGTCTATGTGCAGCACAGAGACCGTGAGGAGTCGTGTCTATGTGCAGTACGGAGGCCGTGAAGGAAGGAGTTGTGTCCATGTGCAGTACGGAGGCCGTGAAGGAAGGAGTCGTGTCTATGTGCAGCACGGAGACCGTGAAGGAAGGAGTCGTGTCTACGTGCAGCACGGAGACCGTGAAGGAAGGAGTCGTGTCTATGTGCAGCACAGAGAGTGTGAAGGAGTCGTGTCTATGTGCAGCACAGAGACCGTGAAGGAAGGAGTCGTGTCTATGTGCAGCACAGAGACCGTGAAGGGGTCGTGTCTACGTGTAGCACGGAGGCCGTGAAGGAAGGAGTCGTGTCTATGTGCAGCACGGAGACCATGAAGGAAGGAGTCGTGTCTATGTGCAGCACAGAGACCGTGAAGGAGTCGTGTCTATGTGCAGCACAGAGACCGTGAAGGGGTCGTGTCTACGTGCAGCACGGAGACCGTGAAGAAGTCGTGTCTATGTGCAGCACAGAGACCGTGAAGGAAGGAGTCGTGTCTAAGTGCAGCACAGAGACCGTGAAGGAAGGAGTCGTGTCTATGTGCAGCACAGAGACCGTGAAGGAGTCGTGTCCTAGTGCAGCACGGAGACCGTGAAGGAGTCGTGTCTATGTGCAGCACGGAGACCGTGACGAGAAGGAGACATCCAGTGTTGTGTATACAGTATATTCGTTATGTATATTGGTGGAACTCTTTTACACGATTGTGTGTGTCTGTTTTCTTCCCAATCCCACGTAGCAGAGCGTGATGGACGGTCACCTGCAGCTAGACGAGTCTCTATGCAACTCTATGGGTCCCTGTGGAACTCTACGTAACCGCAAAGTCCCGTACCTGCCGCCACTGCCCGCTGCTTGGGACTGTGGTCTCTGAGTCTCTTTGTCACACGATGGGTCTCCGGTCGATTTACACAACGAGACAGAGAGGCAGGCAGACAGGCAGGACACTGGCCCGCCTGGTTCCTTCCGGAACGACGCAGTCCCGTTCGGATTTCCAGTTTCCAACCGGTGCGGCGTTCCCAACCTCTGGTGCCCGCTAGCCCCCCTCCCGCCCCTCCTCGCCCCCTCACCTGGCCCCCCCACTGGGCGAGGCTGCTGGCTATGGAGGCGAGGTAGTCGGGCACGAGGTCGAGGAGGCACGTGCTGAGGAAGACGCCGGCCGCCGCGCACTGCAGCATGCCCAGGACGCACTGGCCTAGGGGACCTGGGGCCATCGGGGTCACACGGGGGACGGGGGGGGTCAGCGGGGTCACACGGGGGTCAGTGAGGTCACACGGGGGTCAGCGGGGTCACATGGGGGACGGGGATCTGTGGGGTCACATGGGGGACGGGGGACAGCGGGGTCACATGGGGGACCGGGGTCAGTGGGGTCACACGGGGGTCAGCGTGGTCACATGGGGGACCGGGGTCAGTGGGGTCACACGGGGTCAACGGGGTCACACGGGGGACTGAGGTCAGTGGGGTCACACGGGGGTCAGTGGGGTCACACGGGGGTCAGTGGGGTAACATGGGGGACTGGGGTCAGTGGAGTCACACGGGGGTCAGTGGGGTCACACGGGGGTCAGTGAGGTAACATGGGGGTCAGTGGGGTAACATGGGGGGCGGGGGTCACATGGGGGACTGGGGTCACGTGGGGGACTGGGGTCAGTGGGGTCACATGGGGGACGGGGGACAGCGGGGTCACATGGGGGACCGGGGTCAGCTGGGTCACACGGGGGTCAGCGGGGTCACATGGGGGACCGGGGTCAGTGGGGTCACACGGGGGTCAGCGGGGTCACATGAGGGACGGTGGTCAGTGGGGTCACACGGGGGTCAGTGGGGTAACATGGGGGGTGGGGGTCACAAGGGGGACTGAGGTCAGTGGGGTCACACGGGGGTCAGTGGGGTCACACGGGGGTCAGTGGGGTAACATGGGGGACTGGGGTCAGTGGAGTCACACGGGGGTCAGTGGGGTCACACGGGGGTCAGTGAGGTAACATGGGGGTCAGTGGGGTAACATGGGGGGCGGGGGTCACATGGGGGACTGGGGTCACATGGGGGACTGGGGTCAGTGGGGCCACACGGGGGTCAGTGGGGTCACACGGGGGTCAGTGGGGTAACATGGGGGGCGGGGGTCACATGGGGGGCAGGGGTCAGCGGGGTCACCCATTCGCACATGCACGAATTTATACAGTAACTCATTCGCATACTCATTCGTGAACTCATTCATTCGCTGAATAATATATTAACTCATTCATTGACTCATTGGCATATTCACTGATTCTGTCGCTCATTCACGCATTCACCAACTCATTCACACATGCACCCATTCACTAACTCATTCACACATGCACCCATTCACTAACTCATTCACACATGCACCCATTCACTAACTCATTCACACACGCACCCATTCACTAACTCATTCAGTAACCCATCACGTGTCGCGCAGCTGAGCTGCAATCCGGATGTTCACAATCACGGCGCGTCCATTTCCGCTCAACTCCTATTCAGCAGCAGCGACAATAACAAGATTAATGCACAGCCCATTCTCAATCCACTGCTGCATGAGGACCTCTCCACGCCGTAGCAGTCATGGGGGGGGGGAGGGGAGGCCCCAGGACCGCTTCAGATGTCACTCGCTGCCGATGTTCGTTATTTATGGGAGCTCAAGGTGCGCTAACTGCGGCGCCACCGCTCCTTCAACTCGCTGAGTGACCGCAACCCGAGCCGCCTTGGCGGGGGGTGACGAGGGAGGGGAGCGGGGAGCGAGAGAGAGGCGAGAGAGTGGGGAGAGAGAGAGAGAGGGAGAGAGTGGGGAGAGAATGGAGAGAGTGGGGAGAGTGGAGAGAGAGTGGGGAGAGTGGAGAGAGTGGCGAGAGAGTGGGGAGAGAATGGAGAGAGAGTGGGGAGAGAGAGGCGAGAGAGTGGGGAGAGAGGTGAGAGAGGGGAGCGAGAGAGAGAGAGAGAGTGGGGAGAGAATGGAGAGAGAGGCGAGAGAGTGGAAAGAGTGGGGAGAGTGGAGAGAGAGTGGGTGGGAGAGACACAGGGCAGAGCGGTGATGGAGATGGGGGAGGGAGGGCCGTGCGAGAGAGCTGGAGCGGCGAGCGATGGGAGAGAGAGAGGAGAGGGGAAAGAGACGGGAGAGACAGACGATGGGACTCGGTACCTGCCGGCTGAGCGTGGTTCCTGAAGTAGGCCAGCGGCAGCAGAACGAAGGTGGCGGTGAGGAGGAACATTGAGCAGAGCCACAACACCTTCTGCCACAGCAGATCCATGGCGGAGGCGTCTGTGGTGAGTGAGTAGTGACGGGAGAACACTGCTGGGAGCGAGGGAGACAGAGAGAGAGAGAGCGGCTCCTTGCGGAACACAACACTCACAGCCACCCCCACACACCCTCTCACCGCCCCCCACCCTCTCACCGCCCCCCACCCTCTCACCGCCCCCCACCCTCTCACCGCCCCCCACCCTCTCACCGCCCCCCACCCTCTCACCCCCCCACCCTCTCACTTCCCCCCACCCACACCCTCTCACCGCCCCCCACAACCCCCTCTCACCCCCCACAACCCCCTCTCATCCCCCCCCACCCTCTCACCGCCCCCCCCCCCCACCCTCTCATCTCGCCCCACCCTCTCATCCCCCCTCAATCGTCCCCACCCTCTCGTCCCCCCCCTCTCGTCCCCCCCCCCTCTCGTTTCCCCCTCCCCTCTCGTCCCCCTCTCGTCCCCCCCCCTCTCGTCCCCCCCCCTCTCGTCCCCCCCCCTCTCGTCCCCCCCCCTCTCGTCCCCCCCCTCTGGTCCCCCCACCCTCTCGTCCCCCCCCCTCTCGTCCCCCCCCCTCTCGTCCCCCACCCTCTCACCCCCCCCACCCTCTCACCCCCCCACCCTCTCACCCCCCCACCCTCTCACCCCCCCACCCACACCCTCTCACCGCCCCCCACAACCCCCTCTCACCCCCCTCACACCCTCTCACCCCCCCCACCCTCTCATCTCCCCCCACCCTCTCATCCCCCCTCAATCCTCCCCCCCCTCTCGTCCCCCCCTCTCGTCCCCCCCCTCTCGTCCCCCTCCTTCTCGTCCCCCCCCTCTCGTCCCCCCCCCTCTCGCCCCCCCCTCCCCTCTCGTCCCCCTCTCCCCTCTCGTCCCCCTCTCGTCCCCCCCCTCTCGTCCTCCCCCCCCTCTCGTCCCCCCCCCTCTCGTCCCCCCACCCTCTCGTCCCCCCCCTCTCGTCCCCCCCTCTCGTCCCCCCCCCTCTCGTCCCCCCCCTCTCGTCCCCCCCCTCTCGTCCCCCCCCCCTCTCGTCCCCCCCCTCTCGTCCCCCCCCTCTCGTCCCCCCCTTGTTCCCCCCCTCTCGTCCCCCCCCCTCTCGTCCCCCCCCCTCTCGTCCCCCCCCTCTCGTCCCCCCCCCTCTCGTCCCCCCCCTTGTCCCCCCCCTCTCGTCCCCCCCCCTCTCGTCCCCCCCCCTCTCGTCCCCCCTCCTCTCGTCCCCCACCCTCTCACCCCCCCACCCTCTCACCCCCCCACCCACACCCTCTCACCGCCCCCCACAACCCCCTCTCACCCCCCTCACACCCTCTCACCCCCCCACCCTCTCATCTCCCCCCCCCCACCCTCTCATCTCCCCCCACCCTCTCATCCCCCCTCAATCCTCCCCCCCCTCTCGTCCCCCCCCTCTCGTCCCCCCCTCTCGTCCCCCCCCCTCTCGTCCCCCTCCTTCTCGTCCCCCCCTCTCGTCCCCCCCCCTCTCGCCCCCCCCTCCCCTCTCGTCCCCCTCTCGTCCCCCCCCTCTCGTCCTCCCCCCCCTCTCGTCCCCCCCCCTCTCGTCCCCCCACCCTCTCGTCCCCCCCCTCTCGTCCCCCCCCTCTCGTCCCCCCCCCTCTCGTCCCCCCCCCTCTCGTCCCCCCCCCTCTCGTCCCCCCCTCTCGTCCCCCCCCCTCTCGTCCCCCCCCCTCTCGTCCCCCCCCCTCTCGTCCCCCCCCTCTCGTCCCCCCCTTGTTCCCCCCCTCTCGTCCCCCCCCTCTCGTCCCCCCTCTCGTCCCCCCCCCTCTCGTCCCCCCCCCTCTCGTCCCCCCCCTCTCGTCCCCCCCTTGTCCCCCCCTCTCGTCCCCCCCCTCTCGTCCCCCCCCCCTCTCGTCCCCCCCCTCTCGTCCCCCCCTCTCGTCCCCCCCCTCTCGTCCCCCCCTATCTCCATACTCCCTCCCCTCATCCCACCGAACCCTCAACCCGCCCATCACCCCGCCCTTCTCCCCCTTACCCCCCCGTCCGCGCCCACCCCTCCACACAGGTGCCCCCCCACCCCCCGCGGGCGACTTCTGCACAGGGAGGAGTGGGGGTGTGGTTGGGAGTAGTGGTGGTGATCCTTGTTGTTGTGTAGTGATTGTTGTTGTTGTGATAGTAGTGGTGGTGATCCTTGTTGTTGTGTAGTGATAGTAGTGGTGGTGATCCTTGTTGTTGTGTAGTGATTGTTGTTGTGATAGTAGTGGTGGTGATTGTTGTTGTTGATAGTAGTGGTTGTGTAGTGATCGTTGTTGTTGTTGTGATAGTAGTGGTTGTGTAGTGGTCGTTGTTGTTGTTGTGATAGTAGTGGTTGTGTAGTGATCGTTGTTGTTGTGATTGTAGTTGTGTAGTGATCGTTGTTGTTGTGATAGTAGTTGTGTAGTGATCGTTGTTGTTGTTGTTGTTGTGATAGTAGTGGTTGTGTAGTGGTCGTTGTTGTTGTGATAGTAGTGGTTGTGTAGTGATCGTTGTTGTTGTGATAGTAGTGGTTGTGTAGTGATCGTTGTTGTTGTGATAGTAGTTGTGTAGTGATCGTTGCTGTTGTGATAGTAGTGGTTGTGTAGTGATCGTTGTTGTTGTTGTGATAGTAGTTGTGTAGTGATCGTTGTTGTTGTGATAGTAGTAGTTTAGTGATCGTTGTTGTTGTTGTGATAGTATTGGTTGTGTAATGATCGTTGTTGTTGTTGTGATAGTAGTGGTTGTGTAGTGATCGTTGTTGTTGTTGTGATAGTAGTGGTTGTGTAGTGATCGTTGTTGTTGTTGTTGTGATAGTAGTGGTTGTGTGGTGGTCGTTGTTGTTGTTGTTGTGATAGTAGTGGTTGTGTAATGATCGTTGTTGTTGTTGTGATAGTAGTAGTTGTGTAGTGATCGTTGTTGTTGTGATAGTAGTGGTTGTGTAGTGATTGTTGTTGTGATAGTGGTTGTGTAGTGATCGTTGTTGTTGTTGTGATAGTGGTTGTGTAGTGATCGTTGTTGTTGTTGTTGTTGTGATAGTAGTGGTTGTGATTGTGGTTGTTGTGATAGTAGTGGTTGTGTAGTGATCGTTGTTGTTGTGATAGTAGTGGTTGTGTAGTGATCGTTGTTGTTGTGATAGTAGTGGTTGTGTGGTGATCGTTGTTGTTGTGATAGTAGTGGTTGTGTGGTGATCGTTGTTGTTGTTGTGATAGTACTTGTGTAGTGATCGTTGTTGTTGTGATAGTAGTGGTTGTGTAGTGATCGTTGTAATAGTATTGGTTGTGTAGTGATTGTTGTTGTGATAGTGGTTGTGTAGTGATCGTTGTTGTTGTGATAGTAGTGGTGGTGATTGTTGTGGTTGTTGTGATAGTAGTGGTTGTGTAGTGATCGTTGTTGTTGTGATAGTAGTGCTTGTTGTGGTGATCGCACAGCTGGTGGTTGTGATTGTTGTGGTGATTGCTGGTGGTTGTGGTTGTGGTGATCACACAGCTGGTGGTTGTGATTGTTGTGGTGATCACACAGCTGGTGGTTGTGATTGTTGTGGTGATCGTACAGCTGGTGGTTGTGATTGTTGTGGTGATCGCACGGCTGGTGGTTGTGCTTGTTGTGGTGATCGCACAGCTGGTGGTTGTGATTGTTGTGGTGATCGCACAGCTGGTGGTTGTGATTGTTGTGGTGATCACAGCTGGTGGTTGTGATTGTTGTGGTGATTGCTGGTGGTTGTGGTTGTTGTGGTGATTGCTGGTGGTTGTGATTGTTGTGGTGATCGTACAGCTGGTGGTGCATCTGCCAGTCGTCATCTCAGTCAGTCGACCCATGGCACCACCTGGGTGTGCCCCGTGACCTCCCGCAAGCGGGCTTTTGACACTTCACGTGGCCTCAAAGTGGACCTAGCTTGGCACAGGCGCTGTGGTGACGTCACCGCCACTTAGTGGTGAACGCCGGTTATTGTTGTGTTCGGCGGTGGGGAGTGGTGGCGCAGTGGTTAGGGCACCGCGCTACGATACCCCGCCACCCGAGTTCGATTCCCGCTCACAGCCAACACCGGTGGAGATTATCTGAAGTGGGCCTGGGACTCCGCTAGGTTGACTCAGCCTCAAATGAGTGACCCCGCGTGGGCTGTAAACGTCAGAGCACCGGGGAGACAAAGGCGGCCATGCGTGGTGCAGGCCACACCCCCCACTTGCGAGCCGTGCCACCGGCCTTCACAGGTGGTGCTAGCTCTCAGCAGTCTAGGGCTGAACGATTAATCGATTTCAAATCGAAATTTGAAACAATGGCTGCGATTTTTTGCGATTGTTTTATTTTTTATTATTATAACTTTCTTTATTTAACTTAACAATTGTTCTTTGATTGATTGTTCTATTTCAATTAAAACATTTTAATAAATACATGTTGGAAGCAATTCATACCTTTTAAGTTCTCGTCCTTGCATTAGAATTTATAGAGCAGTTCATATTTGGATGGTATCACGTGGTAATGCTCCATCACATGTGTACTGAGTCCAACTGAGTCGCAGACGTTATCTTGGGAGCAACACTTTATTACGTAACTTTAACACAACATCACACAATCTACACTCGGGTGTCGAATGCCCATCTAACCACGCTACGGCAGTACTAGACACGGTTCGCCACAAGCTGGCTGCCGGACCGCGTGGCTAAAGGCTTCTTCTCCCCGACGTGGATCTTCTTCACACCAGCACACGAATAACCCTGAGCTCGTCATGGAGACCCCATTATATTCCCCTGGGCTGGGGCTGGCTCCGCCCTTAGCCCCGCCCACCTTCCAGATCTCTCGAGCTCTTTCTCGAAGGCTCCTGAGAGCTCTTTTAGACCACGTGACCGCCCAGCGGCCCCCGTCCACTGGTGGCCCCCCTCCAATATCATCCGGTCACGTGTCGGCAGGTCAACAAGCGTATCATGCTCCAACGTAACCCTGGCTGGCTGACACTCCCTCTCGCTCCCTCACCGGGAGTCCTCACCGCACACTGCTCGCGGTGCCTCCGCGCTGACCAACGCTCACCCAAGCCCCGCCAGGGCTGGTACTATGCCCCGTAAGCGGGCCACACATAATGTCAGCACATTATCTGCCGTGGCTTCGTAAGCCCGGCACCACACAGTGACAATCACAGTCACTACACATGTGTAGTGACATCGGGGATGTGACTGTATGGTGCCGGCCTGAGAGGGCCGTGGCACGCGATGTACCGTCATTGCGTACATCCCGTAGGGGGGTGTAGTACCAGCCCTAGTGTGCGCTGGGATTGCGCGGGCACCGCGCATAGCGTGCAATGCGGGTTTCCACAAGGGGGAGTGGGCGAGTGTCAGCCCAGGGGCAGGGTTGCCCCGGGCCATGGCACTCTGGTTGACCCCGTAGACACGTGTTCCGGAGTGTCCACAGAGAGGCCCCCAGGTGGGGGGGCTAGGGGGTGATCACGTGTCTGGGGAGAGCTCTCGAGGGGGATTGGAAGAGAGCTAGAAAGCTTGAGAAGGCAGGCGGGGCCAAAGGCAGAGCAGCCCCGACCCAAGGGGATATAAGGTGGGTCCCTGAGAAGGACCGGCGTCGCTGCATTCTACAAGCTGAAGCTCTATGTCCTGAAGCTCTACGTCCTACAAGCTGGAAGCTCTACAGGCATTAACCCGAGTGCGGGTCAGACCCTTCTGTTGTAACTCCTCCGTATAAGGTAGTTAGCTTGGTGGCCACCACCCTAGGCTGTATCTGGTGAAGGGGCAGTTACCCCTTTGTGTTACGTGTTGATGTTACGAGTAAATGTGTTGCCTCTAAAGAACAACGTCTGCGACTCAGTTGGACTCACTACAACTGGTGTCGGAAGTGGCCAACACGCTAGTTTATACAGCTAGCTGTAGATTCAGTCTACACATCCCAGACCACGTACCAGGACGTCGGGGGACGAAGAACTCGTGCTGCCTACAGCTTTGGAGGATGCGGGGTGCCTTTCGGGCGCTCGACGCTTTGCCGTCGGCAGAGGCGACCCTCCGGGAGGCGCACGATCGCCTCGCGGAGCTCCTCCATGCTGCGACTTCGCTCCTCGCGGAGTTCTGTCCCAGGGTCTCGCCGGGGAAGGAGGGAGCGGCGATGCCGCCCGGGGACGACGACTCCGCCGCCATTTCGCAGCTGGCGGGAAACTCGGCGGCGCAGCCCGCGCATTTTGCCGCCATTTTGTTGCCGGAGCGGAGCGCGCAGCCCGCCAAAAATTGAGGATGCACCGTCGGCGCCCAGGGACATCCCGGCTCTCTAGCGTCAGTCTCCCTTCGCTGGAGAGGTTGCAGCTACCGGTGGCGACTGGGTGGCCTTTAAGCGGCGGTTCCTCACGAACGCCGGCTTGGCGGGGTGGACGGAGACAGAGGCGCTGCTGCGGGTGCTACCTGCCACCCTTGACGACGACGTCCTTGCAGCGTTTCTCGCCATCCCGCCGTCGGAGAGGTCCACCCTCACACAGGCTTTCGACTGGTTGGCGTCTATTTACAAACCACCAACGGAAGCGCGCCACAAATTCGCCACGCGATGGAAGGGGGAGAATGAGTCGGTCCTCGCCTTCCATAGCGCACTTTTGGCACTGGCGAAAGCCGCATTCCCGGAGATGGACCACGATGGCATCGTTGCGTTGGTCCTCGAGAGATTGCTGGCCTTGGCGGAAACCCTTCACGTCATCCTTCCAGCCGAAGATGACATCTCCTCTCTCAAGGTCGCTGGGTGCATCCGAGCCCAGCTACTTTTACAACGGGACAGGGCACAGGTGACGTGTGCTGTGTCCTGCATGGGGCCGGGGCCACCTGATGGAATGGAGCCCCTTTTGGCGTGTGCGTTGACTCGGGATGAAGGCGACCGGTGTGGCAATGGCGCGCGGCGGAGGGACGAGCAGCGGCGGTCAAGGTCGTTGTCTCGTTCCGGAGGCGGCCGTGTTATCTGCTACAATTGCGGCCTGCCGGCACACGTGTCATCGGGCTGCCACGTACCACGGCGGCGCCTCCCAGCATCACCGCCATCCTACGTTTCCATACACCCCGAGGCGAGTCGCGACGCACTCCACACCCGACCCCTAGCCTCACCTCACCCATCTAGGCGTTTTGGTTCGCGGACCGATCGCGCGTCGGTACGGGGGAGTCCTACGCGTGATATTGAGGATCGTCAGCTCCGACCGGGTCAGTGGTCGGAGCTGGCCCATCGAGTGGTGGCTGCTGCCACGGGTTCATCTACCGTGCTTGGGTCCATTGAGGGTGTGGAAATAAGGATGCTAGTCGACACGGGTGCATTGGCAACTATCATTTCGGAGATAATTTTCAATATGTTGCCCCCTAAGTGTCGGGTCCTAGACCCTGTCGATGTGCCGTGTTTCGCCGCTGATGGCGGCTCACTGAGCATCATCGGTCGGATAACGGCCGAGGTGCGCATCGCTGACGTTAAATTATCGGGACACATTCTTCTCTCCACGTCATTGGCTGTTCCATGTTTACTTGGAACGATTACCTTGGTAGGATGCCATTGGAAATTTGCATTGACTGCAGCTGTTTGGAATTGCCATCCGGACGTCGCGTGGCATTTTTGCCTCCCCCTACCCGGTTGTGTGCGGGCAACGCTACGGTGCAGATGTTTGCTCCCCTTCGCTTGAGGAAGTCGCTCGATTTGGGTGTTACGGGGTACGCTGTTGTCGCTCATATGTTGGTGTCAGATGACCAGGAACCTTTTATTCAGGTTCTTGATGCTGGGTTGGACACCACGGTCACCCAGGAAGGTACGGTGTTGCCTCATGCCTCACCGGCACGTCCGGAAGGGGGCCTCGTCGGGAATGCGAGTGCTGAGCCTTGCACACGATGATCCCGGGGTGTGGATCATCCTTCTCGCCTGGAACCGGTTATCGCGCCTCGTGAATTCATTTCATCTCCACATCGCTGGGGCCGAGTGTCGAGTGTGTCTGGCGACCCCAGGGTGTGTGTCCGTGGTGGTTAGTCTCGGGCGAAGCGATTTTGTTCCGCTCCAAGGTGCTGTGCGACTGACGTCCCCTGCACGGCCGTGCGTGCCGGCTTCGCAGGCTTCGAGCGCGGAGGATTCATCAACCCGGCCTACTGCTCTCCGTGAGGAGCTGGGTTTGGTGGAACATTTACACATTACCCCCGGGACCTCCAGGGCGAGCAAGCCCACCTCCCCTGGGGGGGCCCGGTATCAAGCACTCGCTCAAAGACTCGTTTTTCGTGATTCCCTCGCACACGCCCCACGCTGTCAGTTGCTTGTCGCGCTCGCTGTTTCGTGGCGGTCGTTGGCTGATCCTGGCCGCCATTGAGCTCACGAGCATCGTTACATGGTGAAGGCGGGAGGTGTGATGGTAAGAGGGATCCCGAGGATTTACGCGTTTTTTTATATTGCTTGTTGATGGGGTGTTGTTGTTATGGGTTCGTTGGTTTACACCCTTCTCCCTGTTGGTTTGTACATTTGTAGATAGTGTAATTTGTGTACAGGTGGGTTGGGGTATTTATCCTGTTCTGTTATTGTTGAAGCACACTGTCATTGCATTTCAATAATTTGTTCGGTTGAAGGGGGGGTTGACAGCCGGGACGGCTGAATGCTACGAAGGGGGGGGAGGGTGATGTAGTGACATCGGGGATGTCACTGTATGGTGCCGGCCCGAGAGGGCCGTGGCACGCGATGCACCGTCATCGCGTGCACCCCGTAGGTGGGTGTAGTACCAGCCCTAGCGGGGCTTGGTGTGTGCTGGGATAGCGCGGGCACCACGCACAGCGCGCGGTGCGGGCTCCCACAAGGGGGAGTGGGAGAGTGTCAGCCCAGGGACAGGGTTGCCCCGGGCCATGGCACTCTGGTTGACCCCGTAGACACGTGATCCGGAGTGTCCACAGAGAGGCCCCCAGGTGGGGGGGCTAGGGGGTGATCACGTGTCCGGGGAGAGCTCTCGAGGGGGATCGGGAGAGAGCTAGAACGCTCGAGAAGGCGGGCGGGGCTGAGGGCGGAGCAGTCCCGACCCAGGGGGGGATATAAGGTGGGTCCCTGAGAGGGACCGGGGTCGCTGCATTCTACAAGCTGGAAGCTCTACGTCCTACAAGCTGTAAGCTCTACAGGCATCAACACGTGGCCGGGATCTGAGTGCGGGTCAGACCCTCCGTATAGGGTAGTTAGCTGGGTGGCCGCCACCCTAGGCTGTATCTGGTGAATGGGAAGTTACTCTTTTGTGTTGCCTCTAAAGAACGTCTGCAACTCAGTTGGACTCACTACACATGTTTTAAATCTATTACACAGTGAATATTGAAGTGAAGCTTGACTTAAACATTATAATCGCAATATCTGTCAGAAAAATCTCAATTAGATATTTTCCCCAGATCGTTCAGCCTTACGCAGCACTTGCCCCAAACAGCCTGTTCAAGGCTACACGTGGGAGGTGGGTCTTTGTCTGCCTGTGTCAGTGTGGGTGAGGCTGGCTGGGTGTGTGAGGAGCGGTGGTGTAGCGGTCAGCGCTACGGACCCGGCCACCCGAGTTCGATTTCCCGCTCACGGCCAACACCGCGGTGACGATTATCTTAACCGGTCCTCGGCCTCCCCTAGGTCGACTCAGCCTCAAATGAGAACCCGGTGCGATGTGTAGTAAAACATCGCCGCTGGGGAGACAAAGGCGGCCGGGCGTGGTGCCGGCCACCCGACCCCCTCGTGTGCCGTGCCGACCTTCACAGGTGCTGCTCGCTGTCAGCACTTGCCCCAACAGTCTGTCGAGGCTACACGGGGGATCTTTGTTTGTCGAGGCTGCCTGTAGTCACCCAGAGAAGCGGTGGTTGTGTAAAGCAGCACAGTCGGTGGCCGCTTAACGCTTCGCAGCAAGATGGGGCTGGAACGAGCGTCGTGGTGCCGTCACCGCCGCTAAGTTGCGAATGGCGCTTGTTGTTGTGGTGATTGCTGATTGGCTGTGATTGTTGTTGTAGTGATTGCTGATTGGTTGTGATTGTTGTTGTAGTGATTGCTGATTGGTTGTGGTTGTTGTGGTGATTGCTGATTGGCTGTGGTTGTTGTAGTGATTGCTGATTGGTTGTGATTGTTATTGTAGTGATTGCTGATTGGTTGTGGTTGTTGTAGTGATTGCTGTTTGATTGTGGTTGTTGTAGTGATTGCTGATTGGTTGTGGTTGTTGTAGTGATTGCTGTTTGGTTGTGGTTATTGTAGTGATTGCTGATTGGTTGTGATTGTTGTAGTGATTGCTGTTTGGTTGTGGTTTTTGTTGTGGTGATTGCTGATTGGTTGTGGTTGTTGTTGTGATTGCTGATTGGTTGTGGTTGTTGTAGTGATTGCTCGTTGGTTGTGGTTGTTGTTGTGATTGCTGTTTGGTTGTGGTTGTTGTAGTCGTGATTGCTGATTGGCTGTGATTGTTGTAGTGGTTGCTGATTGGTTGTGGTTGTTGTGATTGCTGTTTGGTTGTGGTTATGGTTGTTGTGATTGCTGATTGGTTGTTGTTGTTGTGATTGCTGATTGGTTGTGGTTGTTGTTGTTGTGATTGCTGATTGGTTGTGGTTGTTGTTGTTGTGATTGCTGATTGGTTGTGGTTGTTGTTGTGATTGCTGATTGGTTGTGGTTGTTGTTGTAGTGATTGCTGTTTGGTTGTGGTTGTTGTAGTGATTGCTGATTGTTTACATTATGAGACCTCCTTTGCCAGTAACAAGATGTAGTAATAGGTTTTTACCCTTTTATCTGGCACAAAAACTGACACCTTTATACAAGGGATCATGTTTGCAATAACCACAACACAAGCAGTCAAAATGCAAACAAAAAAGACAACTCTGATAATGATATTGGCACTGTTCTAGAATTTGATTAGTCCACACCCGAGACGGCTTTTCTTAGAGCCCTTAGTCTCCACTGGTGTTGGACCAGATGATGCCAAAAGGCGTACAACTCAAAAACAGCGCACCATCAGAGTATTGAGAGCTCGGGGTGAGCATTTACATTATGAGACCTCCTTTGCCAGTCGCAAGATATAGTAATAGGTTTTCACCCTTTTATCTGGCACAAAAACTGACACCTTTATACAAGGGATCATGTTTGCAATAACCACAACACAAGCAGTCAAAATGCAAACAAAAAAGACAACTCTGATAATGATATGTACTGTCCTTGAATTTGATTGGTCCACACCCTAGACGGCTTTTCTTAGAGCCAGATAAAAGGAGGTCTCAATGTAAATGCTTACCCCGAGCTGTCAATACTCTGATAGTGTGCTGTTTTTGAGTTGTACGCCTTTTGGCATCATCTGGTCCAACACCAGTGGAGACTGGGCTCTAAGAAAAGCTGTCTCGGGTGTGGACCAATCAAATTCAAGGACAGTGCATATTATTATCAGAGTTGTCTTTTTTGTTTGCATTTTGACTGCTTGTGTTGTGTTTATTGCAAACATGATTCCTTGTATAAAGGTATCAGTTTTTGTGCCAGATAAAAGGGTAAAAAGCTATTACGATTGCTGATTGGTTGTGGTTGTTGTCGTGATTGCTGGTGGTTGTGGTTGTAGCGAATGCTGCTTTGTTGTGGTTGCAATTTGTTGCGGCTCTTGCAACAAGCAACGCCCACAGGGGAAGTGGCCATGATCCTCTTAACACCGCCTAGCCAGTGAACTGGAACATGTGGTCGAAACGTCGTGAGAATTTTTATTGTTTTATGTATATTTTATTATTTTATTGTTTCCCTTCAACGTGACTTCACCGAAAGAGCTAAGAATATAGTTTATTTGTAGTTTGCGGTGTGTCTCTCTCTCATCATCGTCACGGTGGCTAGGAGATGTTAACTACCTCGCCTGTCCCCCGAAATGGGGACTATTTTTCAGAGCCCCAAAAAATAGTCGACAATTTTAACCTTAATTTTTCTGAAGCTGGTGACCTTTTTGATAATGTATTGGGAGTCACCCCTGCTCATGCAATTTCCTACACCCCTGTCCAAACATTAAACAACTATTTAGTTTTCAGCCTATCCACGAAAGTAATGTTCTGAAACAACTGTCCTACCTCAAAGGGTCCTCCTCTACCGGAGCGGAAAGTATTCCCGTCTTTGCTCTGCTAACTGTTGGTCACCTAATATACAAACCTATCGCCCATATTTTCAACCTGTCTATCAAAGAAGCATCAGTTCCTCTAGAATGGAAACATTCCTATGTCCGTCCACTTCACAAAGGGGGCCCAAATAACTACCGACCTATCTAAATTTTGTCCCCGTTGATACAAATTTTTGGTAAATTATTGAACTACCAAATTAGCAGTTTCCTGTCCGACAATCTATTGCATCGAAACCAATCTGGGTTACGAAAAAAATACAGCACCACATCTGCTGCAGTAGACTCTCTGAATCACATTTGCAGTAGCCTTGATAATCAGCAGTGCTGCGCCAGTCTTTTTCTTGACTTGTCCAAAGCCTTTGATACAGTCGACCACAACACCCTGCTTAGTAAACTAAGTTGCCTCCGTTTCTCCAAACACGCAGTAGAATGGTTAAAAATTTACCTCTCTTCTCGCACCCAAACTGTATTCATAGATGGTTGGAGGTCAAACAGTGTTAAGATAACAAAAGGGGTTCCACAGGGTTCCATCCTCGGCCCCCACTTGTTCTCTCTTAATGTCAATGACTTGGGCACTGACCTGGATCATTCCAGGGTAAATCTGTTTTCAGATGACACGATACTGATTACTGCTGGCCGCTCTCCGGATGAGGTGATTGCTAAGCTCCAGGGTGATTTCAACAAACTACATCAGCTAGTTGCTCTTAAACTAGACCTGAATACCTCCAAAACCAAGGTGCTATGCTTCTCACCAGGACTAAAGCAGGAAGTTATTTTTCCCCAATTATATTCCTTAAATAATCATCAAATAGAGCAAGTCAAGATCTATAAGTATCTTGGGGTCATCTTTGATTCAAAACTGAATTTTCAAGGTCACATTGATTATATTGGTAAAAAGACAAAATAAAAAATTGGTTTTCTGTATCGACACAAGCACTGCTTCCCCCCTATCTTCCGCTTGCAATTGATAAAAGCTACCATACTGCCTCTACTTGATTACTGTGATAGCGTGTATAAATCAGCCCTCAGTACTATACTGAACAAGTTTGACTCAATTTATCACTCAGCCTTAAGATTTGCATTGAACTGCCCATATAGGACTCACCACTGCGATCTCTACATTGGGTCAAACTTAACTTATCTTAATGATCGACGGCTTGTGCATCAGATCTTATTTATTCACGATGTACTTACAAAAAAATCAGCAGACTACCTGCTGGATCTCCTCTCTGTTTCGAAGAACAATTGTGACCTCAGGTCTTCGCTCATTTACCAGCTTCACATTCCTTATTGCCGTACAAATACTGGAGGAAGGGCCTTTGCTATTGATGCCCCCAGGGTCTGGAATGCTATCGCCAATAAACTGCAACTTGGATCACTACCTGTGAGATCTTCACTCAAAACTGCTCTTGAGGAGCTGTACACCCCTAGCTGCCACTGCTATTCAGAATGGCCTGAAATCAAATGTATTGTTCTGGATGACCGCTGCAAAGTATAATCTTGAGTTTTGATAATAGTGTGCTGACCTTTAAAGGTGCATTGAAAAAAATTGATACTGCTACTGATACTCCTGCTGTTATGGAGTGACTCATGCAGCCAGCTATGGCTGCAAAGTTTGGTCGTACATGTTATGTAGATCGTTTATTGTTAAATTTGAATCACATTTCCTATGATCACTATTACATTGCTTTTATAGCTTTATTTTGGTGATTTTGAAAACGTTTTCATTTTGCCATATTTGTTTGTTGTAGTACAGAGTTAGCCTGATAACTTTAATCTAAATTGTCTAATGGTTGTTATTGTTTGACTTGCATCCCACTGGGATTTTTGCACACAGCGTTGAAATGCGGTGTTTTTTCTGGAAGACTTTGCTGTTTTTTCCCCTGGGGTTTTCTGTTGCGCGTAGTCACTTTAAGATGTTTTCTTGTTCATGTTTTTGTTTTGTTGCGGTTACACCCGAGTCAAGGGCCGCATGGCTCACAGGGTTATACCTAATACATGAAACTGAACTGAAACCTCGGAGGTTGTGGGTTCGATACCAACCCTGACGCCTGCTGTATATTTGGAGTTTGCGTGTCTCTCTCTCTATCTTTCTCTTATCATCATTACGGTGGCTAGGAGATGTTAACTACCTCACCTGGTATACAGGAGGTCGTGGATTGGATCCTGAACCTGACGCCTGTACCGTTTATTTGTAGTTTGCGGTCTCTCTCTCTCCCCGTGGTCACGTGGATTTTTCCTCCCGGTCCTCCGGTTTTTTCCCTCCACATTTAGAATGAACATCACGCGCTTAGAGAATTTGACTACTGCTATACATGTCCACGTGATGATAAGCCACATTGTTGAGCCATCATTTGTGGCCAGGTCGCTTCTGTAAAAAGAGCTGCACAATTCCGCGGGGCTATACCTGCTAAAATAAAATAAAAATCGTAATATAGTATCCATAATATAGGGGTTTGTTTGAAAGATTTTAGAGACATAAACAGAGGCACGTTCACACAATACTGGCTATCGCCTGACGAGGCTGGTGGTTGTTGTTGTTGTAATCGCCAGCGGAACGTCACGGTCCTCCAATGGTAAATGTCGTGGCTTTACTCTCCGACACAACCGGTGTGCTGAAGTCGTAACGAATCGGCACCTTTTGTTTACGCGACAAACTCCTCACTAACTGGCGGTGTTGGGTTTAACGACACATATTTTCTGGTCCAACACCAATGGAGACTAGGCTCTAAGAAAAGCTGTCTCGGGTGTGGACCAATCAAATTCAAGGACAGTACATATCATTATCAGAGTTGTCTTTTTTGTTTGCATTGTGTTGTGGTTATTGCAAACATGATGCCTTGAATAAAGGTGTCAGTTTTTGTGCCAGTTAAAAGGGTAAAACCTATTCCTATATCCCACACATTTATATTTACGTGATCTAACCCTCCCCCCCACCCCCCACCCCCATGTTATGGATATTGGTTGCGAAAGCACCACCAGGTGTTACAATGGTAGCATGGCCAGGGTAGAATCCGCGTGCCATGCCTCGTTGTCCAGTGACCCATAGGCCACCACGGACCATCTGGCCCTGGCAGCCGTGCGTGCTGGCAACCCTCGCCTGGGACACACCGGGGGCCTCACCGTCAGCAGCAGCACGTGCCACCGCCTTGATCCACCGCTGGCCACATCACCAGCAGCTGGTGGTCAGATGCAAGGGGGGCGGGTTGTGGGTGGCTCAGAGGCCACGCCCACCCTGGCAATGATTGACAGGAGCTGCGCCAGTGAGTGACGACGACACGCGTGTTGAGTTGGAACCTCTGGGTCCAAAGGTGAAACAACTCCCCCCCTCCCCTCTGACCCCCCCCTCTGACCCCCCCCCCCCGCCCATGACCACTGAGCCCCCGACAGCACCTGCAGGGCACCAGCTCCGTCTGTCCCCCTTCGCCCCAGGTGCGAGCAGCGAGCGAACGCCGCACGCCGGGGGAGCCGGGTGAGGCGAGCACCGAGTGGTGAGGCCAGGGCAGTCCCTCGGGTGGCGAGGAGCCCAGCGGCGGCTCCTGCTCCGGCTCCTGCTCCGGCTCCTGCTCCTGCTCCGGCTCCTGCTCCAGCTCCTGCTCCGGCTCCTGCTCCTGCTCCGGCTCCTGCTCCGGCTCCTGCTCCTGCTCCGGCTCCTGCTCCGGCTCCTGCTCCTGCTCCGGCTCCTGCTCCGGCTCCTGCTCCTGCTCCGGCTCCTGCTCCGGCTCCTGCTCCGGCTCCTGCTCCTGCTCCAGCTCCTGCTCCTGCTCCGGCTCCGGCTCCTGCTCCAGCTCCTGCTCCTGCTCCACGTCCTCCTCCACCCGGCACGGCGGCTCCCACCGGGGCGAGGCGCCGCGAGTCCCCAAGTCGCCGCCGCTGTCTCCATCCTCGGCGCTCGAGGGGTCAGAGTCCACGTGCGCCTCGCTCAGCCCCACACATCGACAACAACAACCACCACGGTAGGGCGCGCCTGTGTCCCCGTTGTCTCCACGTTGTCTCCCTCCGTGTCCCCGTGGTCTCCCTCCGTGTCCTCGTTGTCTCCCTCGGTGTCCCCGTTGTCTCCCTCGGTGTCCCTGTTGTCTCCACGTTGTCTCCACGTTGTGTCCCACGGTGTCTCCATTGTCTCCACGTTGTCTCCCACGGTGTCTCCGTTGTCTCCCTCCGTGTCCCCGTTGTCTCCCTCCGTGTCTCCGTTGTCTCCCTCCGTGTCCCCGTTGTCTCCCTCGGTGTCCCTGTTGTCTCCACGTCTCCACGTTGTCTCCCACGGTGTCTCCGTTGTTTCCCTCCGCGTCTCCGTTGTCTCCCACGGTGTCCTCGTTGTCTACCATGGTGTCCCCGTTGTCTCCCTCACTGTCTCCCTCCGTGTCTCCGTTGTCTCCCACGGTGTCTCCGTTGTCTCCCTCCGTGTCCCCGTTGTCTCCCTCCGTGTCCCCGTTGTCTCGCTCCGTGTCCCCGTTGTCTCCCTCCCTTTCTCCGTCCGTGTCTCTGTTGTCTCCCAAAGTGTCTCTGTTGTCTCCCTCGGTGTCTCCGTGGTCTCCCTCAGTGTCTCCGTTTGGTGGTGGTTGAGGTGGTGGTGGTTGTTGAGGTGGTGGTTGAGGTGGTGGTGGTTGAGGTGGTGGTTGAGGTGGTGGTTGAGATGGTGGTGGTTGAGGTGGTGGTGGTTGAGATGATGGTGGTTGAGGTGGTGGTGGTTGAGGTGGTGGTTGTTGTTGAGGTGGTGGTTGAGGTGGTGGTGGTTGAGGTGGAGGTGGTTGAGGTGGTGGTGGTTGTTGAGGTGGTGGTTGAGGTGGTGGTGGTTGAGGTGGTGGTGGTTGAGGTGGTGTGACTAATTAGCTAGTTTGGTTGTGATTAAGGTTGTGGTTACAGGTGGTTTTGGTTGAGCCAGATGTTGTTGTGATTGCGTTTGGTAATTCACCACGGTAACTGATTTAATCCCATGCTAACCCCAATTACCCCATCGTTACGCCCTTGTTAACCACATGCTTATTCCTTGTTAGCACAGGTTAACCCCATGCTTACCCCCATTGTAACCGAATGATTACCACACGGTTACCCGACGTTTACCCAATTGGTTACCACCCGTTACCTCACGGTAATGCCTCGCCACGTGTCACTTCGCTTCCAAGTTCACTACGAACCGGGAGCCAGGTCGAGGCGACTTCCAAGACCTGTTTACAGAGTTCACCCCCGCGCGTGTAAAGAGTCTCCGAGTGCCCGGGGAGTGGTGGCGCAGTGGTTAGCAGCACTGCGCTTCGAGCCCAGCGACCCGAGTTCCATTCCCGCTTACGGCCAACATCAGCGACTAATATCTGAAACTGGTTCTGGGCCTCCTCCTCTCGGGAAACCCGGCGCGGTGCGTAAACATCCCCACCGGGGAGACAAAGGCGGCCGCGCGTGGTGCTGGCCACCCACCCCCTCGTGTGCCGTGCCGGCCTTCATAGGTTCTGCTAATCGCTAACAGCACTTGCTCAAACAGTGCTAAGGCTATACGGAGGATCTTTGTTTTGTGTGTGTGTCTGAGTGTGTGCCTTGAGTGTGTGATGGGGGGGCTGTTGCCGGCCTGTAACCGCTGTAGTTGCGGCTGCCCGTGGGTAACCCTGTGGTGGTGGTTGTGGTGGTTGCTGGTGGTAGGTGCCGCTGTGGTGGTGGTGGTGGTTGCCGGCGGTAGGTGCCGCTGTGGTTGTGGTGGTGGTTGCTGGTGGTAGGTGCCGCTGTGGTGGTGGTGGTTGCCGGCGGTAGGTGCCGCTGTGGTGGTGGTTGCTGGTGGTAGGTGCCGCTGTGGTGGTGGTGGTGGTTGCTGGTGGTAGGTGCCGCTGTGGTGGTGGTTGCTGGTGGTAGGTGCCGCTGTGGTGGTGGTGGTTGCCGGCGGTAGGTGCCGCTGTGGTGGTGGTTGCTGGTGGTAGGTGCCGCTGTGGTGATGGTGGTGGTAGTAGGTGCCGCTGTGGTGGTGGTGGTAGGTGCCGCTGTGGTGGTGGTTGCTGGTGGTTGCTGGTGGTAGGTGCCGCTGTGGTGGTGGTAGGTGCCGCTGTGGTTGTGGCTGCCCTGTGGTTGTGGCTGCTCTGTGGTGGTGGTTGCTGGTGGTAGGTGCCACTGTGGTTGTGGCTGCCCTGTGGTGGTGGTTGCTGGTGGTAGGTGCCGCTGTGGTTGTGGCTGGCCTGTGGTGGTGGTGATTGCTGGTGGTAGGTGCCGCTGTGGTTGTGGCTGGCCTGTGGTGGTGGTTGCTGGTGGTAGGTGCCGCTGTGGTTGTGGCTGACCTGTGGTGGTGGTGGTTGCTGGTGGTAGGTGCCGCTGTGGTTGTGGCTGGCCTGTGGTGGTGGTTGCTGGTGGTAGGTGCCGCTGTGGTTGTGGCTGGCCTGTGGTGGTGGTTGCTGGTGGTAGGTGCCGCTGTGGTTGTGGCTGGCCTGTGGTGGTGGTGGTTGC
Organism: Petromyzon marinus; assembly: GCF_048934315.1. Taxonomy (NCBI): domain Eukaryota; kingdom Metazoa; phylum Chordata; class Hyperoartia; order Petromyzontiformes; family Petromyzontidae; genus Petromyzon; species Petromyzon marinus. The sequence goes on from NC_133723.1 coordinate 2,554,664, forward strand.
TGGTGGTAGGTGCCGCTGTGGTTGTGGCTGCCCTGTGGTGGTGGTGGTGGTTGCTGGTGGTAGGTGCTGCTGTGGCCGTCACCAACAGCCTCCACGTTGGCCAACGGGGCCTCTGAACGGGCGCTAGGGGCTGGTGACCCCTCCAAACTTTCAATAAAAATGACCACAAACCACGGAGACAATCACACGTTGAGCTTGTGACTAGGGGCTTGTACGACGTCTCCTGGCTAGGGCACTGAAGCCCCCCCCCTCGCCCCCCCCTCGCCCCCCCTTAGGATTCTTCCCCCTGCCCCCCGCCCCCCGCCCCTCCGCTGTTGACATTTACCCACAAATAACCCCCATGCACCCACCCCCCCCATACCCTAGAACTAACGCACAAAGAGACCCCCCCCCCCCCTACAGCCAGACCCCACGAATGAGATTGCCCGGATTGAGGGGGTACATGGTCCCCTGTTTATCCAGAGCCCCGCGGGATACACACGAGGCTGGGTAGAAGAGACGGGGGACCCCTGGTTTATGGGGAACCCCTGTGTGGGAGTAAAAGGGTCAGGGACCCCCTTTAGTCAGACCTCCCCCCCCCCCCCACCGTGTTGGAGAGATAGGGGAAGAGGGGATAGGCTCCCTGGTTTATGGGATTCCTGTGTCAGACAGGATTTGTGATTTATGGGGGGGTCCCCTGTGTGAGACACGGGGTCCCTGGTGTTTTGGGGGGGCTGTGTGAGCCACACGGGGTCCCTGGTGTTTGGGGGATCCCCTGTGTGAGACACACGGGGTCCCTGGTGTTTGGGGGGCCCCCTGTGTGAGACATACGGAGTCCTGGTGTTTGGGGGGCCCCTGTGTGAGACACACGGAGTCCTGGTGTTTGGGGGGCCCCTGTGTGAGACACACGGAGTCCTGGTGTTTGGGGGGCCCCCTGTGTGATACACGGGGTACCTGGTGTTTTGGTGGGGGCCTGTGTGAGACACACGAGGTCCCTGGTGTTTGGGGGTCTCCTGTGTGAGACACACGGGGTCCCTGATGTTTGGGGGGGCTGTGTGAGCCATACGGGGTCCCTGATGTTTGGGGGGCCCCTGTGTGAGCCACACGGGGTCCCTGGTGTTTGGGGGGGGGCTGTGTGAGCCACACGGGGTCCCTGATGTTTGGGGGGTCCCCTGTGTGATACACGGGGTCCCTGGCGTTTTGGGGGGGGGGGCTGTGTGAGCCACACGGGGTCCCTGGTGTTTGGGGGGGGTCCCCTGTGTGAGCCACACGGGGTCCCTGATGTTTTGGGGGGGGGCTGTGTGAGCCACACGGGGTCCTTGGTGTTTGGGGGGCCCCTGTGTGAGCCACACGGGGTCCCTGATGTTTTGGGGGGGGGCTGTGTGAGCCACACGGGGTCCTTGGTGTTTGGGGGGCCCCTGTGTGAGCCACACGGGGTCCCTGATGTTTTGGGGGGGGGGGGGCTGTGTGAGCCACACGGGGTCCTGGTGTTTCAGGGCTCCCCGTGTGGTGTAGGGGGGCGGGGGAGTGGTGGGGGGGGTATGGGCCCACGTCAGTTTCTATTTGCTGAAGGGACTCAATCTCGGCCGCCGGGAGCACGAGGTGAGAGGTCGCCAGTTGAGATCTCACTGAGCACACGCACGCACGCACTAACACGCACACACACGCACGCACTAACACGCACACACACAGGTACACACGGGGGGAGTTTACACAACAGGGGACATCGTAAACCTCCCCCCCCCCCCCCCAGACATAGGCAGAGGTCGTCATTGTTGTTGTTGTTACGACTCCGAACCAGACCGCCGACAATCACGCGAGCAGTGGAGGAACCGACAGGCAGTGAGCAGCACCACAGCAAAGGCAACAACCGCACACGGCACAGACCCAGAGGGCACTAAACATGAAGGCCCCCCACCCCCCCCCCCCCCCCCTCGTATGGGCTCGACAGAATGTTGGGACGAGTGCTGTTAGCGAGTTGCACCTTTTGAAAGGTCGGCACGGCACACAGGGGGGGGGGGGGGGTGGCCAGCACCGCGCTCGACCGCCTTTGTCTCCCCAGTGGCGATGTCTTTTACACACTGCACCAGTAAACCCCGCACACAAACACACACACACAAACAACAACAACACACACACAAACACAACAGACGTACAGCATAACACACGCGCCACACGTCACAGCATCATCATCCACCCACACGCAGCCCGGGGCCCGAAACAACCAAGGGGCATCGACCAGAAAAGGCCTCCCGCCTTGCCCCCTACTGCCTCCCGCCTTGCCCCCTACTGCCCCTCGCCTTGCCCCGTATTGCCTCCCGCCTTGCCCCCTACTGCCCCTCGCCTTGCCCCCTACTGCCCCTCGCCTTGCCCCGTACTGCCTCCCGCCTTGCCCCGTGTCCTAAATAAATAACAAATAGGGAGAGCCACAGACGAGTTTTTGGTTGTTCAAGGCAACCAAGACACCAGCCCACAAACAATTTCCCAAGCTCTGCGGTCCTATATTGTGATGCTTGGACAACTCGACGAATTAATAAACGATTTTGTGCATGGCCTTGCCCTGCCCCCCCCCCTTACACACACACCCTGTAGGGTCGCAGGGACCCGACTCTGTGCTGTTGACTCAGCGCGAGCGAGCGCTGTGGGTTTTATTGGGGGTGTAAACGCGGACCCGTGTCCCCTCCCGAGTCCCCGTGTCCCCTCCCGAGTCCCCTTTATCTCAGGGTCCCCGCTGAGATTGGGACCCCTCCTTCCCCATCGTAAGAGACCCAACCCCCCCCACCCCTCCCCCCCCACATCGCTCCCAGGGTGAGGGAGTGAGTTGTGTTAGGGACACGGCCACAAATGACAGCCCAAACTGAGTGGCTTATCACGTGTAAATCTGCAGAAGCCAAACGCTCTAAAACGCGTGATGCTCATTCGAAATGCGGTGGGGGAAAACCGGAGGTCCCAGATAAAAAAAAATCCACACGGCAAGAGACACGCAGACTCCAAATATACCGCAGGCGGCAGCGTCGAGTTCGAACCCACGACCTCTTGTGTACCAGGCGAGGGAGTGAACATCTCCTCGCCACCGCGGCGTTAGAGTTGGGTTCAGGGTTAGGGTTGGGTTGAGGAACACACTCACAAGAGACAACTAAAGAGGAGATGCAGCGGCAGAGTGTTTGGGGGGGGGGGGGGGTGGCAGGGAAGGAGACTTTAATCCAGCAGCGGACTGAGAATGGGCGAGAGCGGTGGCGGCGAGCTACACGACGGTGCTGCTGATGATGATGACGATGGGATGGTGACTGATGACGGTATTGATTGAGATCACGGCGCCGATGACGGAGTTGATTGCGATGGCCCCGATGTGGATAACGACGTCGCGGCTCGCGATGCTCGTGGACACGAAACTGCGTCGCCGATGGTGCCGATGATGCGGATGGAGGCGACGCCGCTGACGCCGGTGTCGTGGCTCCGCGCGCGCTCTGTAGATGTCCGAGTCGGAGTTCGAGGTGGGGGACGAGCTTCTGGACCTTCTGCTGGAGCGTCCGTGCCCAGCGGTGGGGCCCATGGGCGGCCCGCTGGGAGGCCCGAGAGCTGCCCAGATGGGGGCCCCGTGCGCCCCTCGGTCGTCGGCCTTCTTCCCCGGGCCGCTGGGCGGCCTGCTGACGCAGCAGGGCAAGGCGAGCGAGTCCGAGCCGTGGGGCCTGGAGGATGTCCTGGTAGGGTCCCTCCACGCGGCTCCGCCACGCGGGGGTGAAGGCGGCAAAAGTCCTGGCTTAGCCAGGGCGGTCCTGGCGGGTTCATAATGGCCATCCCTGTGTCCATCTCCCCCGCCCACCAACCCCCTCCCCACCAACCCCCTCCCCACCAACCCCCTCCCCACTAACCCGCCCCCCCCACCAACCCCCCCCCCACCTACCCCCCACCAATCCACCCCACCAAACCCCCGACTTTGCCGGAAGCTTTTTTTATGAATCGAGACTTTGCCGGCAGTTTGAGAAGTTTTTGTCTTCGCGCTCGACTCATGATGCAGGCAGAGAGGTCGGTGCTACCTGAGCAGTGGGCGGGGTTTCACAGGAAGGAGTGGGCGGGACTTGTGAGCAGTGGGTGGGACTTGTGAGCAGTGGGTGGGGTTTCACAGGAAGGAGTGGGTGGGACTTGTGAGCAGTGGGTGGGACTTGTGAGCAGTGGGCGGGGTTTCACAGGAAGGAGTGGGTGGGACTTGTGAGCAGTGGGTGAGACTTGTGAGCAGTGCGTGGGACTTGTGAGCAGTGCGTGGGACTTGTGAGCAGTGCGTGGGACTTGTGAGCAGTGGGTGGGACTTGTGAGCAGTGGGCGGGACTTGTAAGCAGTGCGTGGGACTTGTGAGCAGTGCGTGGGACTTGTGAGCAGTGGGTGTGACTTGTGAGCAGTGGGTGGGACTTGTGAGCAGTGGGTGGGACTTGTGAGCAGTGGGCGGGACTTGTGAGCAGTGCGTGGGACTTGTGAGCAGTGGGCGGGACTTGTGAGCAGTGCGTGGGACTTGTGAGCAGTGGGCGGGACTTGTGAGCAGTGGGCGGGACTTGTGAGCAGTGGGTGGGACTTGTGAGCAGTGGGTGGGACTTGTGAGCAGTGGGCGGGACTTGTGAGCAGTGGGCGGGACTTGTGAGCAGTGGGGCCAACGTCAAGATAAAGGTGGAGGAGGCCACGCTTGTGTGTGCGAGGGAGTGGGCCGGGTTCGTGAATTGACTGGGCGGGGCCATGTCAATGATGTGGGCAGGGCCGACACAGTTGGAGGGAGGGGCTGCAAGCTCACCATCTGTTCTGGTTGAGCCTCCTGGATATTTGGTGAACTTTACCCATTGGGGTGTGGCCACGTGTGGGACACGCGTGGGACACAGGCCATCGTGGGACGTAGACCACGAGTGTTGCCTCCACCGCTCCCCTGCGATGCTGCACGACCGGAGGTTCTTCAGGCGTAGGCCTCTGCGGGACAGCTGTGGTCTGCGCGGAGGGCCCTTGGGAGAGGCCCGCCGTGCCGTGACCCGCCGAGAGACGTGACGGCTGTCCGAGACGCGGGTAGATACAGATCGGAGATATAGCGAGAGTTCCTGGAGACGAGGACGTACAGACGAGTGGTCGGTACGCGGAGCTCCGGGAGCCCCGCCGTGCCGCGCGCGCTTGCGCCCACCGCCGTGGCTTACCCGCCGCTCCCGCACCGTGTCGCCCGCCGCCGCTGCCGCGCGCAGGCCCTGACAGAGGACGCGCAGGACGACCTCCTGCAGAGCTTCGTGATGGACGACGCCGCGCTGCAGATGCTGCGCGCGCCCGGCACCCCGTTCCGCTCGCCCTCCTCGCTCTGCTCTTCCACCCCGTTCCCCTCGCCCGCCTCGCTCTCCTCGCCGCCGTCGCCCGTTCCGCTCGCGTCGCCCTCGGCCAGCGACAGCGGCGTCTCGGAGGGGGGCGGCCCCACGAGCCCGTACGCGGGCGTGCGGGGAGCCGCGTCCCACGCGGGGCCGTGCGCGGCGAGGCCCTGGGCCTCCTTCCCCCCGGAGGCCCCCAGCCCCGGCGGCTCCAGCTCCGGAGGAGGCTCCGGCGGCGGCTCCGGCGGGAGCCGCTCGCTCTCGAGCTCGGACGACGTGGCCATCGATTTCGGTGAGAGCGACGACGCTCGGGAATCCTTACCGGAGTCTCGGGGGGCAGTGGCGGCGCGGCGATGCCTCTCGAGGCTGGGTTCGATTCCCGTGTTCTCTCTCCCCCTGTGGTTCTGCCTGGCTAGTCCTCCCGGGGTTCTCCACTTGCAAATCGCTCAATTGGGATCGCACGGCGGCAGCAGCAGCATCACCACCCAACGTCACCGCCACGCGCCCCTCACCCTCACCCACCCCTCACCCCTCACCCACCCCTCACCCTCACCCGCCCCTCACCCACCCCTCACCCACCCCTTACCCTCACCTACCCCTCACCCTCACCCACCCCTCACCTACCCCTCACCCTCACCTACCCCTCACCCACCCCTCACCCACCCCAGACGGCTGGGACGAGCCGGGCATGGTGGCGGCCCCCAGCGTGGTGCGTGCCCTCCCGGCCCTCACCGCCGCCCTGCGCTCCTCGCGCCAGCTGCTGCACCGACTCACGGGCGCCGGCCACAGCGAGCACGACGTGGTACACCAGCGGGGCGGGGGAGGGGGTGGTGCAGGGGGTAGAGAGAGAGAGAGAGGGGTAGGGAGAGAGGGGGTAGAGAGAGGGGGTAGAGAGAGAGGGGGGTAGAGAGAGAGAGGGGGGGTAGAGAGAGAGAGGGGGTAGAGAGAGAGAGGGGGTAGAGAGAGAGGGGGTAGAGAGAGGGGGGTAGAGAGAGGGGGTAGAGAGGGGTAGAGAGAGAGGGGGTAGAGAGAGAGGGGGGTAGAGAGAGAGGGGGTAGAGAGAGAGGGGGGGGGGGGTAGAGAGAGAGAGGGGGTAGGAGAGAGAGAGGGGGTAGAGAGAGAGGGGGTAGAGAGAGAGAGGGGGTAGAGAGAGAGGGGGGGGGTAGAGAGAGAGAGGGGGGTAGAGAGAGAGGGGGTAGAGACAGAGGGGGTAGAGAGAGAGAGGGGGTAGAGAGAGAGGGGGGTAGAGAGAGAGAGGGGGTAGAGAGAGAGGGGGGTAGAGAGAGAGAGAGAGGTGTAGAGAGAGAGGGGGGTAGAGAGAGAGGGGGGTAGAGAGAGAAGGGGGTTAGAGAGAGAGGGGGTAGAGAGAGAGAGGGGGTAGAGAGAGAGGGAAGGGGTAAGGAGAGCAGAGCGTGAAATCTGTTGTGAAATCTCTCATTTAAAAGGGGGGGGGGGGGGTTACATAAGGCAAAGCATTAAAATAATGACGACCGAAGCAAAGTGCCGACTACACCGAGCATCTTCTTGTTTCCTCTGATCGTAAAAAAAATAAAATCGTAATGTCGCGGTTGGCGGCGGCCTGACTTTGATGATTCCCGCTCACGGCCACCAAAACCGGTGAGGATTATCTGAACCGGTCTTGGGCCTCCCCTAGGTCAACTCGGCCTCAAATGAGTACCTGGCGCGGTGTGTAGTAAATATCGGCATTAGGGAGACCCACTCATAGGTGCGACGTGCCGGACTTCGTCGGTGCTACTGGCTAACGGCGCCCGCCCCCAACGGCCTGTTAGGGCTACACGGGGGACCTTTGTCTCTGTTACGCGTGTGTTCGTGTGTGTGTGTTCGTGTGTGTGTGTTCGTGTGTGTGTGTTCGTGTTCGTGCATGCTGCACGTTGCGTGTGTTCGTGTGAGTGTGTTCGTGCGTGTGTGTTCGTGCGTGTGTTCGTGTGTGTGTGTGTTCGTGTGTGTGTGTTCGTGTGTGTGTGTTTCGTGCGTGTGTGTTCGTGTGTGTGTGTGTTCGTGCGTGCAGCAGACCCATGGAGGTGGCGCTCACGGACGAGGAGCGCAAGCTGCTGATGCAGGAGGGGATGCCGATGCCCGCGCACCTGCCTCTCACCAAGGTGAGCACGACCCCCTCGACCCCGACCCCCTCGACCCCCACGACCCCCTCGGCCCCCTTGACCTTGCGCCCCCTCCCACCGCGAGCTTCGCCCCCGGTTCCCATCATCCACCAGGGACACTGTGAGCTGACACACTCGCGCAGCGTGTACGTGCGCACTCGCAGTACAAAGACACAGATTCCCCCCCCCCGTGTCACCTGTAGCAGGCTCTTGGGGGCAAGTGCTCTTACCGAGCGCCTCTAAAGGCCGGCGCGGCACACGACCGGGTGTGGTGGCCAGCACCACGCCAGGGTGGATGTTTTAGACACCGCAACAGGTACTCGTGTTAAGGCCGAGTCGACCTAGGGGAGGTCCCAAGACCGGTTCAGGCGTTCGCTGTGGTTGTGAGCGGACATGGGACTCGGGCCTTTGCCGGGTTCGTAGCGCGGCACGCTGATCGCTGCTCCGACAGTTCCGCGTGAGACAGGGCACGAGAGACGTAACGCACTTGTACGCAGTGCCGGGATTAAGCTAGTGCGGGGCCTGCAGCATGTGATGTTACAGTGAGGGAAAAAAGTATTTGATCCCCTGCTGATTTTGTACGTTTGCTCACTGACAAAGAAATGATCAGTCTATAATTTTAATGGTAGGTTTATTTGAACAGTGAGAGACAGAATAACAACAACAAAATCCAGAAAAACGCATGTAAAACATTTTATAAATTCATTTGCATTTTAATGAGGGAAATAAGTATTTGACCCCCTCTCAATCACAAAGATTTCTGGCTCCCAGGTGTCTTTTATACAGGTAACAAGCTGAGATTAGGAGCACACTCTTAAAGGGAGTGCTTCCAATCTCAGCTTGTTACGTGTATAAAAGACACCTGTCCACAGAAGCAATCAATCAGATTCCAAACTCTCCACCATGGCCAAGACCAAAGAGCTCTCCAAGGATGTCAGGGACAAGATTGTAGACCTACACAAGGCTGGAATGGGCTACAAGACCATTGCCAAGCAGCTTGGTGAGAAGGTGACAACAGTTGGTGCGATTATTCGCAAATGGAAGAAACACAAAAGAACTGTCAATCTCCCTTGGCCTGGGGCTCCATGCAAGATCTCACCTCGTGGAGTTGCAATGATCATGAGAACGGTGAGGAATCAGCCCAGAACTACACGAGAGGATCTTGTCAATGATCTCAAGGCAGCTGGGACCATAGTCACCAAGAAAACAATTGGTAACACACTACTGAAATCCTGCAGCGCCCGCAAGGTCCCCCTGCTCAAGAAAGCACATATACATGCCTGTCTGAAGTTTGCCATTGAACATCTGAATGATTCAGAGGACAACTGGGTGAAAGTGTTGTGGTCAGATGAGACCAAAATAGAGCTCTTTGGCATCAACTCAACTCGCCGTGTTTGGAGGAGAAGGAATGCTGCCTATGACTCCAAGAACACCATCTCCACCGTCAAACATGGAGGTGGAAACATTATGCTTTGGGGGTGTTTTTCTGCTAAGGGGACAGGACAACTTCACCGCATCAAAGGGACGATGGACGGGGCCATGTACCGTCAAATTTTGGGTGAGAACCTCCTTCCCTCTGCCAGGGCATTGAAAATGGGTCGTGGATGGGTATTCCAGCATGACAATGACCCAAAACACACGGCCATGGCAACAAAGGAGTGGCTCAAGAAGAAGCACATTAAGGTTCTGGAGTGGCCTAGCCAGTCTCCAGATCTTAATCCCATAGAAAATCTGTGGAGAGAGTTGAAGGTTCGAGTTGCCAAACGTCAGGCTCGAAACCTTAATGACTTGGAGAAGATCTGCAAAGAGGAGTGGGACAAAATCCCTCCTGAGATGTGTGCAAACCTGGTGGCCAACTACAAGAAACGTCTGACCTCTGTGATTGCCAACAAGGGTTTTGCCACCAAGTACTAAGTCATGTTTTGCAGAGGGGTCAAATACTTATTTCCCTCATTAAAATGCAAATACATTTATAATATTTTTGACATGCGTTTTTCTGGATTTTGTTGTTGTTATTCTGTCTCTCACTGTTCAAATAAACCTACCATTAAAATTATAGACTGATCATTTCTTTGTCAGTGGGCAAACGTACAAAATCAGCAGGGGATCAAATACTTTTTTCCCTCACTGTATAAAGAGGCCTTAAATAAATAAAATAACACGTAAATTTTTAAACACAAATTTGTAACTTGCACAGTAAAGTAATTGCATTTTTTCACTTGCTAAACAGCCAGAGAATACGACAAATCGCTCACCTTAAACACCCGGTCGTTCGTAAAAGTTGAAGGCGGTATATTACTATAGTGATAGAGCAAGTGCAGAATCACTGAACCGCGAATTGAAAGCTTGAAAGCGTTTAGCGCGGGGCCCTTGAAAGCGCGGGGCCCGTAGCTACTACACGTGTAGCTACTTTCGCGACCACTGCTTGTACGTTGAACTTCATTCGCACCGCGCTAATCGGAGGTGCGGGGGGAAGGACAGCAAACTAAACACAACAAAAAGCAGTTCCAAAGAAATGAGTTTGTCAATCTAGACGATGATTTAAAAGTGTACAGCTCCAGCGCCTTCCTGACTCCGGGAAGGGAAGAGCGTTCCAGACGGCCGCAGAAGCGCACCTGAAAGCGCCGCGCGAGGCGGCGACCGCCGCCTTTGTTCGATGGCCCAGCAGCCGGAAGCCGCCGCTCCCCGTGAGGCCGAGCAGAGTGGCACGCGCGATGGGTTTATTCTCCGTGGCGGGATCGGCGGCGAGGCATTGTCGTTCGCTTGTGGCGAGCACTCTGCGCGTAACGAGTGCGGGCCTTGGTTCTGACCGCCGGGCACACCACATCAAGTATCCCTCTCGCTATGCCTGCGGCTGCCGCGCCCCCCCTCCCCCCTCTCACCCACGGCGTACCGCAGGTGGAGGAGCGGGTGCTGAAGCGCGTGCGGCGCAAGATCCGGAACAAACAGTCGGCACAGGAGAGCAGGCGGCGCAAGAAGGAGTACGTGGACGGCCTCGAGAGCAGGTGACGGGGGGGCAGCGGGGGGCAGCAGGGTGGGGGGCAGCGGGGAGTGGGGCATGGGGGGGGGCATGGGCAGCGTGCCCATGCCCCCCCCCCCCCCAGAGAGTGAGAGGGCCATGCCCCCAGGGAGACAGGCCGTGGCTTTGTGACGGAGCCCCCAGGCTGGACGGTGAGGGGGCCGTGCCCTTGGGAAAGAGACCACAGAGTTCGGGTCATGAGCACGAGAGGGGCGTGTCCGTGACGGGGGGGGGGGGGGGCTGACACGCGCGCACGTGTGTGTGTACGTGTGTGTGTACGTGTGTGTGTACGTGTGTGTTAGTGTGTGTGTACGTTATGTATGCTGATGATTTGGTAATAGCTGCTCATTCAGAGGAGGAGTTGGAGACGCTGCTGCTGAGACTGGAGCGTGCCACTAAGAGATGGGGCCTTACCATCAGCCCCACCAAAACTAAGCACATGCCTGGGTATTTTGTACCATCGGACACTCCACCCCCACAACTCCCAATCAGTGATGGGGCAGTTGTGGAGAGAGTGGAGAGTTTCCCATACCTGGGCAGTGTGCTTATGACTGGCTCCAGTTTAACTGCAGAGGTCTCACTCCGAATCAGTCGAGCGGCAATATCTTTTCATCGGTTGCGTAACGCTGTGTGGAAGCTACCTGGTCTGTCGCTCCGCACGAAGCTTCAGGTCTTCTCGGCCACAGTCATTCCCTCCCTTCTCTACGCTTGCGAAACGTGGACCCCCCTAATGGAACATCTTCGCCGGTTAGAAACATTTAGGCTGGCCTGCCTACGATCCATCCTGGGTTTAACCAGACTGGATTGTGTGAGGAGCTCACAAATCCTTGAAAGATCTGGGCAAGGTCCCATCGGTGAGCTCCTCCGGCGGGGAAGGCTGCGATGGCTGGGTCATGTAGCCCGCATGCCCAGCCACCGCATGCCGAAACAGCTTTTGTTCGGCTGGATTGAGGGGGCTAAGCAGGCGCGGCACGGGCTAGAGAAGAGATGGAGTGATGTGGTACAGGAGGACGTGGAGCTGAGTGGACTTGCCGATGACTGGTACCAGCGGTGTCAAGAACGGCCTCTGTGGAGGAGGCTCGTGAAGGACGCTACTGGGCAGTTGGAGGTAGTCGCCCTCCAACAACAACGGAGGGCGGAGGAGCGACGCTCAGAACAACGAGCGGAGCGCCGGGTGGCTAAAGCACAGCAGGTTGGCACAGTAGTGGGCACAGGTGGTGCATCAGCCAGTCATCTCAGTCAGTCGACCCGTGGCACCTGGGTCTGCCCCGTGACCTGCCAGCGGGCGTTTGACACTTCACGTGGCCTCAGGGTGCACATAGCCTGGCACAAGCGTCGTGGTGACGTCACCGCCACTTAGTGGTGAATGGCGGTTGTTGTTGTACGTGTGTGTGTACGTGTGTGTGTACGTGTGTGGGCATCTTTATACGTGTGTATGCTGTACGTGACAAACCCTACTAATTGGCTGTGTCGGGTGGTGGCGGGTTTAACGACACATTTACATTTACGCGATCTAACCCAAGAAAAACCTCTGGTGTATGCTGTACGTGTGTGTATGGTGTGCGTGTATGCTGTACGTGTGTGTGTATGCTGTACGTGTGTGTATGCTGTATGCTGTATGTGTGTGTATGCTATACGTGTGTGTGTATGCTGTATGTGTGTGTATGCTGTGTGTGTGTATGCTGTGTGTGTGTATGCTGTATGTGTGTATGCTGTGTGTGTGTGTATGCTGTATGTGTGTGTGTGTGTATGCTGTGTGTGTGTGTATGCTGTGTGTGTGCTGTGTATGTGTGTATGCTGTATGTGTGTGTGCATGCTGTGTGTGTATGTGTGTGTGTATGCTGTATGCTGTGTGTATGTGTGTGTGTATGCTGTATGTGTATGCTGTATGTGTGTGTATGCTGTGTGTATGCTGTTTGTGTGTGTACGTGTATGTATGCTGTGTATATGCTGTATGTGTGTGTATGTGTGTGTATGCTGTGTGTATGCTGTGTGTGTATGTGTGTATGCTGTGTGTATGCTGTATGTGTGTGTATGTGTGTGTATGCTGTGTATATGCTGTATGTGTGTGTGTGTAGGCTGTGTATGTGTGTGTGCATGCTGTGTGTGTGTATGTGTGTGTGTGTGTATGCTGTGTGTGTGTATGTGTGTGTGTGTATGCTGTATGCTATGTGTATGTGTATGCTGTATGCTGTGTGTATGTGTGTGTATGCTGTATGTGTATGCTGTATGTGTGTGTATGCTGTGTGTATGCTGTATGTGTGTGTACGTGTGTGTATGCTGTGTATATGCTGTATGTGTGTGTATGCTGTGTGTATGCTGTGTGTGTATGTGTGTGTATGCTGTGTGTATGCTGTGTGTGTATGTGTGTGTATGCTGTGTGTATGCTGTGTGTGTATGTGTGTGTATGCTGTGTCTATGCTGTGTGTGTATGTGTGTGTATGCTGTGTATATGCTGTATGTGTGTGTAGCTGTGTGTATGCTGTATGTGTGTGTATGTGTGTGTATGCTGTGTGTATGCTGTATGTGTGTGTATGTGTGTGTATGCTGTGTATATGCTGTATGTGTGTGTATGTGTGTGTATGCTATGTGTGTATGTGTGTGTATGCTGTGTGTATGCTGTGTATGTGTGTGTATGCTGTGTATATGCTGTATGTGTGTATGTGTGTGTATGCTGTGTATATGCTGTATGTGTGTGTGTATGCTGTGTATATGCTGTATGTGTGTATGTGTGTGTATGCTGTGTATATGCTGTATGTGTGTGTGTATGTGTGTGTATGCTGTGTATATGCTGTATGTGTATGTGTGTATGTGTGTATGCTGTGTATATGCTGTATGTGTGTGTGTATGTGTATGTGTGTATGCTGTGTATATGCTGTATGTGTGTGTGTATGTGTGTATGCTGTGTATATGCTGTATGTGTGTGTGTATGTGTGTATGCTGTGTATATGCTGTATGTGTGTGTGTATGTGTATGCTGTGTATATGCTGCATGTGTGTGTATGCTGTGTGTGTATGCTGTGTATATGCTGTATGTGTGTTTATGCTGTGTGTGTATGCTGTGTATATGCTGTATGTGTGTGTGTATGCTGTGTATGTGTGTGCACTTGTGCAGGGTGTCTACATGCACCGTTCACAACCATGAGCTCCAGCGGAAGATGCAGCAGCTGGAGAAGCAGAATCTGTGAGTTGCACCAGGGCAGCAGCAGGGCAGCACCAGGGCAGCACCAGGGTAGCAGCAGCAGGGCAGCAGCAGGGCAGCAGCAGCAGGGCAGCACCAGGGCAGAAGCTCCAGTGCAGCAGCAGCAGCAGGGCAGCAGCACCAGGACAGGACGAGGGCAGCAGCACCAGTGCAGCACCAGTGCAGCAGCAGCAGGGCAGCAGCAGCAGCAGGGCAGCAGCAGCAGGGCAGCAGCAGCAGGGCAGCAGCAGCAGGGCAGCAGCAGCAGGGCAGCAGCAGCAGGGCAGCACCAGGGCAGAAGCTCCAGTGCAGCAGCAGCAGCAGCAGGGCAGCAGCAGCAGCAGCAGGGCAGCAGCAGCAGCAGGGCAGCAGCACCAGGGCAGCAGCACCAGGGCAGCACCAGGGCAGAAGCTCCAGTGCAGCAGCAGCAGCAGGGCAGCAGCACCACCAGGGCAGCAGCAGCAGCAGCAGCAGGGCAGCCGATGTGGCCAGAGTGAAGCCAAACCCCTGCACACCAGGGACGCGCTCAGAATTCGTCAGAGGAAAAGCGTCCGTTACGGAGAGCGATTCGCGCTTGGGTGTTCGTGTGTACAATGCCAATGGGTGTGCTGCGTCGGGTGGAGGAGGGCGTACGACACGCACTGCATTCCACGTGCGCGATCCCACCCAAAGAAATACATAGCCGGCGCATCGTACCATCGATCGCTAAACCCCACGTGTTAAACGCATGTGACTGCATGTGTACGCGCATACGCACGCACGTGTACACTCGCGCACACACACAAGTGTATATGCACGCACGTGTACACGCTTGCACGCACGTGTACGCGCACGCACGTGTACGCGCACGCACGCGCGCACGAGCACGTGTGGTGTGCGTCTTTCCCAGGTCCCTGTTGACGCAGCTGAGGCATCTGCAGTCCCTAATGAAGCAAGGCTCGGCCAAGGCAGCGCAGACTGGCACCTGCGTCATGGTGGGTTCACACGCACGGACAAAGATCCCCCGCGTAGCCTTGACAGACTGTTGGGGCAAGTGCTGTCAACGAGCGGCACCTATGAAGGCCGGTACTTTGGCACACGAGGGGGTGGCTGGGCAGCACCACGCCCGGCCGCCTTTGTCTCCCTAGTGGCGATGTTTACACACCACACCGGGTACTGTTTTGAGGCTGAGTCGACCTAGGGGAGGCCCACAAGCGGTTCAGATAATCGTCACCGATGTTGGTCGTGAGCGGGAGTTGGACTCGGGTCGCTGGGTTCTTAGCGCAGCGTAGCGCTAACCGCTACACTTCCATAATAGAATTGTTTTGGGTTAGATCGCGTAAATATATAAACGTGTAGTTAAACCTGCCACCACCTGACACAGCTGATTAGTAATTTTGTCACGTAAACAGAACGTGCCAATTCGTTACTAGTACCGCACTAACCGGTGTGTTGGAGAGCCAAGCCACAACATTTACAATCTGAGTACGACGTTTCGCCAGTAATTACAACCAGCTTCATCAGGCGATAGCCAGATTTGTGGACAAGTCCACCTGTTTCGTTCCTTATATACACACGCCATGCCACACACTCACTATGCCACAACAACAACAACCGCCATTCGCCACTAAGTGGCGGTGACGTCACCACGACGCTTGTGCCAGGCCATGTACACCTTGAGGCCACGTGAAGTGTCGAACGCCCACTGGCAGGAGGTCACAGGGTAGACCCAGGTGCCACGGGTCGACTGACTGAGATGACTGACTGTGCCAACCTGCTGTGCTTTAGCCACCCGGCGCTCCCGTTGTTGTGAGCGTCGCTCCTCCACCCTCCGTTGTTGTTGGAGGGCGACCGCCTCCAATTGCTCAGTAGCGTCCTTCACGAGCCTCCTCCACAGAGGCCGATCTTGACACCGCTGGTATCAGTCATCGGCAAGTCCACTCAGCTCCACGTCTTCCTGTACCACATCACTCCATCTCTTCTCTAGACCGTGCTGCGTCAATTTAGCCCCCTCCATCCAGCCGAACAAAAGCTGTTTAGGCCTGCGGTGACTGGGCATGCGGGCTACATGACCCAGCCAATGCAGCCTTGCCTGCCGGAGGAGCTCACCGATGGGACTTTGTCCAGTGAGCTCCTCACACAATCCAGCCTGGTTTATCCCAGGATGGATTGTAGGAAGGCCAGCCTAAATGTTTATAACCGGCGAAGATGTTCCATTATGGGGGTCCACGTTTCGCAAGCGTAGAGAAGGGTGGGAATGACCGTGGCCGAGAAGACCTGAAGCTCAGGTATGGGAAACTCTCCACTCTCTCCACAACTGCCCCATCACGAATTGGGAGTTGTGGGAGGTGGAGTGTCCGATGGCACAAAATACCCAGGCAGGTGCTTAGTTTTGGTGGGGCTGATGGTAAGGCCCCACCTCTTAGTGGCACGCTCCAGGTTCAGCAGCAGCGCCTGCAACTCCTCCTCTGAGTGAGCGACAGTTACCAGATCATCGGCATACATAATGTGGTTGACCAATAGGGAGCCATCCCTGGACCGCACCCGGGCATCGATCAGCCTCCCATTGTATCTGTACAAGATGGAAATTCCTCCGGTACATCCATCAAAGGCTTCACGAATTACGTGGTCGAAAAAGATGTTAAATAATGTGGGAGCCAGAGGACATCCCTGTTGCACCCCAAGGTGAACAGGGAATGGCTCCGACTCCCAGACACGTAGTTTTACCCGGGCCCGCTCACCATCATGCAGGTTCAGTTCAGTTCAGTTTATTTTGGTGTAGCCCTGTGAGCCATTCGGCTCTTGAATCGGGTGCAACCACAACAAACAAAAAAACTAAAACACGAACAAGAAAAACATCTTAAAGTGACTATGTGACTGTGCAAACAGAAAATCCATGGAAAAAAACAGCAAAAATATTCCTGAAAAAAGCACTGTACACCAACACTGTGCAAAAAATCCCAGTGGGATGCAAGTCAAACAACAACAACAACCACAAAAACTTAGATTAAGGCCATCAGTCTAACTCCGTACTACAACAAAACAAACGTCCTTAATGATTGTGAGCAGAGGGTCAGGGACTCCGAAAGCACAAAGAATAACCTTGAGCTCAGGTCTACTGATGGTATCATAGGCCTTGACCAGGTCAATAAAGCAGATTTGTTGGACTTGTTGGAATTCCCTACACCTCTGCTGTAGCAGACGGACAGAAAATATGGCATCAGTGCAGGACCGCCCTTTCCTGAAACTGCATTGGGGCTCCGCAAGGCTTTCCTCAGCGTGGCTGGCAAGGCGATGTTAAATAATCCTTGCCCAGGACCTTTCCCGGCACACTGAGGAGTGAGATGCCCCTGTAGTTGTTACAGTCTGTGTGGTCCCCCTTCTTTAAGAGGGGGACCACCAGGGCATCCTTCCAATCCTGCGGAACCCGTCCAGTGGTCCAGACTGTTGTTATGATGTCATGTAGGGCAGTCTGTGCACAAATGCCACCCTCCCTCAGCGTGCCTTTCCTGGTCTCAGACTCTGGATTGCCTTTAGTACTTCCTCAACAGATGGCACCTCAGCCAGCCACTCACAGGGGGTGACTTCCTCTTCCAATATTTGAGGCACCGCAGCATCAGCAGGGTCATCCCCACGTTGTCCCACGATTTTTTCCATGCCGAGGGATTTCCCCTCCCCCAGGACTTCACAGAAATGCTCAGCAAATCTGCAAACCTGTTCCTGGGGGTCGAGATTGGATCACCGTTTTTTCCCCTAATGATGGTAATAGGTGTGGCGCTGCAGGTTACTTTTTTGATGGAGTTATATAGTGATTTGTGATCGCGGGCCATTGAGGCAGACTCCATCTCCTCAGCAACCCGCGACCACCACCCATCCTTGCAGCGTCTCACGGCTCTCCAAACCTACGAGTGAAGGCTGCGGTAAGCCTCCTCATTCTCTGACGTGGGATGCTGTAGACGATGAGAGTGGGCTTGTCGCTTTTTCTCAGCCAGCCTGAACTCCTCCTCTGTCAGCCAGGGTCTCTGGGGAGGTCTGGACCATGTACCCGAAGCAGCCATTGCAGCTGCATGAGCCACAGTCCTAAACCTCGCCCATTTCCCCTCGACAGCTGGAGGAGTGGGGGACGATGCCAACCCCAGCCTCAAGCGATGATTAAATTCTCGCTTGCAACTTTTATCAGCTAGCTGAGACGAGGTCACGTTGGGTTTGAATGGGGTCCTGGGTGTACACCCACCATCGGAGTGGAAAAATGGCAGGCGCATCTTACAGATGACAAGTCGATGGTTAGTGGTCAGATCAGCTCCACGGTAGGTCCTGGTGTCAAGGACATGGGCCCGCATCTGCTTTTTCGTCACTACGTAGTCCAGCAGATGTTCTTGCTTGGACCCGGCATGCATCCATGATGTTGCGTGGATGCGCCGATGCCGGAACAGCGTGTTGGTAATTACAAGCCCATGAGCTGCACAAAAATCTAGCAGTCTCCTACCATTGTTTTTGAGCTGATCTGGCCCATGCCTTCCAATCACTTCAGATCAAGTGCCAGTATCATGACCAACTAGGGCATTGAAGTCACCCAACAGGATGACTCTATCCCGAGGGGCCACTTTAGCCAGCACCTGTGATAGGAGGTCATAGAAGCCATTTTACTTATCGGCCTTGCCTGCATCCCTCCACGGATGTTCGTCTTCGGTGGGGGCATGAGTAACCACGACCACCATTCCTCGCCTCTGGTTGATGGGAAAGCGAGCCCAAAGTAGTGTAAGGCTTACCGCTTCCCACACCTCACCGCCACGCTCCCACACCGCCTTCATTCCTTTGTTCAAAAGAAGAGCCACTCTCTGTTTATTGGTAGTCTCCTGCCCCGAGTAGAGGACTGTCCACCCGCATGGTGGCAGGAGCCAGAGCCGGTCCACCGGACCTCCTGAATACCACAGAGATCCTGGCGGTACCGGTCCAGCTCCCGACAGAGGAGTGGCAGCCTCTCCTCCACAGTGAGCGTTCGAACGTTCCACGTGGCCACCCTTAGTGTTTTTTGTTTCTGGAGGAGCCCCGAGGATAAAGATTAAGTCTCCTGGCTCCGCTAAATGGGGTTTGGCCAGGAGACGTCATAGTTGCCTGTCCCCCCGGGGCCTCCGGCACAAGCTTATTAATTAGATATTTTAGACGTGGTTTTGTGGTAATTAATTGAAGGTGGAGGGGTTACCAGCCTCTCGCACCCGTCCAGAGCCCCCATTTGGCTGCTGCGGTGGTTATAAACACTATGAGGGGAATGGTCAATCTAAATTAGATCCTCCCCCCACGGTTCTGCCAACCACAGCGTTGCCATCACGACCACCGCCATGACCCCTACCACGACCCCTGCCATGACCCCTGCCACGACCCCCGCCATGACCCCCACAATGACCGCTGCACGACCCCTACCACGATCCCTGCCACGACCCCCGCCACGACCCCTGCCATGACCCCTGCCACGGCCCCTGCCATGACCCCTACCACGACCCCCGCCACGACCCTTGCGACGACCCCCGCCACGACCCCTACCACGGCCCCCCGCCACGACTCGCCGCCATGACCCCACGTTGCGCTGCCGCCCACGTTGTGCCGCCCGCGCAGGTGTTCCTGCTGTCGTTCGCCCTCATCCTCTACCCCAGCTGCGGCCCCTCCTCTCCTGCCACCTCCGCGCCCGCCACCTACCGCCCACAAGGAGGTAAAGACGGCCACGCGAGGTTTGGGCGGCGCGGTGGTCGCACTCGCCCCTCACGGCAGGAAGAGGCTGGGGGTTCGAATCTCCGACTACGGCGCCTCTCTGCGTGGAGTTTGCGTGCTCTCCGCGTGCTCTACAGAGTGAGCGAGTGTGCGGAGTTTGTATGTCCCCTCCCTGTTCTGCATGGGCTTCCTCTGGGATTTCGTCCCATGGCAAAAAAAAAACAGGGAACCCAGAGTCAACCCATGCACCTCCTCTTCCTCCTCCCTCCCGCCTCCTCCTTGCTCCTCCTACCGTCTCCTCCCACCTCTCAGTGCTGTCCAGGTCACTGATGGACGCCGACGCGGCCAGAGTCGTCGCCCCCACGGACGACCCCTATGGGGCCTCCCCAGGGCCTCCCATCCCGCCCATCGCCCTGGCCGCTCCCAGCTGCCCGGCCCAGCCCGAGGCCGCGATCGGAGTCGCGGCGGAGGCCGCGATCGGAGTCGCGGCGGAGGCCGCGATCGGAGTCGCGGCATCCGAGAAGGTCCCTGGCCCAGTGGCCTCTGGCCCCAGGAGGAGACTCGACCAGATCCAGCGCAAGGAGAGAGAGGAGGAGGAGATGAGCAGGAGGCACGGGGCCCCCGGAGGCACGGGGCCCAGGAACCGGACGGCGCCGGGCGCTGCTGGGGGACACGGGGAGCGCGGGCGTCCCTACCCGGGGCCCAGACTGGGGCCCAAGTCGGGGTCCCTCCTGGGAGGCCGTGGGCGGCCCCCGCTGCACGTGACGGCCGGGGAGATGTAGGGAGACGGGAGTGGAGGCCACTAGAGATCGGCCGATGACGACTACGACGACGACGATGATGATGGTGATGATGGTGATGTTTGTATTCCATAGTGCATTTTATAGTAGTGCGTGTACAGGCGTTGAGTCGATCAACTGCTGGATGAGGGCCCACCCCAAGCCGTTATTTGACCGTCCGCCATCCCGCGAGGGAGCGGCAGGTTGGTGTTGAAGGCGGGGAGCGTAGAATGTGAGAACGTACGAGTACAGCACAACAACTGGTTCTGCTGCACTACCTTTCGTTGTGCCGACTGCACATAACCCTGCAGCCGCAGCAACAACAGCAACAACAGCAACCCATAGCAACTCTGCATTTGTCATGGTTGCCCATTCATCCAAGCACTATTCAGGTTCCATTCCTGGTCATTTGTTCACGAGATTTTCTATTAGCCGTAGTGAGTGTCGTGTGTGGGTAGCGGTAGCTAGTGTGTGTGTCGTGTGTGTGTGGGTAGCGGTAGGTAGTGTGTGTCATGTGTGTGTGGGTAGTGGTAGGTTGTGTGTGTGTGTGGGTAGCGGTAGGTAGTGTGTGTGTGGGTAGCGGTAGGTAGTGTGTGTCGTGTGTGTGTGGGTAGTGGTAGGTAGTGTGTGTGTGGGTAGCGGTAGGTAGTGTGTGTGTCGTGTGTGTGTGTGTGTAGCGGTAGGTAGTGTGTGTCGTGTGTGTGTGTGGGTAGTGGTAGGTAGTGTGTGTCGTGTGTGTGTAGCGGTAGGTAGTGTGTGTGTGTGGGTAGCGGTAGGTAGTGTGTGTGTGTGTGGGTAGTGGTAGGTAGTGTGTGTCGTGTGTGTGTGTGGGTAGTGGTAGGTAGTGTGTGTCGTGTGTGTGTGTGTCGTGTGTGTGTGTAGCGGTAGGTAGTGTGTGTGTCGTGTGTGTGGGTAGCGGTAGGTAGTGTGTGTCGTGTGTGTGTGTAGTGGTAGGTAGTGTGTGTCGTGTGTGTGTGTGGGTAGTGGTAGGTAGTGTGTGTGGGTAGTGGTAGGTAGTGTGTGTGTGGGTAGCGGTAGGTAGTGTGTGTGTCGTGTGTGTGTGTGGGTAGCGGTAGGTAGTGTGTGTGTGTGTGGGTAGCGGTAGGTAGTGTGTGTGTCGTGTGTGTGTGTGGGTAGCGGTAGGTAGTGTGTGTGTGTAGCGGTAGGTAGTGTGTGTGTCGTGTGTGTGTGTGGGTAGCGGTAGGTAGTGTGTGTGGGTAATGGTAGGTAGTGTGTGTGTGTGGGTAGCGGTAGGTAGTGTGTGTGGGTAGCGGTAGGTAGTGTGTGTGGGTAGCGGTAGGTAGTGTAGTGTGTGTGTGGGTAGTGGTAGGTAGTGTGTGTGTCGTGTGTGTGGGTAGTGGTAGGTAGTGTGTGTCGTGTGTGTGGGTAGTGGTAGGTAGTGTGTATCGTGTGTGTGTGTGGGTAGTGGTAGGTAGTGTGTGTCGTGTGTGTGTGTGGGTAGCGGTAGTGTAGCGCTTCGAATCCGGCGAACCCGAGATCGATTCCCGCTCACGGCCAACACCAGTGACGATTATTTAAATCGGTTCTGGGCCTCACCTAGGTTGACTCAGCCTCAAATGGGTACCTGGTTCGATGTGTAAACATCGTTACTAGGGAGACAAAGACGGCCGAGGATTGTGCTGGTCACCCACCCCCTCGTGTGCCGTACGGGCCTGCTTAGGTTGTCGCTCATAGCACTTGCCCCCACAGCCTGTTAAGGCTCAGCGGGGGATGCAGTAAGTCCCCGTGTTGCGGAAGACTTACGGCAATCCGACTTCACGGAAATGCTTTCATGAATAATGTTTTAAAAAAAATTCGACATGCGGAAATCCTCGCGTTAGTTACGTAAGCGCAAGCAGTACAGAGCGGCGAGGTTGTGGATGAATGCCGCGAAGCGAGGCGTAAAGGGCCGTCCATAAATGACGTCACGCACCTAGGGGGCGGGGGGGGGTTCAGACATTTGTGACGATGTGTGACGAGGGAGGGGGGGGTGTTTGAGAAATGTGACGTCACATCAAAATGCGCAACTTTAAATAAATATAGAATTGTTATAGCAACACTAATTGTTATAACAACACTCCAACATCAGAGTGCAGCGCCACATTAAATACGCACTACAATGACAATAGTTTAAAGCGATTTCAAGCATGTTTTATTTTCAAAATGGAAATATGGTTTTGGGGGGGATGGGGAAGCAGAGCTTTGTGACGTCATATTTGAGGGGGGGGGTCAAAAATCGTCCAAAAATCGAGTGACGTCATTTATGGACGGCCCGAAGGCGGCTGCCCACCTTGTGCTTTGCTCCATCAACACCGAGCGAGCTTCACGAGGATTCAGGGAATTGTCATTTTTTTTTGTAGCGTTAAGTAATTATTTTCCTTTTGTAGCATTACGTAAATCAGTTTTCTATGCTTGGAGCTAGCAATAGAACCGCTCGAATTCTTCATGTTAAGTTTATTTCACGAGTTATTTGCTGTATGTACTTTATTTAAAACACAATTACACTTCAATTGCTCATGGTCTCGCACAAGTCTAGGCCTTGCCTAATGCACGGTAAACGAACATTCTGTTAACAATGTTTAAAACAAAAAAGTTTAGTCGTATTCATCAACAATTGGATACAGTATATGTTCTCATTAGTTTAATTATGGGTTAGTGTTACGGGTAGATGTTCGATTGAATACAAGAATCGTAGGAAGTGCAGAGCATATGTAC
This sequence comes from Petromyzon marinus, assembly GCF_048934315.1. Lineage (NCBI taxonomy): Eukaryota > Metazoa > Chordata > Hyperoartia > Petromyzontiformes > Petromyzontidae > Petromyzon > Petromyzon marinus. The sequence continues at coordinate 2,577,468 of NC_133723.1, forward strand.
AGCGATACGATACAAGTCGTGATAGATAACGGACGATAGCTCGATACAGAACTGAGAGAAAGCGAACCTACTAATCAGGTAGGAATGTACAATTATTTCCGACTGGGATTTTATCTTGATTTCGGGGGGGGGGGCGAGAATTGTTCACTTTCCGACATACGGAAAATTCGGGTTACGGATCGTTCTCGGGAACCTAACCCTCCCGTTAACCGGGGGACTGCCTGTATTTGTCTTTGTGTGTGCCTCGTCGATCGTTCGCCCTATCAAGGGAGTTGGGCCCCACACACACGCGGCTGGTCGGACGCGTGCGGTTTTCCCGCGCGGTTCCATCAGCGCAGCACGCAGACAATGTCTCAACCAGCCGGCAGAACTCCATCATCAGACGGTTTAAAAGTAAATCTGTGCATGCAGAGAGAGAGAGGGGGAGGGGGGCACCACCCCGCGTGGCAAACCCAGCCGTGACATCGCGCGGCAAATGAATGCCTCCTCGGGTTTATATTCTCTCTTATCGCCGTCGAGAATTTTTTATTGCAGCTTTGTGTGTTTTTTTTGTTAAAACGTTTTACGGCATTTCTAGCAGCGAATTATTTGAGCAGTCCGAGGCGGGGTGCTGGGCACAGCGGGAGGGCACGGGTGAGGTCGCGCGTGGCCCTTGGCCGCACGCAGACCGGAGGGGGGGTGGGGGGCGGTGCGTTCCGGCGGGCGGAGCGTTAGTTCGGTGGTGGTGGTGTGGGGAAGTGGTCGGTGGGGTGGGGGGCCATGTCAGAACATTTCAAGGTGGCGGGCATTCACGACCACAGATTCAGCGCTGTGCCCGTGGTGGCGAGTTCATTTCAAGCTTAAACGAGCCCCAACGCCCGCCCCGTAGTGCCCCCCCCTCCCCCCACCCACTGTGTGAGTCGGCCCCTGTCTCATTGTGAGCACGCAGGGTCAGGAGGTTCGTCATCCACTCGTGGTTGCGTAGGGTGATCCAGATGTGTTGTGACCCCCCCCCCCTCCTCCACCCCCAATTAATTGACCACCCTCCCCCCCCCACCATTAGTTTCTCCCATTGCATATTCATTTCTGTTTTAAATAAACCTTTTAAAAATATATATGACTTTTTTGAGAGAATAAAATGGGGGTGGGGGAGGGGGGGTCACGAGACATCTGGACCAGCCTGCAGAGCGGGGGCGTGTCACAACGCCCGCGCAAGGAACGAGCAACCCGGTCCGCAGGGGATGCCCAGGGACAGCGGCAGCGGTGGCAGCGGTGGGTCCACGTCGTCTCTGAAACATCGCCCGCTGATGCTGCCTCTAGTCGCGTTGGCAGTAGTGCACAAGGAGCAATTAACATCATCAAGAACACCAACCTAACACGTCCCGTGTCAATGACGCTGTGTGTGGCCGTAGAAGGCGAACATTAAAAATATATAATGTGACGTTCGAGAAATTACCAAATGATTTATGTGCTCTGAAGAAGGACCATTGCCCGAAACGTCGCCTAATTCTATATGTGTACACACCCACACTCATTGCTGACGAACGGCCTCGAGTCCGTCTGGTCGACAGCAGCGGTTCCAGATCTCCCTGCACACCGCACGTGTCACTGCTAACCCTCAACACGTGTGTGTGTGTGGAGGTGTAACACACACGCGTGTGTGTGTGTGGAGGTGCAACATACACGTGTGTGTGTGTGGTGTAACACACACGCGTGTGTGTGTGTGGTGTAACACACACGCGTGTGTGTGTGTGTGGAGGTGTCAACCCACACGCGTGTGTGTATGTGTGGAGGTGTAACACACACGCGTGTGTGTGTTACACCTCCACACACACGCACGCGTGTGTGTGTGTGTGGAGGTGCAACATACACGCGTGTGTGTGGAGGTGTCAACCCACACGTGTGTGTGTATATGTGTGGAGGTGTAACACACACGTGTGTGTGTGGAGGTGTCAACACACACGTGTGTGTGTGTATATGTGTGGAGGTGTAACACGCACGTGTGTGTGTGGAGGTGTCAACCCACACGTGTGTGTGTGTGTATATGTGTGGAGGTGTCAACCCACACGTGTGTGTGTGTGTGTATATGTGTGGAGGTGTAACACGCACGTGTGTGTGTGGAGGTGTCAACACACACGGTTTACCCCGTATTCTTGTACAGGGAAATTGAGTTTTTAAGGTCCATACGGCGTACAGCCGTTTCAATACGACACAAAAAAATACATGTTTGGGTCTATTTGTTTGTGTTTCTCCCTTGTGATGGGACTGTGTGCAGGATGAACGTTGAGATTTATAAGGGGCACGGGGTGACCAATAAGGTCTGAGTTGGTTTGTAATGAGGTAGGTCACCGATACGGAGTTGACACGAGCGTGTGTGGGTGTCGCAACTCCACGCAACCCAATGGCGAGCGCCCTTCGTCAAGAGCCGGATGGCTCACAGTGCTATACCAAAATAAACTGTTCATAATAAAGGTTTTTGGGTTAGATCGCGTTATTTATAAATGTGTCGTAACCCTCCACCACCCGACACGGCAAATCAGCAAAAAAGTGTCACGTTGACAAAAGACAAAAAATTCACTACTTTAGCCCACCGGTGTGTTGAGTGAATCCACAACATTTACAGAATCCACAACATTTACACTGTAAAGTAGTGAATTATGTATTTTGTCAACGTGACACTTTTTTGCTGATTGGCCGTGTCAGGTGGTGGAGGGTTACAACACATTTATAAATAACGCGATCTAACCCAAACACCTTTATTATGAATAATATTGGTCGCGAAAGCCTACGTGTCAAAATAAACTGAACTAAAACTGAACTGAAACTTAGCCCGGCTCTGAATCGCAGGGGTCCGGGGGGGGGGCAGCTTCCCACAGACCGCGTCCCACGGCGGCCTTGCGGAAGAGCAGGATGAGGAGGAGCAGGATGAGCAGGATAAGGATGAGCAGGATGAGGGTGAGCAGGATGAGGATGAGCAGGAGCAGGATGAGGAGGAGCAGGATGAGGAGGAGCAGGATGATGAGGAGCAGGATGAGGAGCATCTACCGACGATAGTAGTATCCACTAACTATAGGAGTAACTACTAACTCTACTGTAGCATCTACTGACCGTAGTAGTATCTGCTAACTTGTAGAGTAGTATCTACTTACTGCAGCAGTATTTACTGACCATAGTGGTATCTTCTGACTGTAGTAGTGTCTACTGACTCTCTTGTAGTATCTGCCGACTCTATAGTAGTGTAGTGGGTCAATAACAAGGAGAACTTCTGTGAGGCAACACGATATTTATTTAACTGCTCTGAATACCGGGTCCCTAACACAAAGGGGGAAACGGCCTTTTTCACCCGGTTCCCGAGGAGGTATGGCCTCTGGGCTATACTGCCGCCTAACACTGAGACCACTCTAATTCTTAGCCCTCCGGCTAGGGGCCCTAGGGGATGCTACGCTGACCCGACCTTGCCAAGGTCTCCGGGTCATGACCGCTGGCCTCGCTGAGCTCCGGCCCTTAGAAGGACAGCGGAGCTTGGGGTCCAGGGTCCAAGCTTCAGCTCCGTCTTCGGTCTTCGGCTTGGAGATGACCGAGCCGGACCCTTCAGAGGTCCGGCTTATATACAGGCTTGCTCCGCGCTAGCTACGCCTCCCTTCCAGAACCTTCTGGAAGGTGACATCATCCCCCAGTCCCCCCTCCCGGGGTTTGGGGATTGTGTCCCAGGATCTGTTTCCCAGGTATTGGCGTTGGCCCCTTGGGCCATGATCCTCGACACTGGCGTGATTACAATTCCACCCCCTGTTGACGAGAAGGGGGAGCTACCCGCTAATAGCATGGGAAGTGCCGATTAATGCCTCTATATCACCCCCATCCCCCCTCCGTAGCACGCAGCCGTCCCGGCTGCAACAATTCTAACGAATAACAAAAATATAAACACCAAAAAAGAGAACGCGTGTGCCTCATAAAATGACGCAACAACCCTACATAAATACCCCAAACCCCCTGTACAAATACACACTATATACATATATACACATAGGGTGGCGTATGGCCACACACACACACGATCGCTCGCAACGCAACCGTCAATTCAACGGAGGAGGAGTACCCCGCACGACCGGCGACAGGTAAGGACAAGGCTACGACATAAGTGACCGGCAGCGCAAGGTAAGTGGGTAATACGGTGCGTGAGTGTGTGTGTGTGCGAGGGGAAATGAACAAGTTGATGTCATGAAAACCATAGAGTTCTAGCGCTTGTGCGTGTCACTGGCCCGCCATAGGGGACGGGAGGGCTTCCTTGGCGGCACAGGTGGGACGGGTCTGTCGGCAAGGCACGTCTGGTGAGCCGTGTGAGCACTCGGCGGTAGGGACGGCCGGTGTGGACTGGCACGGGCCCGTTACCCCCCCCCGGATCACCTGCAGGAGTGACAAGACGGCTGCAACTGAGGGTTAGGCACCACGGAGGCATCACCCGGCTCGCCGGACAACGTCGCACGTTGGGGCCCCCGCGGTGTGTGGGTGGCGTAGGGATGAAGGGCTTCAACCGCGAGCGATGCACGAACCAACATCGCCTGTCCCACCAGACCTTGACGCACTGGGGGGCGGACAACCTCAAAGGATTTCGACGGGACCCTTCCATGATTTTAGCAGTTTGGGCGACGTGGATTTAAAGGCACCTGGGGACAATGGAGCCAGGCCTCGTCCCCCGTGGTCCAAGCATGCGTGGACGTCTTGGGGTCGTAAGTTGGCCCGTTGCCGAGAGGCAGAGTTTTCAATGGCGGCCTCCTCGTGCTCAAGTCAATTTACGCATGTTGAAACGCCGGTGGTCTGCGAGTTTGAGTTTTGGCGACGGCAGGTCAACATGCAAGCGAACATCGGCAGGCGGGGACCGCATCCTTGCCGTACATTAAGAATAATGGCGAAAATCCGGTCGCCGCGTGAGGTGCCATCCGGTATGCTGTCAGGACCCCAGGGATTTGCAGATCCCAGTCGAGCTACGAATCGTCAACTTGGTGGCACAACATAGAGGTGAGCGTCCTGTGGAGACGCTCCACCATACCATCGGTTGGTGGGTGGTACGGAGAGGTGCGCACCTTCTTTGTGCCCAAAAAGGTTGCATACGTCACGCAAGAGGGTGCTCGAAAAATGTATTCCCTGGTCGGTCGGCAGCCGTTATCTATTTACTCGATAGTGGTAACTACAAGATGTTCAGTAGTATCTACCGACTATAGTCTTACCTACTAACTCTATAGCAGTATCCGACTTAACAGTCCTATTTACAGACTCTATAATAGCATATATTGACTCTATAATAGTATTGTGGGGGTCGACGTCCACCTCCCTGCGAGCAGGCGGGGTGCGACGTCCACCGCCTCCACTCCCCCCCCTCCTCCTTGTCCTCCACGTGTGTTGCACCTCCACACATATACACACACGTGTGTGTGTGTATTGCACCTCCACACACGTGTGTGTGTTTAGTAGGGGTGTGCGTGCGTTCGAGTGGGGGGGGGGGGGGGGTGCGAGGGGATAGCAGCGCTGGCAGCAGAGTTGCTCTGCGTTAGCGAGCTCACGTCCTCGGCGTAGTTGCGGCGGTCCTTGCCGGGCTGGCGGCGGCGCGCATCTAATGCCGCCTCCTCCTCCTCATTGCGCGCGCCGAAGCGTTGGTCGAGTCGGCGTATTAGTTCTCCCCACTGTGCTTGCGGGTAGCGCTTCTACAAAAATCGGCTGCCCGCCCATCCAAATGCATAGTCAGCCGTTGTAACGCTTGCGCGTCCGTCCAGCCGCTAAATATCTTTAGCGTACGCGAGGTTCCGGACAAACGATTTCCACGACAGAATCCCTTGTCTGGTGAATACGTATCTTACCTTCGCTTGGGGTGGGGCGCCTCTCTCCCTTCGAGGCATGGGGGGGGGGTCGTACCACCTCTGACAATTCTGTGGGGGCCGACGTCCGCCTCCCCGCTCCCTGCGAGCGGGCGGGGCGCGACGTCCACCCCCTCCACAGCACTCGCTGGCATCACGCGGAGGCTGCGAGCGGCTCGAGGAGGCAGGATGGCAGGGAGTGGGTCTCGACGGCCCGGAGGTTGAAGAAAACTGAAATCGTCCCTGGATGCTCTTTTTTATTCCCTCAACTTCAAAAGGCCCGGGGTGTCATTGTACCGCACGGCCAATTCGTGCGCTTTACCTGCCCCCCTTTGTCTGGAAGGGCTCCCACGCTTTTGCCTGCTTAATATGCCAACCTCCATCCCCCCCCTCGAGTGCTGTGCGGCGACGGTGGCTGCGGCCGGCGGCGACCACCCATTGTCCCTTTGTCCGGAATGGCTCGTGCCCTTCTTGCTCAGCATTCCGTCCTCCGTTCTCTCCTCCGAGTTGTACCTCATCGCGTTTGGTCCAGGGAACCTTTTATTTCTGCGCCCATACAATTTTAAGCCAATTTAGGGGCACCGCAATGTAACCGGTCCTGTGAGGGTCGGCCAATCTCCTGGCACCGTGAAACCGTGGGACTCTCCCTCTAGGGGCCCAATGGATTAAAACGTGACGTGCCAGGCAATCCCCCCCCCCCCCCCCGCCAGAACACTACGTGGGTGCGCTGCTTGCGGGTGTGTTTCGTGCGGGGGCCGGGAGGAAATCGCGGCGCTTGCGGAGTTGCTCCGCGGTCGTGGCACCACAGTACCTAGTAAGTATACTAAGTGCCGTTGTGAGGCCTAGTCCCGTGGAGAGCCCCCGGCCTTGCCTAGATTGCCCAGCCGGCCGAGTTGGCACCTTTGCAGGATGGGGCTGGGCTGCTACCCACCCACCCACCCCATACCCCCGCCTGCTCCACAGTAAAGTAGTATCTCCCAACCCTATACCTCTAAGTGCACACATTTGGGGGGGGGGGGAGAAGAGGACATCGCACCCCACTGAACGCATGTGTGTGTTGTTATGGGAACCACGGCTCAGTGTTTCACACATGTGCAGATGCGTGCTCTGGCACCACCCTGTCCTTATAAAAGGAATAATTTGTTAATTTAAACAACTTTAAAGTTGACGGATGTGAAATAGGAATAGCGTTGGCTCACCCCGGGGCTTATCGCGTGGTATCTGGGTACTTTTTCAAAACGTCAACCCCATAGTTTGTGAATTAAAACCGTCGCAAGTTGCGTCCACACACAGACAGACTTATAGGTAAGACTAGCGTTGCCCGGGGGAAAATAGATTTCAAAACTTATCTTCAAAACATAACACTTACTTACACACAAATACTAAGCTATTGTGAAAGCCCGGCATGCCATTTGTCTGTCAACAAAATTATAAGAGGCTTGCAGAAGTCCAAAAAGTAATAGAAAGTGGCGAGTAAATAGTTGATCTAAAAAGGTTTCAGAAATTTGTCGACCTTCCCCCAACCCCCCCCCTCAAAATATGTTTACCCCCCCCCCCCGTACGCATATATACCTACACACCCTACATACAATAGTCTGAGTAGCATCTAGTGACTCTATAGTAATATCTGGCTCTACAGTAGTATCTACTGACTATAGTCGTTACTACCGACTCTGCAGCAGTATATACTGACTGTGCCTTCCCACGGCCAAGTCCAACGTCGCTCAAGAAGCACGCCATGGCCGTGCATCCAAGGGGGCACCACGCCCAAGTCAGTGTCGCGCAACTCCTCCATCGCCAGGATGGGAACATGCGGACGGCGTGGCTCGTGCGCGTTCTCTTCATTGCGTCACGGTGTTACAGGTCAAGGGCCTCGCATCTCGCTGTTCAGCAGGAGCGGTGGTCCCGCTTGAGCGGGTGATGGATTGGAGCACATGCGTGCCCCGCGAGATGCTCGTGAGCGTTGCTTTGAAGTGCCCGGGGGACACCGACATCCACTACCACCTGTCCTTTGCCGCCATCGTGCACCGCTCCGGCCGCTGCAACGACGAGTGCCTTCCCACGGCCAAGTCCAACGTCACTCAAGAAGCACACACTCACGGCCGTGCTCCCACGGGGGCTACCGCGCCCAAGTCAGTGTCGCGCAACTCCTCCATCGCCAGCAACGCACAACAGCAACAAGCCGCTGTGCTGTAGTGCGCGAAACATGCCCAGGTGAGCTGGAGAGAGAAACTCGTGGTTTTGGGCGTGGTGTGGAGCCAGGAACCACCACAGCGTGGTCAGAACAGTGTAGGGGACAGGTTTTGAGGTGAACACGCCAACCAAGGGTAGGGAATCTCAGACTATTTATAGACTGATGTCACGTGATTGGCCAAGCTCCCACCCACAAGCAGCGACGCGAGTGAGGACCAGGCGATCTTCACTCGGCCGACCTGGCGATTAAACCAGGGCCCACCTGGGACGGAGCAAGGGCATGCCAGGAGCGGCAGAAGCAGGGAATCAAGCCGCATGCAGCCTGGCACTGGCCAAGAGTGGAGTATGTTGCCATCTGGTTACCGGGGTGGCTGTGGACCTCTTCCATGGTTCAAAGAACAGTTAGCAGGCGATGGGTGGAAACCCCTGGAGGAGGAACACGGGGCACTCTGTGAAGCAGAGTTGCGAAGCTTCCGTGTGAGCCTCAGGAAAACGGTAGAAACATTAGGTGTGATTGGATGTGTGGGTGGTTTTGGTGCCGATTATTAGTTTGATTTTCTTTGGGGTAGCCTGCTACCAAGCTATAACTCCTCTGCTTGGGGTGGTCGGTGTCAGCTCGGGTACAAATAAAAGCTGACATCCCTAACAGCCAGATCTCCGAGTGGTCTAACACCAGCTCGACGCAATGTACCGTCAGCCATCCATGGATAGGCAGCGTGACAGCCGCGATGTCTCCCTCGGTCAAAGAAGACTGCGCAACGCCGTCGACACTGACCCCCCCTTCGAACCCACGGGCTCCGCCGGCTTTGGCGCGAGCGAAGCGGAGGGCAATTCAGGCGAGGCCGGCGGCTGCCGCTTCGGTCTTGCGGAACTCGAACGGCTTTTGTATACACACGGCGGTGGTGGTGGCGATGATGATAGGGAATCCTTCTGGGCTGGCCCGGTCACTTGCGAGCAAGAGGGCTTCGCGAACGGATTCCTCAGTACCTTGGACGAGCTTCATCGTCAGAGCAAGGAGGGAGATCTACAACAACAACAGCAGCTGAAGTGCCTCAGATGCACCTCGGATTGATGGAAGAGCCCATTGCGGAGCTCATCCGCCTCGCGGAGGAGGAGGCGTCGTCGGTCCGCCTCGCGGAAGAGCTGGACGAGGAGGAGCTGGAAGAGGAGGAAGAGGAGGAGGAGCTGGAAGAGGAGGAGGAGGCTGTCCACGCGGAGCGTAAACACTGGCGTTGCATGACGGCCCACTACAAGTACAGCAACAACAACCCCAGCCGCCACAGCAGCTACACCACCATCATCATCAGCACCAGACGCCTAAGTATAAAATCGAGCTACTCGCCGGTCGACTCTACCGCACCCCCCCTGGCTTCTGTGGGCGTGGCTGCAGCCTCCTCGTCATCCTCCTGCTCACCTGGTCACCCCTCTCAAGCCTCGAGTCATCGGCTGAGTTTTCAGGGTCCAGGAGATGGGGTCACCTGCACCCCAGCGCTTTACACCCAGCCCCAGTACCTGGCACAGCACACACGTTTCGACAAGGGCGACCTGTTATACGCCTGTGATGTAGCGGCACAAAGATAAAATACTCGCTGTCGCTCAAGTTCCACAAGCTCAAGCACACGGGCGAGAAGCCGTGCATGTGTAACGAGTGCGGCAAGATGTTCTCGTGCTCGGCTAACCTGTACTTTTTTACGTGTGCGTTTCACTGTGTGTACCTATGATATTTTAACGAGGGCAGTTCTCCTTCTGATGTATATCCAACTACTGTCCCTCCCGGACATATCAAGTGCCACACTCAACTCTACCACCGACTATGCTCGTGATTTCTCGTCGGTACTTGATGCTCCGTTTGCCACTAAATCTGCAAGTGAAACAGCTCATAGCCACTTCTACACTCCATCATTGGATCCTTTAAACCCTATCTATTACTTCACCAGCTTTCCTTCCAAACTTCATTCAGCTCTTTAAAATGTCGCCATCTGCAAGCTGCTGCTATTCGTCCAAGGTTCACCACTCTTCATCCTTTCACAGAAAATAGTGCAAATTATTCGTTCTACTTTTCTTATTTAAATGGGAGGTATTGAGCTTCACCCTGGTCCTAATGTAAATCACTCGTATAATTCTGTAGATTTCTGGTAGAAAATGTGTTCTACACATCAACATCAGAGGGCTTGTGATTAAATTTAGCTAACTAAAACTAGAAGTGGCAAATCTGGACTTGGACATTTTTTGCCTTGCAGAAACATTTCACTCCTGCTCAATGACTTGCAGATTACGATTGATAACTACAACCTTTTTCGGCTTGACCGAGGATCTAAAGGAGGTGGAATTGCCATTTATGTGCGTAGTACTATTGCATGTTCGCCAGCTCATTCAGTGTTGAAAAAAATATTGCTTTGAAGGTCTGGCTCTCAGAGTCTCTCCCTAATAATCAACAGCTATTGATAGTGTTCTGCAATAGACTGCCTAGTGCTAAGGATGTTGAAGCTGGGACTGCACCGTAGGAGCTTCTGTGTCACACTTAACTTCTAATTTAGCAATCTTTGGAAGAACGTAATCAATCAGGCTATGCGTTAACCGTGTGTTAACCGTGTGCTTTTTTTCGACGCGTGTGCGGCAACGGCGCATGGCCTAGAAATGTGACATGATTTGATCATTCGTCACCGTCGTGGCAGTCTCCTTCTTGACATACAGCAGCATGGCGTCATTGAGGTAGTGGGAGCCCATTGCGGTGCACAAACGCGTCTTGATGATTTTCAGGACGCTAAAGAAACGCTCAGCCGTGGCTGTCGCCACCGACAAACTCAGTATCAGCCGCAGCAATCGGTATACAAGGTGGTAGCCGGCCATCGCCCGGCCAGTCTGCACCAGCATGACCGATAGTTCAGGGAGCGCGCCGACAGTCTTCAATAGCTCGTCCTTCTCTATCTCCCTGTCGAAGTGGACCAGCTGCTGATCGAGAAGCATTAGGTCGATGTCAGGAAAGTCAATCATGTAAAACTTGTGGGCCAACTCCACGAGCTTGGTCGACATTGAACGAGGTGAACTGCTTGCGTGGAGAGATACATGCTGCTAGGCGGAGCATCTCCATCAACTCGGCGCTGAATCTGCAGGCAAACTCAGCCAGCATCTTGTCGATCGCTGCATGATCATTGGTGTTCATGTGCCCATCGTGACGAGGCCGGCCAGGTCGGACAAAGTTGGCGGTCATATCGGGCACGTTGATCTTGTGGGTCTCACAGAATCTCTGCACCTTGTGGAGCAGGTCGTCGTAGGTGGTAACGCACCTCCGTCAGCGTTTCGACGACGCCATCGACCAACCGCAACGCATTGACGATGTCCTGGTCCTTCGTTTGCAGCGCCTGCGACAGGTCATGCGTGATAAGCAGCATCTTCTCCATTAGGTGCAAGATGAACGCCAACTTGAACGTGCACGTGCCGTCAAGCAAGCGCATCGCCTCAAACCCGCTGCTCCGACTTGCTGCCGTTCATCTCCACATGCTGGATGATTTGCATTGTCGCGCCAAACATGTCGATCAAGTGATGCAGCGCGCGCCAGAACGACGACCAGCGCGTGTCGCCTGGGCACACCAATGCCGTCTCCTGGTTCAGGCCACGGCTCGTCTCGACCAGCAGCTCGTTGATTATCTCCATCACGATCTGCTGCGTGTTGATGAGATTGTCGTTCCGCTTGATGATGTCACTGACCAATGTGAAGAACAGGCCGATGTCGGGGACGCCATCCTTGCAAACAGCAACCAGCGCGAGTTGGAGCTTGCGCTCCCAGCAGTGCCCGTAATAGGCCAAATCGTTCAGCTGCTTCATCAGGGTTTGCAGGCCGTTGATCTCGCTGCTCATATTGGACGCACCATTGTAGGCCTGCCCGCGGCAGTTGGCGATCGGGCGACCGCGATTGATCTGCATGTCGACAATGGAATCGTGGAGCATGGGGGCGCACGTTTCGGTGACGTGCTTCAGGTCGACGAGACGCTCACGCAGCACGCCAGTCTTGATCTCAACGAAGTGGTTAATGACGGCCAGTAGCTCCTTCTTGCTCACATCACGCGTCTCGTCCACCATGATGCAGTAGAAGGCGTCGGCTTGTTCATCAACGAGGAGCTGTCGGACGATCTGGGCATGGGCGTGGATGAGGTCCTTCGGGATGTCGGGACTAGTCATCATAATATTCTGTGGGGCATTGTTGAGCGCGACGCAGGTCAGCTCGACGTCGCGTTTGCACAGGAACTGAAGCAGCGAGGAAATTACCGCAGTTGAGCGACTCGTCCGACTCATTGTGGCCCCGGCAGGCCAGCCCCTGCTTCATCAGAAATCAAATTGCATCGATCGATCCCTCCAACCGAGTCCGATTATCAGCGATCGCCTGGGCCGTCTGCTTCTCCAGGCCGTGCTTGCCCATGATGATGTGCATCTCCGTGTTCATCATGTTTCTGGCCTTCTGTACCGCCTGGTTGTGGAGCAACTGCACGCTGCCTTGATGTTTGAAAAGGCAGCAATTGCAGCCGCTCACCTTATTCCAGGTCGAGAACCCGTCCGAGGTTAATGCGTCCGAGCGATTGCGGGACGGGAAGAGAAAGCACGGGAAAGCAGTAGACCGACTCGTTGCGGAACGAGTACGAGCCAATCGTACGTCTCAAACCACGATGGCTGTGGGCGGCGCTTTTTTCACCTCATCATCTTTGACGGGTACAAGCTGCCATCCGACAAACAGGGGCATGGAACGAACCGGCCCTGCATCAGGTAGAAACGATGGATCTCGTTGACACTGTTCGGATCATACGTCGAAATAGCGGGTCTCGTCCCGGGATCCCGATCGACAACGCGCACCCCTGCGGGCAATGGCGCTGGAGGCGGGGAATTGGCTAGCATTTCTGCTTCCGATTCATCAGCTGCTGCCGTTGAAGACGAAGGATCAGGAGATCGCAACACGGTGATGCTGAACTGGAGGACGCTCTGGCAAACAACTCGTCGGGCGCTTCTGCAGCCATCGATCGAGGGTCGAATTCGAACCATGTGCGATCGGCATCATGCTAGCTCAAGGCAAATGCCTTCAGGGAAGTCGTGTACCGAATACACAACTTCGCACAATTCTGCGAGTCACATATAACTGCTTTGCCATTACGTATTGGCAATTATGGACTCGGACTATTGTCCTATCATCTCAGAGTCCCTGGCACATAATAATAATAATAATATGCCAAATAGTGGCAGTGGGGGTCGCAACATGCCGATTTATTACTAATAAACCCGAATGATCCGATCGAAATTAGGGATTTCGATCGGATCATTGGGGAGGCACGTGCCACCCCACCCCCCACTGGCTCCGCCACTGATTTTAACCTCCATTTTTCTGAAGCTGGTGACCTTTTTGATAATAAAAATGTATTGGGAGTAAACCCTGCTAATGCAATTTCTGACACCCCTGTAGAAACATTAAAAGAATTTAGTTTCCAGCCTATCCACGAAAATAATGTTCTGAAACATCTGTCCTACCTCTTCTGGGACAGATAGTATTCCTGCCTTTGCTCTGCGAACTATTGGTTACCTAATATACAAACCTATAGCCCATATTTTCAACCTGTCCATCGATGAAGCATCAGTACCTCTAGAATGGAAACATTCCTATGTTCATCCACTTCATGAAGGGGGTCCTAAAGATTATCCAAATAACTACCGACCGATCTCAATTTTATCCCCGTTGATGAAAATTACTGAACTACCAAATTAGCATATTCTTAGCTCTTTCGGTAAAGTCACGTTGAAGGGAAACAATAAGATAATAAAAAATATATAAAAAATTACAATTTTCACGACGTTTCGACCATAACACAAACGGTCGTCATCAGGTACTTTGTACACCTGATGACGACCGTTTGCGTTATGGTCGAAACGTCGTGAGAATTTTTATTGTTTTATATTTATTTTATTATTTTATTGTTTCCCTTCAACGTGACTTTACCGAAAGAGCTAAGAATATGAATTACTGCAGTCACGAAAGATTTAAATCAAGATACCAAATTAGCAGTTTCCTGTCCGCCAAGAATCTCTTGCATTGAAATCAATCTGGGTTCTGAAAAAAAACACCACATTTGCTACACTAGACTCTAAATCACATTAACAGTAGCATGCATAATAAGCAGTACTGCGCTAGTTTTTTTCTGGACTTGTCCCAAGCCTTTGATACAGTCGACCACAATTTTCTGCTTAGTAAACCAAGTTGCCTCTATTTCTCTTAACACGCAGTAGAATCTTGATTTGAAGCTTTCGTGACTGCAGGAATCAATACTCGTTGGTTTATTTTATACCTACGTGACTTTACCGAAAGAACCAAAGAGTACGCAGTAGAATGGTTAAAAAATAACCTCGCTTCTCACACCCAAACTGTATTCATAGATGGAGGTCAGTGTTAAGATAACAAAAGGGGTTCCACAGGGTTCCATCCTTGGCCCCCTCTTGTTCTCTTTTTATGTCAATAACTTGGGCACTGACCTGGATCATTCCAGGGTAAATCTGTTTGCAGATGACACGATTTTTCTGTTGGCTGCTCTCCGGATGACGTGGTTGCTAAGCTTCAGGGTGATTTCAACGAACTACAACATCAGCTAGTTGCTCTTAAACTACTGTATTCTAGTCAGCCACTGTGATAATACTGCACAAATTTAAGAATATAATAATGCAATATATTATAATCCAATTATATTATGATAAAATAAATTGGGCAAATAATTTCAATTACCACAAAGATATTACGCAACTATTCTCTGATATCTGAATCAAAACAACCTCGACCAAAAAAACTAATATAATTGTGCTCATTGCATCAGCTCAATGTTAAATTAAAAGCTGCAGGATGGCAAATTTTCAATGGTTTATTTTCCCAACAATGTAACTAAATAAAACACCAAATTTAAATCAACTATATAAAAAATAACTCCTATATAAAAAATAACTCCTATTTTTTTACACCACTGGCATTCAAATCACCATCGCAGTACTATATATATAAATAATTATCTTGAACTTCACAAACTTAACAAGTTAAATCCACTCGTGTCTAAATCAATACGTTTACGATGTTGTTGCCGCCAATTCTTTTTTTTAATTTGCCGCGAGAAAAAAAAGTTTCATCAAATACAACTCATAAGAGATCAACTTATCTTACCTGTAACTATGAGCAGATGCACACCAATTAACCCAAATTTACATAACCCCCGTACTGACGGGAAAGGGTGCAAGTGTGAACATTCTAAAACGAAGCCCTAATCACTTTATTTATTAAATTAGTTAAATAGTCTTTAAATATACAACTGTGAATATATTATCCATCATCAAACCAGTGCTTAATACCTATCATTAATATTAACTAACAGTAATACTAATTATTAAATAGTAATATTTCTCTATGTTTTAACGGAGCGGTAAATCAGTGTCTTACCTGTACAGTGATAATACGTTTTTCCCTTTTTTTCTGGCAACAAAACAGCTGTGTTAAGATGTTAAAACACCAAACTGAAACCTTTTTACAAGGAATCATATCTGCATTAACCACAATACTTGTGGTCTGAATACAAACAAAATACACACTCTGATAATATATGCATTGTCCTTGAAACTGATTGGCCCTCTGGTCTAACACCGTTTCAGACGAGGCTCAAAAGAAAGGTGTCTCTGGTGTGGACCAATCAGTTTCAAGGACAATCCATCATATTATCAGAGTATGTATTTTTATATTCTTGGTTCTTTCGGTAAAGTCACGTAGAAGGGAAACAATAAAACAATAAAAATATAAAACAATACAATTCTCACGACGTTTCGACTGCAACACAAGCAATCATCATCAGATGTGAAAACCACAACAAGAACATTTTCTTGTTGTGGTTTTCACAAAGAACCAAGAATATGAATCCCTGCAGTCACGAAAGCTTTAAATCAAAAAGTATGTATTTTGTTTGCGTTCTGACCACAGGTATTGTGGTTAATGCAGACATGATTCCTTGTAAAAAGGAATCAGTTTGGTATTTTAACATCTTAACACAGCTGTTTTGTTGCCAGAAAAAAGGGGAAAACCTCTTCTCATATTTTGGTACAGGTCCCATGAGTAGTGTAGTGTCCACACGAATGAGAATTTTTCCCCGCCCCCCACCGATGACGCGTGCGAAGTGGCTGATTACTGATCTATTACATAATTGCAATACCCCCCCCCCCCATCGCCTCTGATCTCGAACTTGGTGGGGTTCAACAATTATGACGTTATTCTGCACTATTGAAGACCGGACGCAGGTGGATGGCTTCACTATTCTTACAAATCGCATGAAGATGCTGGATGTAATTACCAGCGGAACGGCGTACTCAAATTTTTAACGTTGTGGATTCACTCTTCCAACACGCCGGTGGTACTGAAGAAGTAACTAATTGGCCGTGTCGGATTGGTGGAGGGTTGCGACACATTCATAAATAAACGCGATCTAACCCAAAAAAACCTTTATTATGAATAATACTGGTCACGAAAGCCTATGTGTTAAACTGACAGACACACATACAGACAACATTACTTTTATAGGTAATAAGAAGAAGATTTAAATTTCGATTTAAAGCTTTCGTGACAGCAATGATTCATCTTCTTTGGTTCTTTCGGTAAAGTCACGTAGAATGAGAATAAAATAATAAATTGATAGAATAAAATAACACAATAATATTCTCACGACGTTTCGGCCACAACACAAGCGGCCTTCATCAGGTGAAGGGACGAGACTGTCTGGTAGGACAGCGCTGGAGTGAAAGAGCCATGTTCAGATCACGGCCTTTAAGCTGTGTGAGAGGAACAAAGTGCCTTGATAAAGGAATTAGCATATAATTTAGCATTGAAATGGCTGAATGATTAGCTTGTGACTGGTCACAGAAATAGCTATGTTAAAAGTTAAAGCATACACATCCGCAGAGGCACCCCTTGATAAAGGGATTAGCATAGAATTTAGCATTGAAATAGCTAAGTTAAAGCATACACATCCGCAGAGGCACCCCTTGACAATGGAACTAATCACTCAGCTATTTCAATGCTAAATTCTATGCTAATTCCATTGTCAAGGGGTGCCTCTGCGGATGTGTATGCTTTAACTTAGCTATTTCAATGCTAAATTCTATGCTAATCCCTTTATCAAGGGGTGCCTCTGCGGATGTGTATGCTTTAACTTTTAACATAGCTATTTCTGTGACCAGTCACAAGCTAATCATTCAGCCATTTCAATGCTAAATTATATGCTAATTCCTTTGTCAAGGCGCTTTGTTCCTCTCACACATCTTAAAGGCCGTGATCTGAACGTGGCTCTTTCACTCCAGCGCTGTCCTACCAGACAGTCTCGTCCCTTCACCTGATGAAGGCCGCTTGTGTTGGGGCCGAAACGTCGTGAGAATATTATTGTGTTATTTTATTTTATCAATTTATTATTTTATTCTCATTCTACGTGACTTTACCGAAAGAACCAAAGAATAAGAAGAAGATGCTACAGGCCCCGCACTAACTTCACCCGATTCAAGAGCCGAATGGCTCACAGGGCTATCTCCATATATATCAAAGGCAAAGTTGTGAATGTGTGTGTCTGTTCAAAATGTTTAGCGTAGTTCCAGACATGCAACAAACTGGAAATTTGCCGTGTGGGTACTTTCCAGACTGTACACCATGCAAAAATGATAAAAATTACACTTTAGTTTTTGTTTGGGGGGGGGGGGAGCTCAATAATGCATATTTTTTTTGCACGGCAAGTGAGCTGTGACGTCAAATCTGTCACGTGACCCGCGCATGTGGAAGCGTAACGCATTGTAGTGTAGCGGTTAGCGCGCCGCGCTTCGCCTGGGACTTGGATTCACAATGCCCGGCCGCCTTTGTCCCGCCAGTGGCGATGTTCACACACCACAGCAGTTACTCGTTTAAGGCTGAGTCGACCTAGGGGAGGCCCAGGACCGGTTAAAATAATCGTCACCGGTGGTGGGCGTGAGCGGGAATCGAACTCGGGTAGCCAGGTTCATAGCGCAGCACGCTAACCACTACACTACAATGCGTTACGCTTCCACAAATAGACACAGATACACACACACACAGATACACACAAACACACACACAGATACACACAGACACACACACAGACAGAGATACACACAACAACAACCGCCATTCGCCACTAAGTGGCGGTGACGTCACCACGACGCTTGTGCCAGGCCATGTGCACCTTGAGGCCACGTGAAGTGTCGAACGCCCGCGGGCAGGTCACGGGGCAGACCCAAGTGCCACGGGTCGACGGACTAAGATGACTGAGATGACTGGCTGATGCACCACCTGCGCCCCCTACTGTGCCAACCTGCTGTGCTTTAGCCACCCGGCGCTCCGCTCGTTGTTGTGAGCATCGCTCCTCCGCCCTCCGTTGCCTCCAACTGCCCAATAGCGTCCTTCACGAGCCTCCTCCACAGAGGCCGATCTTGACACCGCTGGTACCAGTCATCGGCAAGTCCACTCAGCTCCACGTCCTCCTGTACCACATCACTCCATCTCTTCTCCAGCCCGTGCCGCGCCCGTTTAGCCCCCTCGATCCGGCCGAACAAAAGCTGTTTCAGCATGCGGTGGCTGGGCATGCGGGCTACATGACCCAGCCAATGCAGCCTTGCCTGCCGGAGGAGTTCACCGATGGGACCTTGCCCAGATCTTTCAAGGATTTGTGAGCTCCTCACACAATCCAGCCTGGTTAAACCCAGGATGGATCGTAGGCAGGCCAGCCTAAATGTTTCTAACCGGCGAAGATGTTCCATTAAGGGGGTCCACGTTTCGCAAGCGTAGAGAAGGGAGGGAATGACAATGGCTGAGAAGACCTAAAGTTTCGTGCGGAGCGACAGACCAGGTAGCTTCCACATAGCGTTACACAACCGATGAAAAGATATTGCCGCTCTACTGCTTCGGAGTGAGACCTCTGCTGTTAAACTGGAGCCGGTCATGAGCACACTGCCCAGGTATGGGAAACTCTCCACTCTCTCCACAACTGCTCCATCACCGATTGGGATTTGTGGGGGTGGAGTGTCCGATGGTACAAAATACCCAGGCAGGTGCTTAGTTTTGGTGGGGCTGATGGTAAGGCCCCATCTCTTAGTGGCACGCTCCAGTCTCAGCAGCAGCGTCTCCAACTCCTCCTCTGAATGAGCAGCTATTACCAAATCATCGGCATACATATCGTGGTTGAGCAATAGGGAGCCATCCCTTGACCGCACCCGGGCATCGATCAGCCTCCCATTATATCTATACCAAAGGGAGATTCCCCCGTACAGCTATTGAAGGCTTCACGAACTACGTGGTCAAAGTAGATGTTAAATAATGTGGGAGCCAGAGGACATCCCTGTCGCACCGCAAGGTGTACAGGGAATGGCTCTGACTCCCGGCCACGTAGTTTTACCCGGGCCCGCTCACCATCATGAAGGTCCTTAATGATCGTGAGCAGAGGGTCAGGGACTCCAAAAGCACGAAGAACAACACAGAGCCCAGGCCTACTGATGGTATCATAGGCCTTGACCAGGTCAATAAAGCAGAGATGTAGGTCTTGTTGGAATTCCCTACACCTCTGCTGTAGCAGACGGACAGAAAATATGGCATCTGTGCAGGACCGCCCTTTCCTGAAACCGCATTGGGGCTCCGCAAGTCTCTCCTCAGCGTGCCTGGCAAGGCGATGTTAAATAATCCTTGCCAGGACCTTACCTGGCACACTGAGGAGTGAGATGCCCCTGTAGTTATTACAGTCTGTGCGGTCCCCCTTCTTAAAGAGGGGGACCACCAGGGCATCCTTCCAATCCTGCGGAACCCGTCCAGTGGTCCAGATTGTTGTTATGATGTCATATAGGGCAGTCTGTGCACAAACGCCACCCTCCCTCAGCATGTCGCTTGGGAGATCGTCTCTACCCGGTGCCTTTCCTGGTCTCAGACTCCGGATCGCCTTCAGTACTTCCTCAACAGATGGCACCTCAGCCAGCCACTCACAGGGGATGACTTATTCCAATATTTGAGGCACTGCAGCCTCAAACACACACACACAGACACATATACATAGAAACACACACACAGACACACACAGACACAGATACACACAGACACAAAAAACAGACACACACACAGACACACAGATACACACACAGCGCGCTAACCGCTACACTACAATGCGTTACGCTTCCACGTGCGCGGGTCACGTGACAGATTTGACGTCACAGCTCACTTGCCGTGCAAAAATCTTTTCATTATTGTGCTACCCCCCCCCCCCCCCAAAAAAAAGAGTGTATTTTTATAATTTTTGCATGGTGTACAGTCTGGAAAGTACTCACATGACAAATTTCAAGTTTGTTGCATGTCGGGAAGTACGCTAAACATTTTGAACAGACAACACATATTCACAACTTTGCCTTTTATATATATGGAGATAGCCCTGTGAGCCACGCGGCTCTTGACTCTGGCGCAACCGCAACAAAACAAAAACACGAACAAGAAAAACATCTTAAAGTGACTACGCGCAACAGGAAAAATTCAGGAAAGAACATCAAAGCCTTCGTAGGAGAGTGCCGCTAACCACTGCGCCACCGCTCCACCATCCTTACCAACCACGATCGCAACACAGAACCACGCGGCTCCCATCCCTCGAGAGCCCAGGCACAGACGCGCTCCACTGCACGAGAAACCCTTCGGACAAGGCGCTCTAGAGGAGTTTTACACCCCATAGCTGCCACTGCTATTCATTGGCGTTAAATAAAATAAAATGTTTCGCTCCGGACGACCGCTGCAAAGTGTTATCTGTATTTTGATTTAGCGCGCTGATCTTAAAGGTGCATTGAAAAATTTGATACTCCGACTTGATGCTTTCTGTTGTTTGTGGAGTGACTCATGCAGCCAGCTATGGCTCTAGGATTTTGGTGTTACATGTTATTTATGTAGTTTATTGTAAAAAAAAAATCGGTCACAGTCCCTGTGATCACTGTTACGTTGAAATTATGGCTTTATTTTTTGGTGATTTGGAAAACGTTTTTTTGGTTTGGATATGTTTGTTTTGTTGTAGTACTTGAGTTAAACTGATGGCCTTAATTTAAGTTGTCTTGTGGTTGTTGTTGTAGTACTTGAGTTAGACTGATGGCCTTAATTTAAGTTGTCTTGTGGTTGTTGTTGCATGCCACTGGGATTTTTTTGCACGGTGCTTTTTTTCAGGAATATTTTTGCTGTTTTTTCTCTCCCCCATGGATTTTCTGTTTTGCACAGTCAACACGTAGTAGTTACTTTAAGATGTTTTTCTTGTTTTTGTTTGTTGTTTGTTGCGGTTGCAACCCGATTCAAGAGCCGAACGGCTCAAAAACAACACAAAAAATTAAAAATTTCACGACGTTTCGGCCACAACACAAGTGTGACTTTACCGAATAGAACCAAAGAGTATTTAAATCTAGAATAAAAATAAATAAAATGAACCTGAAACTCGTCGCGACCTCTGCCGGCCAGGGGCGCCCTCTGGCGGCCAGGGGCGCCCTCTGGCGGCCAGGGGCGCCCTCTGCCGGCCAGGGGCGCCCTCTGCCGGCCAGGGGCGCCCTCTGCCGGCCAGGGGCGCCCTCTGCCGGCCAGGGGCGCCCTCTGCCGGCCAGGGGCGCCCTCTGCCGGCCAGGGGCGCCCTCTGCCGGCCAGGGGCGCCCTCTGCCGGCCAGGGGCGCCCTCTGCCGGCCAGGGGCGCCCTCTGCCGGCCAGGTGCGCCCTCTGCCGGCCAGGTGCGCCCTCTGCCGGCCAGGGGCGCCCTATGCCGGCCAGGGGCGCCCTATGCCGGCCAGGGGCGCCCTCTGCCGGCCAGGGGCGCCCTCTGCCGGCCAGGGGCGCCCTCTGCCGGCCAGGGGCGCCCTCTGCCGGCCAGGGGCGCCCTCTGCCGGCCAGGGGCGCCCTCTGGCGGCCAGGGGCGCCCTCTGCCGGCCAGGGGCGCCCTCTGGCGGCCAGGGGCGACCTCTGCCGGCGGCCTCCCCCTCCTCCTCCTGCTGCTGTTGTTGTTGCAATGGCGGCTCACGCGAAGTTCCTCTCCCGCACGGTGATGGTGCAGGGCGGCAACGTGGACGCGGCCTACAAGCTGCTCAACAGGTGAAGGGGCTGAAGGGGGCTGACGGGGGGGGGAGGCTGACGGCGGGGGGGATAAGGGGGCCGGGGAACCCCACAAATGGGGCCCACAAGAAGAGGGGCGCCTCTAAGCCCGCGCTAGGCCACGGTGGCACCACGGAGTCCGCCGGGTCCGCCTCGTACCGCCTAATTCATCCCCTTGGTCCCCCTCGTAATTCATCCCCTTGGTCCCCCTCGACCTCCGGAGGCCGCCGGGGTTCCCTGGGACCGCCAAGACTTAAGCCTGGGACCCCTGCGGAACTCGACCCCGTCGTGAGATCGTCCGCACGGGCCTCGGGCCCTGTTGCCCTTGCGGGGCCGAGCCTCCTCCTCCACCCCGCGCTCAGTCAACCTTGGCGGGGTCTCTGTGGGAGCCTCTCTCGGTGGGAGTCTGTGGGTCTCCGTGTGAGTCTGTGGGTCTCCGTGTGAGTCTGTGGGTCTCCGTGCGAGTCTGTGGGTCTCCGTGCGAGTCTGTGGGTCTCCGTGCGAGTCTGTGGGTCTCCGTGCGAGTCTGTGGGTCTCCGTGCGAGTCTGTGGGTCTCCGTGCGAGTCTGTGGGTCTCCGTGCGAGTCTGTGGGTCTCCGTGCGAGTCTGTGGGTCTCCGTGCGAGTCTGTGGGTCTCCGTGCGAGTCTGTGGGTCTCCGTGCGAGTCTGTGGGTCTCCGTGCGAGTCTGTGGGTCTCCGTGCGAGTCTGTGGGTCTCCGTGCGAGTCTGTGGGTCTCCGTGCGAGTCTGTGGGTCTCCGTGCGAGTCTGTGGGTCTCCGTGCGAGTCTGTGGGTCTCCGTGCGAGTCTGTGGGTCTCCGTGCGAGTCTGTGGGTCTCCGTGCGAGTCTGTGGGTCTCCGTGCGAGTCTGTGGGTCTCCGTGCGAGTCTGTGGGTCTCCGTGCGAGTCTGTGGGTCTCCGTGCGAGTCTGTGGGTCTCCGTGCGAGTCTGTGGGTCTCCGTGCGAGTCTGTGGGTCTCCGTGCGAGTCTGTGGGTCTCCGTGCGAGTCTGTGGGTCTCCGTGCGAGTCTGTGGGTCTCCGTGCGAGTCTGTGGGTCTCCGTGCGAGTCTGTGGGTCTCCGTGCGAGTCTGTGGGTCTCCGTGCGAGTCTGTGGGTCTCCGTGCGAGTCTGTGGGTCTCCGTGCGAGTCTGTGGGTCTCCGTGCGAGTCTGTGGGTCTCCGTGCGAGTCTGTGGGTCTCCGTGCGAGTCTGTGGGTCTCCGTGCGAGTCTGTGGGTCTCCGTGCGAGTCTGTGGGCCTCCGTGCGAGTCTGTGGGTCTCCGTGCGAGTCTGTGGGTCTCCGTGTGTGAGTCTGTGGGTCTCCGTGTGTGAGTCTGTGGGTCTCTGTGTGAGTCTGTGGGTCTCTGTGGGAGCCTCTCGGTGGGAGTCTGTGGGTCTCTGTGTGAGTCTGTGGGTCTGTGTGAGTCTGTGGGTCTCTGTGTGAGTCTGTGGGTCTCTGTGTGAGTCTGTGGGTCTCTGTGTGAGTCTGTGGGTCTCTGTGTGAGTCTGTGGGTCTCTATGTGAGTCTGTGGGTCTCTGTGTGTGAGTCTGTGGGTCTCTGTGTGAGTCTGTGGGTCTCTGTGTGAGTCTGTGGGTCTCTGTGGGAGCCTCTCGGTGGGAGTCTGTGGGTCTCTGTGTGAGTCTGTGGGTCTGTGTGAGTCTGTGGGTCTCTGTGTGAGTCTGTGGGTCTCTGTGTGAGTCTGTGGGTCTCTGTGTGAGTCTGTGGATCTCTGTGTGAGTCTGTGGGTCTCTGTGTGAGTCTGTGGGTCTCTGTGTGAGTCTGTGTGAGTCGGCGGGTCTCTGTGTGAGTCTGTGAGTCTCTGTGTGAGTCTGTGGGTCTCTGTGTGAGTCTATGGGTCTCTGTGTGAGTCTGTGGATCTCTGTGTGAGTCTGTGGGTCTCTGTGTGAGTCTGTGGGTCTCTGTGTGAGTCTGTGGGTCTCTTTGTGGGTCTGTGGGTCTCGGTGTGAGTCTGTGGGTCTCTGTGAGTCTGTGGTTCTCTGTGTGAGTCTGTGGGTCTCTGTGTGAGTCTGTGGGTCTCTGTGTGAGTCTGTGGGTCTCGGTGGGAGTCTGTGGGTCTCTGTGTGAGTCTGTGGGTCTCTGTGTGAGTCTGTGGGCCCTTGAGTCGATGGGTCTCTGTGTGAGTCTGTGGGTCTCTGTGTGAGTCTGTGGGTCTCTGTGTGAGTCTGTGGGTCTCTGTGTGAGTCTGTGGGTCTCTGTGTGAGTCTGTGGGTCTCTGTGTGAGTCTGTGGGCCCTTGAGTCGATGGGTCTCTGTGTGAGTCTGTGGGTCTCTGTGTGAGTCTTTGGGTCTCTGAGTCTGTGGGTCTCTGTGTGAGTCTGTGGGTCTCTGAGTGAGTCTATGGGCCTCTGTGTAAGTCTATGGGTCCCTGTGTCTATGGGGGTATGTGTGAGTCTATGGGGGTATGTGTGAGTCTGTGCGGTTTCTGTGTGAGTTTGTGCGGTCTCTGTGTATGTCTGTGGGTCTCTGTGTGCGTCTGTGGGTCTCTGTGTGAGTCTGTGGGTCTCTGTGTGAGTCTGTGGACCCTTGAGTTGATGGGTCTCTGTGTGAGTCTGTGGGTCTCTGTGTGAGTCTTTGGGTCTCTGAGTCTGTGGGTCTCTGTGTGAGTCTGTGGGTCCTTAAGTCTATGGGTCTCTGTGTAAGTCTATGGGTCCCGTGTCTATTGGGGTATGTGTGAGTGTATGGGTCTCTGTGTGAGTCTGTGGGTCTCTGTGTGAGTCTATGGATTCCTGTGTGAGTCTGTGGGTCTCTGTGCGCGTCTATGGGTCTCTGTGTAAGTCTATGGGTCCATGTGTCTATGGTGGTCTGTGTGAGTCTATGGATCTCAGTGCGAGTTTGTGGGAGCCTCTCGGTGGGATCTGTGGGTCCCTGTAGGTCCCTGTTTAGTCTATGGGTCCCTGTACGTGTGGATCTCTGTGCGAGTCTAAGGGCCTCAGTGTAAGTCTGTCGGTCTCTGTGTGTCTGTGGGTCTCTGTGTGAGTCTATGGGTCCATGTGTCTATGGTGGTCTGTGTGAGTCTATGGATCTCAGTGCGAGTTTGTGGGAGCCTCTCGGTGGGATCTGTGGGTCCCTGTAGGTCCCTGTTTGAGTCTATGAGTCCCTGTACGTGTGGATCTCCGTGGGAGTCTACGGGCCTCAGTGTAAGTCTGTCGGTCTCTGTGTGTCTGTGGGTCTCTGTGCGAGTCTGTGGGTCCCTTTGTGAGTCTATGGGTCTCTGGGTCTGTCGGTCTCTGTGAGAGTCTATGGGTCTCTGTAAGTCTGTGGATCTCTGTGCGAGTCTATGGGTCTCTGTGTGTCTGTGGGTCTCTGTGTGTCTATGGGTCTCTGTGCGAGTCTATGGGTCTCTGTGTAAGTCTGTGGGTCTCTGTGCGAGTCTATGGGTCTCTGTGTAAGTCTGTGGGTCTCTGTGTGTCTCTGGGTCTCTGTGTAAGTCTATGGGTCTCTGTAAGTCTGTGGGTCTCTGTGAGTCTATGGGTCTCTGTGCGAGACTATGGGTCTCTGTGTAAGTCTGTGGGTCTTTGTGTGTCTGTGGGTCTCTGTGCGAGTCTGTGGGTCCCTTTGTGAGTCTATGGGTCTCTGGGTCTGTCGGTCTCTGTGTGAGTCTGTGGATCTCTGTGCGAGTCTGTGGGTTTCTGTGCAAGTCTCTGGATCTCTGTGCGAGTTTGTGGGTCTCTGTGTTAGTCTGTGGGTCTCTGTGTGAGTCTGTGGGTCTCTGTGTGAGTCTGTGGGTCTCTGTGTGAGTCTGTGGGTCTCTGTGTGAGTCTGTGGGTCTCTGTGTGAGTCTGTGGGCCCTTGAGTCGATGGGTCTCTGTGTGAGTCTGTGGGTCTCTGTGTGAATCTGTGGGTCTCTGTGTGAGTCTGTGGGTCTCTGTGTGAGTCTTTGGGTCTCTGAGTCTGTGGGTCTCTGTGTGAGTCTGTGGGTCTCTGTGTGAGTCTGTGCGCCTCTGTGTAAGTCTATGGGTCCCTGTGTCTCTGGGGGTATGTGTGAGTCTATGGGTCTCTGTGTGAGTCCGTGCGGGTTCTGTGTGAGTTTGTGCGGTCTCTGTGTATGTCTGTGGGTCTCTGTATGAGTCTGTGGGTCTCTGTGTGAGTCTGTGGGTCTCTGTGTGAGTCTGTGGACCCTTGAGTCGATGGGTCTCTGTGTGAGTCTGTGGGTCTCTGTGTGAGTCTGTGCGCCTCTGTGTAAGTCTATGGGTCCCTGTGTCTCTGGGGGTATGTGTGAGTCTATGGGTCTCTGTGTGAGTCCGTGCGGGTTCTGTGTGAGTTTGTGCGGTCTCTGTGTATGTCTGTGGGTCTCTGTATGAGTCTGTGGGTCTCCGTGCGAGTCTGTGGGTCTCCGTGCGAGTCTGTGGGTCTCCGTGCGAGTCTGTGGGTCTCCGTGCGAGTCTGTGGGTCTCCGTGCGAGTCTGTGGGTCTCCGTGCGAGTCTGTGGGTCTCCGTGCGAGTCTGTGGGTCTCCGTGCGAGTCTGTGGGTCTCCGTGCGAGTCTGTGGGTCTCCGTGCGAGTCTGTGGGTCTCCGTGCGAGTCTGTGGGTCTCCGTGCGAGTCTGTGGGTCTCCGTGCGAGTCTGTGGGTCTCCGTGCGAGTCTGTGGGTCTCCGTGCGAGTCTGTGGGTCTCCGTGCGAGTCTGTGGGTCTCCGTGCGAGTCTGTGGGTCTCCGTGCGAGTCTGTGGGTCTCCGTGCGAGTCTGTGGGTCTCCGTGCGAGTCTGTGCGTCTCCGTGCGAGTCTGTGGGTCTCCGTGCGAGTCTGTGGGTCTCCGTGCGAGTCTGTGGGTCTCCGTGCGAGTCTGTGGGTCTCCGTGCGAGTCTGTGGGTCTCCGTGCGAGTCTGTGGGTCTCCGTGCGAGTCTGTGGGTCTCCGTGCGAGTCTGTGGGCCTCCGTGCGAGTCTGTGGGTCTCCGTGCGAGTCTGTGGGTCTCCGTGTGTGAGTCTGTGGGTCTCCGTGTGTGAGTCTGTGGGTCTCTGTGTGAGTCTGTGGGTCTCTGTGGGAGCCTCTCGGTGGGAGTCTGTGGGTCTCTGTGTGAGTCTGTGGGTCTGTGTGAGTCTGTGGGTCTCTGTGTGAGTCTGTGGGTCTCTGTGTGAGTCTGTGGGTCTCTGTGTGAGTCTGTGGGTCTCTGTGTGAGTCTGTGGGTCTCTATGTGAGTCTGTGGGTCTCTGTGTGTGAGTCTGTGGGTCTCTGTGTGAGTCTGTGGGTCTCTGTGTGAGTCTGTGGGTCTCTGTGGGAGCCTCTCGGTGGGAGTCTGTGGGTCTCTGTGTGAGTCTGTGGGTCTGTGTGAGTCTGTGGGTCTCTGTGTGAGTCTGTGGGTCTCTGTGTGAGTCTGTGGGTCTCTGTGTGAGTCTGTGGATCTCTGTGTGAGTCTGTGGGTCTCTGTGTGAGTCTGTGGGTCTCTGTGTGAGTCTGTGTGAGTCGGCGGGTCTCTGTGTGAGTCTGTGAGTCTCTGTGTGAGTCTGTGGGTCTCTGTGTGAGTCTATGGGTCTCTGTGTGAGTCTGTGGATCTCTGTGTGAGTCTGTGGGTCTCTGTGTGAGTCTGTGGGTCTCTGTGTGAGTCTGTGGGTCTCGGTGGGAGTCTGTGGGTCTCTGTGTGAGTCTGTGGGTCTCTGTGTGAGTCTGTGGGCCCTTGAGTCGATGGGTCTCTGTGTGAGTCTGTGGGTCTCTGTGTGAGTCTGTGGGTCTCTGTGTGAGTCTGTGGGTCTCTGTGTGAGTCTGTGGGTCTCTGTGAGTCTGTGGGTCTCTGTGTGAGTCTGTGGGCCCTTGAGTCGATGGGTCTCTGTGTGAGTCTGTGGGTCTCTGTGTGAGTCTGTGGGTCTCTGTGAGTCTGTGGGTCTCTGTGTGAGTCTGTGGGCCCTTGAGTCGATGGGTCTCTGTGTGAGTCTGTGGGTCTCTGTGTGAGTCTTTGGGTCTCTGAGTCTGTGGGTCTCTGTGTGAGTCTGTGGGTCTCTGAGTGAGTCTATGGGCCTCTGTGTAAGTCTATGGGTCCCTGTGTCTATGGGGGTATGTGTGAGTCTATGGGGGTATGTGTGAGTCTGTGCGGTTTCTGTGTGAGTTTGTGCGGTCTCTGTGTATGTCTGTGGGTCTCTGTGTGCGTCTGTGGGTCTCTGTGTGAGTCTGTGGGTCTCTGTGTGAGTCTGTGGACCCTTGAGTTGATGGTTCTCTGTGTGAGTCTGTGGGTCTCTGTGTGAGTCTTTGGGTCTCTGAGTCTGTGGGTCTCTGTGTGAGTCTGTGGGTCCTTAAGTCTATGGGTCTCTGTGTAAGTCTATGGGTCCCGTGTCTATTGGGGTATGTGTGAGTGTATGGGTCTCTGTGTGAGTCTGTGGGTCTCTGTGTGAGTCTATGGATTCCTGTGTGAGTCTGTGGGTCTCTGTGCGCGTCTATGGGTCTCTGTGTAAGTCTATGGGTCCATGTGTCTATGGTGGTCTGTGTGAGTCTATGGATCTCAGTGCGAGTTTGTGGGAGCCTCTCGGTGGGATCTGTGGGTCCCTGTAGGTCCCTGTTTAGTCTATGGGTCCCTGTACGTGTGGATCTCTGTGCGAGTCTAAGGGCCTCAGTGTAAGTCTGTCGGTCTCTGTGTGTCTGTGGGTCTCTGTGTGAGTCTATGGGTCCATGTGTCTATGGTGGTCTGTGTGAGTCTATGGATCTCAGTGCGAGTTTGTGGGAGCCTCTCGGTGGGATCTGTGGGTCCCTGTAGGTCCCTGTTTGAGTCTATGAGTCCCTGTACGTGTGGATCTCCGTGCGAGTCTACGGGCCTCAGTGTAAGTCTGTCGGTCTCTGTGTGTCTGTGGGTCTCTGTGCGAGTCTGTGGGTCCCTTTGTGAGTCTATGGGTCTCTGGGTCTGTCGGTCTCTGTGAGAGTCTATGGGTCTCTGTAAGTCTGTGGATCTCTGTGCGAGTCTATGGGTCTCTGTGTGTCTGTGGGTCTCTGTGTGTCTATGGGTCTCTGTGCGAGTCTATGGGTCTCTGTGTAAGTCTGTGGGTCTCTGTGCGAGTCTATGGGTCTCTGTGTAAGTCTGTGGGTCTCTGTGTGTCTCTGGGTCTCTGTGTAAGTCTATGGGTCTCTGTAAGTCTGTGGGTCTCTGTGAGTCTATGGGTCTCTGTGCGAGACTATGGGTCTCTGTGTAAGTCTGTGGGTCTTTGTGTGTCTGTGGGTCTCTGTGCGAGTCTGTGGGTCCCTTTGTGAGTCTATGGGTCTCTGGGTCTGTCGGTCTCTGTGTGAGTCTGTGGATCTCTGTGCGAGTCTGTGGGTTTCTGTGCAAGTCTCTGGATCTCTGTGCGAGTCTGTGGGTCTCTGTGTTAGTCTGTGGGTCTCTGTGTGAGTCTGTGGGTCTCTGTGTGAGTCTGTGGGTCTCTGTGTGAGTCTGTGGGGCTCTGTGTGAGTATGTGGGTCTCTGTGTGAGTCTGTGGGCCCTTGAGTCGATGGGTCTCTGTGTGAGTCTGTGGGTCTCTGTGTGATTCTGTGGGTCTCTGTGTGAGTCTTTGGGTCTCTGAGTCTGTGGGTCTCTGTGTGAGTCTGTGGGTCTCTGTGTGAGTCTGTGGGCCTCTGTGTAAGTCTATGGGTCCCTGTGTCTATGGGAGTATGTGTGAGTCTATGGGTCTCTGTGTGAGTCCGTGCGGGTTCTGTGTGAGTCTTTGGGTCTCTGAGTCTGTGGGTCTCTGTGTGAGTCTGTGGGTATCTGTGTGAGTCTGTGGGCCTCTGTGTAAGTCTATGGGTCCCTGTGTCTATGGGGGTATGTGTGAGTCTATGGGTCTCTGTGTGAGTCCGTGCGGGTTCTGTGTGAGTTTGTGCGGTCTCTGTGTATGTCTGTGGGTCTCTGTGTGAGTCTGTGGGTCTCTGTGTGAGTCTGTGGGTCTCTGTGAGTCTGTGGGTCCTTGAGTCTATGGGTCTCTGTGTAAGTCTATGGGTCCCTGTGTCTATGGGGGTATATGTGAGTCTATGGGTCTCTGTGTGAGTCTGTGGGTCTCTGTGTGAGTCTATGGATCCCTGTGTGAGTCTGTGGGTCTCTGTGTAAGTCTATGGGTCCCTGTGTCTATGGTGGTCTGTGTGAGTCTATGGATCTCAGTGCGAGTTTGCGGAAGCCTCTCGGTGGGATCTGTGGGTCCCTGTAGGTCCCTGTTTGAGTCTATGGGTCCCTGTACGTGTGGATCTCTGTGCGAGTCTGAGCCTCAGTGTAAGTCTGTCGGTCTCTGTGTGTCTGTGGGTCTCTTTGAGAGTCTATGGGTCTCTGTGAGAGTCTATGGGTCTCTGTGCGAGTCTATGGGTCTCTGTGCGAGTCTATGGGTCTCTGTGCGAGTCTATGGGTCTCTGTTTAAGTCTGTGGGTCTCTGTGTGTCTGTGGGTCTCTGCGTAAGTCTATGGGTCTCTGTGTAAGTCTGAGCCTCAGTGTAAGTCTGTCGGTCTCTGTGTGTCTGTGGGTCTCTGTGAGAGTCTATGGGTCTCTGTGCGAGTCTATGGGTCTCTGTGCGAGTCTATGGGTCTCTGTTTAAGTCTGTGGGTCTCTGTGTGTCTGTGGGTCTCTGCGTAAGTCTATGGGTCTCTGTGTAAGTCTGTGGGTCTCTGTGAGTCTATGGGTCTCTGTGCGAGTCTATGGGTCTCTGTGTAAGTCTGTGGGTCTTTGTGTGTCTGTGGGTCCCTTTGTGAGTCTATGGGTCTCTGGGTCTGTCGGTCTCTCTGTGAGTCTATGGATCCCTGTGTGTGTCTATGGGTCTCTGTGTGAGTCTGTGGGTCTCTGTGCGAGTCTGTGGGTCTCTGTGCGAGTCTGTGGGTCTCTGTGTAAGTCTGTGGGTCTCTGTGTGTCTGTGGGTCTCTGTGCGAGTCTGTGGGTCCCTTTGTGAGTCTATGGGTCTCTGGGTCTGTCGGTCTCTGTGAGAGTCACTGGGTCTCTGTAAGTCTGTGGGCCCCTGTGGGGGTCCGTCTCTGTCTTCACGCTCGTGTCCACGTACGGTGGCTCGCCAATGGGGGTGTAAAGTCCCATATACGGCCCACGAGATGGAACAGCTTCCCTACCCCTGCCCCGATGATCCCAGACTCCCTGAACCCCCCCCCCCCCAATCTCCTACCCCCCCCCTCCCCTTAATCCCGTGCCGTGGGTCCCGTGTCGCCACCGCAGGATCCTGACGCACGACCGGGTGCTGGAGGACGCTCGGCGGCGCCGCTACTTCGAGAAGCCGTGCCGCCAACGCCAGCGCAAGAGCTTCGAGGCTTGCAAGCGCATCTACGACACGGACATGGCGCGCCGCCTCGCCTTCGTGTCCCGCAAGAGCGGCCTCGACCCCTGGGTGGGCTGCTGAGGCTTCGCAAGCCGACCCCTGCCGCTCTTCCCG
The DNA here is from genome assembly GCF_048934315.1 of Petromyzon marinus. Classification (NCBI taxonomy): domain Eukaryota; kingdom Metazoa; phylum Chordata; class Hyperoartia; order Petromyzontiformes; family Petromyzontidae; genus Petromyzon; species Petromyzon marinus. The sequence continues at coordinate 2,608,956 of NC_133723.1, forward strand.
CCCCCTCCCCCCCCCATCGCCCGCGGTGACATCTGGCGCCCGGCGTTGGCAACTTCCCGAAAGCGGGAAATGTTGCCACGACGATCCTCCGACAACGTTGCGAGATGGACCCCTGCGACAGCCCTCGACAGATGTCACGGGAAAAACTCAAATGTCTCATCGCCGTCGTCGGGGGATGTGGTCGATCCACGGGCTCGATGTTTATTTTTTTATCCGTGCGTTTATTTGTTGTCCTTCGCCCGCAGCCTCCGGCTGCGTTAACGGCGCGGCAGAAGTTCAACGTGCGTAGCAGTGAAGGTTGTGTCACGTAAACAGAACGTGCCGATCCGTTACTAGTACAGCAACGTCGGTGTGTTGGTGAGCAAATACACAACATTTACGATGCGAGTGCGACGTTTAAAGTTCAACATGCGTACGCTTGACGGAGGCCTCCCCCCCCCCCACACACATCCGACCCACCCCAAACCGCCGCCGCCTCTTCCGAGCCTCTGCTGCAACACCACACGCACCCCTAGCGCCTGGCAGGAGCCGATTCCATCATGGGTGGCCCGAGACGGTCTGGCAGTCGAGCGAGCGTTACAACCCCCCCCCCCGTACACGGTTACAGGATCCCTGGACGTACGTCGGGGATCGCTCGTACATCTGCACAATGTCCTCGGGCCCAGAATGTCGCTGTAGCGAGGCCTTCGTGAATCTGTGGGCCTCTGTGGGAGTCTAGCAATGTTGGAAGCACGGTCTGGCAGAAGGAAGCGATGGCTTGGCCCTTTTTGCCCCATTCCCCTTTCGCCAGCTGTAGTGGAGTTGTGCCCCACCCCCAGCTGGGTGTAGAGCGAATGAGATGGGGGCGGGGGGGAGATAGGATTTCACCTTCCTCGCTGCAGACGCCCTTCTGTTGTCAGGGTCAAAGGGTCAAATCAATGGCGTTGCTTCCTTCTCGAAGATCCTGCAGCTGTTGTAGAATTGTCGTATGTCCTCCCCCCTGCAAGTCTAATAAAGTGTCGAACAAACTGGGTTTAGGTTTTTTTGGGGAGTTATAGTTGGCACGTCCTTCAAGGAGTGCTCGTAGAGTCTGGTGATGACGCTAGTTGTAATTACTGGCGAAACGTCTGATTGGCAAATATGGCTTGGCTCTCCAACACACAACCGGTGCGCTGTACTCGTAACGAATTGGCACGTTCTGTTTCCGTGACAAGACTTGCTAATTGGCTGTGTCGGGTGGTGGCGAGTTTTAACGACATTTTCGCGATCTAACCCCCCAAAAAAAACCTGTATTATGGACCAGTGTCTGGCTTTAGGTCTTCTCTTCACCTTGGTTGGTACCCTATGGGTGCCACTCCAGTGCCCGTCTCGGTCACCTGCCCTCGTTGATCCTGCGTGCGTCTCATCTGGTCCACCTCCCCGATTCCACACCCATCTCCTTCCGCACGTACGAACGTCCGAGTCCCTTACCCTATTCCGCCCTGAAAAATTCGAACCCGTCTCTCCGCTCTGGAGTCGGGTCAAGGAGGGCAGCATCGAAGGTCATGTGGGCCCCCCCCGTGTCTGTCGCGCGTTTGTATCCAGGCTGTTGCCCATAATGTTGTGTTTTAATAACTTATAAATAAAAGCACATTGACAAACCCTCTGCGGCGTGCCCGACATTGCACTGCCAGTTAAGAACAGGCCGCAAGCGCGGAGTCGACGGGGCAAAGCGGCGGAGGCGAAGCCACGCCCGCCGGGTAATTGTTGCTCTGGGTTGTGGTTGCGCCAAGGTTTTGGGCAACCTTGAAGGATGAATGTGTGGGGTCCACAATTCGCCGTTTGTTGGGTCCCGCATAGCAAACGCCACACCGAATCCTCTTCACGAGTTGGCGTGCATCGCCGCCACCCTCGTCGAGGACGGGGCGAACCGTGGCGACGCTGCACGCGGCTTGGATGAAATTCGGCACCGTGCAGGCAGCAGCGAGGGTTGGTGGAGCGTGCGAGTGTTGTGAAACTCCCTTTCCACGTGGGTCGAGGAGGAGTTGTACCCTGGCTCTGTAAGGAGAATGCGGTTATCGTAAAAACGTGGACCTCACCCGTTCCCTCTATGGGGTAGTTTTTTTTTTTTAAATCCGGCTTCCTGAATGCAAACACTGATTAAGTGGACTTGGAAACACCTTAATGTAGAGGACTGCAGAGCTTGGGCAGTTGTTGGTGCCGGCCCATCGCGTGACTGCTGTCTGTGGATGCTTTCTCGTTGAGAGCGAGCAAATCCTGTGCCGTGTGGCAATATCGTTACAAGTCGACATTGTGTTTTTGCTGCTGCTGCTGTGTAAACACTTTCAACCGCGGCTGAAAAGCTTTGAAAAAAAAAAGGCAGGCAGACCGGTCGAGATAAAATCGGCAGCTGCCCTCACTGCACTTTCACGCTGGGGCATTGAGAAAGCTCTGCAGGTGAAGGGGATGAGGGAGGTAAAGGGGGGGGGGGCGGTCCCCATCTTGTTCCACCGTACAGCTCCTCCCCCCCCTCCCCCCGCCTCGACGCGTTTAAGGTTTGGCAACGAGGTCCGACGTTTCGCTCCACGTGCCGGCCAGGCGCCAGCTTCTTCTCGTTCACCTTCGGGAACCGAATCGAACCGCGTGCACGCGCACGTTCCTTCCCTCGATCTGGGCAACCCCACCGCCACGCGGCACGTCGGTGAGCCGTGTCCCAACCGGGCACCCGGGACGCCGGCCTCGCGGCCGCGCACGTACAGAAACGCAGGCGGGAAGCGCGTGTGACTCTTTATTATGTGCTTATTACGTTTAGCAGCAGCAAACGACGATGGGTGGGAGCCGCGCCGGCCGGCCACGATAAACAAGCGCTTCGTACAAGCTTTCACCCCGTTCGCCGGATCCACGGAGTCGCAAGTGGACTCTTTATCATCATCGCAGAGTTCCATTTAAAAATGAGCTCCATGCCACCTACCCCCCCCCCCAAAAAGCATATACATGTGTGTATATATACACACACACACACTGGGTGCTTCAAAAAGATGTTAACACTTACATGGGACTATCGTTTCTAGATTTGAAGCTTTCGTGACTGCAAGGATCCATACTCTTTGGTTCTATTCGGTAAAGTCACGTAGGTAAAAAAATAAAACAAAAATCACGTTTCATTCCAATGCTGTCCTCGTGACAGCACGGTCCCTTCACCTGATGAAGGCCACTTGTGTTGTGGCCGAAACTTCGTGATTTTTGTTGTTTTATTTTTTACCTACGTGACTTTACCGAATAGAACCAAAGACCAGGGACTATCGTTTTTAAATAGAAAAAAGAACGTGATAACAAAAGTGATGTTAATAGCTTCCGAAAGTCAAAGAGTGTCTCCCACTTGTTTGCCATCGTTGCCAACGCGTGGCCTGGAATCTTCTCCAGGTGGTCTCCAGAGCCCGGAGGTGGCAGCACGTGTCACGTGGTGTTGTTGCAAATTCTCAGAAGCGTTAACATTTTTGTTGAAGCACTCTGTATATAAACAGATATTTTCAATAAGTTAGGGGGGAGGGGGGGAGCATGCACACGCATGGATTCTGTAACGATTTACAACCGTGAATCAACGCCTTCGGGAAACATTCTCAAGACGTGGGGGAAGACGGTTAGGGGCGAAGCTGCACCGGCACTAGGGGCGTCAACCAAGAGACGGAGCGAGAGGAATGCTGTGGAACGACTTGGGAGGGGAGGGGGGAGGGAGGGGAGGGAGGGGAGGGAAGGAGGGAGGGGAGTGAGGGAGGGAGTGAGGGAGGGAGTGAGGGGAGTGGAGCCAAGACCTGGCACTGCACGGACCACTGGAGGAGGCCGTCACCATTGCTCACAGCGGCGAATGTTTGAACCGGTCCTGGGCCCTCCCCTTAAGCCGACTCGGCCTCAAATGAGTACCTGGTGCGGTATTTAAACACCAGCACTGGGGGTGTTGTTGGCCACCCACCCCGCCGTGTGCCACAGTGCCGGCCTACGTAGGCGCTCGCTCACTCGCAGCACTTGCCCCAAACGGTCTGCTCAGGGCCATTGGGGGGGGGGGGGGGGGTGGGGGATTCCATCTTTATATCACAAAAGTGCCCTTTTGTTGTTGGGTTGAGGTTCCCTCCTGGATCCCGGGATAAACGGCGCTCGCCCCGTGTTTTCGTCACAGCACGACGAGGAGTGGAATGATGGCGGCGGAAATGAAATGAACTGAGGTCTCGTTACGGGAAGGGGGCGAGTGACGTTTATCCCCTTGCAGATTAAAGCGACGGCACGGTGGGGGTGGGGAGTAGTGGGGGGCAGTAATGGTGCGGAGGAGGGGGGGGTGGGGAGTAGTGGTGGGGGGGCGGTGGGGGGGGAGGCGGCTGGGGCTGATTGCTCTGGTCCAGGCCACTCCACCGCCGGCGGCGGCGCCACCGCCGGCGGCACCAGCGGCGGCGACAAAGACGAAACTCGCGGAGTTTGGCAACATCACCGAGCTGCGTCACGCCAGCTACGAGCAACCACGCACGCGACGCTTCTCACGCGACGCGGCCTCCGTGCCCACGGGAGCGTGGGGGGGCCCGACCTCGCGGATAGACACGGGAAAGGCCCCCGGGGCCTCCCCCTCCCTCTGGACCCCGGCGCGACACGGCACGAGGATTGTGCGTTTCAGACGCGAAGGATTCCGACGTCGCGCGGACGGCGCGGCGTTTGAAACGGAGAGGACCGAAAGTTCAAACGGCTCTGGAATTGGCGTGGAAGGACGGCGTCAGGCAAGCAGCGTGGCCCCTGCGCAACGGAAGTTTGCTTAAGACGACGACGGCGCGTGGCGGCCACCTTTAGGGAGGCCGGAAACGTGACGGACGAGCACCTGCTCGGTGTGCGTGCGTGCGTCTGTCTGCACGTGCGTCTGCACGTGCGTTTGCACGTGCGTCTGGACGTGCGTCTGCACGTGCGTCTGCACGTGCGTCTGCACGTGCGTCTGCACGTGCGTCTGCACGTGCGTCTGCACGTGCGTCTGCACGTGCGTCTGCACGTGCGTCTGCACGTGCGTCTGTCTGCACGTGCGTCTGCACGTGTGTATGCGTGCGTCTGCACGTGTGTATGCGTGCGTTCGCACGTGTGTGCGTACATGTGCGTACATGTGTGTGCATGTGCATGCACGTGTGTGTACGTGTGTGCGCGAAAATAAACAATTGCCGGAAATGCAAAGAGTAGTAGACGATCGGCAACCACCGGTACACCCTGGACCACCGCCGGCACAGCCCAGGCCAGCTCTCCTCCTCCTCAGCTTTGGTGGCGGCGGCCGGCCGGCCGGTCGGCCGGCCGGCCTTATCAGTAACCATGGGGCATGCAGGAAACTCGGGGCCCTCCACGCGCGGTGGGAACGTGGCGGCGGCAGCGGCGGCGAGGCCGACGTTACTCCATGTCCTTGACGCGGCTGCAGATCTCGGCCGTGAACTCGGAACACTTGGCCTTCCCTCCCAGGTCTCCCGTGAGCACCTGGGGCACGGGACGCGCGGCGAGGGGCGTGGGGGGCGGGGGGGGGGTAACAGTGCAGAACCGTCCGATCCTTCCGCAAACCAGTCCGGGTTTTACAAATCAACGGAATCGAGAGCGCGCTTCCTTTGGGGGACTTGCCTCTCCCCCCTCTCCCCCTCTCCCCCTCTCATCTCACTCTCCTCTCTCTCCCCCTCTCATCTCACTCTCCTCTCTCTCCCCTCTCATCTCACTCTCCTCTCTCCCCTCTCATCTCACTCTCCTCTCTCTCCCCTCTCATCTCACTTTCCTCTCCCCTCTCATCTCACTCTCCTCTCTCTCCCCCCTCTCATCCCACTCTCCTCTCTCTCCCCCCTCTCATCTCACTCTCCTCTCTCTTCCCCTCTCATCTCACTCTCCCCTCTCATCTCACTCCCCCCTCTCCCCCTCTCATCTCACTCTCCTCTCTCATCTCACTCTCCCCCCTCTCTCCCTCTCATCTCACTCTCCTCTCTCTTCCCTCTCATCTCACTCTCCCCCCCTCTCCCTCTCTCATCTCACTCCTCTCTCTGCCCCTCTCATCTCACTCTCCTCTCTCTCCCTCTCATCTCACTCTCCTCTCTCTCCCCTCTCATCTCACTCTCCCCCCTCTCCCCCTCTCATCTCACTCTCCTCTCTCTCCCCCTCTCATCTCACTCTCCCCCCTCTCCCCCTCTCATCTCACTCTCCCCCCTCTCCCCCTCTCATCTCACTCTCCTCCCTCTCCCCCTCTCATCTCACTCTCCCCCCTCTCCCCCTCTCATCTCACTCTCCTCTCTCTCCCCTCTCATCTCACTCTCCTCTCTCTCCCCCTCTCATCTCACACTCCCCCCTCTCCCCCTCTCATCTCACTCTCCTCTCTCTCCCCTCTCATCTCACTCTCCCCCATCTCCCTCTCTCATCTCACTCTCCTCCCTCTCCCCCCTCTCATCTCACTCTCCTCCCTCTCCCCCTCTCATCTCACTCTCCCCCTCCCCCCCTCTCTCATCTCACTCCCCTCTCTCCTCACTCTCCCCCCTCTCCCCCTCTCATCTCACTCTCCCCCCTCTCCCCCTCTCATCTCACTCTCCTCTCTCTCCCCCTCTCATCTCACTCTCCCCCTCTCATCTCACTCTCCTCCCTCTCCCCCTCTCATCTCACTCTCCCCCCTCTCCCCCTCTCATCTCACTCTCCTCTCTCTCCCCTCTCATCTCACTCTCCTCTCTCTCCCCCTCTCATCTCACTCTCCCCCCTCTCCCCCTCTCATCTCACTCTCCTCTCTCTCCCCCTCTCATCTCACTCTCCCCCCTCTCCCCCTCTCATCTCACTCTCCTCTCTCTCCCCTCTCATCTCACTCTCCTCTCTCTCCCCCTCTCATCTCACTCTCCCCCCTCTCCCCCTCTCATCTCACTCTCCTCTCTCTCCCCTCTCTCCCCTCTCATCTCACTCTCCCCCCTCTCCCTCTCTCATCTCACTCTCCTCCCTCTCCCCCCTCTCATCTCACTCTCCTCCCTCTCCCCCTCTCATCTCACTCTCCCCCTCTCATCTCACTCTCCTCCCTCTCCTCCTCTCATCTCACTCTCCCCCCTCTCCCCCTCTCATCTCACTCTCCTCTCTCTCCCCTCTCATCTCACCCTCCTCTCTCTCCCCCTCTCATCTCACTCTCCCCCCTCTCCCCCTCTCATCTCACTCTCCTCTCTCTCCCCTCTCTCCCCTCTCATCTCACTCTCCCCCCTCTCCCTCTCTCATCTCACTCTCCTTCCTCTCATCTCACTCTCCTCTCTCTCCCCTCTCATCTCACTCTCCCCCCTCCCCCCCTCTCATCTCACTCTCCCCCCTCTCCCTCTCTCATCTCACTCTCCTCCCTCCCCCCCTCTCATCTCCACCGTGCTAGACCGCACGTGGCCTGTGGTCTCGCAGGGCGGAGGCAAGGGTTGGCGGATTGCACGCAAACGGTGGGGAACCCGCCCCATGGGCATCGAGGGGGAGAGCCATACCCTGGGGCTCGCCGGGAGAAGGCGGTACGGCGAAGTGTGGACTAGTCGCCATCTGTTTCCATCTGTATAGAGCTTTGCTCCCCCCCCCCCCCGCCCTAGCTCGCACAAGGCGTAGTTGCAATCACGGGCGAACCGTCGCACTAAAATTGTAATTGCTGTGGGTTTAAATTTTGATTTAAAGCTTTCGTGACTGCAGTAATTCATATTCTTAGCTCTTTCGGTAAAGTCACGTTGAAGGGAAACAATAGTTTGTTTGTAGTTTAACACGTAGTAGGAGGCTTTCGTGGCCAACATCATCCATAATACAGGTTGTTTTTGGGGTTAATTCACGTAAGTATATAAATGTGTCGTTCAACCTGCCACCACCCGACACAGATTTGTGGAGGAGTCCTCCTGTTTCGTTCCTTAAATGTTTCATGTCGCCTGATGAAGCTAGTTGTAATTACTGTCGAAACGTCGTACTCGGATTGTAACTGTTGTGGCTTGGCTCTCGAACACACAACCGGTGCGCTGTACTAGTGACGAATTGGCCACGTTCTGTTTACGTGACAAACCTTACTAGTTGGCCGTGTCGAGTGGCGGTGGGTTAACGACACCTTTACATTTATGCGATCCAACCCAAGAAAAACCCCTCGATTGTGAATACAGGAGATCATCGATTGTTATCAACGGACAGGACATCAGATGATCCAGCGGCTTCGGGGGTAGTGCCAGATTTTTTTGAACGCCGGATAATCACCACTCAAATCATTATTTTAAATAGCTTATTTTTGCACACTTTTGCATGAGATGTTTTTTTAAGGTGTTGTTATATGTTTTTACCATTTATTTACTCAATTAAATTGACATAAATAAATATGCAAAGACGAAAAATAAATATCTATACTTTAAAAAAGTTACCGTATTTACCGTGCTGTACTTACCACTCCAATCTCGAAGACTCTGCATGGGGTGATGTTTATATACACCTGCAGTGTTTTCATTGTTTAAGTTATTGTATGTAGTGAATAACGTACCGTACACAATATTTAACACCCGAAGTCATGCACAGCTACTTTTTTTGTCATGCACATGGTGGCAATCGCCGGACCGGTTACAGCCTTTTGGAGCGGCTTTGCCTGTTTCGCCGGATCGGCCTGGGACCGCCGGATAATAATCGATAACGAACCGTAACGTTGCTCGCGAAAGCCGCCCCTCGGTGATGGGACGCGGTCCCATCACCGTCGCGATCATCAAGTGCACAACAAGAGGCGAGGCCTTCTGCGAGGGGGCGGAAGGCCTGCCGAGCGCAACCCGCCGCCATCGCCGCCGCCCGCACCTTGCCGTCCTTGATGGTGCCGTAGCAGGCCGCCTCGATGCGCTGCGCGTAGCCCGTGTGGCCCATGTGGCGCAGCATCATCACGGCGCTCAGCAGCAGCGCCGTGGGGTTCGCCAGGTCCTTGCCGGCGATGTCGGGTGCCGTGCCGTGCACCTGCGGGCGGAGGCGATCGTTATTATCGTCGTCGGCGTTGACCGTCGTCGTTAATTACCGGACGGTGGTGGTGGTGTGGCCGTGCCGTGGTGACAAGCACCCGCACGCACGATGACCACGGTCTGCTACGTACCGTGCAAAGTAAGTTCAGCATACAGGCACGGTGTGGTGCGGCGGCGGCGGCGGTCGTACGGATGGCCCCACACTCACCGACTCGAAGATGGCAACGCCGTTGGTGCCGATGTTGCCGCTGGGAGTGACCCCGAGGCCCCCGATGAGACCCGCGCACAGGTCACTGCAACGGCGGGGGGGCGAGGGGGGGGGGGGTCAGTGGGTGGCACTCACAACCACGTGGGGGGGGGGACACGGTGGGGACACGGTGGGGACACGGCACCGTGCGTTACAGTGGGTGGTGCGATGTTGCGTTGTGGCACACGGCGCTGTGTGACGCACTGAAAGCATCACGTGGAGTGGTGCGCCACAGTGTGCCGCGGTGCGGTGTGCCGCGGTGCGGTGTGCGCACGTGGAGGCCGCACCTCAGGATGTCCCCGTACAGGTTGGGCATGACCAGCACGTCGAAGTGCGTGGGGTCCTGCACCATCTGTGGACGGCCAACGCAGCACGCCGGTTACAGCCGCCCCGGCAGCGGACGGCACACGGCAAGGTCGTGCGCTGTACGTTATTATTGTTGTTGTTGTTGATGTTGTTGTTGTTATTGTTGTTCTGCTTGTTTACCCAAGAAATCATCGCCGAGTCTCAAGACTTTTTTTTTTAGGAGGGTCCTGCCAAGTTTCCGCAGCGGGGGACGACGCCGCTGCTGCTGCTGCTGCTGCTCTGTGCGATGCCAAGTCAGCGATTTGCAGGTCAATTCTTTCAGCACTGGGGGGACTTGGTTTGGCCGATAGCAGTTGCACTGGGTGTGTGGGTTTAGCTGTGGGAAGGAGCCAGGGAACCCAGAGGAAACCCACGCAGACCAGGGGGAAGAGAGCCCCACCACTACTCACGTTGAGACACACAGTGTCCAGGTACATCTCCGTGAACTTGATGTCCTTGAAGGTCTCGGCGACCTCGCGGCACTTCTTCAGGAAGAGGCCGTCCGACAAACGCCTGCACGCAGACGCACGCAGACACACGCAGACGCAACGGCACCGGGGTCACACGCTGCGGTCGCGCGTCCGCAGCGTCACCGCACGGACAACAGCGCTCTGCCTGAAGCAAAGCTGCAAGTCCCCTCTCATCCGACTCCACTCCCATCCACCCCACCCGCTCTCCCTCCTCTCCCCCCTCATCTCACTCCACTCCCATCCACCCCACCCGCTCTCCCTCCTCTCCCCCCTCATCTCACTCCACTCCCATCCACCCCACCCGCTCTCCCACCTCTCCCCCCTCATCTCACTCCACTCTCCTCCACCCCACCCGCTCTCCCTCCTCTCCCCTCTCATCTCACTCCACTCCCATCCACCCCACCCGCTCTCCCACCTCATCTCACTCCCCTCTACCCACGTGCTCTCCCACCTCTCCCCCCTCATCTCACTCCACCCCACCCGCTCTCCCCCCTCATCTCACTCCCTTCCACCCACGGGCTCTCCCACCTCTCCCCCCTCATCCGACTCCACTCTCGACAGGTCGTGGCACGCTTCGCTCGCCATTCTTTCGCGCGCTCGCGAGCGGTCGCGGGTCGCCGAGTCCGGGGCGGGAAGGGGAGCGGTGATTGGCCGGCGGCCGCCGCCGCCGCCGCCACACTCACATGATGTTGGCCTTGTGAACGGCGGTGACGGTGTGGCGCTTGTTGCTACGCGCGTACTCAAACGCGAACTCCGCCACGCGCCGGCTCGCCTGCTCCGTGATCAGTTTGATGCTCTGCACGACGCCGTCCACGATCTGAGCGCAAGGACAAAAAATCCCCCCGCCGCCGCAGCCGCAGCAGCCCGTGCAGACGGCCGACGCGAGTGCCGTTAGCGAGGGGCACCTGTGAAGGCCGGCACGGCGCACGGGCGGGGGGGGGGGGGGGGTGGCCAGCACCACGCACGCAGCACGGTGGCACGGCAGCGGTAACCACACACGATGTGTGTGTGGGGAGCGGTGTGTGCGTGGGGAGCGGTGTGTGTGGGGAGCGGTGTGTGTGGGGAGCGGTGTGCGTGGGGAGCGGTGTGTGTGGGGAGAGCGGTGTGTGTGGGGAGCGGTGTGTGTGGGGAGCGGTGTGTGTGAGGAGCGGTGTGTGTGGGGAGCGGTGTGTGTGGGGAGCGGTGTGTGTGGGGAGCGGTGTGTGTGTGGGGAGCGGTGTGTGTGGGGAGCGGTGTGTGTGTGGGGAGCGGTGTGTGTGGGGAGCGGTGTGTGTGTGGGGAGCGGTGTGTGTGGGGAGCGGTGTGTGTGTGGGGAGCGGTGTGTGTGGGGAGTGGTGTGTGTGTGGGGAGCGGTGTGTGTGGGGAGCGGTGTGTGTGGGGAGCGGTGTGCGTGGGGAGCGGTGTGTGTGGGGAGCGGTGTGCGTGGGGAGCGGTGTGCGTGGGGAGCGGTGTGTGTGTGGGGAGTGGTGTGTGTGGGGAGCGGTGTGTGTGGGGAGTGGTGTGTGTGGGGAGCGGTGTGTGTGTGGGGAGCGGTGTGTGTGGGGAGCGGTGTGTGTGGGGAGCGGTGTGCGTGGGGAGCGGTGTGTGTGGGGAGCGGTGTGCGTGGGGAGCGGTGTGTGTGTGGAGCGGTGTGCGTGGGGAGCGGTGTGTGTGGGGAGCGGTGTGCGTGGGGAGCGGTGTGTGTGTGGGGAGTGGTGTGTGTGGGGAGCGGTGTGTGTGGGGAGTGGTGTGTGTGGGGAGCGGTGTGTGTGTGGGGAGCGGTGTGTGTGGGGAGCGGTGTGTGTGGGGAGCGGTGTGTGTGGGGAGCGGTGTGTGTGTGTCTGTGTGTGTGGGGAGCGGTGTGTGTGGGGAGCGGTGTGCGTGGGGAGCGGTGTGTGTGGGGAGCGGTGTGCGTGGGGAGCGGTGTGTGTGTGGAGCGGTGTGCGTGGGGAGCGGGTGTGTGTGGGGAGTGGTGTGTGTGGGGAGCGGTGTGTGTGGGGAGCGGTGTGTGTGGGGGAGCGGTGTGTGTGAGGAGCGGTGTGTGTGTGGGGAGCGGTGTGTGTGTGGGGAGTGGTGTGTGTGTGGGGAGCGGTGTGTGTGTGGGGAGCGGTGTGTGGGGAGCGGTGTGTGTGTGGGGAGCGGTGTGTGTGTGTGGGGAGTGGTGTGTGTGTGTGGGGAGCGGTGTGTGTGTGGAGCGGTGTTTTTTGGGGAGTGGTGTGTGTGTGGGGAGTGGTGTGTGTGGGGAGCGGTGTGTGTGTGGGGAGTGGTGTGTGTGTGGGGAGCGGTGTGTGTGTGGGGAGCGGTGTGTGTGGGGAGCGGTGTGTGTGTGGGGAGCGGTGTGTGTGTGGGGAGCGGTGTGTGTGAGGAGCGGTGTGTGTGGGGAGCGGTGTGTGTGGGGAGTGGTGTGTGTGGGGAGTGGTGTGTGTGGGGAGCGGTGTGTGTGTGGGGAGCGGTGTGTGTGTGGGGAGCGGTGTGTGTGTGGGGAGCGGTGTGTGTGGGGAGCGGTGTGTGTGTGGGGAGTGGTGTGTGTGTGGGGAGCGGTGTGTGTGGGGAGCGGTGTGTGTGGGGAGCGGTGTGTGTGGGGAGCGGTGTGTGTGTGTGGGGAGTGGTGTGTGTGTGGGGAGCGGTGTGTGTGGGGAGCGGTGTGTGTGTGGGGAGCGGTGTGTGTGGGGAGCGGTGTGTGTGGGGAGCGGTGTGTGTGGGGAGCAGTGTGTGTGGGGAGAGCGGTGTGTGTGTGGGGAGCGGTGTGTGTGGGAAGCGGTGTGTGTGTGTGGGGAGCGGTGTGTGTGGGGAGCAGTGTGTGTGTGGGGAGCGGTGTGTGTGGGGAGCAGTGTGTGTGGGGAGCGGTGTGTGTGTGGGGAGCAGTGTGTGTGTGTCTGTGTGTGTGTGGGGAGCGGTGTGTGTGGGGAGCGGTGTGTGTGGGGGGAGCGGTGTGCGTGGGGAGCGGTGTGCGTGGGGAGTGGTGTGTGTGTGGGGAGCGGTGTGTGTGGGGAGCAGTGTGTGTGGGGAGCGGTGTGTGTGTGGGGAGCGGTGTGTGTGTGTCTGTGTGTGTGTGGGGAGCGGTGTGTGTGGGGAGCGGTGTGTGTGGGGGGAGCGGTGTGCGTGGGGAGCGGTGTGCGTGGGGAGTGGTGTGTGTGTGGGGAGCGGTGTGTGTGTGGGGAGCGGTGTGTGTGTGTCTGTGTGTGTGTGGGGAGCGGTGTGTGTGGGGAGCGGTGTGTGTGTGGGGAGTGGTGTGTGTGTGGGGAGCGGTGTGCATGTGGGGAGCGGTGTGCGTGGAAAGCGGTGTGTGTGGGGAGCGGTGTGTGTGTGGGGAGCGGTGTGTGTGGAGAGCGGTGTGCGGTGTGTGCGTGGAGAGCGGTGTGTGTGGGGAGTGGTGTATGTGTGGGGAGCGGTGTGTGTGTGGGGAGCGGTGTGTGTGTGTGGGGAGCAGTGTGTGTGGGGAGCGGTGTGTGTGGGGAGCGGTGTGCGGTGTGTGCGTGGAGAGCGGTGTGTGCGCGGGAGCAGGCGCACCACGTGCTCGATGCCGCTGTACTCGCCCTCCGTGTTCTCGCGGATCGTCACCAGGTCCACGTCGTTGTACGGCGTGCGGAAGCCCTCAATGGACACGCACGGGCGCACGTTGGCGTACAGGTCGAAGGTCTTGCGCAGCAGCAGGTTCATGGACGGGTGGCCCGCGGCCACCGGCGTCTTCAGGGGCCCTGCGGCGGCGCGTCGTCAGCGCACCGCGGCGTCTCTCGCGCCGGATCCGCGCGTCACGGCCACGATGACCGCCGTACGCGATCGGCTCCCCGCCGATTTGCAGAATCGCATTTTGCAACGATGACAACAACGACGACGACGTCAACTTGTAACGCGTCGCACGGTGTTCGCTCTGCACGCAGGGCGGGGGTCGCTCTCTCACCCTTCAAACCCATCTTGTTGCGATCCATCGACTCCTTGGCCTCCGGGGGGATGACCCACTTGCCCGACGAGCTGAGGATGGCCGTGACGTTGCGCTCCTCCCACTGGATCGGCGCCTGCCGGCGGAGAGAGCGGCGAGCATGACGAGCGGGGGCCATCGTGTGCCCGGTGGCGCGGTCCAAATTTGTCAAGTTATAAAAATCACACCGCGTGTCTGTGAAGCACAGCGGCGCCTTCCTGCACGATGATCGCCCTGCAGCGCCAGAAGACCGACGGCGCCCATGCCACGTGCAATCGATGACTACGAACCATTGGTATTGGTCTGTAGCAACGGCCGCGTCGCTCCACCTCTCCGGGGCCGCGACCCCGCGGCGACCCCTCGGCGACCCCTCGGCGCCACCCCACGGCGTGACCCCTCGGCGCCACCCCACGACGTGACCCCACGGCGACCCCTCGGCGACCCCTCGGCGCGACCCCTCAGTGACCCCGCGGCGACCCCTCGGCGACCCCTCGGCGCGACCCCACGGCGCGACCCCACGGCGACCCCTCGGCGCGACCCCACGGCGAGCCCTCGGCGCGACCCCTCGGCGCGACCCCGTACCCTGGCGGCGTCGAAGATCTTTACGACGGCGGCGGAGATCTCGGGGCCGATGCCGTCGCCCGGGATGAGTGTGACGGTGCTGAGCGGCACCTGTGGGGACCCGGGGGAGGGTGGGGAGGGACAGCGAGTGTCAGGGGGGGTGGTGCGTGCTAGGGGGAGGTGGCGAGTGTCAGGGGGGGTGGTGCGTGCTAGGGGGAGGTGGCGAGTGTCAGGGGGGGTGGTGCGTGCTATAGGGAGGTGGCGAGTGTCAGGGGGGGTGGTGCGTGCTAGGGGGAGGTGGCGAGTGTCAGGGGGGGTGGTGCGTGCTAGGGGGAGGTGGCGAGTGTCAGGGGGGGTGGTGCGTGCTAGGGGGAGATGGCGAGTGTCAGGGGGGGTGGTGGTGCGTGCTAGGGGGAGGGACAGCGAGTGTCAGGGGGGGTGGTGAGCGTCGGGAGCAAGTGGCGAGTGATCGGGTGAGGGCAGTGCGAGCTGCTCACCTTGCCGGACGCATGTTGCCAGCGGATGGGTGCCGCCCCTGCTCGCTGCTGGGCACCCCTCAGTAGCCGTGAGATCTGAGCGACGCACACAAAGATAAAGATCCCCCATATAGCCTTTACCTGACTTGCAATGCACACGAGGGGGCGGTGTGGCAAGGACCGTGCCTTTGTCTCCCGAGTGGCGATATTTACGCATCGCACCAGGTACTTCATTTGAGGCCGAGTCGACCTAGCAGAGGCCCAGGACCGGTTCAGAATATTGCCACTGGTGTTGGTGGCCGTGAGCGGGAATCGAACTCGGATGGTCGGGTTCGTAGCACGGCGTGCTAACCGCTACACCACCGCGCCCAATACTCACGCATACATGAAGGCACACACACAGACACACACACTATCCCTTTTTAACCCTTTCTGGCAATAAAACAGTTGTATTAAGATGTTAAAACACAACACTGAAACCTTTTGCAAGGAATCGTGTCACTGCATTAACCGCACAGTACTTGTGGTAAACTTGCAAACAAAAACCATGCTCTTGACAGTATATGATGATGATGATGCATTGTCTTTGAAACCGATTGGTCCACACCAGAGACGGCTTTCTTCAGAGCCTCGTCTCAAACCGGTGTGAGACCAGACGAAGCCAAAAGGCGAACAGCACGAAGACAACGCCACTATCAGGACACCGAGAGCTCGGGGTGAGGGCAGCCACATCGTTGCCCTTAGCGCGGGCACGCGAGCGAGTCCGTGGCAAGGAAGCCGGTTAATAATAGCGGCAAAAGACAAAGATCCCCCATATAGCCTCAACAGACTGTAGGGGCAAGTGCTGTTAGCGAGCACCTATGAAGGCCGGAACGGCATACGAGGGGGTGGGTGGCCAGCACCACGCCCGACCGCCTTTGTCTCCCTAGTGGCAATGTTTACACACCGCACCAGGTACTCATTTGAGGCTGAGTCGACCTAGGGGAGGCCCGGGACCGGTACAGATAATCGTCACTGGTGTTGGCCGTGAGCGGGAATCGAACCCAGGTCGCCGGGTTCATAGCGCAGCGTAGCGCTAACCGCTACACCACCGCTCCCCACAATAATAGCGGCACACACACACTGACACACACACTGACACACACACACTGACACACACACACTGACACACACACACCGACACACACACACCGACACACACACACCGACACACACACACCGACACACACACACCGACACACTGACACACACACACTGACACACACACACACACTGACACACACACACTGACACACACACACACACTGACACACACACACACTGACACACACACACTGACACACACACACACTGACACACACACACTGACACACACACACTGACACACACACACACTGACACACACACACTGACACACACACACACACTGACACACACACACTGACACACACACACGACGCCCGCGCGTCCTCGTCAAGGACGCGCGAGAGCGCTGTCCTTGAGGAGCGCCGTCGGCCCTCAGGGTCACCGAGGTGCCGCCCACCGCTCACGCCCGGGGGGCTCCCCATCAGCCGAGGTCCCCGCGTCATTCCCGCGCCTCACCGAGCCTCGGCCCCACCACAACACGTGCGTCTCCGGAGCCTCTAAGGGACGCTGCTTCGCGACGACGCTATAACGTCGGGGACCGCCCGCCGTCCCGTGGATCCGCCGCAGTGCAGCGGCGGTTCTCGACATACCGAGCCGGTTTTTTTTTTTCCCCCCATGATTAAAATGTCTCCTCTTGTTATTCTGGTTGCGGACGCCTGCCACAGATGCATCTCCGTTATCGTAGGTCACCATTAAAGCCAAGATCCCGTGGAAACCCAGGTCCCCATCAACTCAGGTATCCCTCTCGACCGAGCTCTTGGTCATCCCAGGGTCCCCGTAGACTCATCCGCCTTGTCCTACCCACTGCCGTTTAAACCCAGGTCCCTCGTCTTACCTGCTGGCATTCGCGGTGGCAAGATGTCAACTGCCTCGCCTGACACGCAAGAGGTCTTGGGTTCGATCCTGACCCTGATGCCTATGTTTGAAGTTTGCGTCGTTCTCCCCGTGGTCGCGTGGATTTTTCTCCGGGTCCTCTGGTTTTCCCCTCCACATTTAGAAACGCGCGTTTAAGAGTATTTGGCCGCAATACATTCCCACATGATAAGCCACTGTCTGAACAAGAGCTGTATGGCTCAGTGGGCCTTACCCGGTAAAATAAAAAATAGTTTTCGTTTTAAACCCTGATCCCATCCAAACTCATGTGCCCAGACACTCAGATACATCCGCTGTCATCGGAGGTCACGTAGTCTGCTGTCAAACTCAGGTCTCTTACAACAACCCAGCTCTCCCTGCTAAGCCAGCGTCTCAATTAACCCAATGGGGGTCACTGCCAACTGCAGTAAGAGATCTGTTCACCCAGCTCCATGCTGGAAACTCGATTATCTTGCACCACCAGAGGAGAGGCAGTGCCAGGATTCAGCTAGGGCGGGGCCTGTAGCATGTGACGTTATAAAGGGGCCCTAAATAAAAACACCTAAATATTAAAACACAAAATTGTAACAAGGTATTTTTTCATTTGCTATACAGCCAGAGAACACGACAAATCGCTAACCTTAAACACCTGATGATGATTGCTTGTGTTGCAGTCGAAACGTCGTGAGAATTTTATTGTTTTATATTTTTATTATTTTATTGTTTCCCTTCCACGTGACTTTACCGAAAGAACCAAGAATATATCTTAAACGTCCAGTTGTTCGTAAAAGTCGAAGGCGGTATGGTACTATAGTAATAGAGCAAGTGCAGAATCACTGAACCGCGAATTGATAGCTTGAAAGCATTTCGCGCGGAGCCCTTGAAAGTGCGGGGCCCATAGCTACTACACGTGTATTAGTAGCTACTATGCATGTGTAGTAGCTACTACTACTACACGTGTAGTAGTAGTAGCTACTACACATGTATAGTAGCTACTACACGTGTAGTAGCTACTACTACTACACGTGTAGTAGTAGTAGCTACTATGCATGTGTAGTAGCAGCTACTACTACACGTGTAGTAGTAGCAGCTACTACTACACGTGTAGTAGTAGCTACTACACGTGTAGTAGTAGTAGTAGCTACTACACGTGTAGTAGTAGTAGTAGCTACTACTACACGTGTAGTAGTAGTAGCTACTACACATGTATAGTAGCTACTACACGTGTAGTAGTAGTAGCTACTACTACACGTGTAGTAGTAGTAGCTACTACTACACGTGTAGTAGTAGTAGCTACTACACATGTATAGTAGCTACTACACGTGTAGTAGTAGTAGCTACTACTACACGTGTAGTAGTAGCTGCTACTACTACACGTGTAGTAGTAGTAGCTACTACTACTACTACTACACGTGTAGTAGTAGCTGCTACTACACATGGAGCGACTTTTGCTACGAGGATATTCCGGCACTGAGGGTGGGGGTCGCTGTGGGCTCCGCGTGACAGCCCCGGTACCCGATTGGAGCCGGTTGTTGTGGTTGACGTTGATATTCAATCAACGTGTTGTTGATGTGACCCCGACCCCGTCCCAGACCCGGTTATTGAGAACAGAGACGGGGCTATTATTGCCACCGCAAACCGTGTTAACACCTCCCCGTTACCTCCCCACGTTACCTCCCCCGTTACCTCCCCACGTTACCTCCGCCCGTTACCTCCCCCCGTTACCTCCCCGTTACCTCCCCACGTTACCTCCCCACGTTACCTCCCCACGTTACCTCCCCACGTTACCTCCCCACGTTACCTCCCCCCGTTACCTCCCCCCGTTACCTCCTCCCGTTACCTCCCCACGTTACCTCCCCCCGTTACCTCCCCACGTTACCTCCCCACGTTACCTCCCCACGTTACCCGACCTTACTGAACATCTGTTAAAAAAAAGAGCCTCATAGCTCATCGGGTACCTCCGGTATAAATATTCTGATTGTGACCTCTCCCAATACCTCCTCCCCGTTACTCCGTTACCTCCCCACGTGACCTCCTCCCCGTTACCTCTCCACGTTACCTCCCCCCCGTTACCTCCTCCCCACGTTACACCCCCAACCCGGTTACCTCCCTTCGCGGAATGGACAGCGGTGCCTCCTACGGGCAAGGGGGAAGTGGGCCCCCCCGTCGGTCCGCCGACGGCCACGTGCAGTGGCCGTGGGCTCAGGCCGCCCAGCGGCGATAAACAACTCGACAACAACTCGACAACAACTCGACAACAACTCGACAACAACTCGACAACAACGCGGGTAGGCGTCCCGTCACCGAGACTCCGCGTGGCCCGCTGCATTGACGTCAAGCGTGGGGCCCACGGTTTTGACGTGAGCAGCACCGACACAGCTGGTGGACTGGCGGAAATCCTGATTAGATGGGATAATTAGTGGGACCGGTCAGTTGCCGAGTCAACGGTAGGGGCCTGGTCATTGCCGAGACACCCACACACTAGACACACACACACTAGACACACACACACTAGACACACACACACTAGACACACACACACTAGACACACACACACTAGACACACACACACTAGATACACACACACACTAAACACACACACACACTAGATACACACACACACTAGATACACACACACACTAGACACACACACACTAGACACACACACACTAGACACACACACACGAGACACCCCCACACGAGACACCCCCACACTAGACACACACACTAGACACACACACTAGACACACACACTAGACACCCCCACACTAGACACCCACACACTAGACACACACACTAGACACACACACACTAGACACACACACACTAGACACACACACACACTAGACACACACACACACTAGACACACACACACTAGACACACACACACTAGACACCCACACACTAGACACACACACTAGACACACACACACTAGACACACACACAAGACACACACACTAGACACACACACTAGACACACACTAGACACACACACTAGACACACACACTAGACACCCCCACACTAGACACCCACACACTAGACACACACACTAGACACACACACACTAGACACACACACACTAGACACACACACACTAGACACACACACTAGACACATGCACACTAGACACAAACACTACACACACACTAGACACACACACACTGGACACACACACTAGACACAAACACTAGACACACACACACTAGACACACGGACACTAGACACACGCACACTAGACATATACACACACTAGACACACACACACACTAGACACACACACAAGACACACACACTAGACACACACACTAGACACACACTAGACACACACACTAGACACACACACTAGACACACACACTAGACACACACACACTAGACACACACTAGACACAGACACACACACTAGACACACACACACTAGACACACACACACTAGACACCCACACTAGACACACACACACTAGACACACACACACTAGACACACACACACACTAGACACACACACACACTAGACACACACACACACTAGACACACACACACTAGACACCCACACTAGACACACACACACACTAGACACACACACTAGACACACACACTAGTCACACACACTAGACACACACACTAGACACCCACACACTAGACACACACACTAGACACACACACACTAGACACACACACTAGACACACACACACACTAGACACACACACACACTAGACACACACTAGACACACACACTAGACACACACTAGACACACTAGACACACACACACTAGACACACACTACACACACACACACACTAGACACACTAGACACACACACACACTAGACACACACACACACTAGACACACACACACACACTAGACACACACACACACTAGACACACACACACACTAGACACACACACACACTAGACACACACTAGACACACACACACTAGACACACACACACTAGACACACACACACACTAGACACACACACACTAGACACACACACACTAGACACCCCCACACACACTAGACACACACACTAGACACACACTAGACACACTAGACACACACACACTAGACACACACACACACTAGACACACACACTAGACACACACACTAGACACACACACACACTAGACACACACACACACTAGACACACTAGACACACACACACACTAGACACACACACACACACTAGACACACACACACACACTAGACACACACACACTAGACACCCCCACACGCACTAGACACACACACTAGACACACACACACACTAGACACACACACACACTAGACACACACACACACTAGACACACACACTAGACACACACACTAGACACACACACTAGATACACACACACACACTAGACACACACACACTAGACACACACACACACTAGACACACACACACACTAGACACACACACACACTAGATACACACACACACTAGACACACACACACACTAGATACACACACACACACACTAGAGACACACACACACTAGAGACACACACACACTAGACACACACACACACTAGACACACACACACACTAGACACACACACACTAGACACACACACACTAGATACACACACACACTAGACACACACACACACTAGACAAACACACTAGACACATACCCACACTACACACACACACTAGACACACACTAGACACATACCCACACTAGACACACACACACTAGACACACACACACTAGACACACACACACTAGACACACACACTAGACACACACACACACACACTAGACACACACACTAGACACACACACTAGACACACACACACACACCATAGACACACACACACACCATAGACACACACACACCATAGACACACACACACTAGACACACACACTAGACACACACACACTAGACACCCCCACACACACACACTAGACACACACACTAGACACACACACACTAGACACACACACACTAGACACACACACACTAGACACACACACTAGACACACACACTAGACACCCCCACACATACTAGACACACACACACACTAGACACACACACTAGACACACACACTAGACACACACACTAGACACACACACACACACTAGACACACACACACACACTAGACACACACACACTAGACACACACACACTAGACACACACTAGACACACACTAGACACACACACTAGACACACACACTAGACACACACATACACCCACACACATACACCCACACACTAGACACACACACACTAGACACACACACACTAGACACACACACTAGACACACACACTAGACACACACACTAGACACACACACACTAAACACACACACACTAGACACACACACACTAGACACACACACACTAGACACACACACACTAGACACACACACACTAGACACACACACTAGACACACACACTAGACACACACACACTAGACACACACACACTAGACACACACACACTAGACACACACACACTAGACACACACACTAGACACACACACTAGACACACACACACTAGACACACACACTAGACACACACACTAGACACACACACTAGACACACACACTAGACACACACACTAGACACACACACTAGACACACACACTAGACACACACACATACCCACACTAGACACCCGCTCCTCACCGTTGCGCGTGCCGCTCCTGCCATTGTCGCCCACGCCGTTGTGCGCATGCGCGGCGCACGACCTCGTTTTTAGAGGTCATGACGTCACCGCGTCAAAGTAGGAATGTTGTGACGTCACTGCCGCGCACGTGCCGGAGGATTTCATTTCACAGTTTCATAGTTTCATTTATTTGGTATAGCCCTGTGAGCCATTCGGCTCTTGAATCGGGTGCAACCGCAACAAACAAAAAAACTAAAACATGAACAAGAGAAACATCTTAAAGTGACTACGTGACTGTGCAAACAGAAAATTCAGGAAAAAAAACATCAAAATATTCCTGAAATAGCACCGTACACCAACGCTGTGTGAAAAAATCCCAGTGGGATGCAAGTCAAACAACAACCACAAGACAACTAAGATTAAGGCCATCAGTCTAACTCCGTACTACAATAAACAAAAACATGGCCAAACCAAAAAAGTTTTAGAAATCACCAAAATAAATCCATAAATGCAATGTAACCGTGATCATAGGAACTGTGACCGAATTTTTAACAATAAACTACATAAATAACATGTAACACCAAACCCTAGAGCCATAGTTGGCTGCATGAGTTACTCCACAACAACAGGAGCATCGGTCGGAGTATCACATTTTTCAATGCACCTTTAAGATCAGCACACTAAATCAAAATACAGATAATACTTTGCAGCGGTCATCCGGAGCGAAACATTTAATTTAATTTTAGGCCACTGAATAGCAGTGGCAGCTAGGGGTGTACAACTCCTCTAGAGCAGTTTTGAGAGAATATCTCATTGGTAGCGATTCAAGTTGCAGTTTATTGGCAATAGCATTCCAGACCCTGGGGGCATCAATAGCAAAGGCCCTTCCTCCGGTTTTTGTACGGCAATAGGGAATGTGAAGCTGGTAGATGAGCGAAGACCTGAGGTCAAATTTGTTCTTTGAAACAGAGAGGAGATCCAGCAGCAGGTAGTCTGCCGTTGTTTGTCGATCGCCGCGACGTTATTCGGAACGTTTCTAAAGCGGTCGACGCTGCGGAAACCGGGGGGGGGACATGACGTCACGCCAATTGTGACGCGTCCCTCATCGCTCTCGGAGAGAGGGCGAGCGGGGAAGGCGGCCCACGCGGTGGAGCCGGCGGTCAACGATTGCCCCAAGCTCTGTGGTCCTACACGCGTGCGGGTGTTTTCAGCCAATTAAAACGCGTCTCCATGTGGTTGATGGTCACCACCCCCCCCCACCCCCCTCCCCGTGTGTCGTGGTCGGCCTTCGTCGGTGCTCGCGAACGGCGCTTGCCCCAACAGTCTGCTCAGGGGCCGTCCATAAATGACGTCACGCACCTAGGGGGGGGGGGAGGGGTCAGACATTTGTGACGATGTGTGACGAGGGGATGGGGGGGTTTGAGAAATGTGACGTCACATCATTAATTAAATAGACTTTTTAATAAATGTTTTCTACAACATCAGAGTGCAGCGCCACATTAAATACGCACTACAATGACGATAGCTTAAAGCGATTTGAAGCATGTTCTATTTTCAAAATGGAAATATGGTTTTGTGGGGGGGGGGGGGCGCAGAGTTTTGTGACGTCATATTTGAGGGGGGGGTCTAATGACTTTTTGTGACGCCGTGTGACGAGGGTGGTGGGTGGAGGGGGGTAAAAAAATCGTCCAAATTCGCGTGACGTCATTTATGGACGGCCCCTTCGGAAGGAATCGGAGTACGCGAAGAAGAAGAAAAAACCCACACGTGCGAGGGGGAGAAACGCTCAATCCCGCATGGACGGAACGGGTGGAGTCCACGTTTTGCTGTGTCGCCATCTCCTCGGCAGTACCAGGGTACAGGGCTCTTCGTCGACGCACACCTACGGCGGAGAGAGGTTCTCAACATCTGCGTAATCCACCAATCCCACGGTGCCCTCACCCACGGTTCTTCCCCCCACATGCATTGAGATTATTTAGCTGCTTTAAAGTTCCACGCGATGATGATGATAATCCACTTTGTGGAGCTATCATGTGGCCAGGTCGCTTCTGAATCTTAAGTTAATACAGTGAGGGGAAAAAAAGTATTTGATCCCCTGCTGATTTTGTACGTTTGCCCACTGACAAAGAAATTATCAGCCTATAATTTTAATGGTAGGTATATTTGAACAGTGAGAGACAGAAAAACAACACAAAAATCCAGAAAAACGCATGTCAAAAATTAAATAAATTGATTTGCATTTTAATGAGGGAAATAAGTATTTGACCCCTCTACAAAACATGACTTAGTACTTGGTGGCAAAACCCTTGTTAGCAATCACAGAGGTCATACGTTTCTTGTAGTTGGCCACCAGGTTTGCAGACATCTCAGGAGGGATTTGTCCCACTCCTCTTTGCAGATCTTCTCCAAGTCATTAAGGTTTCGAGGCTGACGTTTGGCAACTCGAACCTTCAGCTCCCTCCACAGATTTGATGGGATTAAGGTCTGGAGACTGGCTAGGCCACTCCAGGACCTTAATGTGCTTCTTCTTGAGCCACTCCTTTGTTGCCTTGGCCGTGTGTTTTGGGTCATTTTCATGCTGGAATACCCATCCACGACCCATTTTCAATGCCCTGGCTGAGGGAAGGAGGTTCTCACCCAAGATTTTACGGTACATGGCCCCGTCCATCGTCCCTTTGATGCGGTGAAGTTGTCCTGTCCCCTTAGGAGAAAAACACCCCCAAAGCATAATTTTTCCACCGCCATATTTGACGGTGGGGATGGTGTTCTTGGGGTCATAGGCAGCATTCCTCCTCCAAACACGGCGAGTTGATGCCAAAGAGCTCCATTTTGGTCTCATCTTACCACAACACTTTCACCCAGTTGTCCTCTGAATAATTCAGATGTTCATTGGCAAACTTCAGACGGGCATGTCTATGTGCTTTCTTGAGCAGAGGGACCTTGCGGGCGCTGCAGGATTTCAGTCCTTCACGGCGTAGTGTGTTACCAATTGTTTTCTTGGTGACTATGGTCCCAGCTGCCTTGAGATCATTGACAAAATCCTCCCGTGTAGTTCTGGGCTGATTCCTCACCGTTCTCATGATCGTTGCAACTCCACGAGGTGAGATCTTGCATGGAGCCCCAGGCCGAGGGAGATTGACAGTTCTTTTGTGTTTCTTCCATTTGCGAATAATCGCACCGACTGTTGTCACCTTCTC
This sequence comes from Petromyzon marinus, assembly GCF_048934315.1. NCBI lineage: Eukaryota > Metazoa > Chordata > Hyperoartia > Petromyzontiformes > Petromyzontidae > Petromyzon > Petromyzon marinus. The sequence continues at coordinate 2,634,691 of NC_133723.1, forward strand.
ACCAAGCTGCTTGGCAATGGTCTTGTAGCCCATTCCAGCTTTGTGTAGGTCTACAATCTTGTCCCTGATATCCTTGGAGAGCTCTTTGGTCTTGGCCATGGTGGAGAGTTTGGAATCTGATTGATTGCTTCTGTGGACAGGTGTCTTTTATACAGGTAACAAGCTAAGATTAGGAGCACTCCCTTTAAGAGTGTGCTCCTAATCTCAGCTCGTTACCTGCATAAAAGACACCTGGGAGCCAGACATCTTTCTGATTGAGAGGGGGTCAAATTAAGCAATTGGTGGGACCCCGGGGTCCCATCACCGCCCCAGGGTGGAAAAAACCGCGTAGCGACACGAGTCTTGTCGCCTTACCGACAACAAAACTAGTGTCAATCGATTGGCCTCATCGAGAGCTACTCGGGGCACTAAGTTTCGTAAAAAGTTGAAACATTACATAAACACGTTAAATTCACTGCCTGGGGAGGGGCGGGCTCGCCTTGGCAAAGAAGCTGAGGATCGACGGCTGACCGGAGGGCGTCGTCGCCGCGCGCGACTGCGGCGGACGCCCCCCGGGGCTTGCGTTTGGCCGGTGGGGTGGCGCCCGTCGTGTTGATCGCCGCCTGCTGCTGCTGGCGCTTGTTGGCGCGAGTCTGGGCGGGCGGCGCGTTGCTGTCGGGATCACGAGTGGGCGGACTGAAAAAAAATAATTATTGACCTGATTTTTGAGGACCCCGGGGCCCCGCAAAATTATTCAAATACTTATTTCCTTCATTAAAGTGCAAATCAATTTATAACATTTTCGACATGCGTTTTTCTGGATTTTTTTGTTGCTATTCTGTCTCTCACTGTTCAAATAAACCTACCATTAAAATTATAGGCTGATTATTTCTTCGTCAGTGGGCAAACGTACAAAATCAGCAGGGAATCAAATACTTTTTTCCCTCACTGTACCTCAGTGGGCTTTGCCTGCTAGAATGGGGATGGTTTAGTTTAATTTGTGTTTAGGCCATTTGTTTACCTTGTACTTACGCGCCCCTACTGGACATCTGCAAAAAAGAGCTTTATAGCTCATCGGATTCCTCCAGTGCAGTGATCTCACTGGAGCGTGCTGGAGTCACCGCTTGAAAGTCTTCCATCTCGCTCTGCGCGTGTTGTGCAGGTCTCCTTCAACCCTCTTAGTGCCGTTCGTTGCTGGCCGCTTGGCGTTTCGAGGCCTTTTACTCACACAACCTTGATGACAAATAAAAAAAATATCCCGGACGTCTCGGCAACAACAAGAACCAAACACGACACCCAGGGGGAGAACCCTCGTCGAAGAGACACAGCGAAACGCCGAGGGGAGAGACAAAGACGGCTTTTATTGCAGGGGAACCACGAGGTGGTGTGACCACGGGTGTCAGAACCCCCACCGACACAGGCCACCCACACGCAACGTTCAAAGTTCATTCAAGTGACACCAGACAGCACGTGACCCGCTCGGATATTCATCCATGCGAGCAGTGGGGGCGAGGAGCGACAGTGGCTTGAGGAGGGGGGTAGCGTGGAGGGGTAGAGGGCAGGAAGGAGGGGGGGGGGGGCAGGAGCCCGCACCCACACACTCACGACTCCACATTCCCAGGCCCGGCGGGTTTTGTTTTTAGCTCTGGGAGGAAACCAGAGAACCTGGGGTCAGTAACCCTTTGCCGGACAGGGTGAGAAATCTTACAAACTCCGCACAGAGCGGCGCCCGGGTCTGGAGTCGAACCCGATGCGTTCTTGCTTGTGAGTTGGGGCTGATTTGAATTAGGTTATGAGTTGAGTGGAACCCACGCCCCCCCTCCCCGACCCAAACTTGCGGTGCAACATGTAAAACTCTCCAGCGTTCGGAGTCAACGGCGCCCAGAGCAGAGAGGGTTCGCTTGCGGTTGCGACCACCGCGGAGGGAACAAAAAAACGTGGCTTGCTTTTATTTATTTTCTTGTTAAAAATAAAAAAGAAGACACGAAAACTACAGGAACATATAATCGTCAAAAACCCCGCTCATCGTCCAAAAAGGTTTTTTTACCGGCCAAAACACTGTCAATGGCCCACATACAATTATCGGTGCCTCTAGAGCTAGGCCGGAATGCGTCCTCCCCCCCGCCCCCTCCCTGGCTCGCAAAGCTAAGCAAGGGTTGCGTCTGGAAAGCGCTCGAGTGAGCGACCACCACGCACAACAGGTTGCTGCTGCAGGTCTGCTGCTGCTGCTGCATCTGCATTGGAGGCAGCGCGAAGGAAGTGCAGTAAAATCCACCGTTCTGTACCACGCCCTTTATCAACCCGGCATTGACCAGCGTGAAGTACGGTCAAACAAACCCCCCGCCCCCCCCCAACGATTCGCGATGGCGTGTGGAGGCCTCCACGAGCGGGGGTGTGCGACAACACGTTCCTGAGCGCGCGCGTGCGATCATGACTTTTGTGCGATTCTCGGTTTCTGTTCACATTGTCCATTCACGCGGCACGGGAGGCGAAAACACGGCGGCGGTCACCAACGGAGCCCGCGCCGCCTGCGCAGCCCGGGGAGACTCCCCTTGGGGACCGGTGAGGGCCGAGTGGGCCAAGCCGTGAGATCGAGAGAGAGAGGGGGGGTGGCGGGCGGGGGGGGGGCGGGGAGGCGCTGCCCCTCACTCTCCGCTGGCGCCCGCGTCTCACAACGGCGGTGGCGCGTACGGCCCCGGGGCGTCTCGGGGATCCCACACCGCGAGAACGGCACCACGTTGCGGTGCCAGGGAGCCTCCCTCCAAACTCCCCGCAGGGCACGGCCGCCACCCCCAATCTCCGGATTGGCTATGGACGGTTAGCCGTGGGTTGCTAACCGCGGCGGGATTGGCTATGGCCGGTCAACTGTGGGGAGTTTGCCGCGTCGGCCGGCTGACGGCGGCCGGCGGTGCCGGCGCCAGTGGCACTGGCCCTGGCGCGGCGCTAGAAGCCGTACTTGGCCTGCGTCTGGCGCCGAGTCAGCTTGTTCTCCGCCCACGAGTTTTTGAGCTCCAGCTCTCGCTCCTTCGCCTGGGGGTAGGGACCGGAGAAGGGGGGAGAGAGATGGAAGGTGAGCAGAGGGAGAACAGGAGGAGAGAAAAAGAGAGGGGTATAAGAGAGCGGAGGAGGTGTAGGGAGAGAAGGGGATGCAAGAGACACGGGTGTGATCATGAGAGATGGAGCAAAAGGGTTGGAAGATAGAGGGATAGGAGAAGGATGGGATAAAGGAAGATGGGCGAGAGGGAGATGGAAGAGAGGGAGATGGAAGAGAGAGAGAGAGAGATGGGAGAGTGGGAGGTGGAAGAGTGAGGTGTGCGTGGCGAGCGAGTGGGGCACTCACCTGGTGCATCAGGTAGGTGATCTGGTGCTTGCGCTTCTGCTGGGTGGAGGGCTGGTCGCCCTTTTTCTGTGAACACAGCAGCGGCACGTGGCGTCACACGCGGCCGCCCCGAGGAACCCCTTCCCACCGCCGCGGGCGATGCCAACGCCGGCACCACTCGGAACGACGCAGAGGCGTGCACAATAGGTAGCCTCGACGAGCCGGGCCGAGCAATGGATTCCGTTGCACTGCCCCCTCTTTGCTGCCCACCGCTAACCCGCCGCGCTAATCCTACCAAGCACCGTCCAGGAGACTTTAGGAGCGTTTCCTCCTCGTGTATTTGGTCACAAGGGGTTCACAATAACAATGATGATAACGGCCATTGTTGTAATATTATTAGGTTTAGTTTTTTTTTTTCTCCAGGAAAACCACAATGAGTCAATAGACTGGAGGGTGCTGCCCTACATTGGTCTTTTCAGGAAGTTTTCTTCAACCAATTAATGAGCATTGATGGGAAACCGGAGCGCCCGGAGAAAAACCCACGCACGTGCAAGGGGGAAACGCTCGATCCCATACAGGTGGAACAAGCAGAGTCCGCGTTTTCATGCCACGGTTATTGCACACGGCCGCCCCCGTGAGGCCGCCGGGGGGCTCTGAGCGACCTTGCTGAAGGACTTCATGGTCTTCTCCTGGGTGAGCGACTTGGTGAGCCACTCCTTGGCGCCGCTCATTTGCTCCTCGCCCTTGATCTCTATGAAGTTGATTTCCTCCCCGCGGTTCCTCTTGCCCTGCAGCCGCCGGAACTGAGGCCCGGCGACGCGCGGCCACGTTAGTGACCACCGGGAGAGGGGCCGGCGAGGCGAGGTGATGGTTGTGTTTGTCGTGAAAGAGGCGAGGTGTGGATAGGCGAGGGGAGGTTATGGGTGTTTGTCGTGAGAGGCTAGGTGATTGGGTTTTACTGGTAGAAAACGTAGTGGACTGGAAGCCCAACCGGGATTAATTCACAGGAGGCAGGGGATTCATTGTGTATGTCTGTGGATGTCTGTCCACGTGTATCCGGGCACCCGGATAAAATGGGAGGGGTGAGGCTGGGTGGAGAGGGGAGGGTGGGGAGGGGCTGGGTGGGGAGGGGCTAGGTGGGGAGGGTGGGGAGGGGCTGGTCACCCCGTGGTGCCCTTATAAAGCTCAACGCTTAACCTACTCACGCCGGCTTGTGCCCGCCCTCACAGTCGGGCATATTTGCGGAATACACCACGTGGTGGTGCCGCCGTTGACCCTGGCCATTGACCGAGCAACCCAACGTTCCTACCAGCTCCCTTCGCAGGAATGTGTTTAATGAGGTTATGAGCAGTTAGGTGGTGTGGCGAGGTGGCATTGTGTGTGAAGAGGTGGTGTGGTGAGCGGCGAGGTGGTGAGGTGAGCGGTGAGGGACCTCTCACCGCGTCGTTGTCCACGATGCTGGTGCCAGGCTCGGTGCCGGCGGTTGCCATCTCTGCGCCGTACGGCTGCTCGTAGTAGCCCTGGCGCACGGAACAAATGACTCGGTGGACTCAACGGAACCGCCGAGGCGGAGACCGTGAAGAACTACGACCGAACGTAACCCTCAGCGCCGTATTCTTATTCGTGGCTCAGCTCCGACTCGGCTCTGACTCGGCTCTGGCTCGGTTTGTGTAAATCTCGAGCGCGGCTGGGACCGTGCCCACAGCCGGCTCAAGTTAAGCTCACGAGCCTTGAGCCACTGCTCGCTTGAGCCAGAACCAAGACGGAGAATATAGGCCTGTATGTGTGTGTGCCGTGGTTGCGGTGCGGCACCTGTGTGTGTGTGCTGTGGTTGCGGTGTGGTACCTGTGTGTGTGTGTGCTGTGGCTGCGGTGTGGCACCTGTGTGTGTGTGTGTGTGCGCCGTGGTTGCTGTGTGGTACCTGTGTGTGTGTGTGCGCCGTGGTTGCGGTGTGGTACCTGTGTGTGTGTGTGCCGTAGTTGTTGTGCGGTACCTGTGTGTGTGCTGTGGTTGCGGTGTGGTACCTGTGTGTGTGTGCTGTGGCTACGGTGTGGCACCTGTGTGTGTGTGCCGTGGTTGCGGTGTGGTACCTGTGTGTGTGTGCCGTGGTTGTGGTGTTGTACCTGTGTGTGTGTGCCGTGGTTGCTGTGTGGTACCTGTGTGTGTGTGTGTGTGCCGTGGTTGCGGTGTGGTACCTGTGTGTGTGTGCCATGGTTGTGGTGTGGCACCTGTGTGTGTGTCTGCCGTGGTTGCGGTGTGGTACCTGTGTGTGTGTGTACCGTGGTTGTGGTGTGGTACCTGTGTGTGTGTGTGCCGTGGTTGTGGTGTGGTACCTGTGTGTGTGCTGTGGTTGCTGTGTGGCACCTGTGTGTGTGTGTGTGTGCCGTGGTTGCGGTGTGGTACCTGTGTGTGTGTGCCGTGGTTGTGGTGTGGTACCTGTGTGTGTGTGTTGTGGTTGCGGTGTGGTACCTGTGTGTGTGTGTGCCGTGGTTGCGGTGTGGTACCTGTGTGTGTGTGTGTGTGCCGTGGTTGTGGTACCTGTGTGTGTGTGTTGTGGTTGCGGTGTGGGTGTGTGTGTGTGCCGTGGTTACGGTGTGGTGCCTGTGTGTGTGCCGTGGTTGTGGTGTGGTACCTGTGTGTGTGCCGTGGTTGTGGTGTGGTACCTGTGTGTGTGCCGTGGTTGCGGTGTGGTACCTGTGTGTGTGTGTGCCGTGGTTGCGGTGTTGTACCTGGTAGCCACCACCGCCGTAGTCTCCGGGGAATTCTCCGGGCTCCCCAGCGTCCGCCTTTATCCCAGAGAACTCGAGGGGAGCGTCCTGTACGGAGTCGCCCGTGGCCGGGCATGGCACCGCCGTCCCGGCTCCTGTCCCAAGAAAAAAAGACCCGGGGCAGACTTCAGAATAAGGATTTTAATTTGTACACGATAATGTGAAAGAGCAGCCCTGCAATCGCTGGCTCACGCCACCGCTGGCGGAAGGGCCTCCACTAGAGAAGGTAACTCGGCAGCCGATTATTCCGAGTCGGAGAATTGCCACGGACGATGAAATCGCGGGAACTAATTCCCAAGCCGTTTTACAAAGAGGCCACCTCCAAAACAAGCGGCGGTGTCGACGGGCGCCGGCGGTGTGGGCCTACCCAGCAGGTTGACGGCAACGCCGGGCGGCGAGGCGCCCGTGCCGGGCCGCGCCGGCAGGGAGAAGAAACTGGCGCCGCCCCCGCTAGCCGCCTGCTCCTCCTCGCCGTCACTGGCATCGTCGTCGTCGCCGACGGCGTGGGGCGGCGCCTGCCGCGCCACGCGCTGCAGCACGGCCGCCCGCGACGCCGCCTTGATGGCCGAGGGGCTGGGCACCTGCGCCGTCGGGGCCGCGGCCCTCCGGGCCTTCGTCAACGCGTGCGGCACGAGCGGCCGCGAGGTCACCTTGGTGCCGGCGAGCGAGGCGGCGGACAGCACGCCGCCCCGCGGCTTGGGCAGCAGCGCGGAGAGGCCCGTGGTGCCCGGTGCCACCTGCCGGCACGGGGGAACGAGACGGGGCGCGCGGTTGGATTTGCCCAGCGGCGGACGGCGTGAAGCGCCACCCTACGCGAGTTTAACGCAGCCGATATCACGAATCAGAATTCACTTGTTGCGTCGGGCCAACGTAATGGGACGATGAAATTTGTGTCGTCTAGACCCCGCACGCCACCCGACGTAGCGGAACAAATGTCGTTGTCACATGGTGCACAATTAACAGCACCAATTATTACCGTTGTTGTGCGAGCTTGCCGGCAAGTTGAAGAGTCGCACAATTGGGTGAGCGAGTGACTGGGAGGGAACCGGTGAGTGAAGCTGACAGCAGCGGTCGCGTGAGTGCTCGGAGTGGGGTGAGCGAGTGAGCCGGGGTGAGCGGGGGTGAGCGAGTGAGCCGGGGTGAGCGAGGGTGAGCGGGGGCGAGCGAGTGAGCGGGGGTGAGCGAGTGAGCGGGGGGTGAGCGGGGGTGAGCGAGTGAGCGGGGGGTGAGCGGGGGTGAGCGAGTGAGCGAGTGAGCGGGGGTGAGCGAGTGAGCGGGGGCGAGCGGGGGTGAGCGAGTGAGCGTAGGTGAGCGAGTGAGCTGGGGTGAGCGAGTGAGCGGGGGTGAGCGAGTGAGCCACGGTGAGCGAGTGAGCGGGGGTGAGCGAGTGAGCCGGGGTGAGCGGCGGTAATATAGGGGCGGTGCGTCTGAGCGAGCGAGAGCGATGGCGGAGGAAGAGGCACTCACCGTGGATGGCGCAAACCTCTTCACTTTGGGCTCCTCGTCCTCATCATCAGAGTCGGGCTGCGGGACACGGGGCAACACCCTCATGAGCACGCGAACACAGACTCCTAAACAGTTACACAAACATGGGTGTATGAACACAGGCTCCTGTCAAGCGACATCAGCCGCCATTCGTCACCAAGTGTGTGCATGTTGAACTTCTTTCGCACTATACGTCGCCAACCCTGCTATTTGGAGGTGCGCGGGAAGGCCAACAAACTAAACACAAACATTATTTCCTCGGAAATTAGCTTTCAATCAAGATTTTAACTTGGCGGTGATGTCACCACGGCGCTAATGCCAGGCCAGGCGCACTCCGAGGCCACGTGAAAGTGTCGAAGGCTCACCTGACTAGAGAGGTCACGGGACAGACCCAAGTGCCATGGGTTGAATGACATAAACACTCCCATATAATCACAAACATTCCGAAACAAATACACACGTAATTACATGTAATAAAATACACACCAGGCTTGATTTTTGAAGCTTTCGTGACTGCAGGAATCCACACTCTGTGGTTCTTTCGGTAAAGGTACCAGTAGGTAGAAAAATTTACAGATCACCACGTTTCGATCGCAACACAAGCAATCGTCATCAGGTGGGACAACCACAGCAAGAACTGCTGAAGTGTAGGTGAGGCCTATACAGTAAAACCTCGTGCCACCGCATAACTCTCGCCTACACTTCAGCAGTTTTCTCTTGCTGTGGTTGTCCCACCTGATGCCGATTGCTTGTGTTGCGATCGAAACGTAGTCATCTATTATTTTTCTACCTACGGTGACTTTACGCGAAAGAACCAAAGAGTATACAAAGACACACCCTCTTGTGTACATGAACGCGGGCTACTAATGTGAAGTAAATACAAATGCACAATCACATCAAAACGCACAACAACACCTGACCAGATATAAGACAATTGAAACCAAACTATTTTGTATTTTACCAGGTAAGGCCCCACTGAGCTAAGCAACATTTTTTTTCAGAAGCGACCTGGCCAATCGCAAATGATAGCTCAACGAAGTAGCCCATCATAGTGTAAATGTATAGCAGCCAAATACTCGGAACGCGTGATGTCTCTAAATGTTAAAGGAAAATCGTAGGACCCGGGGAAAGAATCCACACGACCAAGGGGAGAACACGCAAACTCCAAATATACCACAGCAGGCGTCATGGTCAGGATCGAACCATCGACCTCCTGCATACCAGGCGAGATAGTTAACATCTCATAGCCACCGTGATGATGATGATGATGATGAGAGAGACACGCAAACTCCAAATATACTACAGCAGGCATCATGGTCAGGATCGAACCCACGACCTCCTGCATACCAGGCGAGATAGTTAACATCTCATAGCCACCGTGATGATGATGAGAGAGACACGCAAACTCCAAATATACAGCAGCAGGCATCATGGTCAGGATCGAACCCACGACCTCCTGCATACCAGGCGAGATAGTTAACATCTCATAACCACCGTGATGATGATGAGAGAGACACGCAAACTCCAAATATACAGCAGCAGGTGTCATGGTCAGGATCGAACCCACGACCTCCAGCATACCAGGCGAGATAGCTAACATCTCATAGCCACCGTGATGATGATGATGATGAGACACGCAAACTCCAAATATACAGCAGCAGGCGTCAGGATCGAACCCACGACCTCCTGTATACCAGGCGAGATAGTTAACATCTCCTAGCCACCGTGATGATGAGAGACACCGCAAACTCCAAATATACAGCAGCAGGCATCAGGGTCGAACCCACGACCTCCTGTATACCAGGCGAGGTAGTTAACATCTCCTAGCCACCATGATGATGATGAGAGAAAGAGACACGCAAACTCCAAATATACTACAGCAGGCGTCATGGTCAGGATCGAACCCACGACCTCCTGTACACCAGGCGAGATAGTTAACATCTCATAGCCACCGTGATGATGATGAGAGAGACACGCAAACTCCAAATATATAGCAGCAGGCGTCATGGTCAGGATCGAACCCACGACCTCCTGCATACCAGGCGAGATAGTTAACATCTCATAGCCGCCGTGATGATGATGAGAGAGACACGCAAACTCCAAATATACTACAGCAGGCGTCATGGTCAGGATCGAACCCACGACCTCCTGCATACCAGGCGAGATAGTTAACATCTCATAGCCACCGTGATGGTGATGAAAGAGACACGCAAACTCCAAATATATAGCAGCAGGCGTCATGGTCAGGATCGAACCCACGACCTCCTGCATACCAGGCGAGATAGTTAACATCTCATAGCCACCGTGATGATGATGATGAGAGAGACACGCAAACTCCAAATATACAGCAGCAGGCGTCAGGATCGAACCCACGACCTCCTGTATACCAGGCGAGATAGCTAACATCTCATAGCCACCGTGATGATGAGAGACACCGCAAACTCCAAATATACAGCAGCAGGCATCAGGGTCGAACCCACGACCTCCTGCATACCAGGCGAAGTAGTTAACATCTCATAGCCACCGTGATGATGATGATGAGAGAGACACGCAAACTCCAAATATACAGCAGCAGGAGTCAGGGTCAGGATCGAACCCACGACCTCCTGCATACCAGGCGAGATAGTTAACATCTCATAGCCACCGTGATGATGATGAGAGAGACACGCAAACTCCAAATATACTACAGCAGGCGTCATGGTCAGGATCGAACCTACGACCTCCTGCATACCAGGCGAGATAGTTAACATCTCATAGCCACCGTGATGATAAGAGAGACACGCAAACTCCAAATATACTACAGCAGGCGTCATGGTCAGGATCGAACCAACGACCTCCTGCATACCAGGCGAGATAGTTAACATCTCATAGCCACCGTGATGATGATAAGAGAGACACGCAAACTCCAAATATACTACAGCAGGCGTCATGGTCAGGATCGAACCAACGACCTCCTGCATACCAGGCGAGATAGTTAACATCTCATAGCCACCGTGATGATGATAAGAGAGACACGCAAACTCCAAATATACAGCAGCAGGCGTCATGGTCCGGATCGAACCCACGACCTCCTGTACACCAGGCGAGATAGTTAACATCTCATAGCCACCGTGATGATGAGAGACACCGCAAACTCCAAATATACAGCAGCAGGCATCAGGGTCGAACCCACGACCTCCTGCATACCAGGCGAGGTAGTTAACATATCATAGCCACCGTGATGGTGATGATGAGAGAGACACGCAAACTCCAAATATACAGCAGCAGGCGTCATGGTCAGGATCGAACCCACGACCTCCTTCATACCAGGCGAGATAGTTAACATCTCATAGCCACCGTGATGATGATGAGAGACACCGCAAACTCCAAATATACAGCAGGCGTCATGGTCAGGATCGAACCCACGACCTCCTGCATACCAGGCGAGGTAGTTAACATCTCATAGCCACCGTGATGATGAGAGACACCGCAAACTCCAAATATACAGCAGCAGGCGTCAGGGTCGAACCCACGACCTCCTGTATACCAGGCGAGGTAGTTAACATCTCCTAGCCACCATGATGATGATGAGAGAAAGAGACACACAAACTCCAAATATACAGCAGCAGGCGTCAGGGTCGAACCCACGACCTCCTGTACACCACGCGAGGTAGTTAACATCTCATAGCCACCGTGATGATGAGAGAGACACGCAGACTCCAAATATACAGCAGCAGGCGTCAGGAACGAACCCACGACTTCCTGTACACCAGACGAGATAGTCAACATTTCATAGCCACCGTGATGATGAGAGAGACACAAACTCCAAATATACAGCAGCAGGCGTCAGGGTCGAACCCACGACCTCCTGTACACCATGCGAGGTAGTTAACATCTCATAGCCACCGTGATGATGAGACACACAAACTCCAAATATACAGCAGCAGGCGTCAGGGTCGAACCCACGACCTTCTGTATAACCAGGCGAGGTAGTCAACATTTCTCAGGGTAATCGAACTCACGACCTCCTGTATACCAGGCGAGGTAGTCAACATCTCTCAGGGTAATCGATCCCACGGGACCTCCTGTGGACCAAGCGAGGTAGTCAACATCTAGCCACCGTGGCGCCCCGAACCACACAGCCACAGGAGGAGCGACCTGGGCCTCAAGACGCAGCTGAAGGCTTTTGTGTCAACAAGCGACGTGAAGACACGAAGACTACGTCTCTCGTCGTCGGCTCTGACCATCACGTCGGTGGCACTTGGTCAGGGACACGTCGCCTGGATAGAGACAAGGCGGTGTGGGACGACAGCCTCCCAGCAGTAGATAGAGCGTGGCTGATGATGACGATGGTGATGAGCGTGGGGAGGGCTTCACGCAGTAGCAGTAGATAGAGCGTGGCTGGTGATGACGATGGTGGTGGTGATGAGCGTGGGGAGGGCTTCACGCAGTGCAGTAGATAGAGCGTGGCTGATGATGATGGTGGTGGTGGTGATGATGAGCGTGGGGAGGGCTTCACGCAGTAGCAGTAGATAGAGCGTGGCTGATGATGATGTTGATGATGGTGGTGATGATGATCGTGGGGAGGACTTCACGCAGTAGCAGTAGATAGAGCGTGGCTGGTGATGATGTTGATTATGGTGGTGGTGATGAGCGTGGGGAGGGCTTCACGCAGTAGCAGTAGATAGAGCGTGGCTGGTGACTATGACGATGGTGGTGGTGATGATGAGCGTGGGGAGGGCTTCACGCAGTAGCAGTAGATAGAGCGTGGCTGGTGACTATGATGTTGATGATGGTGGTGGTGATGAGCGTGGGGAGGGCTTCACGCAGTAGCAGTAGATAGAGCGTGGCTGATGATGGTGGTGGTGATGATGAGCGTGGGGAGGACTTCACGCAGTAGCAGTAGATAGAGCGTGGCTGATGATGGTGGTGGTGATGATGAGCGTGGGGAGGACTTCACGCAGTAGCAGTAGATAGAGCGTGGCTGGTGACTATGACGAGAGCGCGGAGGCGTTCGCGTCGCGGTTGTGTGGACCACGGCTCGCGGCGGTGGCGGCGGCGAGGGTCTCACGTCTCGCAGGGCTGGCGCCGCGATGCGCACTGGCTGCCCGCGCCGCCTCGGGGCCAAGAGGCCCGGGGCAGCAGCCGTCGCCGCCTCGTCGTCGTCGTCCTCGCTGCTCGCGTACGCCACGAGCGACATGGCCCGACCGCCCCCCGCCCCAAGGCCGCCCCACCCGGCTCGCCACCGCCAATCTTCCCCTCAGTTAATCGCCGATCTTCCACATCGGCGACGTCGCCTCAGCCGCGCTTAATTAACCGGGGCCCTGATGAGTGAATTGGAAGCCTCCCGCCACGGGCCCCTCGCTCCACTGTTTAATCTGCGTCGCCGAGTGGCGCCGCGGCGGCCATCTTACTAAGGGGAGTCCTTTACGCTCGATTCCGATTGGCGAGCGGCCATCTTACAAAGGGGGAAGGGGTCTTTACGCTCGATTCCTATTGGCGAGCGGCCATCTTACTAAGGGTGGGGGATGGGTCCTTTACGCTCGATCCTTGTTGGCGAGCGGCCATCTTACTAAGGGCGGGGGCGTCCTTTACCCTCGATTCCTATTGGCGAGCAGCTCTATGACGTCCGCTCTGAGCAAGGCGGCTGTCCATGTTCTCTCCCCTGAGCAAGATGGCTCAGGGTGTCACGTGATACGTTGAGGAGAATCAGAACATTTGCTTCTGAAAATGGATTTATCCTGGAGAAATCCGATTAGCTATAAAGCTATTTTTAGTAGATGTCCAGTAGGGGCGGGTAAGAACGTTACAACAATACACAAAAAACACGATAGGTTTGGAAAGTATAGGAAAGTTTTGATTTAAAGCTTTCGTGACTGCAGGGATTCATATTCTTGCTGTGGTTTTCACACCTGATGATGATTGCTTGTGTTGCAATCGAAACGTCGTGAGAATGTTATTGTTTTATTTTTATTATTTCCCTTCTACGTGACTTTACCGAAAGAACCAAGAATATAGGAAAGTTTAAAAAAAAATCATAAAAAATATACAAATAAAACCAAACAAATGTTTAATCATACCAGGTAAAGCTCACTGAGGTATTAACTTCCTTTTCAGAAGCGATATGGCCACAAATGATGGCTCAACGAAGTGGCTCATCATCATCATCACGTGGCAATTTATAGCAACCAAATACTAGATTTGAAGCTTTCGTGACTGCAAGGACCCATACTCTTTGGTTCTATTCGGTAAAGTCACGTGGGTAAAAAATAAAACAACAAAAATCACGACGTTTCGGCCACAACACAAGTGGCCTTCATCAGGTGAGGGGACCGTACTGTCCAAAGGACAGCGTTGGAGTGAAGACAGCCAAGCGCAGGTCGCGTCCTTTAAGCTATGTGGGAGGAAACAAAACGCTTTGACAAAGGAATTAGCGTGTTTCCTCCCACAGCTTAAAGGACGCGACCTGGGCTTGACTGTCTTCACTCCAACGCTGTCCTTTGGACAGTACGGTCCATTCACCTGATGAAGGCCACTTGTGTTGTGGCCGGAACGTCGTGATTTTTGTTTATTTTTTACCTACGTGACTTTACCCAATAGAACCAAAGAGTAAGCAACCAAATACTCTAAACGCGTGATTGTTCATTCTCAATGTGGCAGGACAAACCGGAGGACCCGGAAAGACACGCAAAGGGGGCCGTCCATAAATGACGTCACGCACCTAGGGGTGTGTGATGATGTGTGACGAGGGGGGGGGGGGTTGAGAAATGTGACGTCACATCAAAATGCGCAACTTTAAATAAATATAGACAACACGTTCTGCCTAATGAAATAGACTTTTAAATAAATGTTTTCTCCTACAACATCAGAGTGCAGCGCCACGTTAAATACGCACTACGACAATAGTTTAAAACGATTTGAAGCATGTTTTATATATTTTTTGGGGGGGGGGGTGCAGAGCTTTGTGACGTCATATTTGAGGGGGGGTCTCAATTTTTGTGACGCCGTGTGACGAGGGGGGGGTGGTCAATAATATCCCCTCTCCAAAGTGTCACACGATGAAGGGCCATTGTGCGAAACGTCGACTGTTATTCTAAGGCCACTGCCAACAACAGCATCACCAAATAAACAAAATGTTGACAAACGTGAAGTTAGAAAGGCTATCTTTATTGGTAATCATCATTGTACAGATCACTCGCGGGCAGGTGCTCGTGGCATCGCGATGTGAACCACGTGGACGTGGGAGGGGGGGGTAACGATTGACGGCTATTCAGATTCCAGTCGGAATCTCTATGTGATCCAGATTCCATGTTACAAATTGCAAGTTTATTGTTATTTTTTTTTAATGTACGCATATAGCGGCGTCTAGCGGCCGAATCGTTCACGTTATAACCCCCGTTGCATTCATCAACATTGATTTGTAATCGTTTAACGGGGCTTCCTCGGTCGATCCACTGCTGGATGAAGGCCTCCCCCCACGCAGTGTCGGTCACAGGGGAGGCACTGCTTGACCATACTTCACCACACTTCATGAGAGCGGTGGCGGGGTAGAGACCCGGGTACCGGATCGAGACATCGCGAGCCACCGACGGGAGCCGTGGACGAAAATCCAATTAATGTTCGCCACCAGGAGTTCGTAAAACCAGGCGCGCCGAGCGGTGTGTCATCGCTCCCCACGCGTGGCGAACCCCCCGGGCGACGTGGGGAAAAAAAATCGCTGCGGAACGGTCGGTCGCGACATCGTCACCCACCCTCCCCGGCCGGTGTCCACCGCGGGACACGAGAAAAATGCGATTAAACGCGGACAATCGGAACGCTGACCGCCCGGACTACTACGCGCGTGTGTGTACGTGTGTGTGTACGCGTGTGTGTGTACGCGTGGAACGCGTGGAACGCGTGGAAGGAGGAACGGCTCGCGTGCGGGGAAAAAACCAGCCGGCCGCGGCGTGGCAACGCGGCTTACAACCGCCACGCCAACACACGCGGGCAGGAGCAACTAGCGGCTGCACGCAAACTACGACGAAGGGGACGGCGACGACGATGGTCGTGGTGGAGATGCTGGTGACGGGAATGACCATTACAATTATGATGACGCTTGCTCTGATGACGACGGAGACGGCGGCGTTTTTGTTGATAGCGACGATTACGGGAGATGGCGATGTGACAATGAACCATCGTGATGTCAGTAATAATCACTGACGACGGTGACGACGCCGGTGACAAATGCGGCGCGATGACGACGGCGGCGGCGGTTGCCAACGATGTGGTGAACGTGATGATGGCGACGATGGCTGCGACGATGATGGCGACGATGATGGCGACGATGGCGGCGACGATGATGGCGACGATGATGGCGACGATGATGGCGACGACGATGGCTGCAGAGGAACCTGGAGCCACGTGGAGGAGACGTCAACCCACTGTCACTCCACCCCCTAGCTCCACGGCGCTAGCGCCCCCACGCCGACCACTCCCCCCCGGCCGCCCCGGTCACGCGCGCTTGCGCTTGCGAACTCCGAACCGCTTGCTCCGCTGCTTGTACATGTGGCGGAAGTTGATGCAGACACCTGGGGTCAGGGGGGGGGGGAGGTCAAGCGCAAGGTCAACTCAAACAAGGCGCGACGCGCTACGCGTTTCCCCCGACTCCCTGCGGTCCTCCCCACCGAGCGACAGAAACACGCGGTGAGAGCGGTGTCCCTCACTTCATTTTCAGAGGGGGGCCACTTTCGCTGACGAGGCATCGTCAGTGCGAGAGCCACCACACATTGGAAACCATTGGGGGTTGACAGCAGCACGACGACGACGATGATAACGATGGCGATGATGATGATGACGGGGGACGTTTTCACTCTGTGTGTACTGTCGGGGGGACGCACGCCAGGGGTCGCGCGAAGGCCCCACCAAGAGCCGTCGGTGGCCCGCGTGCCTTGCGATGAAGAACACTCGTTTAAATTATTTGGCCGCTATATATGTCCACGTGATGATGAGAAGCCACTTCGTTGAGCTATCATTTGTGGCCAGGTCGCTTCTGGAAAAGAAGCTAATAGCTCAGTGGGGCCCCTTACCCGGTAAAAATTAAAGTTTCATTTTCTTAGTGATTTGCTTACCTTTCCCTATCGTATTTTTGTATCGTACCTATCTTATATATATAGCACATTTATACAAGGCACTTCACAAGGGTTGTGAGTGGTACAATAAGGGTATCTAAATGCGATACTGTGAATAGGGATGTGGGTATGGGGAGGGAGGTTTCGTGGGTACGAGAATTACGGGGGGGTACACCTGGAGGGATGGAGGGAAGGATGGGCCAGGGAGAAGAGGTGGGGGGTCGTGAGGTAGGGGCGGAAACTCGACAGGGAGGGCTGCGTGCTTAACGTGGAGCTTTGTAAGCTCATCGGATTCCTCCTGAAGTCTAAAATAAAGATTCTGACCAACCGATCGACTCCCCCCTCCCGATCACGGTGCTCAAACGCACGCTGCGTGCTGCACACACCGACGGCGAGGATGACCAGGTAGGCGTAGAGGACGTAGGGGAAGTGCACGGACGAGTTGAGCACGTTGGGCAGCCGCACCGAGAGGGCCTGCGACGCCTCGAACAGCGGGATGGCGCTCAGCACGCACGCCGCTACGGTGGGGCGGGGGAGAGGGGGGGGTGGGTGGGTGGTGCCGTCAAAACACTCGCCGACTTCAAGACCACGAGTTAAGAACGACCGTCGTCACGAGTGAAAGCGAGCGGCCACGGGCTGGGCCACGGCAGAAACTCGTGCGGCACCGATAGAAACCGGCCAGGCGAGGGATCGCGTCCCCGGCTCGTGGACGTCGGCGAGGGGCGGTCGAGCTCCGATTCAATCCTTCGCATTGCTTTACGAGGATTTCGCCGGTTTACCCGGCACAAGCCTCGCCGAGCCTCGAGGCTCCGTCTGCAGGGAGGGTCCCCCGCCAGGTTTTGTCGCAGCAGGCGGCGATGTTGCTGCCCCGCGTAGAATCCCAAGTGAGCGATTTGCGGCGTGATTTTCGAATTTGGCAAATGTGGAGTCGTGACGCCGGCACACGATGCGACACCTCTTGGCAATGACGTCGCGGGCTCGTTAACGGCCACTGTGAAGCGGACGGCGCGTGGTGTTTTTATTACGTTGAGCACGCACCGCGGTATTAATCAGGGCGGCCGATGGGATCGAACCGCGAAGCTCTGGAATAAGCGGCGACCGCGCTACCACCGGACCGCGTTACCGCCCCACAATGGTGCGGCACTTGTGGTGAACGAACGGTGGGCGTGGAGCGTGTGGAGCATGTGGAGCGTGTGGTGTGTGGAGCGTGTGGAGCGTGTGGTGTGTGTGTGTGGAGCGTGTGGTGTGTGTGTGTGGAGCGTGTGGTGTGTGGTGTGTGGAGCGTGTGGTGTGTGGTGTGTGGAGCGTGTGGTGTGTGGTGTGTGGAGTGTGTGGAGCGTGTGGTGTGTGGAGCGTGTGGAGAGTATGTGGAGCGTGTGGAGCATGTGGTGTGTGGACCGTGTGGAGCGTGTGGTGTGTGTGGAGCGTGTGGAGCGTGTGGAGCGTGTGGAGCGTGTGGAGCGTGTGGTGTGTGGAGCGTGTGGAGCGTGTGTGGAGCGTGTGGAGTGTGTGGTGTGTGGAGCGTATGGTGTGTGGAGAGTGTGTGGAGCGTGTGGTGTGTGGAGCGTGTGGAGAGTGTGTGGAGCGTGTGGAGCGTGTGGTGTGTGGTGAATGAACGGTGGGCTTGGAGCGCGTGGAGCGCGCGGTGAACGAACGGAGCGTGTGGAGCGTGTGGAGCGTGTGTAGAGCGTGTGAGTAAACGCATGACGTGGGTGAGTGTATGTGTGTGCGAATGTGTGTGCAGCGTGTGCATCAGTCCATTTCTTCTCCAGCCCATATCGTGCTCGTTTGGCCGCATAGAGGGGGCTAAACGGGCACGACACGGGCTGGCGAAGAGATGGAGCTGATACAGTCCGGGAGGATGTGGAGCTGAGTGGACTTGCCGACGACCGGTACCAGCGGTGTCAAGATCGGCCTCTATGAAGGCTCGTGAAGGACGCCGCTGCTGCTACTGAGCAGTTGGAGGCAGTCGCCCTCCAGCAACAACGGAGGGCAGAGCAGCGACGCTCACAACAATGAGCGGAGCGCTGGTTGGCTAAAATGCAGCAAGTTAGCACAGTAGGGGGGTACAGCTGGTGGTGCATCTGCCGGTCATCCCAGTCAGCCAACCCATGGCACCTGCTGGGTCTGTCCCGAGACCTCCTCCTGTCAGCAGAGAGCCTTCGACACTTCACGTGGCCTCAAAGTGCACCTGGCCTGGCACAGGCGCCGTGGTGACGTCACCGTCACCTAGTTGGGCTTGGCGGGTGTTGGTATTGCAGCGTGTGTAGTGCGAGTCCGGCAAAACAACCCCCTACCTCCTCGCGGTGCCGGACGGGCAACTCTGTCGTGGACAGTGCTGTGGGGGGAGGTCCAATTCCGATTGGCTCCTCCTCTCATGGCGTCTGTGACCACCACAGGGGCTAAACGGGGGCTCTGGACGGGTGCGAGGGGCTGGTAATCCCTCCACCTTCAAAAATTGACCACTAAACCACGCCTAAAATATCTAACTAATAAGCTTGTGTCGGAGGCCCCGGGGGGACAGGCGTCTATGACGTCTCCTGGCCAAACCCCAATTGGCGGAGCCAGGAGATTGAATATCTACCCTCAGGGCTTCTCCAGAAACAACGAAAAGCCACTACGTGTGGCCACGTGGAATGTTCGAACGCTCACTGCAGAGAGAGGCTGCCACTCCTCTGTCAGGAGCTGGACCGGTACCACCTAAATCCCTGTGGCATTCAGGAGGTCCGGTGGACCGGTTCTGGCTCCTGCCACCATGAGGGGTGGACAGTCCTCTACTCGGGGCAGCAGACTGCCAAACAACAGGGTGTGGCTCTTCTTATGAACAAAAGAATGAAGGGGGCGTGGGAGCGTGGCGGTGAGGTGTGGGAAGCTGTAAGCCCCAGGCTACTTTGGGCTCGCCTTCCCATCAATCGGAGGCGAGGAGTGATGGTTGTGGTTACTCATGCCCCCACCGAAGACGAACATCCTTGGAGGGATGCAGGCAAAGCCGTGAGTCAAATGCCTTCTATGACCTCCTGTCACAAGTGCTGGCTAAAGTGGCCCCTCGGGATAGAGTCACCTTGTTGGGTGACTTCAATGCCCGAGTTGGTCATGATGCTGGCACCTGGGCTGGAGTGATTGGAGGGTATGGGCCAGATCAGCTCAATAACAACGGTAGGAAGCTGCTAGATTTTTGTGCAGCCCATGGGCTTGTAATTACCAACACGCTGTTCCGGCATCGGCGCATCCACACAACATCATGGATGCATGCCGGGTCCAAGCAAGAACATCTGCTGGACTACATAGTGACGGACCAGCGGATGCGAGCCCATGTCCTTGACACCAGGACCTACCGTGGAGCTGATCTGCCCTCTGACCATCGACTTGTCATCTGTAAGATGCGCCTGCCAATCTTCCGCTCCGGTGGTGGGTATACACCCAGGACCCCATTCCAACCTAAAGTGACCTGGTCTCAGTTATCTGATGGAAGTTGCAAGCGAGAATTTCATCATCGCCTGCGGCTGGGGTTGGCATCGTCCTCCACTCCTCCTGATGTCGAGGGTAAATGGGCGAGGTTTAGGACTGTCACTCATGCAGCTGCATTGGCTGCTTTGGGTACACGGTCCAGACCTCCCCAGAGACCCTGGCTGACAGGCCCACTGTCATCATCTACAGAATCCCACGTCAGAGAATGAGGAGGCTTACCGCAGCCTTCGCTCGGAGGTTCGGAGAGCCGTGAGGCGCTGCAAGGATGGGTGGTGGTTGCGGGTTGCTGAGGAGATGGAGTCTGCCTCAGTGGCCCGCGAACACAAATCTCTATTTAACTCCATCAAAAAAGTAACCTGCAGCGCCACACCTATTACCATCATTAGGGGGAAAAACGGTGATCCAATCTCCGACCCCCAGGAACAGGTTTGCAGATTTGCTGAGCATTTCTGTGAGGTCCTGGGGGAGGGAAAATCCCTCAGCCAGGAAAACATCGTGGCACAAAGTGAGGATGACCCTGCTGAGGCTGCGGTGCCTCAAATATTGGAAGAAGTCACCCCCTGTGAGTGGCTGGCTGAGGTGCCATCTGTTGAGGAAGTACTGAAGGCGATCCGGAGTCTGAGATCAGGAAAGGCAGCAGGCAGAGATGATCTCCCAAGCGAAACGCTGAGGGAGGGTGGCGTTTGTGCACAGACTGCCCTATATGACATCATAACAAGTCTGGACCACTGGACGGGTTCCGCAGGATTGGAAGGATGCCCTGGTGGTCCTCCTCTTTAAGAAGGGGGATCGCACAGAGTGGTGAGTGTGGCGAGTGTGGTGAGTGTGGCGAGTGTGGTGAGTGTGGTGAGTGTGGCGAGTGTGGTGAGTGTGGCGAGTGTGGCGAGTGTGGCGAGTGTGGCGAGTGTGGCGAGTGTGGTGAGTGTGACGAGTGTGACGAGTGTGGCGAGTGTGGCGAGTGTGGCGAGTGTGGCGAGTGTGGTGAGTGTTGCGAGTGTGGCGAGTGTGGCGAGTGTGGTGAGTGTGGCAAGTGTGGTGAGTGTGGCGAGTGTGGCGAGTGTGGCGAGTGTGGCGAGTGTGGTGAGTGTGGCGAGTGTGGCGAGTGTGGTGAGTGTGGCGAGTGTGGCGAGTGTGGCGAGTGTGGTGAGTGTGACGAGTGTGGCGAGTGTGGCGAGTGTGGCGAGTGTTGCGAGTGTGGCGAGTGTGGCGAGTGTGGCGAGTGCGGCGAGTGTGGTGAGTGTGGCGAGTGTGGCGAGTGTGGTGAGTGTGGCGAGTGTGGCGAGTGTGGTGAGTGTGGCGAGTGCGATGAGTGTGGTGAGTGTGTGGTGAGCGTGGCGCGTTGCCTTCAGCGAGTGCTCCAAGCGGGTAGAGCGGGATCCACAGTGAGTAGCGGATCCAGGTGAGGAGTCTCCACTCCACGCCCACACTGCCCAGCATGTAGTAGGGGTACCTGCAGCACACCCAGCAGCACACTCCAGTCTCCACCACCGCCACCACCCATCAGGTGCGTGTGCAGCGTGAGTGCAGCGTGCGTGTGTGTGTGCATTCGTGCGTGCATTTGCATGCGTGTGTCGTCGCTGACAGCACTTGCCGAAATGGTCTGCTGCTACACGGGGGATATAGGTCTTGGTTTTGTGTGCGTGCGTGTGCAAATGTGTGCATGCATGTGTATGTGTGTGTGCGTGTGTGCGTGTGTGTATGTGTGTGCGTGTGTGCGTGTGCGTGTGTGTGTGCGTGTGTGCGAGTACATGTGTGTATGTGTGTATGTGTGTGTGCGTGTGTGTGCGTGTGAGTGTGTATGTGTGTGCGTGTATGTGTATGTGTGAGTGTGTGTGTGTGCGTGTGAGTGTGTGTGAGTGTGTATGTGTGTGTATGTGTGTGTGTGTGCGTGTGAGTGCGTGTGAGTGCGTATGTGTGTGTATGTGTGTGTGTATGTGTGTGTGTGTGCGTGTGAGTGTGTATGTGTGTGTATGTGTGTGTGAGTGTGTATGTGTGTGTATGTGTGAGTGTGTGCGTGTGTGTGTGTGTGCGTGTGTGTGTGTGCGTGTGTATGTGTGTGTGTGTGTGAGTGTGTGTGCGTGTGTATGTGTGTGTGTGAGTGTGTGTATGTGTGTGCGTGTGTGTGCGTGCGCGTACCGAAACACCTCGATGGCGCTCCACAGGTAGTAGACGGCGAAGGCGGTGTTGGTGGCGCTCAGTCGCTCGTGCATCCCGATCACCACAAAGAGCATGAAGCCCCGGCCCAGGACCTGGTGGCAGGGACGAGAGGGGAGGGGTCGGGGGGTAGGGGTCGGGGGGAGAGGGGGAGGGGCAGCGGAGCGGAGCGGAGGCTGAGACGACCGCACCACAGCCCAGGCACTGTGCTCCCAGCGGTTTGGGGTCAGGGTCGCCGGGTCGCGGCCTCAGGGTCGCGGCCTCAGGGTCGCGGCCTCAGGGCCGCGGCCTCAGGGTGACTGGTTAGGGTCGCGGGGTCAGGGTCACGGGGTCGGGATCGTGGGGCGGCACCTGCAGCGCGGTGGGGACGAGCGCGGCGGAGACAAGGCCGGCGAGCGGGTGGACGACCTCCAGCACGGCGAGCACTTGGCAGAAGCGCAGCACCTTGTGGGCGTCCTTGAGCGCCGAGCCCCAGAACTCTGGGGGGAGCGCGGGGATGAACAAGGAGACTCGCATGAATGTGCAAGTACTGGCGGACGTGCATGGTGTGGGGCGTACAAGCGGAGCCGTCAGGAGATATACATGTCCAGGGACACACGGAGACGCACGGGGGGGGGGACACGGGGGGGGGGGGGACACGGGGGGGGGACACGGGGGGGGGACACGGGGGGGGGGGACATGGGGAGACACGGGGAGACATACGGGGAGGCATGGGGGGACACGGGGAGACACGGGGGGGGGACACGGGGGGGGGGACACGGGGGGGGGGGGACACGGGGAGACACGGGGAGGCACACGGGGAGACGCACGGGGAGAAACGGGGAGGCATGGGGGGGAACACTGGGAGACACAGGGAGACACGGGGACACACGGGGAGACACGGGGACACACGGGGAGACACGAGGAGGCACGGGGAGACACGGGGACACACGGGGAGACACGGGGAGACACGGGGACACACGGGGAGACACGGGGACACACGGGGAGACACGAGGAGGCATGGGGGGACACGGGGGGAGGCGCACCGTGTCCCAGTAGCAGCGGCACGGAGAGGCTGACGAGCACGTAGGCGAAGCCCAGCAGCTGCACCAAGTTGTACATGAAGAGGTAACCACGGTGCAGCGTGGAGAGCGCTGCACGGGGCAAACGGAGAACGCTCACCACCACCACCACTCACCACCACCACCACTCACCACCACCACCACTCACCACCACCACTCACCACCACTCACCACCACTCACCACCACCACTCACCACCATCACCACTCACCGCCACTCACCACCACTCACCAACACCACAACAACAACCACCATCACAGCGGTGCAAAGCATGGGGGAGGGGCACAGAACCCCTCACCAACACTCACCACTCAGTTAATCTACTCACCAAAACCCACCATGATAAATAACAATAAACCACCAGTCCCACCACCACCACAACACCAGTCCAACCACCACACTACCAGTCCCACCACCACCACCACAACACCAATTCCACCACCACCACAACACCAGTCCTACCACCACCACCACAACACCAGTCCAGCCACCACACTACCAGTCCCACCACCACCTCCACAACCACACCACCAGTCCCACCACCACGCCACTAGTCCCACCACCACACCACCAATCCCACCACCACCACACCACCAGCACCACCACACCACCAGTCCTACCACCACACCACCAGTCCCACCACCAAACCACCAGTCCTACCACCACCACCACAACACCAGTCCAGCCACCACACTACCTGTCCCACCACCACCACAACCACACCACCAGTCCCACCACCACACCACCAGTCCCACCACCACGCCACTAGTCCCACCACCACACCACCAATCCCACCACCATACCACCAGTCCCACCACCACCATACCACCAGTCCCACCACCACCACACCACCATCACCACCACACCACCAGTCCTACCACCACACCACCAGTCCCACCACCACACCACCAGTCCAACCACCACGCCACTAGTACCACCACCACAACACCAGTCCAGCCACCACACTACTAGTCCCACCACCACACCACCAGTCCCACCACCATACCACCAGTCCCACCACCACACCACCAGCACCACCACACCACCAGCACCACCACACCACCAGTCCCACCACCACCACACCACCAGCACCACCACACCACCTGCACCACCACACCACCAGCACCACCACACCACCAGTCCCACCACCACCACCACACCACAAGTCCCACCACCACCACACCACCAGTCCCACCACACCACCAGTCCTACCACCAGACCACCAGTCCCACCACTACACCACCATCACCACACCACCAGTCCCACCACCAGTCCCACCACTACACCACCACACCACCAGTCCCACCACCAGTCCCACCACTACACCACCACCACCACACCACCAGTCCCACCACCAGTCCCACCACTACACCACCATCACCACACCACCAGTCCCACCACCAGTCCCACCACTACACCACCACCACCACACCACCAGTCCCACCACCACCATCTGCGCTCCGTGGCTTTGCGCTGGGGATGCGGGGACAGAGCTCACGGTGTTTGCGGACGCGCGACTCCACGGTGACCTTCCCGATATTCTTCATCTCCTGCAGTCGGGGACACAACGGTAGAACCGTCACCGCCCGTCACGGATAACGTGCTGTTGTCGCACGGTGTGCATTTGGAGTGTGCACGTTCTCACCGTGGTCGCGTGGATATTTCTCTCTGGGCCTTGCGGAGGTAAAAATCCAGGTGCTTCTAGAGCAGGGGTGGGGAACGTCCGGCCCACGGGCCGTATAAGGCCCACAGGCCGTATAAGGCCCGAGAAATCATTGGGTCTGTTCAAGCCATCGCATTAGGGGCGAGTTAATTAAATGTTTGACCAAATATAACGGCCTAATTTTTAGGTTGATAATTTTGTATGGCCCCGCGAATTATGTCATATAAATATCCAAATGGCCCTTGGCAGAAAAAAGGTTCCCCACCCCTGGTTTAGAGTACAGATAGTCCCCCCGACTTACGATATTTCGATCTTACGATGGCAATACGGCAAAATTGTAAAATATTTAAAATTTTGCGCGGCAGGCAAACGCAGCAGCGTACGAGGTATTTGTTTTTTTATAGCAGATAGGATTGTTTCCTGAAAAAAACGTTCTATTAAATTGCAGTCCATATAGGTAGGCTAAGAATTTACCTTGTTTATTACTTTACATTTTACTGTGCAATACAGTATTGTAATTAACAAATACATACAGTACATCGTTTATACAGTACGGTACTGTAAATTGCTCTGTTTTGCTAAATTATCACCATTCTTTAAGACTCCTGCGTAGGCTAAGGCCATCTTCGACTTACGATATTGTTGACTTACGATGGGGTCGTCGTAACGCACCTCCATCGTAAGTAGAGGACTACCTGGATTTCAACGCGCATGCTTAAAGAGTATTTCGCCGCTGTAAATGTCTGCGCAACGAGCCACTTCGTTGGGCTATCTCATTTGTGATGGCCAGGGTCGCTTCCCGATAAAAGAGCTGCGTAGCTCAGTGGGGCTTTACCTGGCAAGATAAAAATGGTTTATGTTCGTGGTTCTTTCGGTAAAGTCACGTAGAAGGGAAACAATAAAATAATAATGTTTTATTATTTATTATTATTTTATTGTTTCCCTTCTACGTGACTTTACCGAAAGAACCAAGAATATGAATCCCTGCAGTCACGAAAGCTTTAAATAAAAAAAAATGGTTTAGTCAAGTTAAAAATAGTATCCGCTCATCGCGCTCAAACAGACCGAGTTTGACGGGGCCCCGGGGGGGGGGGGGGGGGGGTAGGGGAGCCACGGACGAGCGGGAGAGGCAGCAGCGGCCAGGTAGCGAGCCAGCGCCAACCTTTGCCCATGCTCTATGGTGCACTACGTATGCAGGTTTATCCGCCCATGAATGAGTGTTTATACATGCGGGGAGGAAACCGCAGCGTCCGCTGAAAAGCCACGTGCGAGGGGGAAACGCTCTATCTCGTACAGAGGGAACAGGTGCGCAGTCCACGCTTTTGCTGTGACCGCCTTCTCCTGGCAAGAGACTGGGGGCGGCTCCTCCTCGACAGCCACGCCGCGGGGAAGGGAGTTTCACAACATTTGCACGGTGATCCACCAACCCTCCCCTTCTCATCGCCACGTCGTCATTGTCATCATCCTCGTCGTTGTCATCTTCGACGGGGTGATCGTCGTCATCATCCTTCCTCATCGTCGTCATTGTCAACGTCGTCATCCTCGTCGTCATCATCATTGTCGACGTCGTCGTTGTCATCGTCGTCGTTATCATCACCATCGTCATTGGGGAGCGGTCGGGTTCCGTCGACCGCGCGCCCAACCCCCAAACCTCACCTCGAGCCGCAGCTCCTCCTCGGCGTCGGACTCGTCCATCCAGCGGTCGAAGTCGGGCATCAGAAAGTTTGGGCGGCGCTCGGCGCTGGTGAGGCGCCCCCACCAGGCCGGCGTGGCCTTGCGCAGCGTGATGGCCACCTCGCGCTGCGTGACTCGCACGCTCGCCGCCGGCGTCTCCACCGCCTCCAGCAGCTCCAGCGAGAACTCGTAGCGGTTCTGGCCCTGGGCGCCGTAGCCGTAGCCTGGCGGGTGGGTGGGCGGCGGCGTCGGCGGCGATGGAGCGGTAAAGTGCAGAGGTTAGTGCGCCGCGATGCGAACCCGGCGACTCGAGTTCGATTCCCGCTCATGACAATTATCTGAACCGGTCCTGGGCCTCCCCTAGGTCGACTCGGCCTCAAATGAGTACCAGGTGTGACGTGTAATCATCGCCTCTCGGGAGACAAAGGTGGCCGGCTTTCATAGGTGCCACTCGCTAACAACAGTACTTGCTCCAACAGTCTGCTAAGGCTGTACGGGGGAATATTTGTCTTCGGTGATGGTGGAGGTGGAAATGCAGGCGATGGCAACATTGACAGAAGCAGCAGCAGCAGTAGTGACGACGCCCCTTGCTAAGCCTCGCCAAGTCCTAAGAATTATTTCCAGGAGAGTGCTGGCTGCCGGGATGTTTGGCCAATTTTTGAACGAGGGTTTGGCTTCATGTGGAGCTGCAGTGCGATGCACACCAGACCACCGGCACCGATGGCGCCGATATTGATGAATGTCACGACAGTGATGATGGGCAAGATTGATTTTAACGATTCTGTAGATGCTGATCGTGGTGATGAAGACGACTTGGAAGACATACGAGTGTGACTGTCGGCGGCGGTGCTCATGGCAATTCTGGTTCATCTCAAGTTGGAGTCGATTAAGCCGACGATGACGATGAGAGCCCCCTCCTTAATACAGGTTTTTATGGGTTAGATCGCGTAAATATATAAATGTGTCAGTAAACCCACCATCACCCCACGCAGCCAATTATTAAGATTTGTCACGTAAACAGAACGTGCCGATTCGTTACGAGTACAGCACGCCGGTGGGTTGGAGAGCAAAAACCACAACATTTACAATCCAAGTGGCTTTGCTCTCCAACACAACCGGTGTGCTGTCCGAGTAACGAATTGGCACGTTCTGTTTACATGACAAGCCTTACTAATTGGCTGCGTGGGGTGGTGGCGGGTTTAACGACTTTTATATATCGAAGCGATCCAACCCAAAAAAAACCTGTATTATATTGGTCGCGAAAGCCTCCTACGTCGTGTTAAACCAGGGGTGGGGAACCATTTGTCTGCCAAGGGCCATTTGGATATGTATAACATCATTCGCGGGCCATACAAGATTATCAACTTAAAAATTAGCCCGTTATATTTGGTCAAACATTTAATTAACTCACCCCTAATGCGATGGCTGGAACTGCTTCTCTTTGGCGAGGCGTGTGATGATGTTAGCCGGTATTGACGATGTTGCTGCTACTCGCAACTGCTTTTCCAGGTTTGCTCTCCTAGATTTATTGAATTTCGAGTTCCGCCTGCGGTTGCCTTGGCAGGGCCAGAGACCAAATGATTTCGCGGGCCTCGTACGGACCGCGGGCCGGACGTTCCCCACCCCTGTGTCAAACGGATTGGAGAGCCAGCCCTGTGCGTACCTTTGAAGACGATCGTCTTGCCCTTGCACTCCACTTCATGTTCCTGCGAAAGGGAGAGCCTGCGGAGTTAGGGAGACCGGCCCCGACAGCCACACCGGCCCCATCGCCCTCGCCAGACCCCGGCCATACCGCAGCGTTGTCCCCAACAGAGCCACCGGCCAGGCTGGCCACGCCGACCCTGGCGGCAACATCGGCTCCAGCAGCTCCATTGGCCCCATTGGCCACACACCAACCCCATCGGCCACACCAGCTCCACCGGCCACACCAGCCACACCAGCCCCACCGGCCACACCAGCTCCAAGCCACAACCGGCTCCAAGCCACACCAGCTCCAAGCCACACCAGCTCTACCTGCTCCACCTGCTCCACCGGCCCCATGGGCAGGCCAGATTTGGCCACACCACCACATTCTCTCCATGGGCCTCATCAGCCCCACCGGCCACCTTGGCCCCAACAGCCAGGCCAGACCCAGCAATGCCACAACATTGGGCCCGCCGGACTCTACCCAGCCCCACTGGCCCCAACGGCCAGGCCAGACCCGACCACACCACCACATCGTCTCGACCGGCCCCACTAGCCACACCAGCCACACCGGCCCTACCAACCACAGCAGCCCCGACCGCCACAGCTGCTCCACCAGCCCAGGTCAGAGTGAGCCTCACCATACGGACGGGGGGGGGGAGCGGAGGGGGGGGTGGTCCCGAAATGTCAAGCCTGTGAAGCAGGTTCCTGCATTAGTCAATAAAACAAGGCAATGTCTTTTGTCTGAGAACCGCCGTTGGTACCCAGCGACCCGAGTTAGCACCAGGCGAGAACAGTCCAGAACAGGCCCCATCCAGCTCCTGCCTCCCATCCTCGTCCCCACCCTCTCCCTCGCCTCCTCCATTCTCTGGGGACTCGAGCACAGAAGAAGCTACGAATACAAAATGGGGTTGTTGTTGTTTTACATAACTACACTTCTGGGAAGAAGACTCCGTCACGCTGGCTTGATGGCACTGACGGTGGACACGACTCGCCATCGCTAAATTCTGCTGCTGCTGTACGAGCCAGCTGATCCAGAATGGACGATGGGACCGAATCCCGGTCCGGTCTATGTTTTATTTTTACCAAGGTGTAAGGAGGCCCCCACTGAGCTCGATTGCTATTTTTTTTTCACCAGCGAGCTGGCCATCACCAATGGCAGCTGGACGAAGGGGCTGATTGTCATCGCGTGGAAATTTATAGCAGCCAAAAATACTCGAACGCGCGTTGATTGTAAATGTGCGGGGGAAAACCGGAGGACCACGGAGGGAGAGAGAGACACGCAAACTCCAAATATACAGCAGGGGTCAGGGTCGGGATCGAACCCATGACCTCCTGTATACCAGGCGAGGAAGTCAACATCTCATAGCCACCGTGATGATGACAGAGAGAGACACGCAAACTCCAAATATACAGCAGGGGTTAGGGTCGGGATCGAACCCACGACCTCCTGTTTACCAGGCGAGGTAGTCAACATCTCATAGCCACCGTGATGATGGCAGAGAGAGACACGCAAACTCCAAATATACAGCAGGCGTCAGGGTCGGGATCGATCCCACGACCTCCTGCATACCAGGCGAGGTAGTCAACATCTCACAGCCACCGCGGCGCCCCGGATTGTGC
Source organism: Petromyzon marinus (assembly GCF_048934315.1). Taxonomy (NCBI): domain Eukaryota; kingdom Metazoa; phylum Chordata; class Hyperoartia; order Petromyzontiformes; family Petromyzontidae; genus Petromyzon; species Petromyzon marinus. The sequence goes on from NC_133723.1 coordinate 2,664,653, forward strand.
AATGGGGACCTTGATTCATCCGCCTTATCTATGGACGCCTCTGGCTCAGCAGCCAAGCTCAAGGTGAACCCTCCCTCTTGTCTGTCAAGGCGAGGCGCCCTCCGCCACAACAGCCATTCGCCACCAAGTGTCGGTGACCTCCCCGCGGCGCCAGTGCCAGGCTAGGTGCACGGCGGGAAGGTCGCGGCACAGACCCCAGCAGGTGGGCATGGGTCGACTTACTGAGATGACCGGCTGCACCACCCAGCCGTAACCTCCCCTCTACCGCGCCAACTTGTGAGATCGCCTCTCACACGGCGGCGGCAGCAGCAGCAGCTTGTCCCAGCCTACATCACCGACACGCTGCATCACCCAGATGGTCCCATTAAGGTCCCTAAGTACTGAGCACGATGCAGATCTCCGTCTCGCCACGTGAAGGCTTCGGTCTATGGGTGATCGAGATTTCCCCCCCCCAACCCACCCCCATGCTGTGGACATTTAAATAAAAAAAAATTTTACCTTAAAACCTTTTTATTTATACACTTCCGCATATGAAACGTTTAGTTAGTTTCGTAAATGATTCCTGCAATGTATCTACATATATATTTTTTATAACAAGTCCGCTGCTGCTTGTGTCCTGTACATCGCATTGATAGATCCTTGCTGCGATATAAATGTTATTGTACATTAGCATCATTATTATTACCCGGCAACTGCCTCCGAATCGGTGGGGCTCCAGCACAAGCCAACAACAACATCGCGTGGCCTTGCAAGGGGGGGGGGGGGGGGTAAATAGAGTCGACGTTTCGGGGCGATGGCCCTTCACGTTCTGCAACATTGCCCGAAACGTCACGGTGAGTATTACACAGTACACACAATACCGCAAACGCGTTCCCTCCTTCAAGGGCCACTGTGTTGTTGGCGGAATGTGCTGCTGGGTTTCTGCGTAGAAGCGATTGGGTTGCATTGGCAACTGGTCGCACTAGCGATAGCCTACGTGTGTGGTATGTGTGATGTGCGTGGTGTGTGTGATGTGTGTGGTGATGTGTGTGGTGATGTGTGTGATGTGTGTGGTGATGTGTGTGTTGTGTGTGGTGTATGTGGTGATGTGTGTGGTGTATGATGTGACGTGTGTGATGTGTGTGGTGTATAATGTGTGTGATGTGTGTGATGTGTGTTGTGTGTGGTGTGATGTGTGGTGATGTGTGTGTTGTGTGTGGTGTATGTGGTGATGTGTGTGGTGTATGATGTGATGTGTGTGATGTGTGTGGTGTATGATGTGTGTGATGTGTGTTGTGTGTGGTGTGATGTGTGGTTATGTGTGTGTTGTGTGTGGTGTATGTGGTGATGTGTGTGGTGTATGATGTGATGTGTGTGATGTGTGTGGTGTATGATGTGTGTGATGTGTGTGTTGTGTGTGGTGTGATGTGTGTGTTGTGTGTGATGTATGTGGTGATGTGTATGGTGTATTATGTGATGTGTGTGATGTGTGTGGTGTGTGGTGTGTGTGGCGTGTCAGGCCAGGCTCGCTTGCTGCTGCTGCTGTAGAATGAATGAAGCAGTGAAGGTCGCGTTCCGGGCCTTGCCCCCGACGCGGCCTCTCCCCGCGGGGCCTCGCCTCTCACCGAGACTTCCTTGAGGTCCACCTTGAGGGACACCGAGTCGTGGCGCTGCGCCCACAGCACGGGCGGGGTCAGAGTCGGCGACATCGCCAGGGCCACGCAGGCGACACACGGACAACACAGGCGACACACACACACAGACACACACACGTGTAGCGATGTCAGCTGACAGCCCTCGGCGGAAACACGTGGTGCATCATTCACACGCCCCGCCCCCAAGCCCCCACACGCTGCCCCCACAAGCAGCCCCCCCCCTGCCCACACGCAGACCCCGCCCACACGCAGCCCCCGCCCACACGCAGCCCCCCCGCCCACACGCAGCCCCCCCGCCGCCAACACGCAGCCCCCCCCCCGCCCACACGCAGCCCCCCCGCCAACACGCAGCCCCCACAAGCAGCCCCCCCGCCCACACGCAGCCCCCCCCCGCCCACACGCAGCCCCCCCCGCCCACACGCAGACCCCGCCCACACGCAGACCCCGCCCACGTACAGACCCCGCCCACACGCAGTTTTAAAAACTAGAAGGTTCTTAAACTCGACTCGTTTCGACACCGTAAGCGAGGGTAATGATGAGAGAAATGTGGTCGCGTAAACGGGGTTCGGGTGAGCACCCCTCGCTGCCGCAGTCTGAACAATTTGCAGTCTACGTAGCAAGGAGCGTATTTAAAACGAGGCACTGCAGTAATCGATTCGCTAGAGGACACGTGCATGGAACCAGCCTCTCGGAATCAGCCGGTGTGATGATGTCGTGCAAGTCGACCGATATTTCTGTGGGTAAAAAATAAAACAACCGAGGTTTTCACAACCTTATGAACGTGAGATTTGAAAGAAAGGAACGGATCGGACATCGAACCCCAAAGATGAACTAACCTCATGCTTTCTGGCAGATGTTCTGGCCATCGATAACTCGGCTGAAAAGTCTCAATTTTTTTTTTCAATTGTTGCGGAGAGCTCACTAAGGCGAGTTCGGTCTTAGGGGCCGTCCATAAATGACGTCACGCGATTTTTGACTCCGCCCCCTCATCACACGGCGTCACAAAGTCAGACCCCCCCCCCCTCAAATATGACGTCACAAAGCTTTGCCCCCCCCCCCCAAAAACATATTTCTATTTTGAAAATAAAACATACTTCAAATCGCTTTAAACTATTGTCATTGTTGTGCGTATTTAATGTGGCGCTGCACTCTGATGCTGTAGGAGTGTTATAACACAATTAGTGTTGTTATAACAATTCTATATTTAAAGTTGCGCATTTTGATGTGACGTCACATTTCTCAACCCCTCCCCCCCCCTCGTCACACGTCACAAATGTCTGACCCCCCCCCCCCAGGTACGTGACGTCATTTATGGACGGCCCCTTATTGTCATTTAGCTGGAGAGAAAACAAATCTGCATCCAGTAGCTTTTTTGCCCGTCCCAGGACGGGTGAATATTGCAGGGTGGGGAGGGGAGGGTAGGGAGGGGCTGGGTGGGGAGTGGGAGGGGTGGGGCTGGGTGGGGAGGGGCTGGTCACCCCGTGGTGCCCTTATAAAACTCAACGTTTAACCTACTCACGCCGGCTTGTGCCCGCCCTCACAGTCGGGCATATTTGCGGAATACACCACGTGGTGCCGCCGTTGACCCTGGCCATTGACCGGGCAACCCAACGTTCCTACCAGCTCCCTCCGTAGGAATGTTTCAATAGAAAAATTGCTCAGCTCATGATTATTAATGAGGGGGAGTTGCCCTATGTGGAGTGACGTCACCCACTCAATGGTTATTGTGGAGGGGTGCGGCATGCGCAGTGACCTCACCCACTCATGATTATTAATGAGGGGAGGGGTGCGGCATGTGGAGTGACGTCACCCACTCATGGTTATTAATGCGGGGAGGGGTGCGGCATGTGGAGTGCGCGACCTTCTTGTGCGTTCGTGTAAATTTCCACGCGGGCATGAATATTAATTAAGGGGGGGGCTCTTTTGCAGTGACGTCACGCACGGATGTAGCACTGTGCTGCGTAGATTTATTTTCGCTCGTGAATATTAATGAGGGGGGGGGGCGGGGTGGTCCTCATGTGGAGTGACGTCACACGCGCGGGACGGACAGACATTTCTGGGCGGCTATCGTAGGTGATGATTTTCTCCGTCATTAATGATGACGAGAGCAGAGATGTTGCCGACATAGAATCTGGTGTCAGCCGCAGGTAAATTAGGGTGTCATCTGCATCGCGGTGTTAGCGCGGCCCAAGAAATCGTAGCAGTGCTCCAAATGGGGCCCATTGTCGATGCTAAACAGAATGGGACCAATGCTCGAGAAATAAAACGCAAGTTTGTATCCAACGCAAACTTTGTACCGGCGACAAACCACTGGCAGGACGATACGCAGCAGATCAACGATACCGCGAATGGGGAAACATGGAAAGGAACTGGGATAGGCGACAGAGAGAGAAGACCCCCAAGGCATACAGAAAACACGGCTCAATACGCCAAGCTCGCCATATACAGGGCGAGGAAGGTGGCCCTGGAGGGGAAACGTCCGGCCACCAGCCTGGGCATCTTCCGCGCTCCGGTCGGAGGCAGGGTGTGTGGGCCGGAGTTCCGCCGTGCGCGGCTGACCCACGCCGTGCCGGCCTTCAAGGAGCAATGGGCGCTGGAGGAGGCCGTGTGCTCGGTGGCAGAAGACAGAGAGCTCTGCATGCAGATATGAGCTACCCGTCGGAGGCCGATGGACTGCGAGAAGGGCTGCGTGCAGATGCAGCACTTGTCGTAGTTAAAAAAGGAGAGACGAGAGGGAGAGCGAGAGAGACATGGAGAAGGAAGAGAGGGGGTAGAAAAAGGGAGGGGGGGGGCAGAGAGGGGGGTAGAGAGAGGGTAGGGGTAAGGAGAGCAGAGCGAGAAATAAATTTGTTAAATATTTCATTTAAAAGGGGGGGGGGGGGGTTTACATAAAGCAAAGCATTAAAAAAAACCGAAATGATGAACGAAGCAAAGTGCCGACTACACCGAGCATCTTCTTGTTTCCTCTGATCGTGAAAAAAAAGATGAGCAGCTGGACAAAAAGGAGCGCTAGGCAGGAAGGAGAGAGAGAGAGAGCGAAAGAGAGGAAATGACCGAGACGACATTTTGGGGACGAAAGGGTGATGATGAGGGGAGGTTCATGGGTTCCATCCGGACCCTGACGTCTGGATATTTGGAGTTTGTATCTTTCCCCGTAGATTTTCCGCAGTTTTTCCCTCATTTAAGATCGACCTGTTTTTAATAGTATTTGGGATGCTGTACATTTCCACATAGAGCCACTTAATTGGGATATCATTTGTTGAGAGGTCGCTTCTAAAAAGAGAGCTATATAGCTCAGTGGTGAGCATTTAACCTGGTAAAGTTCAGATAAGTGAGCCGCACGGTGAAGCAGCGTCTGTTCTCACGAGGGGCAGGAAGTAGGCATTTAGATTGGGGGTGACATGATTTAGAATACAGTAGACTCTCGATTATCCGCGCTAATGCCGGAGAGGACAGCCGCAGATAATTAAAAATCGCGGATAATCCAAAAATATCAAATACAGGGATACATTATGTTTAAGTGTCTCTGCCATTGCAGTTTTCGTAAATTAAAACTCGTAAAATAAATGATCAAATAAATAACTCGAAATGAAGCACAACTGACGATTTCGATTGTTACTCTTTCGGTTTAGAATGAACACGAACGATCGACCAGTGATAACACTTTCCTGCTCCTGCCCGGCAGAGGGCTCGGCCCACCAAGTGGTAACAGCAGAGCCACACCAATCAACATCAAACTGCGCCCCACTGTTGTAAATATATGCAACTACTGTACTGTAGAGCGATCACGTGGATGTCGGAATCACGGGAGCAACATATTTGTTCGGTTGAAGCACGTGACTTGTAGTAGACATTTTCAAGCATAGCAATGTACAACTGTTTTTAGATTTTGATTTAAAATGTTTCTTGCCGTTGCTTTTCACACCTGATGATGACCGTTTGTGTTATGGTCGCAACGTCGTGAGACTTTTTATTGTTTTATATATACTTTATTATTTTATTGTTTCCCTTCAACGTGACTTTACATTATTAATTTGGGCTCAAAGGGAAAATGCACGAGTCAATAATTTCCATTTTAAAAATCTGAGGCGCGCGGTTAATCCGCAAATCGGGGAAAAAACCGCACGCAGGTAATCGAGAGTCGCTTAAAGCTGGGAGGGGCTTTTGCCAACGGCATCTGGCAGCCCAGGGACCGGAGGAGGCGACGCGCCCGAGCGGAGGACGCCCGCATACGCGCCAGGATTGTGCAATTCGCTTGTGGCCGTGGGATGGTTGGCGACAGCCTGGGGAGAAAACAGATTTTTTTTTTCGAACAATCGCAATCGAACATACCGTTGTTTATTGCAAAACACAATCGGCGGTGCGGAATCCCGGCAATCATCTCGGGGGGACGTTGTGGACGCTGGCTCGCGCTCCCAATGCGGTGGGAAAACGCCCGATCCTGTCCGTGCCCCCCCGTCAACTATTTTTAACCCTCGACAAACTTTCTACATCACTCTCGTCCAGCTACAACTCCCCTATCTTCTGTCCCTTCCCACCAAGGCCGTAGCCATGGAGTCAACATTGGGGGGGGGACCAAATCTTCCAGGGGGTCTGCCCCCCCCCCTCCAGGAAAACATTCTAAATTTGAAAGCGAATTTCCTGCCTAAAATATTAAATTCACTAACACACATGATGGACTTTTTATTTACCGTATTTTTAACAATGTCTAATAGTGTATTGTATTTATTACATTGCTCAGTTTTTTTCGTTTTTTTACCTTTTCTTGTTTCATTGTATGTAATGGCAGAGATTAGGGATTAATAAAGTAACAACCATAAACACAATCATATGAACAGAAATCCATTTTATAGCAATATATTGGGGGGGACATTGAGCATATTTGAATATTACGGCCTTGCTTCTAAAAAAATCGACTCCATCCGTTCCTCCTTTCCTTCACCATCCCCCCCCACCCCCACCGTCTCATTGGCTCACGCTCGATGCGGAACCGTGTCGGGCGGCAAGGCGAGACGTGACCCCAGCGAGGACACGCGTCGCAATAAACTGGCTCGAGAGTCGATGGCTTCGTCCCGGCGTTTGGCAGAGTTTGACGGAATTTCTACGGTACGTTACATTCAAGTCTTGGGGCGTCATTTGGAAGCGACGTCGATATTAAAAATATTTTTTTTAGAAAAAAACCTCTTAAAAACACACACACACACAAAAACTATTGCAGATTTCAGCAAAGCCCTGAACAATCCTGGAAGTTAAAAGACATACATCCCACGTCCGACGTCGCGAGGTGCGAGTTAAACTATGGATGTCACAAGCTTGCCGCTGCACCCTCCTACGACCCGAAACAGCTCGCGCGCCCTTAATGCCCAACACGGCCTAAAACCTACAATGAAATTGGATAAAACCATTACAAGATCACACAAATTATCTGGGAATGCTGCTGCGTTGGCGGTGGTGCACAAACACAAATAACACTCAACACGTTCATCAATAACACTGTGGTCTCAAAGGACATACCGAGGTGGTTATGGGTGAACTAAAATGACTGACATAGGCATCACCTGTTCTCCCAACTGTGCAACCTCACTGCATTTTAGCCGCCTGGCGCTCCGCTCATTGTTGTAAGCGTTGCTCCTTTGCCCTCTGCTGTTGTTGAAGGGCCAACTGCCTCCAACTGCCCAGTAGCAGCGTCCTTCACGAGCCTCTTCCAGAGAGCCGCCCTAGACACCGCCGCTGGTACCGGTCATCGGCAAGTCCGAATCAGAATCTTTAGCCTGCAGGAATCCGATGAGCTAGGAAGCTCTTTTTCACAGATGTTCAGTCGGCTCCACATCCTCCTGTACCACATCAGCCCATTTCTTGTCTAGCCCGAACCGTGCCTGTTTAGCTCCCTCTATCTGGCCAAACAGAAGTTGCTTGGGCATGCAGTGGCCGGGCATGTGAGCTACATGACTCAGCCAATGCAGCCTTGGCTAAAATAGCTGATGGGACTGTCCAGATCGTTTAATGATCCGTGTGAGCTTCTCACATAATCTAGACTGTTTAAACCCGGGATGGATCGAAGGCAGGTCAGCCTGAATGTTTCGAACTGCTGCAGATGTTCTTTTAAAGGGCTCCACGTTTTGCTAGCATAGAGAGGGTAACGGTGGCCAAGAATATACGGAGCTTCGTATGGTGTGAAAGGCCAGGCAGCTTCCACACAGCATCAGAGAGCTGATGAAAAGACAATGCCACTCGACTGATTAAGAGACCTCTGCTGCCAAACCAGAGTTGGTAATGACACTGCCCAGGTACAGGCACTTCTCCACAACTGCCCCAGTACTCAGGGGGAGTTGTGGGGGTTCCACGTTCAGCAGTGGTGTCTCCAACTCAAGAGTGAGCAGGAATTACCAGATCATAAGCGTACCTAACATGGTTGACCGGAAGGGAGCCATCCCTTGACAACACCGGCTATCAATCAGGCTCCCATTGTATCTGTGCCAGATACGAATTCCTCTGGTATCGCCATGAAAAGCTCATCGAACTTTGTTTAAAAATATGTTAAATAGTGCAGGGGCCAGAGTACATCCCTGTCGCACCCCAAGTTGAATAGGGAATGGCTCCTACTCCCGGACACGCAGCTTTACCCGGGTCCTTAATGATTGTGAGCAGTCAGGGGACCCTGAGAGCATGAAGAACCCAGAGTCCTGTTCTATTGATGCCATCATAGGCCTTGACCAGGTCTATGAGGCAGAGATGTAGGTTCTGCTGCAATCCTCTACACCGTCACCACCAACGCCAGCATGACCTGTCATTTCATTTTCTCCAGTGAGGTCAGGGGCTGGAGCTACATTGGTAATACAATTTACGTCCCTTTACCATTTAAATAGGTTCAATAATACGTAACATGTTATGCAACCGGCCGAGTTTTTCTTTTATATTTGGCATATTTATTTCCAATGTTCTATTCTAATATGCACCGTCGGTGTCACGCGAATAATTCCTTCCCCGAGCGATTTCCAGCGCGGCTCGCGGATTCCACGCCGCGCCATCTGCACCGAGCAGGAGGGCGCGGCGTGGACGGCGTCGAGTCACGGGGGCCGCAGGGTGGCGCCACGCAGGGTAGGGGCACGCAGGGCACGGTACAAGGTACGCGACGAACGAAGCCACCCCCGACAGCGGTGGACCCCGCGTACGCCCATGACTCCAGGCCTCCGTTCACTGTCTCGTCGACCCGGCCCGTTCGCTACAACGTCCCCGCGCTGGAGCTCGTTTGTAGGGTTCGGCAGTTCCCCACCCCCCTCCCGGCCCCTGCGACCCCAAGAGCCCCAGGGGTTACCGCGAGGGTGCTGGTCGCTTCTCCTCGAGCGTGCGGTCAGAGCCGCGAGCCGCGAGCAGGGGAATCGTTATGCGCGCCCGGAGGTGGCGCGGACACGGTGAGGGTGCGGCGAGTGCAGGGTGCGGGGCGTAAGTGCCAGGAGATCGTCGAGGGTGAGGTTACAAGGGTGCTGGGTGAGGGTGTGAGTGCAGGGTGTGTGGGATACGAGTGCAGGGCGAGGGTGAGTTCAGCGTGCGTGTAGGGGGCCACAAGGTGAGCGAGGGTGTCACTGCAAGTTGAGTCAAGGGTGACGGCATCGCGTGCGCGGTAAGGATGAGTGTAGGGTGAGAGTGTACAGGGTGCTGCAGAACTGCAAGTGCTTCTCGTGGGGTTAGGGGGTCAGGGTTAAGGGTAAAGGGTCAGGGTGGCAGCTCAGGCTTGCGTCTGCGTCGCTCCTCCCTCCGTGTCGTCTTTGACCCCGGGCAGGGTCCCCGTGCCATCGTCCGCCACCGCACTGTGCACACGGAAATTGGCACGCGGGAATCGGCACATGAGACACGGGAGTGGGCACACACGAATTGGCGCACAGGGAGCGGCGTACCACCACCGTCCTTGACACAGTAGGCTAATTCAGGAACGGCGTGACCCCAAATTATATCCGTTTTTGTTTCACAAACAGCTGCGTCATTTTCATGATGTAAAATGTTAATAGAGATATATGTTTAACACGTAGACTTTCGCGACCAATATCCATAAGCCAGGTTTTTTTGGGTTAGGTCAGGTCGTTAAACCCGCCACCACCCGACACAGCCAATTAGAAGGTTTGTCACGTAAACAGAACGTGCCAATTCGTTACGAGTACAGCACATCGGTGTGTTGGAGAGCCAAGCCGCAGCATTTACAATCTGAGTACGTTTCGCCAGTAATTACAGGTAGCATCATCAGACGACAGCCAGATTTGTCTGGCTTACGCGATCCAACCCCAAAAAAAAAAAACCTATATTATAGAGATATGATGTATACCACTGAGAAACCACCAAAAACCATAAGCCCATTCCCAAACGCACAATCCAACGCTACGGTAACGACTGCACGGAACAGACGGCCTCAGCGGCCCGCGTGGCACGCAGCGTTCCGGCGCAGTGCGGGGGACGCGGCTCGTGGCAAGGCGGCGCCGTTGTCCACCCCGCTTGTCCATTCTTTGAGGTTCGGGAAAGTGAGATTTTTCACTGCTTCGGGGGGGTCCCTCAACTCCCCCACAGAAAGCCCCATCACACGCATGGAGCACACACGGTGAGCCTGCCCACGTTACGCCGAGGACACGCGCGGCGATATTATCACAGCGTCGAGGACGCCGAAGGTCAAACCGTTATTGATTATTAATTTCTACCGTCACGCGCAGTAAAACGTCGGTTCAGCCGTTTCATTTGGCCACCGGAGGTTGCCCATTGGCTGATCGCTGTTACGGGGGCCACGATCCTCACTGGTCAAGCGGAGGCGGCCACTCACGATCGATGGTCCCCGATTTGGCCGGCGAGCGTCCGCTTTGGCCGGCGAGTTCAAACGGGAGGAGGAGTTTTTGAGGCGGGAACGACTGGGAAAGGGGGGTCGGCAACCTGCGGCTCTTCAAGGACTGGCGCTCCGTGACCGTTATTTATTTATTAAAGAACGCCGTCTCGTATTCACCACGTGCATTAACGGCTCTTGAAATATCGAGTCGTAGTTTTTGACCGAAATCGAAAGAAATGGCTCTTCTTGTTCTTTTTGGTTTGCCGACGCCTGGACTGAAAGAAGCCTCGGGAAGGCGGAGTCTGGAGAGGACGTAAGGGATGGGCGTGGAGAGCTCGCGGTCAGCTGAGCCGGAAGGCTGCCGCCGCTGCTGCTGCCTTCTGGCTCAGCTGCGGACACTCAGCGACCGCCGGATGCAACGCGTGGGTACGGCGACGCTGCTGCCGCTGCTACTCCCGCCGCTGCTGCATAAAACTGTGCACTGAAGCGATGCCACCTGGGGTGGTGACGACGCACGCGAGATCACGTCCGGGCTCTCACGGACTCCGCCAGCGCCACCAAAAACTCGCGCACACCTCTCTCCGAGCCGCGTCTCCTCCGCTCCGTCCGCCGCTCCATCTCCGTTTTCGACGTCCCTGGGCGCCGGACCCCGCCGCTCGCCCCAGGCCCTGCCGTGGCCCCTCCGGCCCTTCCCTTGGGACCGCGCACGCCAACGCGAGCCTTCGGTTAGAGCGAGGGATTCGTCCGCGGCTTGAGACGCAAGTGCCGCGGTGGCGCGGGCCGAGCGGCAGGGCGTTGGGCCGCTTGTCGTGGAGGTATTGTGGTTCGAGTCCGGTGACCGCCCAGATTAATGGTGCCGCAAGTATTCAGCCACGAACTAAGGCGTGGGAACTATAGTCTTCGCAGTGGACGTTGCCAAGTTCCCGGAGGCATCGTGACAAATAAAAGTCGGGCCTTGTGTGCAAGTGTCACGGGTCAAATAAAAAAAACAATGACCCACGTATTTGCCAATTCGGTATAACCACGGAGCAACATTGCCCCCATACTGGCAGACCATACCCATGTATGAATCATAGTGCCTTCCTTTGTGATGATAGCCTTGTGCTATAAGAATGGCGCAAATACCAAGTGTATTCAATTATCGATGACCTATTCTCAAAACCAGCCCGTCTGGCCCACAACACCACCGCCAAGCCACACAAAAGATCCCCCGTGAAGCCTTTGACAGGCTGTTGGGGGAAAATGCTGTACACGCACAAGGGGGTGGGTGGCCAGCACCATGCCCTCCTGCTTTTGTCCCCCCGTGACGATGTTTACGCACTGCACCAGGTCGTCATTTAAGGCCGAGTTTACCTAGGAGAGTCCTGTTAAAATATTCGCGGTCACTTAAATGTAGAACTGCTTTTTTTGTTTGTCCTTCCCCTGCACGTCCGATTATCACGATTGGCTATGTACAGTAAGAAAAAAGTTCAACATTCACACACATCACGAGTGGGAATCGAATTCATAATAAAGGTTTTCGGGTTAGATCGCGTTACTTATAAATGTGTCATAACCCTCCACCACCCGACACGGCCAATCAGCAAAAAAGTGTCACGTTGACAAAAGACAAAATAGTTCACTACTTTAGCCCACCGGTGTGTTGAAGAGTGAATCCACAACAGACTGTAACAACTACAGAGGCATCTCACTCCTCAGTGTGCCGGGAAAGGTCCTGGCAAGGATTATTCAACATCGCCTTGCCAGGCACGCTGAGGAGAGGCTTGCGGAGCCCCAATGTGGTTTCAGGAAAGGGCGGTCCAGCACAGATGCCATATTTCTGGCCGTAACGAAAACATTTATGCAAAGATGAGCAGGGTTCATCAGGAGCATGACTTTAAAAGGCTCCATTTCATGTTTGGTAAAACTAATGAAAGAAAAACGTTTTTTTCTGCAGAAATAATGAACAGGTGGTCTAACTCGGCGTAAAATCATTGCTGCTCTCGAAGTTATCTCCCCACAGACATTTCTTCAACATTATTTACAACCAAAAAAACTAAATATAGAAGAAGAAAAAAACACGGACTGTTCAGCAAGTCAAGTCAAATAAATACTCCTCAACACACCGGTGGGCTAAAGTAGTGAACTATTTGTCTTTCGTCAACGTGACACTTATTTGCTGATTGGCCGTGTCGGGTGGTGGAGGGTTGCGACACATTTATAAATAACGCGATCTAACCCCAAAAAACCTTTATTATGAATAATATTGGGAATCGAATGTTGGCCATCGCCGGGGGGGTTCGTAGACCCCGCGGCGCTGACCACTCCCGCCACCACTACAAGCGACACCGCATGACTCCGACGCCACAACATCACGCCAACGGCCGTCACACCACACCACCACGTGCCGCCCACATCGCTCGCCCGCACTCACCTCTACGGTCGCCGCGCCCGCCCCGCGCCTCCCGCGCCGCAGGCCGCGACTGTTGTTTGTCGTTACTGGCGGGCGTGGGGTGGGGGCCCTCGTCCGCGGCGGGGGTGCTAGGGGGGGCTGGGGCTGGTGGCGGGGGGCTGTGGGGGGCGTAGATGGGGGAGCTGCCGTCCTCCTCCGCCAGGAACATGGACTTGAACTTGTGGTAGATCATGGCGGCCTTGTGCATCACGTCCTCGCTGGCGCGGTAGTTGCGGATCTGGGGGTGGCACGGGAGAGGCGCGACTTTACCGAAAGAACCAAGAAGATAAACCACATCCAGTTTGGGTGCAAAGTCGATTCAGTTTAACCAGGCGAGAGCTCACGAGAACTGGACGAGTCTCAATTGCACGAGTGAGTGAGTGAGTGATTGGGCGAGTGTGGGTGGGTGGGTGAATGAGTGAGTGGGTGAGTGGGTGAGTTCAAGTTGATAGGTTAACCAGGTGATAACGCAGAGAGACAAGGTGAAGTCTCATTTGCAACAGTAACCTGGGTCGCCAAAATGACGAAAACACCCTCCACACTTGCCCGACGACTGCTACATGTGCCCCACCACGTGACGCACAGAGCCTACGTGGCCGAGCGGGGTGCGTGAGCCACGTTCAATAGGAGCTCACACGTCCATTTCGGAGTGGTGCCTGCTTAAACTCAACCAACTTGGAAGGATCGACAGAGACCGTACGACGACTGTGATGGCTGGGTTGTGAAGGCAAGTGGGGGGGGGGGGCGAGTGGGGGTGTGGGTTGGAGGATGTGGTGGCGGGGATCAGCAGGTCCTGTGGGGGGCAGCTGGGGGGCTGGTGGGCCTCACCTTGCGCAGCATGGCCACCACCTCCGTGTGCTTCTGCAGGTGCTGTAGGCTGAGCTGCAGCGAGTTCAGCTCATCCAAGTACTCGAGGCACCGTTTGGTGTCCTGCACACACACGCAGAGTGCCTCCGTATAGCTCACACAGTCTGTTGGGGCAAGCGCTGTGAAGCGTAGGGAACGATGTTTACACACCGCACCGATTGAGGCCGAGTCGACCTAGGGGAGGCTCAGAATCGGTTCAGATAATGGTCACTGGTGTTGGCTGCGAGCGGGAATCGAACTCGGGTCTCCGGGTGCATAACACAGCGCGCGAACCGTTAGCATTAGCCCTCCACCTGAACGGGTGAGAGCCTGAACCAGGTGAGAGCCTGAACCAGGTGAGAGCCTGAACCCCGTTGAGAGCCTGAAATGATGATAGCTTGACCAGGTGAGAGGCTGAACCAGGTGAGAGCCTGAATGAGAGCCTTAATGGGTGAGAGGCTGAACCAGGTAACGGCCTGAACCAGATGAGAGCCTGAATGAGAGCCTGAATTGATGAGAGCATGAACGGGTGGAGAGGCTGAACCAGGTGAGAGGCTGAACCAGGTGAGAGCCTGAACGGGTGAGAGAGCCTTGAGCTGCTTCTTGAAGGTGCATGGCGGTGTCTAGGATGCCACTGTCGGTGCAGCCACGGAGGCGCTCCGGCCCAGCCAGGCCGGTCGTGGTCACGGCCGCGCGCTGGCTCCGTGATGACGGCCCCGCGCTGTGGGAACGGCGCGTCTCGCAAGCCAGGGGGATTATTTTGAATGGGGCCACCCCCCCACCCGCCACCCCCGGGTGTCCTCACCGGGCTGTTGAGCTTGAGAGCGAGCTTGATGTCGTTGACGAGCTTCTGTACCTTGGCATCGGCTCGCAGCTCTGGGGACGCACAACGGCGGCGGGCGTGAACGCGCGACGCGCACAACGCGTCTAACAGCCGCTCCGACCACAACCCCCCACTAAAACCGCAACATCCACAACCACCGCCAACAGCTACAACTTACACCACATCCACAACCGCCGCCACATCAGCAATCGCCACCACATCCACAACTACAACGTCCAGTACATCCACAACAACTCCATCGAGTACAACCATAAGCACCACAACATCCACCACAACCACCACTACATCCACAACAACTACAACATCCACAACCACCACCAAGATCCACAACTACAACATCCACAACTATCACATCCACAACCACCACCAAGATCCACAACTATAACATCCACAGCAACCACCACCAACATCCACAACTATAACATCCACGGCATCCACAACCACCACCAACATCCACAACCACCACCAACATCCACAACTATAACATTCACAACATCCACAACCACCACCAACATCCACAACCACCAGCAACATCCACAACAACTACAACATCGACTGCTCGGATCTGGGCTTCGAATGCGTGGGTTCTGTCCAGGCACTCCGGTTTCCTTTCACATGGATAATTACTCATTAATTGGCCGATAACACCCTTCATATATAGAGGACTGCAGAGCTCGGGGTGACATTTAGGCGCCGGCTGCTGCATTCCCCGCTCGTCAGTGGTTCCTCCTCGAGCCTCCGAGTGGGCCGCTCTCTGCCCGAGAGCGAGCGGATGGTGGCGCCGCGCTGTGAGTCGACATGGCTATTTTTGTTGTCACTGGAAGCGGATGGACTTGGCGAGAAAGGGGGAATTTGCTGGAGCTTCGCGGCGAGCAGGGCGGTGCCGGTGCACAACGCCGAACGGCGAGCGTTGCCGGCGCGCGAGATAATTATCGACTCGACGGTCGCCGTGGTGGAACGGCAGACGGAGCGGGCAAGGCAGCAGCCGCGCCGTGGTGAGCCAGCGGCAAATGTTTCCCCTCTGCATTCATAGAGTCAACGTCACGCGTTTAAGAGATACAGTAAAACCTTAGATTGCGAGCATAATTCGTTCCGGAAACGTGTTTGTAATCCAAAGCACTCGTATATCCGTTGCGATCACGTGACGCTCGGCAGTACAAAGCGTACACGTACACTACCCGTGTTTAGTTAAAATTTCTGCTCGTCTTGCAAAACACTCGCAGGCCAAGTTACTCGCAATCCAAGGTTTTGCTGTACTTTGGCTGCTTTAATTTTCCGCGTGATCACAAGCCACTTTCTCACGAAGCTGTCGGTTGCGATAGCCAGACCGCTTCTGAAAAAGAGCCGTGTAGCTCCAGTGGGCCCTTTCCTGGTGAAAAAAAAAAAGTGATTTTTTTTCTTCCGTTGTCGCCTGTCACTCACCCGCTTTCTCGTCGTCCTGGGACGTCTGCTCCTCTGCGGATTCCTTCGCGTCGCTGTCGGTCAGCCTGCCGTCGCCCACCGCACATCAAAGGCAAACACCTGTAGCGGACTGCTGAGGCAAGTGCTTTCAAGTCGGCACCTATTCAAGCTGACGCGGCACACGAAGGGGTAAGGTGGCCAGCACCAAGCCCCGACCGGTATTGTTTCCCCACCGTTGATGTTTTGCACACCGCACCAGGTACTAAATTTTTAAGGTTCGGCCAACCTAGGGGAGGGCTCAGGACCAGTTCAGATATTAGTCACCATGTTGGCCGTGAGTGGGAATTTGAAGTCGGGTCGCGGGGTTCACAGAGCAGTGTGCTAACAGCTGCACTACTGCTCGCACCAGGGCACACACCCGTGGGCTCACAAGAGACCCACAGACTTGTGTTGTAGTTGTTGTTGTTGCCAGCTGGTAACTTCCCACTGCTTGGCAAATGCCTCCCTCCCCACCCCGTGTTGTTACCCTGCTACCCCCTGCTGTCTCCCCTCCTGTCCCCCCAGCTGCCCCCAAACTCCGTGACGTCGCATCGCTGCCATTGGTTCCCCACACACGATCCCCATCGCACAACTCCAGCAGCGCAACCACAACACGACGCACAGAAAGACAAAGATCCCCCGTATAGCCTCAACAGACTGTAGGGGCAAGTGCTGTTCGCGAGCACCTACGAAGGCCGGAACGGCACACGAGGGGGTGGGTGGCCAGCACCACGCCCGACCGCCTTTGTCTCCCCAGTGGCGATGTTTACACACTGCACCAGGTACTCGTTTGAGGCCGAGTCGACCTAGGGGAGGCCCGTGACCGGTCACTGGTGTTGGCCGTGAGCGGGAATCGAACCCGGGTCGCCGGGTTTACGGCGTAGTGCGTTAACCGCGACACTAACGCTCCCCACAAGTGCACGCACACTTACACACATACATCTCTGCACCTGACCACACATGGGGAACACATCAAAAGGAACAGTGTCTACAAATCAGCCAAAACCAACTTGTGGTAAAACCAAAACAACGGTCTTCACACACACAGCAAATCAACACATGCAGGAATAACTACTAACTACGCAAACAATGGCAATGATTGCTGTGATGATGATGATGCCAGCGATGATGATGGTGATCCCTTTCCCTGGTACCTTACCTGGCCTCTTTGGCTCGCTCCTCAGCCCTGCGGCCTTTCTTTGGCGGCTCCGGGTCGGGATCCAGCTCCACGTGTTTGCGGCCGCCCTTCTCTGCGTGCTTCAGCTTCTCCGGTTTCTACGGCGGCACCAACCGCTCCAGTTAAGAGTTTCTGGAGCAGGTCAACCACCACCATCAGGACCAACACTACCAGGACCACCGACACCATCACCACCACCACGATCGCTGCCACCACCACCACGACCGCCATCTTCATCACCGCCACCATCACCATCATTTACCACCATAACCACAAAATTCATCACCACCACCACCACTATTTTCAGCAAGGGGATGTTCAGCCAATACCAGATACACTGGAAGGTTTTTTTTGTTATACCAACGATTAGGAAACACTGCAGAACCTGCAGGAAACCCAAGCATGGAAGGGGGGAGACAGAACGTTAAAAATAGAGGTTTTTTTGGGTTAAATCGCGTAAATATATGTGTCGTTCAACCCGCCACCACCCGACACAGCCAACTAGTAAGGGTTGTCACGTAAACAGAACGTGGCCAATTCGTCACTAGTACAGTGCATTATGCGAGCCCGCATTATGGCTCGCATAATGCACATGCATACTGTACGTTGACTCAGTAATCCACCGCCCACCCCCCACTTCGTACAAGAGCGCAGAAGCGTGGTCACCACATCTAAGCCTCTATATAAGGAACGAAACAGACTTCCCCACAAATCTGGCTGTCGCCTGATGAAGCTAGTTGTAATTACTGGCGAAACGTCGTACTCAGATTGTAAATGTTGTGGCTTGGCTCTCCAACACACCGGTTAGTGCTGTACTAGTGACGAATTGGCCACGTTCTGTTTACGTGACAACCCTCACTGGTTGGCCGTGTCATGGTGGTGGCGGGTTTAACGACACATTTATATATTTACACGATCTAACCCCAAAAACCTCTATTATGGATGGTATTGGTCGCGAAAGCCTACGTGTTAAACAGAACGCCCAAACTCCACAGAGAGGCGTCCGATGAAGAGAATCGAACCCGGGGCCCCTTCCCGTTGCGAGGCGCCATCGACCGTTCCTGCCGCGGCACTACCCTGCCGCCCCCGCCCCCAAACCCGACTCACGGCGTCTGTGGTCTCCGAATCGGAGCCGCGCTTGCGCTTGCGGACGCCGCCTGTCGCCGGGGCCTCGGCCTGCGGGGCCTTGTCTTTGCCACGCTCGACCTTGCGCGCCTTGCGGCGGGCCTGGCTACCGTCGGCGGCGCTGCCGCCACTCCCTTCCTTGGCGGCGTCACCGTCGCCGCGGCCGGCCCTGCGCCGGCGCTCGCGGGCCACGCCGACCTCCACCGCCACCACCGCCTCGGCCTGCCTCCGGCGCCGGCGCTTCTCCGGCGGCGCCTCGTCGGCACCGCTCGGCTCACTGGTGATACCAACCGCAGAGATCGCGCCCGCCGTGGTGAATACGGCACGCGCTGAACCACAGCAACTACAGCAAGCGGTGAACTACAGCAAGTACCTCCAATTAGCATGGTTGGCCACTTACGGTGCGAAAGAAGTTCAACATATATACATACATACAAGCGCTGAACTACAGCAAGCACTGAACTACAGCAACCACGGCAAGTACTGAACTCCAGAAAGCACTGAACTGAAACAACTACAGCAAGCGCTGAACTACAGCGCAGGTACTTGACCAGCGCTCTCTGACGGCGAGTGCCCCCAGGTCAGCCCAAGCCGGCGTCAACAGCCGGGGGCTCCGGTGGAATCACCTGTTGGTCCCCGAGGACTGCTTGGTTTTGTGAGACTTCTTGGTCACGGCCTTCTGCACCTCCTCCTCCTCCACTGTGAACACGGCAGACACCGGCAGAGAGGTCACACGTCCCTACACGGTCACCGTTGTTGTTGCTTTCAGCCGCGTCACGTCCCACTGCTGGGAAACAGGGTTCTGCCCTATTGTTCTCACGTTCCCGCCCTTGTTTAGGCTCACATTGAAAACCAGTCACGTAGAGACCCACAGACTCACACAGAGACCCACAGACTCACACAGAGACCCACAGACTCACACAGAGATCCACAGACTCACACAGAGATCCACAGACTCACACAGAGACCCACAGACTCACACAGAGACCCACAGACTCACACAGAGACCCACAGACTCATACGGACAGAAATCCATTAACTCGCCCACACATCCATAGTCTCACAAATAGACACACGAAGAGGCCCATACACGCAGAGACAGATTAACAGAGGCACATCCAACACAAGGTGGATTTATATGGAGACTAAACACGACTGCATCTCACGATGCCGTGCAGAAGCAGTGCCCGTGTCTATTTTATAGAGGCTGCTTCACAAATTCACGCAGACACCCGTGGGCTCACAAGAGACCCACAGACTTGTGTTGTTGTCATTGTTGTTGTTGCCAGCTGGTAACTTCCCACTGCTTTGCAAATGCCTCCCTCCCCACCCCGTGTCTCCCCTCCTGTCCCCCCAGTTGCCCCCAAACTCCGTGACGTCGAATCGCTGCCATTGGGTCCCCACACACGATCCCCATAGCACAACTCCAACCACAACACGACGCACAAAAAGACAAAGATCCCCCGTATAGCCTGAACAGACTGTAGGGGCAAGTGCTGTTAGCGAGCACCTACGAAGGCCGGCACGACACACGAGGGGGTGGGTGGCCAGCACCACGCCCGACCGCCTTTGTCTCCCCAGTGGCGATGTTAACACACCTCACCGGGTACAAATTTGAGGCCGAATCGACCTAGGGGAGACCCAGGGCCGGTTCAGATAATCGTCACCGGTGTTGGCCGTGAGCGTTAATCGAATTCGGGGCCCCGGGTTCGTAGCTCCGCACGCGAACCGCTACACCACCGCTCCCCGCGCACACACGCACACACACATGTACACACACACACACACGTACACACACGTACACACGTACACACACACGTACACACACACACGTACACACACACACGTACACACACACACGTACACACGTACACACACACACGTACACACACACACGTACATGTACGCACACACACACGTACACACACACACACACACGTACACACACTTACACACACACGTACACACACACACACGTACACACTTACACACACGTACACACACACACACGTACACACATACACACACGTACACACATACACACACGTACACACACACGTACACACACGTACACACACACATGTACACACACACGTACACACACACACGTACACACGTACACACACACACACGTACACACACACGTACACACACACGTACACACACACGTACACACACACACACACACGTACACACGCACACACGTACACACACACGTACACACGTACACAAACACGTACACACACACACACGTATACACACACACGTATACGCACACACGTACACGCACACACGTACACACACACACACGTACACACACACACACACGTACACACACATACACACACGTACACACACGTACACACACACAAAAGGCAAAGATAAAGATCCCCCATATAGCCTTAACAGACTGTATGGGCAAGTGCTGTTAGCGAGCACCTATGAAGGCCGGAACGGTACACGAGGGGGTGGGTGGCCAGCACCACGCCCGACCGCCTTTGTCTCCCTAGTGGCAATGTTTACACACCGCACCAGGTACTCATTTGAGGCTGAGTCGACCTAGGGGAGGCCCGGGACCGGTTCAGATAATCGTCACTGGTGTTGGCCGTGAGCGGGAATCGAACCCGGGTCGCCAGGTTCATAGCGCAGCACGCTAACCGCTACACTATCGCTCCCCACGTACACACACACACACACGTACACACACACACGTACACACACACACGTACACACACAAACCTTTTTTCTTCTTGGGGCCCTTCCTGGGAGGACTGGCTGTTGCTGCTGCTGTTGCTGCTGCTGCTGTTGCCGCTGCTGCTGCTGCTGTTGCCGCTGCTGTTGCCGCAGCTGCGTCCTCCGACCCCTGGATAAAAAATGCAGGCAGGGCGAGGGAGTCACAAAGGTTCACGCGGGGGGGGGGCATAAACAAACACGCAAATGGATGGAAAAATCAAAGCACCGGATTGCGGCGCCACATTGCAGGCGCACCTGGATATCAGCACACGTGGCATTGGAAGCAAGGTCTCACAAGAACAGTAGCAATTGAGTAGAGGCGGTGTGGGCGTTGTCGTTTCTCGTAGTTCAATCGAGCAACTTGCGGTGCGATTTAAAACCACCCCGCGGCCTCCCTCCCTCGCCCCCCGGCACGCAATGGGGCCTGCCACTCTTTTTCGAATGACGTCACGGGAGAATCTTTAACGTCAGCTGTGAAGCGCACAATACACGGAACACGCGGCATTAACCGGGGCGGCCGTGAGACTCGAGCAACGAAGCCCTCAGCAGCGAGCGGCGGACCACGAGCACCGTTGTTGAGTCCTCGCCAAGCTGCATCGGCTTCCGATGGCCGAATGAATACGCGATAAGTTCGCAACTCGCTACACACAGAGCGCTCGCCACAAATGAACCACGATACCTTGCTTATCTCGTCAAGGAGGATAAAGCATCATCCTCGCAGCGGCGGCTTTTGGCTAGCCATCGAACAAAGACGGTCGGTCACCGCATCGCGCGTTTTCAGATGCGCTTCCGCGGCCGTCTGGAACACTCTTCCTTTCGATATTAGGAATCCGCTGGAGCTATGCACTTTTAAATCTACATCGAAAATTCATTTCTTGAGAATGGATTTTTGTGTGGGTAGCCGTACCGGCCTTCTATGAAGGCCTTCTATGAAGAAGGCCGGCGCACTAAGAGGGTGGGTGGGCCAGTAGGGCTGAACGATTAATCGATTTAAAATCGAAATCGCAATTTGAAACAATGCGATTAGCAAATCACAAAGGCTACGATTTTTTGCGATTTGAAAAGTCCTATTACTTTCTTATGGGAATTGTTTTATTATTTATTATTATAACTTTCTTTAATTAACTTAACAATTGTTTAATGTTAAATTGTTCTATTTAAATTAAAAGATTTTAATAAATACATGTTGGAAGCAATTCATACCTTTTAAGTTATCATACTAGCATTAGAATATATAGAGCAGTTCATATTTAGATGGTATCACGTGGTAATGCTCCATCACATGTTTTAAATCTATTACAGTGAATATTTAACCGACGCTTGACTTTAAAAAATGTAATCGCAAATCAAATCGCAACATGTCAGAAAAATCGCAATTAGATATTTTCCCCAAATCGTTCAGCCCTAGTGGCCAGCACCACGCCCGGCCGCCTTTGTCTCCCCATCGGACAGACATCAAAGACGGTCACTTGCATCGCGGCGCTCTCAGATGCGCTTCTGCGGCCCGTCTGGAACCCTCTTCCTTCCGATATTAGGGAGCCACTGTGGAGCTTTGCTGCACTTTGAAATCATCATCACCGAGATTGACAACCTCGTTTCTTTAGAAAAAAAAAAATTGTGTTTCGGTTGTTGTCCTTCCCCCGCACCTCCGATAAGCACGGGTTGGCTACGTACGGTGCGAAAGAAGTTCAATGTACATACGCACAAAAACGTGCATCCGGAGCCGCCTGTTACTTGCCTTCTTTCTCGAGCGGGCATCTGCCGGCCACTCCTCGCCCTGGGCCCTCTTCCTCCGCTTCCTCTGCAGAGAGTCCTGCTGAGAACCCCAAAGATTGCATCACGATGACACGCACGCGCGCACACACACACATAACACATACCAACCGCAATTTAAAAAACGTGTGAACCACGAGATGAGTGGAACCCCACCGCAACAGAAACCTTTTACGTACGGCAGTTTTTGCTCGATTCTCATTTGTTTCAATCACTGTACTTTAGTAATTTTGGGTGAGACGGGTTCACTCGTGCGAAGGAAACTCACCCTGGGCCTCTTGAGTTCTCGCCTGGTTCAACAAAATCACCCTGAAACTTGGATCTCTGTGCGTGAATGCACTCCTCTGTGAGCGCGCTGCTCCACCAGTGCGGTGCTGTGAGGGTGGTGCTCCGTGTGAGGGTGGTGCTCTGTGTGAGGGTGGTGCTCTGTGTGAGGGTGGTGCTGTGTGTGTGAGGGTGGTGCTGTGTGTGTGAGGGTGGTGCTGTGTGTGTGAGGGTGGAGCTCTGTGTGAGGGTGGTGCTCTGTGTGAGGGTGGTGCTCTGTGTGTGAGGGTGGTGCTGTGTGTGTGAGGGTGGTGCTGTGTGTGTGAGGGTGGTGCTGTGTGTGAGGGTGGTGCTGTGTGTGTGAGGGTGGTGCTCTGTGTGAGGGTGGTACTCTGTGAGGGTGGTGCCCTGCGAGTGCGGCGCTCGTACGGGCTGCGTGGGCGGCGTCGCTGGAATTTTGTCCTCGGTGACCTCTGACCCCGAGCCGCCCCCCGCCTCGACCTTGGCACCCGCTCCGGCCTTATGCGCCGCTCGCCTCCCTACCGTCTGCAGAGCGACCACACAGCGCAAAGCAGCGAACTTGAGCGTACAAAACAATAGAGATTAAACAGGCCCGAGACAAATCACAGAATGAGATGGTAATAACGAGCAACTTATAGTTGAATCAAAATCTTTATTCATCCTGGAGGAATCTGATGAGCCGAAGCTCTTGTTCACAGATGTCCAGTAGAGGCGGGTCAGAAAGTTACAAGTATAGGAAGGTAAGCAAATCATTAAAAATAAATTAACTAAAACTAAACTATTTTTTATTTAACCAGGTAAAGCCCACTGAGCTATAAGTTATTTCTGAGAAGCGACCTGGCCACAAA
The DNA here is from genome assembly GCF_048934315.1 of Petromyzon marinus. NCBI lineage: Eukaryota > Metazoa > Chordata > Hyperoartia > Petromyzontiformes > Petromyzontidae > Petromyzon > Petromyzon marinus. The sequence goes on from NC_133723.1 coordinate 2,688,592, forward strand.
TGATAGCTCAACGAAGTGGCTTATCATGTGGACATTGACAGCAGATGATTCGTCAAAAGAATAACTGCGACAGAAGTGATAATTCACAGTCCTTGCTCAATCCACTGCTGGATAAAGTCCTCCCCGTGTCTTTTGGTCACGGAGGTTAAGTGACCATACTGCACCGGGGCTAGCCAAAGCAGGTCGGCGAAAAGGCCAAAGTCTAGGCCGGTTATCGCTGGGCACGGATGTTGCGCTTCGACCAAGGGATCAAACCCAGATTTTTATAACGCAGTGGGGCCAACAACTTCACCCCCGCCACCACCCTCCCGTGGTCATCGACTCCGTTATAAACCTGCACGTTGCGTGAAACGCGAGCGCGTGTCAAACCCGCGTACCGCGGCTTGCGGGCTCCGCTTGCGCCGTCCGCCCGGCCTCCCCTCATCTATCACGAGCCTCCCCTCCTCCTCCTCGTCCACCTCCTCTTCCTTCTCCTCGTCGGTGCTGCTGCCCCCTTTGTTTTCCTTCTTGGTTTCCTCCATGGCCCCGCGGGCCGCGTCCGCAGAGTCCTTCCACACACGAGGGTGTACGCATTCACCATCGACTCGCAAGAGAGACACACTCACATCGGCCCATACAATACAAGGAAGGCTTTACATGGAGTATAAGTACGACCGCTTCCCATGATGTTGTACCGAAGGAGTGCGGGTGTTTATTTTAAAAAAGGCGGCTTCACCGACCCGTACAGACTGGTGTGGCAAAGTACAGTCAAACATCTCGCACACGACCTGCACAGGCATTTTTGGGGCAACAGGGTGTGAGGTTCTCATCCAGCAGTGGATCGACAAAAGGGTGCCCCGGTGGCGAGATGTTATCTGCCTCGCCTGGTATGCAGGAGGTCGTTGTTTCGATCCCGACCCTGACGAAGCATGCTGTTGTATATTTGGAGTTTGTGTGTCTCTCCCCGTGGTCGCGTGGATTTTTCTCCGGGTCCTCTGGTTTTTCCCTCAACATTTAGAATCAACATCACGCGTTTAGAGTATGTGGCTGCTATAAATGTCCACGCGATGAACCACTTCGTTGGGCTATCATTTGTGGCCTGGTCGCTTCTGAATAAGAGCTACATAGCTCAGTTGGCCTTACCTGGTAAAATAATAAATACAGGAGACCATTGATTGTCCGGCGGCTTCGAGGGGAGGGGATGCCAAATATAAAAAAATGCCGGATAAGCACATCTTATTTATACATTTTATTTTTGCACATTCTTGTATGAATCATGTTTGTAGGTGTTATGTTTTTTTTGTGTTTAAAATTTGTTTACTATATAGAAGTGGCAAATAGACTAAGATAAATATCCTGTAAAAAGTTCCCGTATTTACTGGACCATACTTACCACTCCGATCTCGAAGACTCTGCATGGGGTGATGTATATATAGACACGTGCAGTATTTTCATTAAGTTGTACGCAGTGTATAAAGTACTATATATAATATTTGAGACTGAATTCAAGCATGCCTACTTTTTTTGTTCACGTGCATCGTGCCGATCGCCAGACTGGTTACAGCCTTCGAAGCGGTTTTGCCGGATCGGCCCGGGATTGCCGGATGATGTTGCAAGCTGGATAATCGCGCGCCTGATAACCAATGATCAACTGTAGTTGAGCTTTAAAGGAGCGTACACGTCACATGTCGAAATGAGAGATGAGGCCGTCCGTGCCCACGACAACCGCCGTCAACCCCTCGTGCCCCTAACCTGTTGCGCGGGGGTCCTGAACTGCACCATGGGATTATTCTCGATCTCCCACAGGCCCTCGTTGAAGCCCTTGCGCTTGCAGGGCACCGCGTACTTGAGCTTGTGCTTGCGGTACGGGAACACGTCCTTGCTGCACAGGAAGCCCCTGAGCTCATCGCACATGTGGGGTGGGGTCGGGTAGGGGGGAGCATCAATCCACAAATTAACCACAATACCTTGCTGATCTCGTGAAGGAGAATCAACCATCATGTCCAACTCCGGTCATCCTCCCAGGAACTTTTGGCTCGCAATCGAAAACAAAGACGGTGGTTACCGCATCGCGCGCTTTCAGATGCGCTTCTGCGACCGTCTGGAACGCTCTTCCTTCCGGTATTAGGCAGCCACTAGAGCTATGCACATTTCAATTTAAATTCAGAACAAATTTTGTATCATTATCTTAACCGAATTTATAAGTGCCTTCACTCAGGCACTTTACAAAAAAAGAATGTATGAGTGTGATGGTGGAGATGAGGGAATGAAATAGATAAGAGGTAGCAATGGCAAATCTGTGATGCGTGAATTCGGTGAAAGCAAAATTGATGACAGTAAAAGATGACGAATGGATTGAAGTGATCGCCATATAATGAGAATATGAAGAGGAAAAAGTGACGGTGGCAGTTATGAGGGGGAGATTAAGGGTCGTGGGATGAGCTAGGGGTAACAATAAGTGAGTTGTGAGTGAGGAGCGGAAACTTAGCGAGCGAATGTGACTGTTTAATGTAGAGTGGGAAGTTTGTTCCAGTGAAGGGGGGCGAGAAGAGAGAAAGAGCGAAAGCGTGGACTGAGCGCAAGGAGGAGGAACAGAGACGGGCAGCAATGATTGAGAAAGTAGCAGGCGAGAAGGCGACATAGATACAAGAGTGCCAAGATATGGTTGGAGGCAAGGCCATCAAGGGATTTGTAGACTAGCGCGAGGAATTTGAACAGGCAACGGCGGTACACAGGGAGCCAATTGAGTTGCGCGAGGAGGGTCGAGGTATGGGAATTGGAATTTCTTGTTTGTGTTTAGTTTATTTTCTACCCCGCCCGAACCTCCGAATAGCAGGAGGTTCGGGCGGCTACGTACGGTGCGAAAGAAGTTCAACATACAGTACCGTGCAATCACACACCCTCCCCTCCCCTGTCCTGCTTTGACCCTCTCGACATTCCGGGGGAATTGGCATCCGTGTTCGGGGTTGGCAGGCATTGATTGGTGACCCCGTGACCTGGTACCAGCATTATGTTGAACTTCCATTACGGTACTCTGCGCCGTTTTGACAACTGACCCGAGTGCCGACTTATAAAATATTCCTACAGTGGAAAAATGTGCGTGAACCCCCCCATTCCCAACCCGCTTCTGTCAGCAACGCTAGCGTAACGACGCTCATCCATGCGCAACAGGCCAGAGGGGTTCAAACCGGGGAACCCGTCGGCTCAGGTCGAACACAGCGCACGTCGCGACACACAAAGGGGAGAGAGATCACTCACTTCGCCATCCATCCCACGGTTCGTGGTAGGGAATTGGTGCTCACTGTTACAGCTCTCGGGGATAGGGCTTAGCCAGCAGTGAGCTGTACTAACATCGGCACAAACATGCGCGCGAGCTGCCCCCCTTGGCACAAACGCCAGGGTTGCGTGTCCACTGGACGTGCTACAAAGGCCCCCACCTCCCCCCTCCGCTATCAACTTTAACAGACCGGTAGCGCAAGCGGTTAGCAAACAGCACCTATGAAGGCCGGAACGTCGTACAAATGGGGTTGTGACCAACATCACCCTCGGCCGCCTTCCATCTCCCCAGCGCCGATGTTCACAGCACAACGAACCATGGCACGGTTCTCGTTTAAGGCCGAGTCGATCTAGAGGAGGGCCAGAACCCATTCATAAATCCGTCACGGTTCTTCGCGGCTCGCGAGAAATCGAAACTCGGCCCCGCTTGGGTTCACTCGCAACAGCCCGCCATTCGTCGCCGAGCGGTTAGTGACGTCCCCACGTCGCTTGTGCCAGGCTAGGTGCACCTTGAAGCTAACCCAACACACACGCACGTACGTCTCGTGAGTGCCGAAGAAGAAGATGGGGAGCTTGTGAGCCGGCGCCTTGCCCGCGCCCTCCGGAAGATGGTTTACCTGCACCACAAAACCACCACGCACAGTCTCTATCCACTGCTGGGCAACCCGAATTCAAATAAAACACCGCACAAACCCTTCTCTCACCACCACCACCCAACCCACCCCGCACAGCAATGCAAACAAAGCCGTGAGTGCGCGAATGGCGAGAGACGGAACAATAGAGGCGAGCGAGCGAGCGAGGGGGCCGGGCAAGCCAGGCCACAGCCACTACCACAGCCGCCTCGCCTACTCCTCTCCGGCGATACGACCGCTTGGCCCGGCGTGGCGGGGGATGATAGGGGGTTGATAGGGGAGCTGATAGGGGGGGGATGGGGTGGCGCCTTACACTGAGCCGGGCCCGAGCCCGGTGCAAGCCACTTTACTCGGGGACCCCCGAGCCGTGGAGATGGACGGGGAGAGGAGGAGGGGAGGGAAAAAAATCTGCGGTGGGCGAGGAGGAGGAGGCGGAGGTTGCAGCAGCGGCGGCGTGGGTGGTAGGCGGGGCCTAGGGTGCGGGGTCAGAAGTCAGCGGCTCGGGGGGGGTGGTGGTGGTGGCTACGGGGGGGGGGTGGCTCGAGGGGGGGGGTGGTGGTGGCTCGGGGGGGGGGGTGGCTCCGGGGAGGGGGGGTGGCTCACGGGGGGGGGGGTGGCTCACGGGGGGGGGGGTGGCTCACGGGGGGGGGGGCGGCTCACGGGGGGGGGGCTCGGGGGGGGTGGTGGTGCCTCGGGGGGGGGAGTGGTGGCTCGGGGTGGGGCTCGGGGGGGAGTGGTGGTGGCTTGGGAGGGGGGTGGCTCACGGGGGGGGGGTGGCTCACGGGGGGGGTGGCTCACGGGGGGGGGTGACTCACGGGGGGGGGGCTCACGGGGGGTGGCTCACGGGGTGGTGGTGGCTCGGGGGGGGGGGGGGTGGAGGGGGGGTGGTCTCCCGGGGGGGGGAGTGGGTGGTGGTGGCTCGGGGGGGGGGGGGCTGGCTCAGGGGGGGTGGTGGTGGCTCGGGGGGGGGGGTGGCTCACGGGGGGGTGGCTCGGGGGGGGGGGCTCACGAGGGGGTGGCTCTTTACAAGGACGACGACGAAGCCATACTCCAGCCACGTGTTTCTCGGGTTGTACCCGAATGACAGTACTGTATTAAGAATGACGCCCGACGTTTCAGCCCACGTGCCAAAAAGCTTCAAGGAGAAAAAACCCAAGGCATACAGCTTTGGGGGGGGAGGCGAGGGGGGAGTTATTTCTGGGAATTGAGCGACATTTGAAGCTACTCGCTCAGAAAGGGTTGACACATGATTATATTTCTGCCGAAACGCCACCACCCACACGCATCGAGGGCCTCGTTCCAAGTCAGTTACCGAGAGAAGCTGTCCAGCACATGGAGCGCGAACGCTAAGCGTCGGACAGAATCGGAACATTTCTGTATGCTGGAGGAATCCGATGAGCTATAAAGCTCTTTTGTTTTAACCGATGTCTCAAGTAGGGCGTCGCGGCTACAAGCACCCACTGAAGAGCTACTGGGAGCACAGCGCATCAACCATCATGTCAACGGGTGGACTTCCCCACAAATCTGGCTGTCGCCTGATGAAGCTCGTTGTAATTACTGGCGAAACGTCGTACTCGGATGGTAAATGTTGTGGCTTGGCTCTCCAACACACAACCGGTGTGCTGTACTAGTGACGAATTGGCCACGTTCCTTTCACGTGACAACCCTTACTGGTTGGCTGTGTCGGGTGGTGGTGGGTTTAACGACACACATATTTACGCGAACTAACCCCCTCCCCCCCCCCCCAATTAAACCCTCTATTATGCATCACGTCAAACACTCCTGTCATCCTCCCCGGGGGGGGGCTCGTTTTGTTGGCTCGACATCGCAGAACAAAGACGGTCACCGCAGTTTTAAGTCGAACGAAAGGGCCCCAACGTGTCCGCCGCGAATGATTTCGCTTGGTTCGACAGCCGTGACGCCGACGAAACGTGCGACGGAGAGCAGGCCAGCACCACCACCCCCCCCACACCCCCCCCCAAAATAAGGGGGGGCGAGAATAACAAAAACTCGTGCCCGCGGAACGGAATCCGCGACCCACCGCTAAGGGAGACGGTCTCGACGACAAGACCTTGAGTCGCCGACCTGAGGAGCATCATCCCAGCCGCCGACCTAAGAGGCATCATCCCAGCCGCCGACCTAAGAGGCATCATCCCAGCCGCCGACCTAAGGCGCATCATCCCAGCCGCCGACCTAAGAGGCATCATCCCAGCCGCCGACCTAAGAGGCATCATCTCAGCCGCTGACCTAAGAGGCATCATCCCAGCCGCCGACCTAAGGCGCATCATCCCAGCCGCCGACCTAAGAGGCATCATCCCAGCCGCCGACCTAAGAGGCATCATCTCAGCCGCTGACCTAAGAGGCATCATCCCAGCCGCCGACCTAAGAGGCATCATCCCAGCCGCCGACCTAAGGGGCATCATCCCAGCCGCCGACCTAAGAGGCATTATCCCAGCCGCCGACCTAAGGAGCATCATCCCAGCCGCCGACCTAAGAGGCATCATCCCAGCCGCCGACCTAAGAGGCATCATCCCAGCCGCCGACCTAAGAGGCATCATCCCAGCCGCCGACCTAAGAGGCATCATCCCAGCCGCCGACCTAAGAGGCATCATCCCAGCCGCCGACCTAAGGAGCATCATCCCAGGCACCGACCTAAGAGGCATCATCCCAGCCGCCGACCTAAGAGGCATCATCCCAGCCGCCGACCTAAGAGGCATCATCCCAGCCGCCGACCTAAGAGGCATCATCCCAGCCGCCGACCTAAGAGGCATCATCCCAGCCGCCGACCTAAGGAGCATCATCCCAGCCGCCGACCTAAGGGGCATCATCCCAGCCGCCGACCTAAGCAGCATCAACCCAGCCGCCGACCTAAGAAGCATCATCCCAGCCGCCGACCTGAGGAGCATCATCCCAGCCGCCCACCTAAGAGGCATCATCCCAGGCGCCTAGCCCGCCCGGGTCGCTTGGAGAACCATCGCGCCACCATCGGGTCCGCGTCCACACTGCTCGATTGAACGAACGGCTTCCTTCGGCACGCCGCCGCCGCTGCTGTTGCCGCTGTTGTTGTTGTGTGAGCGACACGGACGGCACCACGAAGTGGTCCCCTCCCCCACCCCCCTGAAGATTGCCACCGCGCCTCGTTGCGGCGAATTGCCAAAACGCACCCGAGTCCACGTGAGCTGTTAACCCTAACGCGCGACCAGGTTACCCTTCAGATAACTTGAGGCCGATTAACCACCCCCACCACCACCACCACGGTAACTCGACATTAACCCCTTCCCTGTGCCGTCTCCTCCGCCGCTGTCACAAGCGGCCACGGTCAATCCACTGCTGGATGAAGGCGCTGCCCGGGCAGTCTGCCGCGATTCTGCGGCGTTCACCATTCCCCACCTAAGCACCTGCTGATTTCATCGCTCCGTCTCCCCGGTGTGACCGTGCACCGGCGATCAGTGGCGCCGTGACGGGGCGGGGAAGGGGGGGGGGTGCTGGGGGCTGTCTGTGTCCCACGTACCCTGGATCCTGTCCCCTGATCCCCGAATAAAGGGGACATTCCCGCCGCGGACAGGGGTTCAGCGAGCCGGCGGCCTGGTGCAGGCTCCCCGCAAAAAATCTAGGAAACGCGGTCAACACGGGGGGGGGGGGGAGGTGGTGGTGGGGGGGTGGTGGTTCGCGGGAGGGGAACCCCCAGACCCCGCGCTCTGTCGACTGCGTAACTCAACGCAACTGACCCTGGCCGGCCAGTGCGGGTATCCCTTCATCTTGGCGAAGATGAGGTCCCCGGGTTTGTAGTCGGCCGACATGGTGGAGCACGGCGACTCGGGAGCCGTGGTTGGAAGGGTTTCGAGAGTCGCCGAGGAGTCTAAGTTGGGACCCCCCCGGCTTGAGTCGCTCCCCCCCTCTCCTCCTCCTCCTCCGCCTCCACCACCGCCGATGCTGCAGAGAGCGCGAAACGTGACGTAGCTCTTGAAGCGCCGCTGATGCTGCTGCTGATGATGATGTTGTTGCTGCTGCTGATGAAGATGTTGTTGATGCTGCTGCTGCTGCAGTTGGTGATGGTGCTGCGGGATGCCGGTGAAGATTTCGTTGACTCTGAAAGTGGCGATGGTGTCGATGCTGTTGCTGATGGTGATAATGATGATGGCGGCGGTGGTGGTGGTGATGATGATGATGATGTTGTTGATGATGATGATGTTGTTGTTGTAGATGATGTTGTTGAGGGGGACGCGTGGTGGTGCAGAGCCACGCGGGACCCAAGTTTCGCGCCTCTCGGCCACGACCACTTATAGCGGGGGGGAAGGGAGGGGGGGGGGCGACGCTGAGCAGGCGAAGTTGTCAAACTTATACAGTAAGCACGCGCTTAATTTGTTTTTAAATGTAAAAGAGTAATAGGTTGAATGAAATAAGTACGCGCAATATATTGTTTTTAATTGAGCGAGCGGTCACACGTCCGTGCCTGTGAATGAGCTCGTCCCGTGGCATAGGTGGGGGCGCACGGCCACAGCTTCTGTATAAGAAACATGAAAGTGCGACTTTAAAAAAAAAACCCACATTCACCCGCGTGAAAGAAAGTAATACTACAACAACAAAACCCACTACGCACAACTCACAAGAACACCCCCCCCCCCCCTTAAACATGCACAGAAACACATCTGTGATGTATCACTTTATTTTGACATTTGCACAATTTTACATCGGGACTGTGGAGGAATTACACAGCCACACTTGGCTGGTAATGGCTTCTGTTTTACTCTCTCTGCACGCAAGTTTGCCGTACGGCGAATTCCCGCATGATGGCGATCGTCCGAAACGTCTCCTCTCGCGTCATCTTACCTGTAGCTGTGGTGCAAGACTGACAATGGCGCACATCGTTGAAGACTGAATAAGACGCAGTCTCAATTCTAGACACTGATCCTGAGACCCGGTCTCAACTCTAGACACTGATCCTGAGACCCGGTCTCAACTCTAGACACTGACCCTGAGACCCGGTCTCAACTCTAGACACTGACCCTGAGACCCGGTCTCAACTCTAGACACTGACCCTGAGATCCGGTCTCAACTCTAGACACTGATCCTGAGACCCGGTCTCAACTCTAGACACTGACTCTGAGACCCGGTCTCTACTCTAGACACTGACCCTGAGACCCGGTCTCAACTCTAGACACTGACCCTGAGACCCGGTCTCTACTCTAGACACTGACCCTGAGACCCGGTCTCAACTCTAGACACTGACTCTGAGACCCGGTCTCTACTCTAGACACTGACCCTGAGACCCGGTCTCAACTCTAGACACTGACTCTGAGACCCGGTCTCTACTCTAGACACTGACCCTGAGACCCGGTCTCAACTCTAGACACTGACTCTGAGACCCGGTCTCTACTCTAGACACTGACCCTGAGACCCGGTCTCAACTCTAGACACTGACCCTGAGACCCGGTCTCAACTCTAGACACTGACCCTGAGATCCGGTCTCAACTCTAGACACTGATCCTGAGACCCGGTCTCAACTCTAGACACTGACTCTGAGACCCGGTCTCTACTCTAGACACTGACCCTGAGACCCGGTCTCAACTCTAGACACCGACCCTGAGACCCGGTCTCAACTCTAGACACTGACCCTGGGACCCGGTCTCAACTCTAGACACTGACCCTGAGACCCGGTCTCAAATCTAGACACTGACCCTGAGACCGGTCTCAACTCTAGACACTGACCCTGAGACCCGGTCTCAACTCTAGACACTGACCCCGAGATCCAGTCTCAACTCTAGACACTGACCCTGAGACCCGGTCTCAACTCTAGACACTGACCCTGAGACCCGGTCTCAACTCTAGACACTGATCCTGAGACCCGGTCTTAACTCTAGACACTGACCCTGAGACAACGGTCTCAACTCTAGACACTGACCCTGAGACCCGGTCTCAACTCTAGACACTGACCCTGAGATCCAGTCTCAACTCTAGACACTGACCCTGAGACCCGGTCTCAACTCTAGACACTGACCCTGGGACCCGGTCTCAACTCTTGACACTGATCCTGAGACCCGGTCTCAACTCTAGACACTGACCCTGGGACCCGGTCTCAACTCTAGACACTGACCCTGGGACCCGGTCTCAACTCTAGACAATGATCCTGAGACCCGGTCTCAACTCTAGACACCGACCCTGAGACCCGGTCTCAACTCTAGACACTGACCCTGGGACCCGGTCTCAACTCTAGACACTGACCCTGAGATCCGGTCTCAACTCTAGACACCGACCCTGAAACCCGGTCTCAAATCTAGACACTGACCCTGAGACCCGGTCTCAACTCTAGACACTGACCCTGAGACCCGGGCTCAACTCTAGACACTGACTCTGAGATCCAGTCTCAACTCTAGACACTGACCCTGGGACCCGGTCTCAACTCTAGACACTGACCCTGAGACCCGGTCTCAACTCTAGACACTGACCCTGAGACCCGGTCTCAACTCTAGACACTGACCCTGAGACCCGGTCTCAACTCTAGACACTGACCCTGAGACCCGGCCTCAAATCTAGACACTGATCCTGAGACCCGGTCTCAACTCTAGACACTGACCCTGAGACCCGGTCTCAACTCTAGACACTGACCCTGAGACCCGGTCTCAACTCAAGACACTGATCCTGAGACCCGGTCTCAACTCTAAACACTGATCCTGAGATCCAGTCTCAACTCTAGACACTGATCCTGAGACTCGGCCTCGACGACACTGACCCTGAGACCCGGTATAAACTCTAGACACCGAACCTGAGACCCGGTCTCAACTCTAAACATTGAACCTGAGACCCGGTCTCAACTCTAAACCCTGACCCTGAGACCCGGTCTCAACTCTTGACACTGACCCTGAGACCCGACCTCAACTCAAGCCACTGATCCTGAGACCCGGTCCCAACTCTAGACACTGATCCTGAGACCCGGTCTCAACTCTAGACACTGACCCTGAGACCCGGTCTCAACTCTAGACACTGGCACCGAGACCCGGTCTCAACTCTAGCCACTGACCCTGAGACCCGGTCTCAACTCTAGACACTAACCCTGAGACCCTGTCTCAACTCGAGACACTGGCACCGAGACCCGGTCTCAACTCTAGACACTGACCCTGAGATCTGGCCTGAACTCTAGAAACTGACCCTGAGAACCGGCCTCAACTCTAGACACTGACCCGAGACCCGATCTCAACTCTAGACACTAACCTGAGACCCGGTCTCAACTCTAGACACTGAGACCCGGTCTCAACTCTAGGCACTGATCCTGAAACCTGGTCTCAACTTCAGACACTTATCCCGTAACCTGGTCTCAACTTAAGACACTGATCCCGTAACTTGGTTTCAAACACTTGAATAATTTTGTTTTATTGCAGAGGGACAGATCTGTGATAGGGCGGTGGTGGCACACACGTAATCCAGCGCCGTGGAGGCAGAACCAAGGGTTGGTGGATGGCACAAGGATGTCGTGAAACTCTTTTCACCGTGGGTGTCGAGGAGGAAGCAGTGGCCTGGCCATGCCAGAACGAAGTTACAATAAGAATGTAAACCCCCCACCTCCCCTCCACGTGTTCCCGTCTCTACGGGATAGAGTGTTGCCCTTTCCGCACGTGCAGGGGCCCTCCGGGTGCTCAGGTTTCCTCCCACGTGCGCAAACAATTCGGTACTTAGATGAAAACGATCTTGATGCGTCGAGGATCGCAGAATTTGGGCAATTGAAGCAATTGGCGGGACCCCGGGGTCCCATCACTGCCCCGGGGTGGGAAAACCCGCGTAGCGACACGAGTCTCGTTGCCTTACCCCACAACAAAACTCTAGCGGTCAATCGATTGGCCTCGTCGAGAGCTACTCGGGGACACTAAGTTTCGTAAAAAGTTGAAAAATTACACAAACACGTTAAATCCACTGCCTGGGGGGGGGGGGGGGGGGCGGTGGGGCTCGCCTTGGTAAAGAAGCCGAGGGTCGACGGCTGACCGGAGGGCGTCGGACGCCCCCCGGGGCTCGCGTTTGGCCGGTGGGGTGGCGCCCGTTGTGTCGATCGCCGCCTGCTGCTGCTGCTGGCGCTTGTTGGCGCGAGTCTGGGTGGGCGGCGCGTTGCTGTCGGGATCACGTAGTGGGGCGGACTGAAAAATAATCATTGATCTGATTTTTGCGGGACCCCGGGGTCCCGCCAAATTATTCAATTGTTTGGGAGCAGCGGTTCACCACGTGGCCGCTACCTTGTGGTTCCCCCGCGCGCCTCCGAGTCGTTCTCTTGGAGAGGCAGCGAACGCCGTGAGGCGACGGTGCGGTCGATGCCACTGTCAGGTTGTGTCTTGCGTTCTGTTCGTGCGTTCTATCCACGTTATGGTCATTTTTTTATGGTCATAAACAGTTTGCCTTGGAAGCTAACCCCACTTTTCCCGAAGACGACCGCTTGTGTTGCGATCGAAACGTCGTAGTTTTTTTGTTATTTTTTTCGTAATTTTCTTTGAACCTATCTACGTACGTGACTTTACCGAAATACCCAAGAATATAAGGGTCCGTCTATGAATGACGTCACGCACCGGGGGGGGGGGGGGGGTGAGACATTTGTGACGATGTGTGACGAGGGGGGGGCGGAGTTTGAGAAATGTGACGTCACATCAAAATGTGCAACTTTAAATAAAAATAGACAACACGTTCTACCTAATGAAATAGACTTTTTTAATACAATATTTCTCCTACAACATCAGAGTGCAGCGCCACATTAAATACGCACTACAATGACAATAGTTTAAAGCGGTTTGAAGCATGCTTAATTTGTTTTGGGGGAGGGGGGCAGAGCTTTGTGACGTCATATTTGAGGGGGGTCTGACTTTCTGTGACGCCGTGTGACGATGGGGGGGGGGTCAAAAATCGTCCAAAAACGCGTGACGTCATTTATGCACGACCCCAAATGATAATTCTGTTGAGAACTAATCGAAAGGCGTTGGACCATTTGATGGGCGGGGCTAGAGGAGGAGGGTGGGGGTGGCTAGTTATAAACAGGCCCCGCCCCACTCCGTTGCAGCCAACCAATGGAGAGCGGTGGAGAGAAGAGGGGGGGGGGCTCGGTGCGGGGTTTCCTAGGGTCCGTGGCAGGGGTACCCCCCCCCACCCGTGCAGTCCATGCGAATGTGGAGGTTTTTACCTTTGGGGCATTTCTTATTATAATATATTAATTTGATGATTCATTTTAAGCCAGGAATTTTGTTACTTAAAGGTGCATTTTAGGATGATCTTTTTCCACGTTGTCAATACATTTAATAATTACCGGTGCTGGATTGGTTGCAGAAAAATGTGATTATCTTCCTATTGATTCGCCATGTAAATTACGTGTTATCCTATTAACTTTCAGTGTGAGCGAATTTCACGGGGGGAATTGTTACGTAACCTGTGTGGGCCGACGCAGGCTGAGGGGATTCATTGCAATACGGTGGTTTGGTGATTCTACGAAGTTCGCCTTTAAAGAGCACGTCCCAGGATGAGGTCTTCATCCAGCAGTGGATCGACCATGGCTGCTGATGAAGGTGTCAGGTTACCTTCATCCAGCAGTGGATTGACCATGGCTGCTGGTGAAGGTGTCAGGTTACCTTCATCCAGCAGTGGATCGACCATGGCTGCTGATGATGGTGTCAGGACGACTTCATCCAGCAGTGGATTGACGATGGCTGCTGGTGAAGGTGTCAGGACGACTTCATCCAGCAGTGGATTGACCATAGCTGCTGAAGGTGTCAGGTTGCCTTCATTCAGCAGTGGATTGACCATGGCTGCTGAAGGTGTCAGGTTGCCTTCATCCAGCAGTGGATTGACCATGGCTGCTGATGAAGGTGTCAGGACGACTTCATCCAGCAGTGGATTGACCATGGCTGCTGAAGGTGTCAGGTTGCCTTCATTCAGCAGTGGATTGACCATGGCTGCTGGTGAAGGTGTCAGGACGACTTCATTCAGCAGTGGATTGACGATGGCTGCTGGTGAAGGTGTCAGGACGACTTCATCCAGCAGTGGATTGACCATGGCTGCTGATGAAGGTGTCAGGTTGCCTTCATCAAGCAGTGGATTGACGATGGCTGCTGGTGAAGGTGTCAGGACGACTTCATCAAGCAGTGGATTGACCATGGCTGCTGATGATGGTGTCAGGTTAACTTCATCCAGCAGTGGATTGACCATGGCTGCTGGTTAAGGTGTCAGGGCGACTTCATCCAGCAGTGGATTGACCATGGCTGCTGATGATGGTGTCAGGTTGCCTTCATCCAGCAGTGGATTGACCATGGCTGCTGATGATGGTGTCAGGTTGCCTTCATCCAGCAGTGGATTGACCATGGCTGCTGATGATGGATCCCCCCCCCCCCCCTCAATGGAGCTTAAACCTGGAGGGTTTTATGACCTCTGGGTTGGCACCACGATTTGTTAGCCCCCCCCCTCCACCACCTCTTCAATACGCAGCACACATCCCCAACCAGCAGCAGCAGCACCACCACCACCGTCATTGCACGAGACACCACCACTCACATCCACACACACACAGAGATACACAATCACGCCGCTGCTGCTGCTGCTAAAACAGCGACGCCAACATCTGGAAGGGGATAGCAGACACATTTTAACCGGCTCCCGGTGACGGCTATTTAACGAGAGGTACGTGCCTATTAATTACAAAATTTATTTAATAAATATATAACAATTACATGATTGCATTGCAGAGAGAGGCTGATGATTGAGGATGATGGTGCCGGTTTGGGGGATGGAGATGAGAGCGTCAGGGATGCGTTGCCCCAGTGTGTGTGTCAGTGTGTGTCTGTGTGTCAGTGTGTGTGTCAGTGTGTGTGTCAGTGTGTGTCTATGTGTCAGTGTGTGTGTCAGTGTGTGTCTATGTGTCAGTGTGTGTGTGTCAGTGTGTGTGTCTATGTGGCAGTGTGTCTGTGTCTATGTGGCAGTGTGTGTCAGTGTGTGTGTGTCTATGTGTCAGTGTGTGTGTCTATGTGTCAGTGTGTGTGTCTATGTTTCAGTGTGTGTGTGTGCCTATGTGTCTATGTGTCAGTGTGTGTGTCTTTGTGTCAGTGTGTGTGTCTATGTTTCAGTGTGTGTGTCTGTGTGTGTGTCTATGTGTCTATGTGTCAGTATGTGTGTCTATGTGTCAGTGTGTGTGTCTATGTTTCAGTGTGTGTGTGTCTATGTGTCAGTGTGTGTGTCTGTGTGTCCGGCCTTCATAGGTGCTCGCTAACATCACTTGCCCCTACAGTCTGTTAAGGCTATATGGGGGATCTTTTATCTTTGTGTCTCTGTGTGTCTATGTGTCAGTGTATGTATCTGTGTCCTTGTGTGTGTCTATGTGTCAGTGTGTCTGTGTCTATGTGTCAGTGTGTGTCAGTGTGTGTCTATGTGTCAGTGTGTGTGTCGGTGTGTGTCTATGTGTCAGTGTGTGTGTCAGTGTGTGTGTCTATGTGTCAGTGTGTGTGTCTGTGTGTCAGTGTGTGTGTGTCTGTGTGTGTCTGTGTGTGTCTTTGTGTCAGTGTGTCTGTGTCTATGTGGCAGTGTGTGTCACTGTGTGTCTATGTGTCAATGTGTGTGTCGGTGTGTGTCTATGTATCAGTGTGTGTGTGTCAGTGTGTGTGTCTATGTGTCAGTGTGTGTGTCTGTGTCAGTGTGTGTGTCTGTGTGTGTCTATGTGTCAGTGTGTGTGTCGATGTGTCTGTGTCAGTGTGTCTGTGTCTATGTGTGTCTATGTGTCAGTGTGTGTGTCGATGTGTCAATGTGTGTCTATGTGTCAGTGTGTGTGTATCAGTGTGTCTATGTGTCAGTGTGTGTCTATGTGTCAGTGTGTGTGTCGATGTGTCAATGTGTGTCTATGTGTCAGTGTGTGTGTGTCAGTGTGTCTGTGTCTATGTGTCAGTGTGTGTCTATGTGTCAGAGTGTCTGTGTCTATGTGTCAAGTGTGTGTGTCAGTGTGTGTGTCAGTGTGGGCTGTGTGGGGTCAGTGTGTGTGTGTCAGTGTGTGCTGGGTCAGTGTGTGTGTGTTGGTGTGAGCGGGGTCAGTGTGTGTGTGTTGGGGTGTGTGGTGTCAGTGTGTGTGTGTTGGTGTGTGTGGGGTCAGTGTGTGTGTGTTGTGTGTGTGTGTTGGTGTGTGCGGGGTCAGTGTGTGTGGGGTCAGTGTGTGTATGTGTTGGTGTGTGTGTGTCAGTGTGTGTGTTGGTGTGTGCCACTGCCAGTGTACATATCAATGTGCGTATTTCAGTGCGTGGGGAGCGGTGGGGCAGCGGTTAGCGCGCTACGCTGCAAACCCGGCGACCCGAGTTCAATTCCCGCTCACGGCGACGATTATCCGAGCCGGTCCTGTGCCTCCCCTAGGTCGACTGAGCCTCAAAATGAGTACCCGGTGCGAAGTGTAAAAAATAAAAACATCGCCACTGGGGGAGACAAAGACGGCCGGGCGTGGCGCTGACCACCCAACCCCCTCTCGTGTGCCTTCGTAAGTGCTCGCGAACAGCACTTGCCCCAGCAGTCTGTTCAATACAACACGGTGGTGGGTGGTGGAATGTTGGTGTCTGTCAACGTGTCGATACGACAATTCTTCTTCGCTCGGCTGACGTCGATGCAGATTTCGCGGAGCAACAGGCTTGCGATTTGTACATTTTGAGTCGGATCGCCGCTGCTGTGATGATGATGACGACGATGGTAACCACCGATTGGAGTCGTTGAATTGTCTCTCTCCTCTCTTCTTCATTCTTCTTAATCGAACGTAGCGGTCCAGCCACGGATGCCGCCGTTGATGCGCGGCGGCTATTTGACCTCGTGCAATGCGCACCGCTCCATCCCACCGCCGCTGGGCAGCAGGCTTCTGTTTAACACGACGTAGGGAGGCTTTCGCGACCAATATCACCCATAATAGAGGGTTTATTTGGGTGGGTTAGATCGCGTAAAAATATAAAATGTGTCGTTAAAACCCGCCACCACCCGACACAGCCAACTCGTAAGGGTTGTCACGTAAGCAATGCCAAATCGTCACCAGTACACTACAACACAACCGGTGTGCTGTACTAGCGATGAATTGGCCACGTTCTTATTCTTAGCTCTTTCGGCAAAGTCACGTTGAAGGGAAACAATAAAATAATAAAATATATATAAAACAATATATAAAATATATATAAAACAATATATTTGCTTATTTTATTGTTTCCCTTCAACGTGACTTTACCGAAATGGCTAAGAATATGAATTACTGCAGTCACGAAAGCTTTAAATCAAAATTTGGCCACGTTCTGTTTACGTGACAACCCTTACTAGTTGGCCGTGTCGGGTGGTGGCGGTTTTTAACGACACATCTATATATTTACGCGATCTAACCCCCCCAAAAAACCTCTATTATGGACAGCATGCTTCTGTTTGACCTTTCAGAACGATGCTTCCAGGCTCCCTATCGACGTCGAATTTGAATGTTACGCGTGCTGTAATAACGAGGCACTTGCAAATTATTTACGCACAGCGAAGGCCGTAGGCTCACAGATACCCGTGCACATAGACCCATAGACTGACATACAGAGCAATCGACTTCACAGAGACCCAGAGAATCGCACAGAGACCCATAGACACGCTCCTTTCTACGTGCTATGGAGAATGACCATTGCCCAGAACGTCACCCATCGTATACATATACTAGCTGTACTACGCGGTTTCGCCCGGGACTTGGATCCACCACGCCCGGCCGCCTTTGTCTCCCCAGTGGCGATGTTCACACAGCAGAGCAGTTACTCGTTTGAGGTTGAGTCGACCTAGGGGAGGCCCAGGAGCGGTTGAAATAATCGTCACCGGTGGTGGCCGTGAGCGGGAATCGAACTCCGTTTGCCGGGTTCGTAGCGCAGCGCGCAAACCACTACACTACAATGCGTTACGCTTCCACACACAGCCACAGATACACACAGACGCACACACACAGATACACACAAACACACAGACACAGATACACACAAAACACAGACACAGATACACACAGACACGCACATATAGATACACACAAACACACACACACAGATACACACAGACACACACAGACAGACACAGATACACACAGACACACACACAGACACACAGATACACACACAGCGCGCTAACCACTACACTGCAATGCGTTACGCTTACACACACAGACACAGATAGACACAGACACACACAGACACAGATACACACAGACACACACACACAGCCACACACACACAGACACACACAGATACACACAGACACACACACACAGACACACACACAGACACACACAGATACACACAGCGCGCTAACCGCTACACTACAATGCGTTACGCTTCCACATGCGCGAGTCACGTGACAGATTTGACGTCACAGCTCACTTGCCGTGCAAAAATCTATGCATTATTGAGCTCCCCGCCCCCCCCACACAAAAAAACTAAAGTGTATTTTTATAATCTTTGCATGGTGTACAGTCTGGAAAGTACCCACATGGCAAATTTCAAGTTTGTTGCATGTCGGGAACTACGCTAAACATTTTGAACAGACAACACATATTCACAACTTTGCCTTTGATATATATGGAGATATTTTAGTTTTAAGGCGATTCTCTTAAGATTTTTTTTATTTAAATTCCAGATTGTTTACATCTACGTGCTACTACTGGTAGAGCATTGTGTATGTTCATACTCTCTCCCTAGGTGCTGAGGAGCAGTAGTTAAGCCCTTTGTATAAGAGCGCAGTTCCTGTTCAGGATGTGGAGCGCATTGTTTGACTCAGGCTGCAATTGTATTGGCTACAACTGGGCAGACAATTGCCGGAAACACGAAATTAGCCCGCAGGAAATTCTCACCATTCACTTCGAAACAATCTAGGTTAGTGAGGCCAACGTAACGATTCCAGTTAATTTATGGGGCCTTCATCAATCCACCGCTAGATGAATGCCTCCCCCCCCCAAGCATTTCAGTTGACGTGAGCCCCAGTGCAAGGAATTACATTTCCCGTCACCAAACCGCTTACCCTACCTCTTCATAGCCCAGCAACCTGGGCCACTTTTGGCCTGGACGTTCCCGGTCCAGTTGCACCGCACGCCACAATTTGTCTTTTTTAGTCACGTGGGATGTCTGACCATACTTCGTGCTGCAGGTTGGTGAAGATGGGGGGGGGGGGGGGGGTATGCACGTGCGTTGAACTTCTTTCGCACCATATGTAGCCAACCGTGCTAGTCGAAGGGGTGTCGGGGACCGGTGGTGCGGATATCACTCGCCACATACCGGGCGGCAGAGCTTACGGAGGGGACGCTCGTTTCACGGATACATTTTTTTCACACGGCGCAGCGTGTCACCGCTATTAGCCGGAGCAACTTTCGGAGTTTCCAGGGACTGTCAGAGACGCGAATGTGCCAATTTTCACGACTTCGCCAGACGTTTAAATCAATGTTCGGCGTGGAATTGAGGCCCGCCGTTTTAGCGCGAGCGCGCGAAAGGGAAACAAATTGAATCGGCTGTCACTGAAGATGAAAAAAATTAATATGATCTCATCATTAACAATTTACGTCGCTGCCATACATCATTTTTCAATTCTGGTTTTACGTAGTAGTAGTAATAATAAGAACAGTAATGATGCCCCTCACTCCCAGATGAGACCCTTCCCACGCCGTTGTTAGTCATTTTGGGCTGTTCGGCCGGACTCTCACCACGCAGTTCCTCGAAGGCTCGGTGAGAGAGGGGGGGGGGGGGGGAGTGCACGTTGTGGAATTTGTAAAACTATTTTTTGTTATCAGGTAAGGCCCACTGAGCTGTACAGCTTATTTGCAGAAGCGACCCGGCCTCTCACAAATGATAGCTCTACGAAGTGGCTTATCGTGTGAAAATGTATAGCAGCCAAACACTCTTAAACGCATGTTGCTAAATGTGAAGGGGAAAATCGGAGGACAGCGGAGAAAAATTCACGTCACCCACGTGGAGCGGGACACGCAAACTCTAAATATGCAGCAGCAGGCGTCAGGGTCGGGATCGAATCCACGACCTCCTGTATACCAGGCGAGGTAGTTAACATCTAGCCACCACGAAGGAGCCCGAGAAAAATCCACATGTCCTCGGGGAGAGAGGCATGTAAATTTCAAAGAGACAGGAATCAGGGTCGGGAATGAACCCACAACCTCCTGTATAACAGGAGAGGCAGTTAACATCTAGCCACCTTGGAGGATTTGGAGAAAAATCCACGCAACCATGGGGAGAGAGGCATGTAAACTCCAAATATACAGGAATCAGGGTCGGGATTGAACCCACAACCTCCTGTATACCAGACGAGGTAGTCAACATCTAGCCACCTTGGAGGACCCGGATAAACATCAACGTGGCCACGGGGAGAGATGCATGCACACTCCAAATATGCAGGCATCACGGTGGGGATCGAAAAGCCAGTGATTTACGGAGTCTCTTGAGTGGCCTCTAATAGAGTCTGACTCACATGTCCGCTATTGACGCAGACACTCTACGGCCTGCGATGAGCGATGATGTCACCAGGTTCATTCAGGGAAACTTTCACACAGTGTAGCCCATGAGCTTCGAGCAGATATTTCATTCGGTCAGTCCGCACCATCCGAGGTGGCATCACTTTCGCGGTTTTCAATGTGTTTATTAAGTTTACGCGGCCTAGAACAGTGAATGATGCGATAACCGTTTATATCGAGTGAGGTTATCATACTTAGCCCTACAAATAAACTGGTACGACTAAAGTTTTGCTATCTTAGGTGGTAACCAGTGTCTGATTTGGCACATGGACTACTTTGTCTAGTCACATAGTCACTTTAAGATGTTTTTCTTGTTCGTGTTTTTGTTTTTTTGCTTGTTGTGGTTGCACCCGATTCAAGAGCTGAATGGCTCACAGGGCTATACCAAAATAAAGAAACTGAAATGATCAACACACGGTGCACGTGGTTTCGCCGTCTTACCAAATTTTATTGCAATTGCGCCACTGGTGTCACGTCGCGAGACAAAGAATCCATACGGAACTCTCAAAGCACAGTTAGACCCCCCCCCGCCCCGCAGGTCTCCCCCGATATTCGAGCACGGCCCACAGAAATGAATATCACAGAAATATTTCTGAGATTCCTTTCAAGCGCCGTGAAGGAGGTGGCCGGGGTGGGTGACACCGCCGAGACCCTGGTTACAAATTCAGGTTTAAGCTGCCCGAAATTCAACTGGGTTCTCAAGTGTAGGGAGTTGATGGTGTCAGTCCAGTCTGTGCATGATCCACCAACCCCCCCCCCTCCCCCCCCCACCTGTCAAGTGAGCTTCCTGCCTTGATGTGGCATGAGGCTGTAGGTGGCCGGTCCATCCGCACGAACCATGGCTCACGACTCCCATCGTCACCCCGGAGACCGCCGTCACTATGGCAGCGGTTTCCATGCCCGCCGTGACCCGTTGCCTCGGGGCAGGAAAATCACAACGACGGAAATTATCGCCGACCTAAAATTTGTCTCCAAAAACACGCCGCCCGCCACGCTGGCTTGCTCGCACCGGCTCACTGCACGAAGTACTGGGTCGTGGGCGTCGCTACCGACTGTGCAGGCAGTTGCAAATGTGCCAGGGCTCACGGGGCCTCTTGATGGGTCCAGGCGATGGATACCCAGAGGGGGTGGGTGGGTGAATCGTATGGGGGGGGGGCATTTCATTTCTCCCAACCTGGGCCCATCCAGCACTGGATTGATAAGGGACTGTAAATTATTGTGGCCCATGCTGACCACGCTAGGCCACTGCGGCAGACCGATGGTTTGGGCGAAGGGCCCTTCTTCAGGCAGAGAGCCGAGAAGGGACAGAGAGGGCAAAGCAATTGGATCACTTGTAAAGGTGAGATTAAAATGTACATTTTGGGTGAGATGGGGGGGGGGGCCCTGAGAAATCTGGGGGATTTTTTTTTTATTAAGTTCACAAATTAGCGGGTATTCTAAGATGGAACAGAGCGCCGTTTAGCTGCCACGAGACTCGGGCCCACTCGCAAAGGGTGGCCACACAACCACGCTTGCCAGGTCGCAGGACCGGCTCCGACATCACTCGCACACCTCTCCCACTGTGGCTGCACCCCTGTATTTAGCGCTCCATTTTGATCGACCGTCGCGGATGCAGCCCGCACAGGCGCACATTATGGCGTCAGCCACACTATAATTACGAGCCTTGCCTCCTCCCCCTCCCGCCTTCCGGGGCAAAGAAGCATCGAATCTAATTCTGGCCGCATTGGCACAACGTAAGCAAAAAGGAAAAAGTTTTCAATCAGGGCAGGTTACCCGTTACGGTAATCGAATCGGTGACGGAACGAAAACTGAAGAGTGCGAAAAAAAATTAAGCGTGGAGAGGTAGGTGCGAGCTTGGAATTACACCGAGATGCAGGAAGGGGAACAATATTGGATCGGAGGAATAGATGCAGGTTAAAGAAAATATTTTTACAAAAAAAAATTACGTTTATTTGGCCAGGACACGCAGCTTAAACAGACGACGGCCAGTGGCTGAGACTAACGAGGCAATGCCAGCCAAGGGAACGAACACGCCTGAAAGGGACGTTCGCTACGGAGATGGAGCGAGATGAAAACATCTCGGGCGCAGATGCTTGATGGATCGTAGCTTTGCGGGACCATGACGGGATGGCAACGGCTTGGGGAGTCACTCATCCAGCAGTGGATTGATACTGGCTGACTATGAATTGTACGAAATTATCGGGTGGTACGATCACATGGAATAATTGGCCTCTGTGTTTCAGCTGCCCTCTGACCTGGTATCCCCAACTGTGTAGCGAATTTCTTATGCATCATCTTTGCTTCGCTTTCATATTTGTAGTTTTCTTCCTGAAGTTGTTCAAACATTTCCTGCACGGTGCGAAAGAAGTTCATTATGCATACATATGACTCGATCGGATTGAATCGTATATTAAAATATTTTCTCTATCGTATCGCTTATGTCTTTAAGAAGTTAGATTGACCACGGCCGATGATTACGACAATACTTTTTTTTTATAAAATTGTATAGAATATTTGTACAGTATGCTATATTAATGTATGTGCTTATTCAACAAGGAAAAAAAAACCTCTCAATAACTCATTTGCATGAATGTCCTGTCGAGTTTTCACAGCAGGGGGCGATGATCGCTACGTATCGGCACCTTTGGTCAATAACCAGTTGCATCGTACGGCTTGTTTTGTATAATCAAATCGCATTATTTAGCTGTATCACCACATCGCGTGCAATACTCAATTGCGATTACCTTGATACAAAGCGATCACCGCCCCCTTACTGGCGGTCTACACGGATCGAATGTCGTCCCCTCTTGAGGAACCCCCCAACGTTCTGAAAATGAATCGTTTCTATCTCTCAACTGCAGATCTGACGCCGAGCGTGACGATCCACACCAGGTGCCATGGACCCGATAAATGGGGGGAGCCTGTGGGGGGGCGGCTCTCCAGACGCCCCCCTGGGCTCATCGTCGCCCTTCGACCTGTTGGAGCCTCCGCTGGCAAGCGGCTTCCTCAAGCTGTCTCGCCCGTGCTGCTACGTGTTCCCCAGCGGGCGCGGGGACTCGGCGCTCTTCGCCGTAGGCGGTTTCAACCTCCTGGTGGATGGCGGCTCGGAGGCCCGGTCGTGCTTCTGGAAGCTGGTGAGGCACCTGGACCGCGTCGACGCCACCATCCTCACGCACACGGGCACCGACAACCTCCCCGGCTTCGCCTCCTTCCTGCGGCGGAAGATCTCCGAGGCGGTCGCGGAGGAGGGAGGAGTGGGGAGTGACGGTGAGACCGGTCCCAGGTCGCCGCCGCCGCCGTCGTCGTCGCCGGCCTGGTCGCTCCGAAAGTCACCGAATCTCCTCATCTCTCCCGAGCTGGGCGTGGTGTTCTACAACGTCCCGGAAAAAAGCAACAACAACAGCAACAATGCTGAACTGGCGGCGGCGGCGGCGGTGGCCGCTGCCCGTGACAAGGGGAGCCTTGAGGTGTCCACGGTGATCCTGGAGAGCTTGGAGAAGCTGCGAGTGGCTCCACAGCCATTATTCCGGCTGCCGGCGCCCGCCATTGAGCCGGTGATCCTCTTCCATAAGTTGGGCGTGGGACACCTAGACATGTATGTGCTGAGCCCAGTGAGGGAAGGCCGCGAGGGCAACCCGCTCGGGCAGAAGCTGCCGTTGAACAGGGCCAAGGGCGGCAATGGCGTGATGGGGCACAAGGAGAGCGGGGCGGCGGCGCCGGCGGCGGCCCCCTGCGCCACCGGCACAGACTCTGTGGCGGTGCTGGTGGTGTGGCATCCCGCAGACCCGACCGAGAGGATCGTCCGCGTCCTCTTCCCCGGTAACGCGCCACAAGCTAAGGTCCTGGAGGGCCTGGAGAAGCTCAAGCACTTGGAGTTCCTCAAGATCCCCTTGGCGACGCAGAGAGACGTGACGTCGGGCACGACCGCAGCAAAGAACGCCAGCCCGGGGCAGAAGGCAGCCAGCAAGGAGAACATGAAGTCTTCTTCATCCCGGTCCTCCTCCAGCAGGAGGAACCTCAACAAAGAGGCGGTGGAGAAGTCAGACGCCAACAATAGGCAGAGCAAGGGTGGAGAGAAGATGGACAAGAGGGACCCGTTAGCGAAGAACAAACTGGATTTGTCTTTCGAGGCGGTGAAGAACAGGGGCTCCGTGAAGAAGGACGGCAAGAAGCCGGAGGTGAAGAGGGACGCTCAGAAGGTGAGTAAAAACGACACGAAGCCCGCCGGGAAAAAGGACGATGAGCGGAGATCACCGAAGCCAGCGGCGAAGGCCGCGGGACCATCCTCAGAGGGCAGGAAGGGCTCAGCTAAAGCCAAATCTCCAAAGAAAGAGGCCGCAGACATCAAGAAGCCACTCGCGGGAGTTCATCCTAAGTTGAGGGAGAAGCTGAAAGGCCGGGTTGACGCATCGGCGGGCCCCAAGACATCTCCCACATCGTCGCCGGAAGACCTGATGAAGGAGTTTGACGAGGTGAAGCAGGACAACCTGCAGGCGATGATGGCGGTACACAAGGCCCTGGTGTCAGAGAGTCCCAGCGACATCTTCGTGTCAGAGGAGCAGTACGTGGAGAAGATCATCCCGAGCCCCGTGCACGAGGACTACAGCAAGACGCCCGACAGCACCGACGTGGCCGAGTCGATGCTGTCCCCCGACGAGGGGATCACTACCACGGACGTAGAGGCCGACCTGGACTCGTCTCCCCAAGAAGACCAGGCCCTAAACTCCGACAGACAGAAGAATGAACGCTGTGCGCCAGATAAGAACCAGCGGAATGCGTCTGGAGCCGAAGAGCGCACGGAAGCGGGCGGCGAGAAGCGTTCTGCCGACGGAGATGGTGCAGTCACGAGCGGCATGCAGCAAGAGTCCAACGAATTCCTCGACAAAGCGGAGACGGAAGCGGTGGAGAAGCATGCGCCGAAGGCAATAACAAGCGACGCGGAAACAAGGCAGGGCCGCACATTTGACGCCGCAAACACCAACCCGGAAACTATCTCCGTTCACGGTGCCGCCGCAGCACCGCTCCATCCGCATGCAGACACAGGTCCGAAAGGTTCCGCTAGTGATGCGGCTGCTATGGAGCCGACTCCAAAACTCCATGGTGGTGCATCTGCCATGGAGAAGGACGTCGCTAATGTCACGTCGTCGCAGACATCTGAAACGTCTGACTTTCCACCGAAGACTTCCTCGTCGCCCTCCCGGGAATCCCTGGCGCTCCCCAGCCTGGAAAAGGGCCCTCCCAGCGACGGGGTCCACAACGTGAAGGACGGCGCCGTGACAGAGGGTGGCACCTTGCGCGCTCCCACGTCCATTTTGCACCGCACGAAGACCCCGTCGTGCGAGCGGTCCGTGCTCTTCGACCTCACTCCACTGGAGATCAAGCTGACTCCGGACGAAAGCCCTGCCGACAAGGGACCCCAAGGCTTGGACAAAAGTGGAGAAGGCGACGCTTTGGCCGACACCGATTCCCCCACGCGCTCCCCTCCGTCCAGCGCCGGGCACACGCCCTACAACCTCTCGCCCGTCGACGAACCCTCCTTCCTGTTTGAGGAGGCGGCAGCGGCCCGGGAGCAGGAGGAGGAGGACGCAGGTTTGGAAGAACCCACGCTGCGCTCGGTTGAGGAATCGCCTGGGAGCTGCAGCGTCAATCAGACCGACGATCACGAGTCCGCACGCACCATAGGCCTAGGGGCCACAGAAACAATCATGAATGAAATTAAGGACATTGCGAATAAGGAGGTGATCCACTTGGCCGATACCAAAACGTTCAGCTGCGTGCCTTTTCCGGACGATGAGAAGAAGGAGACAGCCAGGCACTTGGCTAATGAGGTGCTGCTTTCCCTAGGCATGCCAGGGAATGCGAGCGAAGGGCCACCCAAGGCTGCCAGAGAGGAACACGATCTGCAACATCAGAGTTACAACAGGGCGGCGGGGACATCAGAGCTAACTGCCAAGGACAAGCTGAAAACCTCCGCAGTGGACTTGCCCTCCCCAAAGTCCACGACGCCAACGGAGGACAGCTTCCTGCAGGCGGGCGTCACGGTCTCCACCACGTCGATCGCCACCAGCTCCTTCCTCAACGAACCCAACACCCGCACCATGGACGACGTGTCTCCCTCGCTGCCCGTCGATGTGGGCTCGCCGCAGTCCACCGAGGTGGATGAGTCCCTGTCCACCTCCGTGGAGAACCCATCGGTGGGCCGCGGTGAGGCCTCCAGGCCAATGTCGGCCTCGCCCGACCAGATCGTGTCCCCTGGGCGGGCGGACGAGGTGAGCGGGACAATGGCGAGTGATCAGATGATGCAGAAGCAGCACGGACCTCTGGCCTCGTCCGCAGCATTCCAATTGGACAAATGCGACAACAGTAGCAGCAGCAGCAGCTCTCCAGCCAGAGTAGGTGGCCACCACACAGCTCAAGACAAGAACCAGAGTGCAACTCAGGCTGCTCAGCCAATAGATATCCCCCTTTGCAAAGAAGACCGACAGAAGTGTTTGGAGGCTTCGGCATCCACGGGTGGCGGTGACCCTTCTGTGATGACCTCGGGTCAACTCCAGCAAGGGATGTGCGAGGCTGCGGCGGCACTGACGACCCCGGGACAGCTGTTCCCCTCTTCCGCCCGGTTAGACGACCCCACCACCGCCGCGTCATCGTGGGCGACGCGGCCGCAAAGCAACGTGGACATCGAGACCCCGTCGACGTCGGTCAACAACTCTGTGGTTTCGTCGTCGGACTCAGAAGGGCCTCCGGAACTGGGCCACGGCTGGGCCGCGGCTGCGATAGAAGAGAGTCCCTTGGCCTGTGGCCCTGCAGCTGCTGCTGGCGCTGCTTCTGCTGTGGGTCCGGCAGCTCGGGAGCAGACAAGAATCACGGAGGCGACACCAGCGCCCATCAGCTCACCCACCTCACCGCCAGAGGGAGACCCGTGCCCGGCGCGGTCAGCCGCGCGCAAACTCGACCCCACGCCGCCCCCGCCCGACCCCGCCGTGCGCATGGTTGACCCCGAGCTCGCCAACTATGGACCGGCCATGGAGAAGATGCGAGGGGGAGCTGCGACAAAGAGAGATCCCCAGAGCGTGAAGACCCAGAAACAGCCACGGGTGAAGACGCCGTCACCCGGAGCGAACGCTAAGAGCCTCGGGAAGGCCACGACGCCTCCGGGGAGGCCCGGCGTGGCCAAGAAGTCCCCAGGAGATGTGAAAACGACCACGGGCGTCAAGAAGAAGGGTGAGATGGCACGCTAAGGATGCCGCGATGAACATTGTTCATGGGGGGAGGGGGGGGTTATTTGACCATACTTCACACCGCTGGTCAGTGTGGGTCAGCGAAGGTGGCAGGGAGCATAGCTGCTTGGAGGATAGTACAGTACAACAATGGATTGTTTTGCTGCGCTGCCCTCTGCTGACAATGCTGCCCCATTGCCTTGGTCCGTTTGGTGTGCGTACAAATGCTCTAGTCGATGACGACCTGCGGCCCTTTAGCCAGGTCTGTCTGTGGATTTTATGTAGTCACTCTCTTAGTCTCGTCGATTAAAGGAGTCACACATTTATGAATGGGTTCATTCATAAATGCGCTGCTACCACCCTGCCGAATGGTCCTTAAGACTTTACTGGCAGACAGTTGATTGAAGCTACATCATGGGGCCTCCTTTGCCAGTACCAAAATATGAGAATAGGTTTTCCGCTTTTTTTCTGGCAACAAAACAGCTGTGTTTTGATGTTAAAACACCAAAGTGAAACCTTTTACAAGGAATCATGTCTGCATTAAGTACAATACTTGTGGTGAGAATGCAAACAAAAAACATACTCTCATAATGTATGCATTGCTTTGAAACTGATTGGTTCACACCAGAGACAGCTTTCTTTTGAGCCTAGTCTCAAAACGGTGTGAGATATTTATTATCAGAGTATGTTTTTTGGTCTTGATTTTAAGCTTTCATGACTGCAGGAATCCATACTCTCTGGTTCTTTCGGCAAAGTCACATAGATAGAAAAAATAATAAAAGAAATACGACGTTTCGGTCGCAACACAAGCGTCCATCATCAGGTGAGAAAATGATTTGTTGTTGTGGCTTTATATAGGCACGGGAAGGGGGAAGGGGGGGAGGATTTTGTTCGAGTCGTGGCCACAAGTATTCTGGTTAATGCAGACGTTATTCCTTGTAAAAGGTTTCAGTTTGGTGTTATAACATCTTAACACACCTGTTTTGTTGCCAGAAAAAAAGGGGAAAACCAATTATCATATTTTGGTACTGGCAAAGGAGGTCCCATGATGTATCTGCTCACCCCGAGCTCTCATTACTCTGACGGTGGCATTGTCTTTTGGCTGTACGCCTTTTGGCGTCCTCTGGTCTAACACCGTTTTGAGACGAGGCTCAAAAGAAAGCTGTCTCTGGTGTGGACCAATCAGTTTCAAAGCCAATGCATACATTATCAGAGTATGTTTTTTGTTTGCATTCTGACCACAAGTATTGTGGTTAATGCAGACATGATTCCTTGTAAAAGGTTTCAGTTTGGTGTTTTTCCATCTTAACACCTGTTTTGTTACCAGAAAAAAGGGGAAAACCTATTATTTTAGTTTTTCTTCCGGTTCCGTTCCGATGACGTCCGTTTCAATGCCGTATGTGTACGTCATTGGAACGGAACCGGAAGAAAAATTGATGACTTACACGAACGTCATCGAAACAGGTCAGGTATATATCGCCCACCCTGTAAATGTAAATCAGCTCAAGCCTCCCGTAAATCACGTGATTTCTGTTTGGCTATCCCCCATTCTGAACCACTCATCCCCTCTCCCAATCGCTCCCCTGTGGAAACGCGAGCTGCTCCTCCGAGCAGAAGCGTCGATGCCCCGATATAGCCTGGGACTACACTACTATATACTACACTACTATACACTACACTATACACTACACTACTATACACTATGCTACTATACACTACACCATACACTACAAAACACTACACTACTGTACACTGCTACTATACACTACACTATACACTACACTACTATACACTATGCTACTATACACTACACTATACACTACGATACACGACACTACTAAACACTATACATTAGGCTCTATGGAGACCCGTCGTTAAGCGATTAATTGTTCACAGGGGTGGTCGTTAAGAGGGGTTCTCTTCTACACTACGAAACACTACACTACTATACATTACTATACACTACACTACTATACATTACTATACACTACACTATTATACACTACTATACATTACTATACACTACACTACGATACACTACACTACTATACATTACTATACACTACACTACTATACACTACACTATTATACACTACTATAAACTACACTACTATACACTACGCTACTATACATTACTATACACTACACTACTATACATTACTATACACTACACTATTATACACTACTATAAACTACACTACTATACACTACGCTACTATACATTACTATACACTACGCTACTATACATTACTATACACTACACTACTATACATTACTATAAACTACACTACTATACACTACATATTGGGCTCTATGGAAGCCCGTAATCAAGTGATGAGTCAATAACAGAGGTGGTCGTGAAGAGGGATTCTACTATACACTACACTACTATACATTACACTACTATACACTACACTACTATACATTACACTACTATACACTACACTATACACTACACTACTATACACTACACTACTGTACACTACACTACTATACACTACACTACTATACACTGCACTACTGTACACTACACTACTATACACTACACTACTATACACTACACTATACACTACTGTACACTACACTATTATACACTATGCTACTATACACTACTCTACTATACACTACACTATACACTACAATACTATACACTACACTATACTTTACACTATGCTACTATACACTACACTATACACTACTCTACACTATGCTGCTATACACTACACTATACACTACTATACACTACACTATACACTACTTTATACTATGCTACTATGCACTACACTATACACTACTATACACTACACTACTATACACTACTCTACTAAACACTACACGACTATACATTATGTTACTATACACAACACTACTATACACTACACTACTTAACACTACACTACTATACACTACACTACTATACACTACTCTACTAAACACTACACGACTATACACTAATCTACTAAACACTACGCGACTATATTATGTTACTATACACAACACTACTATACACTACTCTACACTACTATACACTACAATTTACACTACTATACACTATGCTACTATACACTACTCTACTATACACTACACTATACACTACTACTATACACTACACTATACACTACTATAGACTACACTACTATACACTATGCTACTATACACTACACTATACACTACTCTACTATACACTACACACTACTTTACACTATGCTACTATACACTACACTATACACTACTATACACTATGCTATTATACACTACACTATACACTACTATACACTACACTACTACACACTATGCTACTATACACTACTATACACTACACTATACACTACACGACTCTACACTAGTATACACTACACTATACACTACACTACTATACACTACATTATACACTATGCTACTGTACACTACACTATACACTACTATACACTACACTATACACTACCATATACACTACACTATACACTACTCTACACTACTATACACTACACTATACACTACTATACACTACACATTGGGCTCTATGGAGGGGTTCTGCTGTATTACGCTGACCCTCGCCATCCGTTGACGTCTGACCCCCTAACCCCGACCCAGGAGGTGGGGGTAGCGCGGGTGGCACGGCACCCCCCACAGTGTACGTGGACCTGGCCTACATCCCCGCTCACGGGGCACAGGGGCAAGTGGACGCCGAGTTCTTCCGGCGCGTGCGGGCGACGCACTACGTGCTGAGCGGGAACGACGCCGGCGGTGCCGCGGGTGGTGCTTCGAGGGCGCCGGGCCGCGCCACGCTCGACGCGCTGCTGGCCGGCCGGGCCGAGTGGGGAGTCGACCACACGGTGAGAGAGGTGGACCCCCCCCCTCCGCCACCGTAATGTGGTGGGTGGGGGGCGGTGGAACGATGACAGACAATGATAAACAAACGATAACGAACGATTCTAATGGGACCTTTTTTTGCCAGGATCAAAATGATGATACTATAATAAAAGGCTTTACCACTTTCGGGCATTGCATTCTCATGCATTTGGATTGTACTATCATGCTCACATGTCCTTTGGATTGCACTCTCATGCTCACATGTCCTTTGGATGGCACTCTCATGCTCACATGTCCTTTGGATGGCACTCTCATACTCACATGTCCTTTGGATTACACTCTCATACTCACATGTCCTTTGGATTGCACTCAGATGCTCACATGTCCTTTGGATTGCACTCTCATGCTCACATGTCCTTTGGATTGCACTCTCATGCTCACATGTCCTTTGGATTACACTCTCATGCTCACATGTCCTTTGGATTGCACTCTCATGCTCACATGTCCTTTGGATTGCACCCTTTGGGTTGCACTCTCATGCCTTTGGATTGCACCACTCTTCGATTTTACATTAACATGCTAATCTCTCACATTGACATAGCCACTTCCTTGCCCTCGTCGAGGAGGCCGCTCTCCGATGTTACAGCTACTTGCTAATTTCTCACATTAACATCATGCTAATTTCTCACATTAACATCATGCTAATTTCTCACATGAACATCACTAGCCCCGGGCAATTATTTATGACCCTTGAACTACACCCATTTAAAACCTTTTAAAACAGTCTGCCTCAGCAGCTGATCACGCTTTCCCACCTGATGACGGACGCTTGTGTTGCACCCGAAACGTCGTGATTTACTTTATTTTATACCTACGTGACTTTACCGAAAGAACCAAGGAGTACCTATTCTTATTTTTTCATCATGACGAATCCGAAAGGATAAGAGCGGCCTCCGTTTCCGCTCCTCCCACTCCACTCTCGCGCCAGCGTTCGTTCGTTGCCAGCCGACTCCGACGCCGGCCGCGTTTTGTTTCGGGCGCGCAGGTGACGCTGATTCCGACGTACGACACGGCGGCCGTGCGCGGCTGGTACCAGGAGACGCACGAGCGTCAGCGGGAGCTGGGCATCATGGTGCTCGCCAGCAGCAGCACCGTGGTCATGCAGAGCGAGTCCTTCCCCGCCTGCAAGATCGAGTTCTGATCCCGGCCCCGGCCGCGCGCGTCGCCGCCGCGTCCGCGGGAGGGAGGCGGTGGAGAGTTGGCGCTGGCGTCGGCGGCGCCCGGCACCCCCGGCGGGTTTTCCCGGATCCCGGCTCGGCGAGCCCAGCGACTCCCGGAATCCACGGCCGCCGGTTGCAACGCAGCGGCGGGCCCGCGTGCGTTCCGGCCTCCGTCCCAGATTAACCGGCGCCGGCCGCGAAGCGCCGCGGGCAGGGCGCGTCGCACTATTGCCACGAGACGGCCGGGTTCGGTCGCCACGTCCTCCAAACTTTGCACAATCTGCTGTCGGGCTCGCGGGCTCGCTCGCCCCCGCCAGACCTCCTTTGCAACCCCCCACACCGTGATCCCAATCGCCGGGGCGTAGCCACCGGGCGAGCGTAGGGCCTCGAAAGCACAAACGGAGCCATCGCAGGCGTTCAGGCTGAGTGGGCACGCACACCGGCTCCGCTGGCTCACCAGCATGTGTCTCTGCGTTGCTGCGGTAGCATGATCGGGTTTCATCGTGACTAGCCGTCATCGTCGTGTCGTCGTCTAAATTATATTAAAGGAAGCCACCAAGTGGTTCAGAGGTCAGAAACGTTGAGCCGGTACTTCTGAGTCCTTGGGTTTAACTGCAGGTTTCAGCCTCTGAACTACGGTGATTAAACCAGGTTCCTAAGTGAAGCAGTCTCAGCATGGTCGCCAGTGACTCACATACAGACCCATAGACTTGCATAGTGTGACTCATAGACTCACGTAGAGACCCATAGACTCGCATAGTGCGACCCATAGACTCACGTAGAGACCCATAGACTCCCATAGTGTGACCCATAGACTCGCATAGTGTGACCCACAGACTCACGTAGAGACCCATAGACTCACATAATGTGACCCATAGACTCACGTAGAGACCCATAGACTCACATAGTGTGACCCATAGACTCACAAAGGGTGACCCATAGACTCACGTAGAGACCCATAGACTCGCATAGTGTGACCCATAGACTCACGTAGAGACCCATAGACTCACATAGTGTGACCCATAGACTCACGTAGAGACCCATAGACTCCCATAGTGTGACCCATAGACTCGCATAGTGTGACCCACAGACTCACGTAGAGACCCATAGACTCGCATAATGGTCCACATACGTGGACCGAGTTGTGCAATGAGCTAATGGTCTCAGCCAGGTCACCAATGACTGCCCAAAATAAATAACAACCCATGACTTCAAACTTGTATTCTGCGCTCAATTTGGCAAAGTCCCAACTCTTAAGATTAAAAATATCGACTTGACCGTCATGCCACGAGCATATATACGGCTTCAAAGCGGGCGGGAAGGTGCTTCCATCGACTGTGGGGTTCAGAGGTCACCCTGCAAGGGATTTCACAGGTAGCTCTGCGAGACCGCACAGCGATCCCCAACAGATTCTCCGCCGCACGACGGCGATGGCGATAGCTCGGTTAAAAAAAATTGAAACGGACGAACAAAATGCGCGTCACTCGGAGCCGGCGCGAGAGCCGCCCGTCGCGGGCACGGCCACACCAAACGGCGGGCGAATTCCCCATCCCGCTGGCTCCCCCGACGAGGCCACCGTGCGATACGTGTCAATCGTCCGCCCCCCCCCCCACCCTCCACCTCCCCGCCCAATAGATTTGGCGCTGGCGAACCCGCGCAGATCGGGGCCCCCGGCTGAGAGCCCCCCGTGAGCACGGCGAGCGTCGGCGATTTAATTTGCGCGCCCACGGCAAGGCCCCGCCGACCTCGCGGACAAAAATTCCGACATCGCCCTCGGTTTAACCCGCCCGCGCATCGCGTCCACCGCGGTGGACCGCTGTGGTGTCGCGTGACGAGAGACAGACACAGGGGTGGGAAAAGTCAACGCGATGGAAGTGACTTGCCACTCGGAGTGAGCGTTGAGTCATTGGTGCTCGTTTGCCATTCACAGCTCTGTGAAAAGGGGTTGGTGGAAGTTCCACATTCCAATGGCAGCGGGGCGAGTCTGTCCATAACAAAATCACCCGTTGATTTCCCCACAATAAAGTGGTTGTCATTTTGTTGACCCCAGAGGGAGGAATGATGGCACCGCCACTCCACTTCCCCCCCCCCCACTGCCCCAAATCACGATTTAAACTAACAACCTTCCGATTGAGAGCCGCTCACTCTAACCGAGGAAACATGTCTCAGAGGGGTTTTTTTTCATGAAATTCATGACAGGGTTAACCAAATCATCTCGTCCGATCTCGGAAGACAATGATGCTTGGATGGGTGGGGCGATCGCCCGTGCATAACAGGTGTTATAGGTTACTGCGGTGGCTACGCGGGGGGGGCAGCACGGGGAACTATTCACTGTCGTACCGAAACTTCTGCGCTCCTGATTCCTGCCCCTTCCCTCCCCAACCACGCTTCTCTTTCGCTCGCAAACGCTTTGCGCCGGGTCCACGCTCGCGGCGTAGCTAGCCGAGTGCTGTGCAGGCACCGCGTGGGCCGGAGGGGGCTCAAGCGCCGCGCTACGAATAGTTGAGAGGGATGGGGTGGGGGGGGGTGAAATTGAACAGGGGGGACCGTACCCGAACCACGCATGTGTCCCACCTTAAGTGGACCATTGAGCAAATGCTTCCTGCAACCGCTTGCAGATATGATCGTCCGCATACAGGCGATCCAGGTGCATGCGACCAAGTTGCATGAGACTGACTGCTTCAGCTGTGGACCCGCCTTAAGCGGCCGGTTGCGCAACTGCTCCCAACTGCTTGCGGAGACGTTTGTTGACACGCGCACATTATCGACTCGGTTCCGTGTAACTGATCGCCCGGCGGGGTCGCGGACTGGCCCTCGGCAATCCCCCGTAGCCGGTAATGACGAGCGTTCTGGCTAGTGTGCTGAATGTACCGCAGCGGCAGTTATATGGAGCATTAACATTCCACGTGGGAGCCCGGAGGAAGGGAGGGAGATAATCAGGGCATTGATGTACCCTGTACAGTCGTGCTAAAAGGCTGAAGCTGAAAAAAAACCGTGCAGTAATCTGCACTCGGGTGTACAATCGTCGTAGGTGTGTTTGACAGATGCTACTATATTTGTGTACCGCGTGAAACTTAAACTTATTTAGTAAAGGAGCCTGACGAAAGGGGACCAAGAATTGTGATACAAAGACGTATTTCTGTACACCGCACGGCCGCCCGCGGGGCGTTGGTGGTTTTTGCAACGGGCCCTCGAGCACGCGTTGTGGGAAGACAGGAGTCCGTACGAGGGAATGCGGACTCAGTGCAGTGTTCATCGGAGGCATCTGCGTTTACATTGAATGTGCGAGCGAGCATGTGCTGGCATCGGCAATAGCTGAAGCTTGCGGTCGCTCCATACAGTCTGTCCTTCTATCACGCGGTCGTTGCGTATCCCGAAGAACGCCGCGTTACGGAACAATTGCGTGTTCACAAATGGTATATAATATAGAGGGGTAAAGCACAGTCCGCGATCATACGCGATGATATGCGCACGCAGGCCGAACAAAGACTTGAGGCGCGCGGGAAGCATCTGGAGGCATCCAGCAGCATCCCGCCTTGTGCGACGCGACACCGAGGCAGCCGTACGACCCGCTTATTCCCGCTCGCGCGACGTAGTTCCGTTCACTCGATCGCGTTATATCCAATTCGCGTCCGCGTTATAGAAATATATAAAAAACGTGTTCCCTAATACATTCATCGCGTTATGAAAACCACTCGCGGCGTTACAAGAGAACAGACCGCGCTCATGTTTTTTCTCCTAGCACATCCGAGTCGGGGCCCAGCACCCGGCCGCCGGGCGGCGTTTCGACTGCCGATTTACCGAGCCGAGCCGCAAAACCGAAGCCGCGCAACGCCCGGCTCACACGAGACTCCGAGGCCCAAGAAGGGCTTGCCGGGCTCTGGGCTGATCGCGTGTCCATTGCGCGCGCCGTCGGTCAGCTCGAATCTCAATGACGGTGTCGCCGCGCGCGTGTCCACGTCGCCCGTGTGACGTCGGCGGCACGGCTCGGCTTGCGCGGTGGGAAAAGCAAACCGCCGTGTCTTCCTGAACCCGTGCCGCTGCGCTGACTCGGCACTGCCCCCACCGGATGCGCCAGTGGAATAGAGGTAAATGTCCCCCTTTTTGCCACCGGGGAATCTCGTGGCAATTGGTGGGGGGGGGGGGGGGGGGGTCGCAATGCCACTCGAGAATCGAAGAATCCATCTCTCTGTGTTCACATCACGGTGCACGTAGCACCTCTTCCAATCGGCTGCAGGAGGGGGCTGACGGACGGTGGCGGTGACTCCAAAACCAATTGCACGCAACGCAGAACGAGCCGAGACCCGTGGATTCTTACGCGCGAATGCGAGTGTTATTCCTTGAGCTCAAGGAATAACACTGATGTACCGGTGCATCGTTACACCACTTCGAGATACAGGCGCTGTTACTTCGTTTTGGTGAACCACTCGCGGATCTGAGAGAAAGTTCGCGACTCTATCAGGGTGTCCACTATAACAGGGGTATTCACTGTATCAAGGTGTTCACTAAAACGGGAGCATTCACTATATCAGGGTATTCACTGTAACGAGTTTAATCACAATTTGAACGGGCGCATTTAAAGAAATCATTTGGAACATTGACACATCGCGTGTAAATGTTCATTTGTTTGGATCTCCTGTTCAAATGCAAAATGAAAACATGACACAGACGGGTCCACTGATAGCCCCACATTATCTGTAGAACTACACCCTAGGTAGCTCACTATCTTATATATATAGTTCACAATTTATAGCGATAAACTAACTCGCTTGCGCGCTCACTCACTAGACGACACCGCGGTGGACTCACCAAGCGAGTCCTGGGTGAACGATCGCTGGGAGCAGAACGATCGCTCGGAGCACAGCGATCGAGGAGGAATTGACGTTTCGCAGCGTGCACGATCGCTGTACACGGGGTCTCTGCGATCGTAGTGCGATCACTGCATGGAATCATAAGTCCACACGGGAAGTTGGTGCTCCTGCAGCTATGTTCTTTATGAATGGTGGTGGGTGGGTGGGGGTCGTTATAATAAGCAGGGTTCGATGTAACGGGGTTACGTAATAATTTAAAAACTACGTGTTTATGCCGAGTTGCACATTATATATCGTGACGTTCTACAGCTGGGCAATTACAAGCAGGCGCTTAACAAGAGAGATTATATTAATTCATATATACGGTATATGTGTGTGTGTGTGCAAGTTGCATGGCACTTACCATGCAGTTACTTATGAGCTACCCTTATAGATAGAAATTAATATGAATGCAACGAGAGCATACTATTATACGACACAGATATTTATATTGCTAAGCAAGTCAATTATTCATCACGTTGGTAGGGCGCCCCCCAAACCGCAGGTGTCGAACGGGTCACGTTGGGTCCACTGTGCATGTGTTTGGGTTGCTAATCCTGGGGCTTAATATCTGACGGAATATTTTTCCGGGTCGCTGGAAGACTATAAAAGGCTTGTCTGGAAACAGGATCGAGGGGGCGAGTGGGAGGAGGGTGGCGGGCTCCTGGCCAAAATAATGAAGTTAAGAAAACATTTTTTTAACGGGTAGTGGCCTGGCGGCTCAGAGGTCAGAGATCATTGAGTCGGCCCCGTCGAGTTCCTGAATTCGAATCTGGGTGTCGGCCACTGCCTGTGATTAAACCGGGTCCCGAAGTGAAGTGAGTTGATGTTCTCAGCCCCGGTCACCAACGACCATGCGAGAAAGAAAAAAAAAGCTAGCCGGAGTACATTTGGTTCTGCACTTGACAAGAAAATATTACATCGAATTAAGGTCATCATTGTCTAATTGACATAGCCCTTGCGAGAGGTATGCTCGATTACTATTTTTTTTATTTAGCAGGTAGAGCCCACTGAGCTAGTAGCTTTATTTGCAGAAGTGACCTGGCCACAAATGACCCCTCGTCAAAGTGGCTTGTCATGTGGAAATGTATAGCAGCCAAATACTCTTAAACGCATATTGCTACATTTGGAGGGAAAAACTGGAGGACCCGGAGAAAATTCCCCGTGACCACGGGGAGAGAGACACCGCAAAACCCAAATATACAGCAGGCGTCAGGATCGGGATGGAACCCACGACCTCCTGTAAATCAGGCGAGATAGTTAACATCTCCTAGCCACCGTGGCGCCCCTCGAGAAGGTGTGCGGCATCCAGACCCTGCTGGAATTAAGCCCCTGCTGTGTGAGGCCACTCAGCCACTGTGCCCTGTTCCCGTGCGATCGCTGTCGGCGTGGGACACGTGTGAGTGTCGTTGTGGGTGTAGCCTAAGCTGGGTGGCTGTCTTGTGTGGGGCCGATTCGATGGGTTGCCTCTAACTCATCGATCGACCCAGGGCTTCATTGGCCCGGGGCTGAACTTATAAATTAATATTTTCCGAGTCGCTGGTAGACTGGAGTAGGTGGCACGTAGCTGCCATAGTGAGAGGTGTACTGAATGTGGTGTGCAAGATGCAGAAATATTTTTCGGGTGGCCAGACCACAGAGACCCAGCTGAAAGTAAACCCAGGATGTCGCCACGGGTTGGTGGAAAAAGACCTTTCTCTGGAATTTTAGTGGAAAGACGACCACATTTTTGCCGGCATATTCTGCAAATTTGGGGCATTTTCTTTCCCGCCAGATATCGATGGGAGTTCTGATTTGAACCGGCACGGGCATGGAGGTCCCTTTGGTCCCTCCGACAGAAGCCGTGGTGGCTGCGGTGGTGGCCGATGAATGTGAATTGTACAGAAATCTCGCGGGAAACCGAAAACAAATCGTGCACGGCAAGCGCGCGCGATTGTAAAAAAAGACACAGTCGCTTCACTCGGACGAACGGAGATGTTCGTCGGTGTTTTCATTTGGTTGGTGTAAAATAAGTGCTGTATTTTTTTGTACGATCATTATTTTTCTATACCTGTAATTAATTTTGGTGACGGTGCTGTGATGTGTTTGGGGGTTTTTTTTACCTTGTGGTTTTTTTTCTTTTCAGTTCGACCGATAGCGGTTCGCGCAAATTAGCGATTCGTCAGCCGGGCCCGGCCAAACAAAAATCCCCATCGGGCAATTCAAATACATTCTGCGTTGTGTTTTGGCAGAGCGGGTCTGCGCCTCCATAGCAGTGCCGAATTACTACTCCACTCCAATAGTAGATACCTTCAGGGTTTTACAAACATTAACGCTTTTAGGAAGAAAAAAAATAAACGTCAGTTATTTATCCATGAAAGTCTCACCGAGTCTCAAGACTTCTTAGGACGGTCCTGCCACAGTTTGGGATGTTTGGCCCCGTGAATTAATTCCATTAGCAGTGAGAGTTTGGCTTTCGTGTGGGAAGATAAACTGGAGACGCCGGAGAAAACCCAGCACTGCTGCCACCTGACCATCTCACAGTCACATTATCAAGAAGAAGCGACATTTTAGTAGCTAAGGTGTGGCTCGCTCCCGCCTCTTCCAAGTCCAGCTAGGAAGAGGCGGCTCAGTACTCTGCTAGTTTAGAGGGGGCTTCTCTAGAGCTCCCTCTGGTGGAGGCCTTTCTGACGGCAGGAGTGTGAGCGAGTCATTGCAGGGCTGCACCTTGACCCGTTTAACTTTTAAAGCAACGGAGATAAGTTT
Source organism: Petromyzon marinus (assembly GCF_048934315.1). Lineage (NCBI taxonomy): Eukaryota > Metazoa > Chordata > Hyperoartia > Petromyzontiformes > Petromyzontidae > Petromyzon > Petromyzon marinus. The sequence goes on from NC_133723.1 coordinate 2,728,816, forward strand.
TGGGGGTTTTTGTTTGGTTTTAAACGTCTCCTAAAACCACATTGAGTGCCGGTAAGAGAACGCTGCTGGCAAACCAAGAGTGGAAGAATGCCGGCGTCTTAGAGTAAACACCTCCTCCTCATTCGAGACCCAAACACCTCAACTTTCCTCTTTCTTGGCTTTCACATTCCTCCTCGAAGGCACTGGCGGCGTAAACCATCGACCGCGTCAAAACGTCAACCCATGGGGGCCCCGATGCACAACATCTTCTCCTTCCTGAGTGGCTAAATTAAGCACGCAGGCCACAGGAATCCGTTCGTGGCCATGCAACCCAAACGACTGACCCATATAGCAAAACCACTGCGGTCTGCGCCTCCTGCAATCGGAGAAGCGATTCCAAAACGACACGAACTCTCTCCACACCCAGAAGCCCTCTCGTCGTGGCAATCAGAGCTCGCGGCACTGGCAATCGGGGCCGTATTTATGGTCCTTGTAAGCCCAAAGCAATTTCTCTTTCGTAGGCCGTCGGTGATAACTTTCCAACGGTTGGCACTGCTGCTGCTGCTGCCCCAATGTCACCGATGTCGCCCCCCGGCTTGCTCCACGCGGAACCTCGTCGGGCCGCCGTGCGGACGACGTTTACCGCCGATCGGTGCCACTTTTTTAGTGTTGCGTGCCCCTCGTTCGATGGGAGCGCCGAGTGAGCCACAGATCAGGCGCGGAGCCAGGATTTCAGGCCGGGGTGACATTCAACAAATTTTAATTTCAAGAATGATTTAGAGAGTCAGGCTGTTGAACTAGTAGACGCCATCGGTTGGCGGACACGCTCTGACAATGCAGTTGCACTGAGTCCGCCAGACCGAGTGTCGTACATTTATACGCTGAATGTCACCCCTGACACTCCCCCCTGGCTCCGCTCCTGCCACAGATGAGCAGGTTTTCGTCTGAAATTAGTGTGAGAGAGAGAAACAAAAGCAACGTAAGCCTACAAAAACATATTATGAGAAGATAGCTTGGTTACATTTTTGGTAGTTTATCATAGAAACAACAACAACAACAAAACGTGGTCACATTTTTGTTTCTTCCTGTGGGCCCTTTAGTTTTGGTAGGCCCATGGCACTGTGGCCTAGTCGATAAATAGGCCCCCCTGACTTGGAGTTTAGTTAAACAGATTTCTCCTTGACTTAAAGCTTTCGTGACCGCAGGAATTCATATTCTTTGGCTCTTTCGGTGAAGTCACGTAGATAAGCTCAAACAAAAAGAACAAGAAAAAAACACGACGTTTCGATCGCAACACAAGCGACCGTCTTCAGGAAAATAAGACGACCGCTTGTGTTGCGATCGAAACGTCGTAGTAGTTTTTGTTCTTTCCCGTGAACCTATCTACGTGACTTTACCGAAAGACCTAAAGAACAACATATTTCTTTACTCTTTGGTTCTATTCGGTAAAGTCACGTAGGTAAAAAATAAAACAACAAAAATCACGACGTTTCGGCCACAACACAAGTGGCCTTCATCAGGTGAAGGGACCAAACTGTCCAGCGGACAGCGTTGGAGTGAAGAAAGCCAAGCGCAGGTCGCCTCCTTTTAAGCTGTGAGGGGGTAAACAGAAAACGCCTTGACAAAGGAAATTAGCATGAGACACACCACTAACAACGCTTGGAATTAGCACAAGATGATAATACACCACCCTGGGAGTTTGGAATGCCACCACCTGAATAAATATACTGCACCACTGAAAATTAGTTTAATGTTTGGTTCGATTTAGAACATCTTTCTAATGGTTGCTTAATTTGAAACCACCTTCTCGATTGAAATTGTGTCTGTGTTTGTAAATCTGAATCGCCTCGTGGACAAATCTCTGATGATAACCTGTCGTTTTGCGAAGGACCTTGGTATTGGAGAAAATTATATCGTGATCACCCACAGCGTTGGTTGTAACAGTGATCAGCTACGGCAGAAAAATTTGTCCTGCCGTGTTTCAAAGGCAACGATCGAGTGATTAATCTTTGGTTAAGTCACGTATATAAATAAATGATCGAGTGATTGTAAAGGTGTCTCAGTCTCCCGCTAGATGGTGGCACTGCACCATTAACCGTGCACGTCGCCGAAGGCCCATCGAGCTGAGGCGTTGTCATCAACAACAACAACAACGCACTCGTCCATTACAACTGTGTGGTCTTAACAGCGAAAGTGGGGGAGCAATATATAACAGGTCCCTGCAGGGTGGGCTGGTAGGAACATTGGAATTTTGCGCAATTTTATGACATTGTTACGTAAAATTGTGCAAATTGAGAGCGTCTTCCCACCTTTTTGCCCTCAAAATCGTTGAGGGTTCTTCGGACAAATTAACCTCTGTAGAGGAATGGAATGGTGAAATCCTTATTGACTGAAATCTGCTCATTTTGGAGCAATGTATCATAAAATCGTTAAGGGCTGGGCCGAACAATGACAACAATTGCATTTTAAAATGAGGAATTGTTTCCCGGTATACGGTAGTATGGGGCTTTTGAAAGGGGACGGACGGACACATTAATCTATTGCAGGCTGGTACACTCAGTTTACAACTTCGTTCCTACCAGTAACAGGCGACGTTTCGGGCAACGGCCCCTTCATCATAGCACACGGGGAGACGCAGTTACATCGGTGGTGGTGGTAACTCCAAGCGATTCCCATCAAAGTGCAATAATAATAATAATGGTGATTACAAAAAAGGTATAATTAAATTAACAAACTTTAAAAGTCACGCGTGTGCGTGGGAATCCTATAGAATTATGACGAGGTCACAAATTTGCGCTTCAATATATTTAAACCGCGTTTGCGTTACGAGTTTCACTTCTTATAGTGAAGTAATGGTGCCAGCGAATCGTGCGCGTGTTGTTGTTGTTATTGTTGTTCTCCGTGTGTGTGTGTGCGCGTGCTGTGAGTACTTGGATTTTATCGGCCCCTTTTGGCTGTGGCTTTGTGAGCTTTCGTGACTTTGCCACGGTTAGGATATCGGCCTTCGTCCACGTTTCGTGAGGTAAATTATTCTCTTGTCAGGTTTAATTCATATTTGTTTCCTCATCCCGCATTCTTTTCTCTCTCCGGATTTCAAATGTTTGCGTTTAAATACCGTTATCGAACGCCGTATTGAGTATAAAACATCGTATTCTTCGGATTATAACGTTGGTTAGGGAAGGGTGTGGGGGGGGGTGCGTCTTATAATCCAGTATGCGGGACCAGATTTGTGTAGATTATCTTTATTGGCTGCGTCTTTATAATCCGAGGTCAGGTGTGTATAACTTTTATTGACGGCGTGTGTACAAAGATTACTTTCCCATGTGCGTCTTGTAATTGCGGAGAATGCGATAGCGAAAAGTGGCGCGAACTGGTGGTGGTGGTCGTGAGGGGAGTGTGGCGGTCACCCCGCACGCAATTAAACTTTTACAAAATAACACTTGTGCGAGGTTATGTACGCGCTCACGAACCCCAGTAACGTAAAGTCAGGCAGGTTAGCGACATTTGTCAGAATTTTAACAACTCGGAAATTAATTAGAATTTTTTTTGAATGGCGGGAAGACGCCGCTTTCGCCTTGTCATGGCTGCCGTGGTGGTCTTCAACTCCACCCGCCACTCATCTCGCCATCACCACCACTCACATCCTCCTCCTCACCATCACATCTTCCTCCTCGCCATCACCACCACTCACATCCTCCTCCTCGCCATCACCACCACTCACATCCTCCTCCTCACCATCACATCTTCCTCCTCGCCACCATCATCACTCACATCTTCCTCCTCGCCATCACCACCACCACTCACATCCTCCTCTCACCATGACCACTCACATCTTCCTCTCACAATCACCACCACTCACATCATCCTCTCATCATCACCACTCACATCTTCCTCTCACAATAACCACCACTCACATCCTCCTCGCCACCATCACCACTCACATCCTCCTCCTCACCACCATCACCACTCACATCCTCCTCTCACCATCACCACTCACATCTTCCTCTCACAATCACCACCACTCACATCCTCCTCCTCACCATCACCACTCACATCATCCTCCTCGCCACCATCACCACTCACGTCCAACACCAACACTGCCGCCATTCGCCACTAAGTGACAGCGGTGTCACCACGACGCCTGTGCCAGGCTAGGTGCGCCACGTTGAGGCCACGTGAAGTGTCGAAGGCTCTCGCCGACAGGAAGGTCTCTGGACAGACCCAGGTGCCACGGGTTGACAGACTGAGATGACCTACGGTAGATGTAACCACCAACTTGCTGTGCTTTATCCGCCCGCTCGTTGTTGTGAGCGTCGCTCCTCTGCCCTCCCAACTGCACAGCAGCAGCAGCAACATCCTCATCTGTCCATCATCACCACTCACCTCTTCGTCACATTCTCCTCCTGCAGCCACCATCAGCCACTCGCACGTGATGGTGCCGGTGATGATTGCAAGTTGCCGTATTGTTTGTGGTGATGTGATGATGTTTAAGTTGCACAAGTGTTCATGGCCATGAATCAGCTGATATGAGTACACCTGTCAACCCCCTTATCAGTGCCTCCTACCTGATTACAGACCAACTCAGACATTATTGGTCACCCCGTGCCCCTTTATAAATCTCAAAGTTCATCCTACAAAGTCCCATCACAACGGAGAAACACAAACAAATAGATACATATTCTTGGTTCTTTCGGTAAAGTCACGTAGAAGGGAAACAATAAAATAATAAAAATATAAAACAATTAAATTCTCACGACGTTTCGACTGCAACACAAGCAATGATTATCATCAGGTGTGAAAACCACTTTTTTTTAAATTTTCTTGCTGTGGTTTTCACACCTGATGATGATTGCTTGTGTTGCAGTCGAAACGTCGTGAGAATTTGATTGTTTTATATTTTTATTATTTTATGGTTTCCCTTCTACGTGACTTTACCGAAAGACCTAAGAATATGAATCCCTGCAGTCACGAAAGCTTTAAATCAAATTAGATACATTTTATCTTCTCCGTAGTGAAACGACTTTAAAACTCAATTTCCCTGTACAATAATGCTGGTAAACCGTATGGGTTGACAGGTTTGTGGGTATTAAATCATGAGAGTGGTGCTTTGATGTTGGCAATGAATATAATTTGGTCATGAGTTGTGATGTTGATGGAGATACGGTCAGGCCGATACAGATTTATATTGCGTTATACTCTCTATATATAAACATCTGCTTATGATACAATTGAATGCTGTAATGAATTACGGATGGACAAAGTTGCCTCGATAAAGATATACATTTCAATCTTACTGATCAAGGCACCCATGATGATGATGCCGGTTATGTTAATTATAATCAAAAGAGCTGATAGTCAAAATAAAAGTGTGTAAAAGTGCCCTCTGCCACAACCCCCCCCCCCCAAGTCAAGATAAATGCGTGGCAGATGGATGGACATCACTTAAGTCAATAACACTGTGCCCCCTAAAAGGGAAAATATATCATATGCGACGTTTCGGGCAATAGCCTTCTTACTATGTAGGGCGGTGGTGTTATTATTTGATGAATTTGTGTTGAATTTCCGTTCGGCTTATGTGACACTGCCACGCGCAGTATCTCACACGCCACGTTTCGTCACCACAGACGTGCGTTGCCTGCCCTGTAACCCAGTCGTCCACTCTCGCACCACAACAACGAGTGGTGTCCACTCTTACCGTGCAGATAATTAAGAATGCTTCAGCACCATCGCACAGACATACAAACCTCCCCCTTACCCGCGCGTGACTCACCATTTCCAACCCCGTCATCTCGAACCGCCTTCTCTTCGGAAGCTGGCGCATGTCACCGTGACTATTCTGTTCGTGAATTGCCAGCTCACCTCGATAAATAATAGAACGATGCTTTCTCTGTCTACTGCTGGATGAGATGAGGCGGTGGGGGGGAGGGAAGGGACGTCTCCACCGCTGGATGCACGCGCGCGCGCGCCCAGGTGTGTGCGCGCGCGTGCGTGCGTGCGTGTGTCACCTGAGATGATGTTGGGGGTGTCTGTGGACGCGGCGTGCCGCTTGGTGTTAATTTAAGCGTTAAATAAACAAGCCGTCACTGCCAAACTTTTGCCACGTCTGAGTTGTAATGGTGCGTTCCTGCCAAGGGGCTTATTTCCCTCCACCCCCCCCCCCCACCCCGGGTCACCGTTTTAGACTGCAGTAGATGACCCTGTGAATCGTGGTAGCCACAGCCAGAGTAATTTGATGGTGTACTGGATGTGGTGTGCTGGGTGTGGAAATATTATCCGCGTGGTAGACTCGGAGAGACCCGGCTGAAATGAATCGTTGGTCTGCGTAACATTTCTCTCCGAGATGCCTGTCATCAATCGTCTGGCACATGAGGCTCTGCTAGGGATCGTAATTGCGTTATTCTCAACAGCTGGCTTTGGCAGTCACTTGCGCCCAACATCCCACCAAATGTACACTTCATTACAACCACTTACCCCCCCCCCCCCCCCCATTAATTACGGACCCCAATGTGATAACTTGTCTGCAAAGCAGATGTAACGCATTTTGCGGCGTGTGTGTGTGTGTATATATGTGCAGGTGTCTGTGTGTTCTGTTGGCAGGCCTCAAGATGCACATGGCCTGGCACAAGCGTCGTGGTGACGTTACCGCCACTTTGTAGCGAATGGCGGTTGTTGTTGTTGTTGGCAGGAGCGGTGGCACAGTGATCAGTGCACCGCGCCAGACGAACCCAGCAACCATATCCCAATTCTCTTTGGTTCTATTGGGTAAAGTCACGTAGGTGAAAATAAAATAACAAAAAATCACGACGTTTCGGCCACAGCACAAGCGGCCTTCATCAGGTAAAGGGACGAGACTGTCTGGAGGACAGCGCTGGAGTGGGAGAAGCCACGCTTAGATCACGACCTTTAAGCTTGTGATCGCGGCATCTTTTGAGGAAGGTCAGCGTCTCGATGAGTTGCGACTTCTTGTCCCGTTGTCTGTTAAAAGCTCTTACAGATAGCTTAAAGGTCGTGATCTAAGCGTGGCTTCTCCCACTCCAGTGCTGTCCTCCAGACAGTCTCGTCCCTTCACCTGATGAAGGCCGCTTGTGTTGTGGCCGAAACGTCGTGATTTTTTGTTATTTTATTTTCACCTACGTGACTTTACCCAATAGAACCAAAGAGTATGGATACTAGCAGTCACGAAAGCTTTAAATCTAGAATTCATATCCCAATTCTATAATGTGGCACAACTTATCAGACGGAGAAGAGTGAGGCAGTCTTGAGTGCAATACCCAGGCCACGACTTACATCAGTGATAGGTAATATCAGACCCCTGATATTGTGCTTCCCCCCTCTGGGTCACCTCAGCCTTAAATGAGTACCAAATTAAATTCAGTAAACACTGGGCATACAACTCAGGTGGCCGGGCGTGGTGCTGGCCACACCACCCACGTGGTGCGCTGTGCCCGTCTTGGCGCTCGCTGTCAGCACTTGCATCAATCAACAGCCTCTAAGGCTTCACAGGTGATCGTTGTGTGTGTTGCTTTATCTGAATGTGAGTATGCATGCACAGTATCTGTGCACGTGTCCTTATTCATTGAATGCTTTGGGGAGCAGTAGCGTAGTGGTTAGCGCGCTGCACTATGAACCCAGGGACCCGAATTCGATTCCTGCTCACGGCCAACATCAGTGGCGAATATCTCAAGCAATTCTGGGCCACCTCTAGGTTTACTCAGCCTTAAATTAAGTACCTGGTACACTGTGCAAACATAGTAGGTGCCCGCTCATAGCATTTTCCCAAGTAGTCTCCTTAAGCTATACGTAGGATCTTTGTTAAACTAAACAATTTTATCAGGTAAGGCCCACTGAGCTACATAGCTGTTTTTCAGAAGCGACCTGGCCACAGATGATAGCCCAACGAAGTAGCTTATGATCTGGAAGTTTATTAGCAGGGAAAAACCGGAGGACCCGGAGAAAAATCTACGCGACCACGGGGAGAGAGACGCCGCAAAACTCCAAATATACAGCAGGCGTCAGGGTCAGAATCGAACCCACGACCTCCTGTAGACCAGGCGAGGTAGTTAACATCTCCTAGCCACCGTGATGATGATGAGAGAGAGACACCGCAAAGTCCAAATATACAGCAGTTGGTGCCAGGGTGGGAATCGAACACCACGACCTCATGTATACCAGGCGAGGTAGTTAACATCTCCTAGCCATCGTGATGGTGATGAAAGAGACACGCAAAGTCCAAATGTACAACAGGCATCGTCAGGGTCGGGATGGAACACCACGACCTCCTGTATACCAGGTGAGGGAGTTAACATCTCCTAGCCATCGTGACGGTGATGAAAGAGACACGCAACGTCCAAATATACAACAGGCATCGTCAAGGTCGGGATGGAACACCACGACCTCCTGTATACCAGGTGAGGGAGTTAACATCTCCTAGTGATGGTGATGAAAGATACACGCAAAGTCCAAATATACAACAGGCATCGTCAGGGTCGGGATGGAACACCACGACCTCCTGTATACCAGGTGAGGGAGTTAACATCTATCCATCGTGATGGTGATGAAATAAACACGCAAAGTCCAAATATACAACAGGCATCGTCAGGGTCGGGATGGAACACCACGACCTCCTGTATACCAGGTGAGGGAGTTAACATCTAGTGATGGTGATGAAAGAGACACGCAAAGTCCAAATATACAACAGGCATCGTCAGGGTCGGGATGGAACACCACGACCTCCTGTATACCAGGTGAGGGAGTTAACATCTCTTAGCCATCGTGATGGTGATGACAGAGACACGCAAAGTCCAAATATACAACAGGCATCGTCAGGGTCGGGATGGAACACCACGATCTCCTGTATGCCAGGTGAGGGAGTTAACATCTCCTAGTGATGGTGATCAAAGAGACACGCAAAGTCCAAATATACAACAGGCATCGTCAGGGTCGGGGTGGAACACCACGACCTCCTGTATACCAGGTGAGGGAGTTAACATCTCCTAGTGATGGTGATGAAAGAGACACGCAAAGTCCAAATATACAACAGGCATCGTCAGGGTCGGGATGGAACACCACGACCTCCTGTATACCAGGTGAGGGAGTTAACATCTCCTAGCCACCGCAGCGCCCTTGTTACCGCGCATTCGCCATCGCTGTCATCACGCGCGTGCGTGCGTGCACGCGCGTGCGTCCCCTCCGGGCAGTTGCCACGGCGACCAGGTGTCGACGGCGTCGTGTTATTTTGATGCGGCGTCTGGTGGCTCCCCGGCCCGCGATGATTCCCAAGAGAGGTTGAGACCACCGGCTGCCCCCCACTCTCCCCCCCCTCCACCACCACCCCACCACACCGCTGACTCTGCCTTGGCAGGCCTTGGGGGTACAGCGGAGGCAGTGGCAGGATGAAGCTTGTGCGGGGCCTGTAGCAAATGTCATAAAGGGGCCCTAAATAACAACAAAAAACCACTTAAATATTAAAACACAAATTTTTTAATTGCATGGTAAATGATATTTTTTTTCATTTGCTACACAGCCATATAATATGACAAATCGCTAACCTTAAACATCGAGTCGTTCATAAAAGTTGAAGGCGGTATAGTACTATAGTAATAGAGCAAGTGCAGAATCACTGAACCGGAATTGATCGCTTGAAAGCGTTTCGCGCGGGGCCCTTGAGAAGTGCGGCGCCCGTAGCTACTACATTTGCAGTGACTTCGATTCCCAACTCAGGTGACATGATACCGTGTGGAGTCTCTCCGTTGCTCCCCCAGCTCTGCGGAGGGTGAGCGGGTGCCGAAGTTTGTAAAGCCGCCAGCGCTGCTCTGCGAACCCCGGCGGACCCCGGTTCGATTCCCGCTCACGGTCAACGCCCGGTGACGATTTTCCGCACCGGTTCCGGTCCTCCGCGAGGTCGGCTCAGCCTCGAATGAATGCCCGGTGCGGTGTGTAAACATCGCCACTGGGGAGACAAAGGCGGCCGGGCGTGGTGCTGGTCACCCACCCCCGCGTATCCGCCGTGTCGGCTTTCATAGTTGCTGCTCGCTCACAGCGCTTGCTCCAACAGTCTGCTCAGGTAATACGTGGGATCTTTGTGTGTGTGTGTGTCGTCGGTGTGTGGAATGTCTCTGTTCTTCCCCTGTTCTGCATGGGTTTCTTCCAGGTACTCCGCGTTTCCCTCCATAGACATACAAAAAAAGATAAAGATTCCCCGTATAACCTTTAACAGACTGTTGGGGAAAGTGCTGTTAGCGAGCACCTATGAAGGCCGGAACGGCACACGAGGGAGTGGGTGACCAGCACAACGCCCGGCCGCCTTTGTTTCCCCGGTGGCGATGTTTACACACCGCAGCAGGTACTCATTTGAGGCCGAGTCGACCTAGGGGAGGCCCAGGACCTGTTCAAAAAATCGTCACTGGCGTTGGTCGTGAGCGGGAATCGAACCCGGGTTTCGCCAGGTTCGTAGCGCAGCGTAGCGCTGACCGCTACACTACCGCTTCCCACTCCGTGTCCCACTCCATAGCTAACCCCCCCCCCCCCCACATGCTCACACAATGTAACCGGTATTGGCCAAAACATCCCCAGTGCTGACAAAATGACCTGCGAGGTGAGTCAGGAGGGAGCACACACACAGTGCAACATCGCTCCCCCGCCCGCCCCTGCTGTGAAACACTCCTATAAAAGATGCTTGAGACTCGGGAGGCATTCCTAGGCAATTAACCATAAATACATCAATAGAAATACTGTACATAATGAACTGGTGTCATTAACTCAGGGGACATTTAATTGCAATGTTTTGCAACTAGACGAAACGTCTGTGAGAGGCATGTCCGTTCTCAAAGACTTTGTCTTCCTTCTAATTAAACCGGTGGCTCGAAGATGTTAACTACCTCGCCTGGTGTACAGGAGGTCGTGGGTTCCATCCCGACCCTGCCGTATATTTGGCCTTTGCGTGTCTCTTCCATCACCATCACGATGGGTAGGAGATGTTAACTCCCTGACCTGGTATACAGGAGGTGGTGGGTTTTATCCCGACCCTGACGATGCCTGCTGTATATTTGGACTTTGCGTGTCTCTTTCATCACCACCACGATGGCTAGGAGATGTTAACTCCCTCACTTGGTATACAGGAGGTCGTGGGTTTTATCTTGACCCTGACGCGATGCCTGTTGTATATGTGGACTTTGCGTGTCTCTTTCATCACCACCATGATGGCTAGGAGATGTTAACTGCCACGCCTGGCATACAGGAGGTCGTGGTGTTCCATCCTGACCCTGACGCCTGCTGTATATTTGGAGTTTGCATGTTTCTTTCCCCGTCGTTGCGTAGATTTTTCTCCGGGTCCTCCGGGGTTTCCCTCCACATTTAGACACATCACGCGTTTAGAGTATGTGGCTGCTATACATCTCCATGCGATAAGCCACTTCGTTGAGCTATCATTTGTGGCCAGGTCGCTTCTGAAAAAGAATTACATAGTTCAGTATTCAGCTCTGTCCATGTTATTTACCAAAGAACGCTGCTTTAGACACTCCTCCCAGTCGCATCCACTTGTTCAAATTGCTCCTGCAAACTTAATCTGCTGTGTTCCCTGCCTTCTTGTTAGTACTCGTTAAATGTTCCCAGTCAAAACATCAATATTCAATCTCCTGTTTTCCCATCACATGTCCAAGAAACATCGAACTTTGCCTTCATTCGTGATAATTATCATGAATGTTCTTGTTGTGTGCCCTCCTGCTGCTGCTGCTATCCGTGATACTTTCAAGTCACTCATCTTTCGTCTGTCCGAGAAATGTTTAAGATCCCCCTTATTAAACACCCCCCCCCCTCCCCCGCCGCCACACACATTTCTGTTGCTTCCAGTTTGCTCTGGAGAGTCTTTGTAATCATACATTTTACTGGTAGGAACCCCCTGGTTACACCAGCCCACAGGGGATTATTGTGTCCGTCTGTCCGTCATGCATCCAAAAATGGGAGGGGTGGGGCTGGGTGGAGAGGGGAGGGTGGGGAGGGGCTGGGTGGGGAGGGTGGGGCTGGGTGGAGAGGGGAGGGTGGGGAGGGGCTGGGTGGGGAGGGTGGGGAGGGGCTGGGTGGGGAGGGGCTGGGTGGGGAGGGGAGGGTGGGGAGGGGCTGGGTGGGGAGGGTGGGGAGGGGTTGGGTGGGGAGGGTGGGGAGGGGCTGGGTGGGGAGGGGCTGGGTGGGGAGGGAGGGGCTGGGTGGGGGGTGGAAGGGGTGGGGCTGGGTGGGGTGGGGCTGGGTGGGAAGGGAGGGGCTGGTCACCCCGTGGTGCCCTTATAAAACTCAACGTTTAACCTACTCACGCCGGCTTGTGCCCGCCCTCACAGTCGGGCATATTTGCGGAATACACCACGTGGTGCAGCCGTTGACCCTGGCCATTGACCGAGCAACCCAACGTTCCTACCAGCTCCCTCCGCAGGAATGTGTCTGCAGAGGAGAACAGACCACATGATGTAAGACCGCAGCATACTAATTCTTAAGAAACGTAACACATTCCGGAAGATGTGACCGCTACAGTTTATTTAGAAACATAGGCTCTATTTTAAAATGCAACTTAATAACAATCACAGGAACATCCACGTACCGCAGGAAACAATAATAAATACGTATAAAGTAACAGTTTACATCCTCAGAACTGCTGCAGTTGTGTTTTTCTGCAAAAGACCGACCCAGACAGCCGTGAACACAAACGAGACTACAACTACGACTAACAATGTAATTACCGAACCGACTCATGGCTACGCATCGTAACATCTCATCGAATCATGGTGTGGGGGGTGGGTAGGGGGGAGGAACCATTGGTGTCCCATTGTAAAATCTTCTCTGCTCAATATTCATCTTAATGCCACGGCTGGCTAAAGGGCCCTCCCACCGGACGGGCGCTCTGGAGAGCCGCTCTATTGCAAGGTATTTGTGTGGCCTGCTCTCGCTCGCTGGCCCAGTACCTATCGGGAGGGGTGTCAATACCCACGCTTCACAGCACCACCGCACGTGACCTGCCAATCGATTCACTGATGTGGGGGCCCTTTACTGCTGGGTGAACCGGAGACCTCTAATATTTGAAAAATAAGAATGGGGTTAATAAAGTATTAAAGCTTTCGTGACTGCATAAAATTACTCATTGGTTTTTTCGGTAAAAAAACCAATGAGTAAGAATGGGGTTTTTACCCTTTTTATTATTATTACACGCTTTTATTTAACTCACTGTCTGTTGTATCCTCAAATCTTAATTCTAGATTTGAAGCTTTCGTGACTGCAAGGATTCATACTCTTTGTTTTTTTTTCGGTAAAGTCACGTAGGTAAAATAAAATAAAACAATTAAATCACGACGTTTCGGAGGCAACAAAAGCTTCCGTCTTCAGGTGGAACAGTCACAGCAAGATCGCTGCATCAAGTCTTGATACAACAGACAGTCTTGATGCAGCGATCTTGCTGTGACTGTTCCACCTGAAGACGGATGCTTGTGTTGCCTCCGAAACGTCGTGATTTAATTGTTTTCCTCAAATCTTGTAACTCAATTTTAACCCACTTCCCAATGTGGTATCGACTGCAAACTTGGTATACTTATGTCAAACTGATGACAGTACTATATTCTATCATAAAAAATAAACATATTTTAAAACATTATTTTTTATATGTTATTTTCGGCTTGGGTCTAATTGTCCACGGTCAACTGACGTTGGCTGTAAATCACCACGGTCCCCTTACGTCATGGCAAGCTTCGGGGCCACTTCCTGGAGTCGTGGAGTTCTTCCATTACTAGCAGGGTACATTTCATTAAATCGTGTTTAAAAAAAAAGTTTTTTAAAAATATTACTTATTTGCGAATAAAACATGCGTTAAGATGTTCAAACACCAAATATAAACCTGTTGCAAGGAATCAAGTAACTACATTAACCACCCAAGGTACTGGTGCTGGACATGCACATAAACTTGCTCTGATGATTAAATATGATGCGTTGTCTTTAAAACAAGGACGTGTGATTAATGCGGACTTTATTCCTTGCAAAAAGGTATCTATTTGGTATTTGAACATCTTAACGCCTGTTTTATTGTCAGAAAGGGTAAAACCTATCCTTATTTTCCATACTTTTGATACTGGCAACAAGGTCCCACCTCGATATTTGCTAGTATTTGCAAGTCAGGGTGTGAAAACCATTACGCTTCTGTGGCAGTTTCCCCACACCTAACCCTGTAACAACTGAGCTCACCACAAATCCGTTGCAGCTGAGGACTACCGCCACACGTATGATGATTACGATTCTCTGTAAACACTGTATCACACCACCATCGTGATCAAATACAGGCAGCCACACACAACACGAATGCGCTGACACCGCTAAGATACACCATAGCCCAGTCGCAATACTCAGCCCCGGTATTGCCCCGGTTAACATGCCGTTGGCCCAATGACTCCAACCACGTGCCCAACGTTGGGCCTGCGTCAGCGTGTTTACCGGGTTAATCCATCAGTGTAATATTGCCAAGACCGCGATATGCCGTTTAAGCATCATAATAACGCAGGCTTTGATACATTTACAACTCTGTCAATGAAAAAATACAGTGTTAACACATGATTAATGTTATTGTCACTATTAATTCACGTGATATTGACGCAACTACGCGTTCCGTTAAATAAACCGCACCACACCGCTGGCCTCTGACCAAATCGCCCGCAATGCACGATGTCGGAAGCTAAGCAGTGTGTCCGGCCCCGGACAGTCCTTGGACTAGCGACCACCTCCTCGCCGGAGCAGGTTTAACGCGTAGCCTTTTCACGACCCGTATTCATATTCATCATTTATTCTGCCTGGGTCAGATCGCCACGTGCGTACGATGCCAACGTCGCGTCGTACGCCCCTCCACCAGGGGCTGGCTATATAAATAACGGACGAACGCGCCAGTCGCTTACTGCTGAAGTACACCGGTGTGGTGGAGGGCGACCCGCACTCGTTTAAACAATCTGGCTCAACGTTGCCGCCGGTGGCTACGCAACCAGCATCCATCGGTGACCGCCAGGAGGGGCTCACTTCTGGCGATCGCAGCTGATGGTGGGCCCTGACGGGCAAATCGCTGGAGGAGCATTGTGATTTGCAGTATTTCATCGTTATGTATGAACTTGCTGTCCGCGATTTTGGCTGTTTTCGCGACTCGCATCCGTAACTCTCGGCACGCCTGCGTCGAGAGAGGAAGAAAGTGATGAGAGAGATCAAGTGGCGAGAGAGAATGTGACGTGAGACAATCGATGAGATCAAGTGGTGAGAGAATGTGACGTGAGAAAATCGACGAGATAAAGTGGTGAGAATGTGATGTGAAAAAATTGATTAGATCAAGTGGTGAGAATGTGACGTGAGAAAATTGATTAGATAAAGTGGTGAGAATGTGACGTGAGAAAATTGATTAGATAAAGTGGTGAGAGAGAATGTGACGTGAGAAAATCGATTACATAAATTGGTGAGAATGTGACGTGAGAAAATCGATTAGATAAAGTAGCAAGAGAGAATGTGACGTGAGAAAATTGATGAGATAAATTGGTGAGAGAATGTGACGTGAGAAAATTGATTAGATAATGTGATGAGAGAGAATGTGACGTGAGAAAATTGATTAGATAATGTGATGAGAGAGAATGTGACGTGAGAAAATTGATGAGATCAAGTGGCAAGAGAGAATGTGACGTGAGAAAATTGATGAGATAAAGTGGTGAGAGAGAATGTGACGTGAGAAAATTGATGAGATCAAGTGGTGAGAATGTGACGTGAGAAAATCGATTAGATAAATTGGTGAGAGAGATTGTGCACAATAACCGTCTCCGCTCCTTATCCCTACTCGCCCCCTTGCACTGGGACAAACTTCCCCTCCGCACGTAGCGAGAAGCACCTTCTCCCAGGCGAGTCTCCGCTCCTCCCTCAAGACCCCTCACCTCTTCTCCCTGGCCCATCCTTCCCTCCATCCCTCTAGGTACCCCCCGTAATCCCCGTTCCCACTTCACCTCCCTCCCCATAACCCCCCCCCCCCATCCCTATTCACCGTATCACCTTTAGCTACCCTCATTGTACCGCTCACAACTCTTGCAAAGCGCCTTGGATAACGGCGCTGTATAAATATAGGATAAAGATAATGAAGGAATCCTGCACTGTTGTTTGGGTTTCCTGCCTGCAGCCACGTGATGGGAATGGCGTGGCCAGGAATCGAACCCAGTTGGCCAGGTTCCGAGCACAGTGGTCTCACCACTGCGCCACCACTCCCCTACTATACAGTATAAAGAAACAGACAAATATCCCCCAGATAGCCTTCATAGACTGTCGGGGCAAGCGCTGTCGGCAAGCACCTATACAGGCAGGCCTGGCCAGCACCACACCCGGCCGTCCGTGTCTCCTGAGTGGCGACGTTTACACACCGCACCAGGTACTCATGTGAGGCTGAGTCGACCTAGGGGAGGCCCAGGACCAGTGCACATAATTGTCGCTGGCGTTGGGCGTGAGCGGGACTCGAACTCGGGTCGCCAGGTTTGTAGTGCAGCGTAGCGCTAACCGCAGCACTACCGCTCCCCTTGCATAAAAACAGCACGTACGCACACACAGAGGCTGAAACAACAGCACAAGAAAACACAGGCCGATGTTTTCAGCTAAAGAAGCAGCAGCAGCAGCTGTTAGGGTCAGACGGTGTCATGTGAGGGGCCATCCATTTAGTAGGTACGCAAAAATCTGTCAAAACTTGACCCCCTCCCTGTACGCACGCGTACTTTTTACCCCCCCCCCCCCCCACCTGCGTACGTACAGCGTGACGCACCCCCCCCCCCCCCCGAATCCTATAGAACGGCCGATATTTAATCCACGCAGAAACGATCAAATATGAATAATGTTAACGTGTTTAAGCAAACAGATAGTCCACCGCTGGACTAACTAATTTGAAGGCCAATGTAGACAAATTATTATCAAGGCTTCACCCCCCCCCCCCGTTTCCTATACGTACATTGTCAGTAGACCCCCCCATACGCAAGCGCACGCATTTTGGTTAACCCCCTCCATGCGTACGTACTAAATGGATGGCCCCTGATGGTCATGTGGTCACATCATCGTGGGCGACTTCTGGTTCCTCATCAACCCGCGACCGTTACCATCTCAGAAGGTGCAACAGCAAGCAGGACAATGTGACAGGAGGAAGAATATCTCACAGCATCATCGGGAGAGGGGGGAGCTATGTGTAAACACGTTGTCTTCAGTGGCGGATCACGATTACTGTTTTTCCTAAGTAGTGCCGGATTCAGCTCGAGTGGTGGGCCTGTATTTTTGTTGTGAAGGGGCACCAAATTTAAAAAAACACGTAAATATTAAAACACATACTTTTTTATACTTGCACAGTAAAGTAATTGTATTTTTTCATTTGCTATACAGCCAAATACGACAAATCGCTGACCTTAAACACCCAGTCGTTCGTAAAAGTTGAAGGCGGTATAGTACTGTAGTAATAGAGCAAGTGCAGAATCACTGAACCGGAATTGATAGCTTGAAAGCGTTTAGCGCGGGGCCCTTGAAAGTGCGGGGCCCGTAGCTACTACATTTGTAGCGACTTTTGCTACGAGGATGATCCGGCACTGTTCCTACGCCACTGACAAAGAAACGGGACTTTTTAAGCCAGGACAAGTGGAGACCCTACCCACCACGCTGACCCTGTGGGGGAGCCGGTTGGCGGAGTGTCGTTGGCATGGCCCCTCGTAGTGCGAGGAATTAAACGATGGGCACCCCCACCCTCTGCCCCGTCCCGTCCCGTTTCCTCTTATTTTCTTTGTATCCCAATGCTTGGGGCCCCTTCCAGCATTGTGGGCTCCCCCGTGCTGTGGCATCGCCTGCCTCACGGCTAGTCGACGGCCTCGGCGCGGCGGGCACGCGAGCCCGTGCGCCCGCACAAACAGCGCCAGCGGCACGCGCGGCGCGCGCTCCGCAAGCCCCAGGACGCAGCGCACCGCGCGCGTCGTTACGACTTCGGTGGTGCCGTTTTGTTGCCGGCCGCCTGACGTTTCCTTTTGGGGGCTTTCGCGCGCGCACCCTTGGGCGGGCTCGCGAGCCGTGAATCCGCCGCGCGTGGGCGTCCAATCGTCACGGGAGTCTCAACCGTGTTTTGCTGTCGTCGCGATGGCAGACCCACCGACTCGTCTTCGCCTCCGCCGCGGTGACACTCGACCCCCCCACCCCTCCCCCCCCCCTCACCGTGTCCCGCGCCGGCGGTGTGGTCAACGCGGCGCGCTCCGGCCATCGCTCGCGGGTGGGGAGGCCGTCACGCGCTCGTCTCGCCCACCGTGCCGTTGTTCCCGGGCACCTGCTGCAGCCGGATCCCCGCGGCGTCCGCCGCCTGCTCGCCGTTGTCGAGCCGCGTCGGGCTGTAGCCGCGGCGGCTGCCGTCGCCGCCGCCGCAGCACACGAGCAGGCACACGACGGCGACGGCCACCACCAGCAGCGTGGCCAGAACGCCCGCCGCCACCGTCGCGCTGCCCGCGTTCGCCACCACGCCCGCCAAGACCACCGTGCGGTTGGCCACGAGGCGCCGGTGGCCGGCCTCCTCGGCCCAGCACAGGTACGTGCCCGTGAGATCCCGGGGGGCCGGGGGGGCGCCCTGGCGGAGCAGCAGGCCCGCCTCGGGCAGCGGCTGCCCCGGGGCCGGGCCGGAGTCTCGCTCCCAGGAGAGGCGCGCCAGGCGGGAGGGGGGGGAGCAGGGCAGCAGCAGCAGCGGCGCCAGCGCCACGCGGACGGCCACCACGTCTGCACGCGACGCGGGGGCGGCGGAGACGACGGTGAGGACGGGACAGCGGAGAGACACGGGGAGGGAGAGACAGCGGAGACACGGGGAGGGAGAGACACGGGGAGGGAGAGACACGGGGAGGGAGAGACACGGGGAGGGAGAGACACGGGGAGGGAGAGACAGCGGAGACACGGGAAGTGGTGGGGAGGTGAGACACGGGGAGGGAGAGACAGCGGAGACACGGGGAGGGAGAGACAGCGGAGACACGGGGAGGGAGAGACACGGGGAGGGAGAGACACGGGGAGGGAGAGACACGGGGAGGGAGAGGCAGCGGAGACACGCGGCGATGTGGGGGAGGTGAGGCTGGAGGCGGGGTGCGGCGCGGTGAGCACCGACCTGGCGGGTGAGCGGAGCAGAGCGTCGTCGCGTCACCACCACTCACGTCCTGTAGCCACGACCTGTGGAGAGGGGGGGGGGGGAGCAGTGGTGTAAGGGAATGTACATGTGTGTGTGCGAATGCGTGTCTAAGCGGTGGGGCAGCTGTGAGAACGCCGCGCTACGAACCCTGCGACCCCCGTTCAATTTCCACTTACGGCCAACACCATTGACGACTGAGCTGTAAGGCTACATGCGGGATCTTTGTACGTGTGTGTGAGTGAGAGTGTGTTTGTCGGCGTGTGGAACATGTTCCCTTGTCCTGCATGGGTTTTCTCCAGGTTATCCGGTATCCCCCCATAGATGAACCCACACGCGCACACAGCACTTGCCCCAACAGTCTGCGAAGGCTACGGGGTGGGGGGGGGGTGTCTTTGTCTTTGTGCGATTGCCGCCCCGCTCACCCGGTGCCGGTCTCCCCGCCGTGACGCCTGCACAGCCTCCGCTGGGGGTCCCAGGCGCAGCAGGGATCCCGCGCCAGTACGCAGTCCCAGCAGGCGCGGTAGCGGCCACAGCGACACACGGACAGCTGCACCACCCCCGCGGGGCCGGCCACGACCACCGAGGTCTGCGCCGCACGTACACGCCGCACGTACACACCGCACGTACACACCGCACGTACACGCCGCACGTACACGCCGCACGTACACGCCGCACGGCGCACAGGACCGCACACGCACCGCACGCGAGCTTGCGGTCAGGCTCGGCCACGCCAATAAACGTCACCAGTCGACGCGCAGAGATAGCGAGCGCGTCACAGTAGTGGCGAGTACTTGAGACTAGTAGCGAGTTGCACCGCTCTAGTGGGTGAGCTGTGAGTTGTGAGTGACCACACTAGTTGTGAGTTGTGAGTGACCACACTAGTTGTGAGTTGTGAGTGCACTGCACTAGTTGTGAGTTGTGAGTGCACCGCACTAGTTGTGAGTTGTGAGTGCACTGCACTAGTTGTGAGTTGTGAGTGTACCGCTCTAGTGGGTGAGTTGTGAGTTGTGAGTGACCACACTAGTTGTGAGTTGTGAGTGACCACACTAGTTGTGAGTTGTGAGTGACCACACTAGTTGTGAGTTGTGAGTGCACCGCACTAGTTGTGAGTTGTGAGTGCACCGCACTAGTTGTGAGTTGTGAGTGTACCACACTAGTTGTGAGTGTACCACACTAGTTGTGAGTTGTGAGTGTACCACACTAGTTGTGAGTTGTGAGTGCACCGCACTAGTTGTGAGTTGTGAGTGCACCACACTAGTTGTGAGTTGTGAGTGCACCACACTAGTTGTGAGTTGTGAATGTACCACACTAGTTGTGAGTGTACCACACTAGTTGTGAGTTGTGAGTGTACCGCACTAGTTGTGAGTTGTGAGTGCACCGCACTAGTTGTGAGTTGTGAGTGCACCGCACTAGTTGTGAGTTGTGAGTGCACCACACTAGTTGTGAGTTGTGAGTGCACCACACTAGTTGTGAGTTGTGAGTGCACCACACTAGTTGTGAGTTGTGAGTGCACCACACTAGTTGTGAGTTGTGAGTGCACCGCACTAGTTGTGAGTTGTGAGTGCACCGCACTAGTTGTGAGTTGTGAGTGCACCACACTAGTTGTGAGTTGTGAGTGCACCACACTAGTTGTGAGTTGTGAGTGCACCACACTAGTTGTGAGTTGTGAGTGCACCGCACTAGTTGTGAGTTGTGAGTGCACCGCACTAGTTGTGAGTTGTGAGTGTACCACACTAGTTGTGAGTTGTGAGTGCACCGCACTAGTTGTGAGTTGTGAGTGTACCACACTAGTGGGTGAGTTGTGAGTGCACCACACTAGTTGTGAGTTGTGAGTGCACCACACTAGTTGTGAGTTGTGAGTGCACCACACTAGTTGTGAGTTGTGAGTGCACCACACTAGTGGGTGAGTTGTGAGTGCACCGCACTAGTTGTGAGTTGTGAGTGACCACACTAGTTGTGAGTTGTGAGTGTACCACACTAGTTGTAAGTGCACCAGACTAGTTGTGAGTTGTGAGTGCACCACACTAGTTGTGAGTTGTGAGTGTACCGCACTAGTTGTGAGTTGTGAGTGCACCACACTAGTTGTGAGTTGTGAGTGTACCACACTAGTTGTGAGTTGCGAGTGCACCGCACTAGTTGTGAGTTGTGAGTGCACCACACTAGTTGTGAGTTGTGAGTGCACTGCACTAGTTGTGAGCGCACCGCACTAGTTGTGAGTTGTGAGTGTACCGCTCTAGTGGGTGAGTTGTGAGTTGTGAGTGACCACACTAGTTGTGAGTTGTGAGTGACCACACTAGTTGTGAGTTGTGAGTGACCACACTAGTTGTGAGTTGTGAGTGCACCGCACTAGTTGTGAGTTGTGAGTGCACTGCACTAGTTGTGAGTTGTGAGTGCACCACACTAGTTGTGAGTTGTGAGTGCACCACACTAGTTGTGAGTTGTGAGTGCACCGCACTAGTTGTGAGTTGTGAGTGCACCACACTAGTTGTGAGTTGTGAGTGCACCACACTAGTTGTGAGTTGTGAGTGCACCACACTAGTTGTGAGTTGTGAGTGCACCACACTAGTTGTGAGTTGTGAGTGCACCGCACTAGTTGTGAGTTGTGAGTGCACCACACTAGTTGTGAGTTGTGAGTGCACCGCACTAGTTGTGAGTTGTGAGTGCACCACACTAGTTGTGAGTTGTGAGTGTACCGCACTAGTTGTGAGTTGTGAGTGCACCGCACTAGTTGTGAGTTGTGAGTGCACCGCACTAGTTGTGAGTTGTGAGTGCAGCGCACTAGTTGTGAGTTGTGAGTGCACCGCACTAGTTGTGAGTTGTGAGTGCACCGCACTAGTTGTGAGTTGTGAGTGCACCGCACTAGTTGTGAGTTGTGAGTGTACCACACTAGTTGTGAGTTGTGAGTGCACCACACTAGTGGGTGAGTTGTGAGTGCACCGCACTAGTTGTGAGTTGTGAGTGCACCGCACTAGTTGTGAGTTGTGAGTGCACCACACTAGTTGTGAGTTGTGAGTGCACCACACTAGTTGTGAGTTGTGAGTGCACCACACTAGTTGTGAGTTGTGAGTGCACCACACTAGTTGTGAGTTGTGAGTGCACCACACTAGTTGTGAGTTGTGAGTGCACCGCACTAGTTGTGAGTTGTGAGTGCACCGCACTAGTTGTGAGTTGTGAGTGCACCACACTAGTTGTGAGTTGTGAGTGCACCACACTAGTTGTGAGTTGTGAGTGCACCACACTAGTTGTGAGTTGTGAGTGCACCGCACTAGTTGTGAGTTGTGAGTGCACCGCACTAGTTGTGAGTTGTGAGTGTACCACACTAGTTGTGAGTTGTGAGTGCACCGCACTAGTTGTGAGTTGTGAGTGTACCACACTAGTGGGTGAGTTGTGAGTGCACCACACTAGTTGTGAGTTGTGAGTGCACCACACTAGTTGTGAGTTGTGAGTGCACCACACTAGTTGTGAGTTGTGAGTGCACCACACTAGTGGGTGAGTTGTGAGTGCACCGCACTAGTTGTGAGTTGTGAGTGACCACACTAGTTGTGAGTTGTGAGTGTACCACACTAGTTGTAAGTGCACCAGACTAGTTGTGAGTTGTGAGTGCACCACACTAGTTGTGAGTTGTGAGTGTACCGCACTAGTTGTGAGTTGTGAGTGCACCACACTAGTTGTGAGTTGTGAGTGTACCACACTAGTTGTGAGTTGCGAGTGCACCGCACTAGTTGTGAGTTGTGAGTGCACCACACTAGTTGTGAGTTGTGAGTGCACTGCACTAGTTGTGAGCGCACCGCACTAGTTGTGAGTTGTGAGTGTACCGCTCTAGTGGGTGAGTTGTGAGTTGTGAGTGACCACACTAGTTGTGAGTTGTGAGTGACCACACTAGTTGTGAGTTGTGAGTGACCACACTAGTTGTGAGTTGTGAGTGCACCGCACTAGTTGTGAGTTGTGAGTGCACTGCACTAGTTGTGAGTTGTGAGTGCACCACACTAGTTGTGAGTTGTGAGTGCACCACACTAGTTGTGAGTTGTGAGTGCACCGCACTAGTTGTGAGTTGTGAGTGCACCACACTAGTTGTGAGTTGTGAGTGCACCACACTAGTTGTGAGTTGTGAGTGCACCACACTAGTTGTGAGTTGTGAGTGCACCACACTAGTTGTGAGTTGTGAGTGCACCGCACTAGTTGTGAGTTGTGAGTGCACCACACTAGTTGTGAGTTGTGAGTGCACCGCACTAGTTGTGAGTTGTGAGTGCACCACACTAGTTGTGAGTTGTGAGTGCACCACACTAGTTGTGAGTTGTGAGTGTACCGCACTAGTTGTGAGTTGTGAGTGCACCGCACTAGTTGTGAGTTGTGAGTGCACCGCACTAGTTGTGAGTTGTGAGTGCAGCGCACTAGTTGTGAGTTGTGAGTGCACCGCACTAGTTGTGAGTTGTGAGTGCACCGCACTAGTTGTGAGTTGTGAGTGCACCGCACTAGTTGTGAGTTGTGAGTGTACCACACTAGTTGTGAGTTGTGAGTGCACCACACTAGTGGGTGAGTTGTGAGTGCACCGCACTAGTTGTGAGTTGTGAGTGCACCGCACTAGTTGTGAGTTGTGAGTGCACCACACTAGTTGTGAGTTGTGAGTGCAGCGCACTAGTTGTGAGTTGTGAGTGTACCACACTAGTGGATGAGTTGTGAGTGCACCACACTAGTTGTGAATTGTGAGTGTACCGCACTAGTTGTGAGTTGTGAGTGCACCACACTAGTTGTGAATTGTGAGTGTACCGCACTAGTTGTGAATTGTGAGTGTACCGCACTAGTTGTGAGTTGTGAGTGTACCGCACTAGTTGTGAGTTGTGAGTGCACCACACTAGTGGGTGAGTTGTGAGTGCACTGCACTAGTTGTGAGTTGTGAGTGCACCGCACTAGCTGTGAGTTGTGAGTGCACCGCACTAGGAGGGGTCACCTGGTCGTGGGTCAGCACCATGGACAGCACAGGCTCCTGCTGCCCCAGCGCCTGCAGCTCCTCCACCAGGTGAGGATCTCCGCGCGACTCCGGCAGCACGGCGCGGTGCAGCGCGCCCGCGTCTGGGGGGGCGGCCGAGACGCGGCACAGACACACGCGTCCATTCAGGGGCCGGGGCCCAACACTGGGAATTCAGGGATGTGTTGGGGGTCTCCGTGTGTTGGGGGTCTCCGTGTGTTGGGGGTCTCCGTGTGTTGGGGGTCTCTGTGTGTTGGGGGTCTCCGTGTGTTGGGGGTCTCCGTGTGTTTGGGGTCTCTGTGTGTTGGGGGTCTCTGTGTGTTGGGGGTCTGCGTGTGTTGGGGGTCTCCGTGTGTTGGGGGTCTCTGTGTGTTGGGGGTCTGCGTGTGTTGGGGGTCTCTGTGTGTTGGGGGTCTGCGTGTGTTGGGGTTCTCTGTGTGTTGGGGATCTCTGTGCGTTGAGGGTCTCCGTGTATTGGGGGTCTCTGAGTGTTGGGGGTCTCTGTGTGTTGGGGGTCTCTGTGTGTTGGGGGTCTCTGTGTGTTGGGGGTTTCTGTGTGTTGGGGGTCTCTGGGTGTTGGGGGTCTCTGTGTGTTGGGGGTCTCTGTGTGTTGGGGGTCTCCGTGTGTTGGGGGTCTCCGTGTGTTGGGGGTCTCTGTGTGTTGGGGTCTCTGTGTGTTGGGGGTCTCCGTGTGTTGGGGGTCTCCGTGTGTTGGGGGTCTCTGTGTGTTGGGGTCTGCGTGTGTTGGGGGTCTCTGTGTGTTGAGGGTCTGCGTGTGTTGGGGTTCTCTGTGTGTTGGGGATCTCTGTGCGTTGAGGGTCTCCGTGTATTGGGGGTATCTGAGTGTTGGGGGTCTCTGTGTGTTGGGGGTCTCTGTGTGTTGGGGGTCTCTGTGTGTTAGGGGTTTCTGTGTGTTGGGGGTCTCTGTGTGTTGGGGGTCTGCGTGTGTTGGGGTTCTCTGTGTGTTGGGGATCTCTGTGCGTTGAGGGTCTCCGTGTATTGGGGGTCTCCGTGTATTGGGGGTCTCTGTGTGTTGGGGGTCTCCGTGTGTTGGGGGTCTCCGTGTGTTGGGGGTCTCTGTGTGTTGGGGGTCTGCGTGTTGGGGGTCTCTGTGTGTTGGGGGTCTGCGTGTATTGGGGTTCTCTGTGTGTTGGGGATCTCTGTGCGTTGAGGGTCTCCGTGTATTGGGGGTCTCTGAGTGTTGGGGGTCTCTGTGTGTTGGGGGTCTCCGTGTGTTGGGGGTCTCCGTGTGTTGGGGGTCTCTGTGTGTTGGGGGTCTGCGTGTGTTGGGGGTCTCTGTGTGTTGGGGGTCTGCGTGTGTTGGGGTTCTCTGTGTGTTGGGGATCTCTGTGCGTTGAGGGTCTCCGTGTATTGGGGGTCTCTGAGTGTTGGGGGTCTCTGTGTGTTGGGGGTTTCTGTGTGTTGGGGGTCTCTGTGTGTTGGGGGTCTCTGTGTGTTGGGGGTCTCCGTGTGTTGGGGGTCTCTGTGTGTTGGGGGTCTCTGTGTGTTGGGGTCTCTGTGTGTTGGGGGTCTCCGTGTGTTGGGGGTCTCTGTGTGTTGGGGGTCTCTGTGTGTTGGGGGTCTCCGTGTGTTGGGGTCTGCGTGTGTTGGGGTCTCCGTGTGTGGGGGTCTCCGTGTGTTGGGGGTCTCTGTGTGTTGGGGTCTGCGTGTGTTGGGGGTCTCTGTGTGTTGAGGGTCTGCGTGTGTTGGGGTTCTCTGTGTGTTGGGGATCTCTGTGCGTTGAGGGTCTCCGTGTATTGGGGGTATCTGAGTGTTGGGGGTCTCTGTGTGTTGGGGGTCTCTGTGTGTTGGGGGTCTCTGTGTGTTAGGGGTTTCTGTGTGTTGGGGGTCTCTGTGTGTTGGGGGTCTGCGTGTGTTGGGGTTCTCTGTGTGTTGGGGATCTCTGTGCGTTGAGGGTCTCCGTGTATTGGGGGTCTCCGTGTATTGGGGGTCTCTGTGTGTTGGGGGTCTCCGTGTGTTGGGGGTCTCCGTGTGTTGGGGGTCTCTGTGTGTTGGGGGTCTGCGTGTTGGGGGTCTCAGTGTGTTGGGGGTCTGCGTGTGTTGGGGTTCTCTGTGTGTTGGGGATCTCTGTGCGTTGAGGGTCTCCGTGTATTGGGGGTCTCTGAGTGTTGGGGGTCTCTGTGTGTTGGGGGTCTCCGTGTGTTGGGGGTCTCTGTGTGTTGGGGGTCTGCGTGTGTTGGGGGTCTCTGTGTGTTGGGGGTCTGCGTGTGTTGGGGTTCTCTGTGTGTTGGGGATCTCTGTGCGTTGAGGGTCTCCGTGTATTGGGGGTCTCTGAGTGTTGGGGGTCTCTGTGTGTTCGGGGTTTCTGTGTGTTAGGGGTTTCTGTGTGTTGGGGGTCTCTGTGTGTTGGGGGTCTGCGTGTGTTGGGGTTCTCTGTGTGTTGGGGATCTCTGTGCGTTGAGGGTCTCCGTGTATTGGGGGTCTCCGTGTATTGGGGGTCTCTGTGTGTTGGGGTCTCCGTGTGTTGGGGGTCTCCGTGTGTTGGGGGTCTCTGTGTGTTGGGGGTCTGCGTGTTGGGGGTCTCTGTGTGTTGGGGGTCTGCGTGTGTTGGGGTTATCTGTGTGTTGGGGATCTCTGTGCGTTGAGGGTCTCCGTGTATTGGGGGTCTCTGAGTGTTGGGGGTCTCTGTGTGTTGGGGGTCTCCGTGTGTTGGGGGTCTCCGTGTGTTGGGGGTCTCTGTGTGTTGGGGGTCTGCGTGTGTTGGGGGTCTCTGTGTGTTGGGGGTCTGCGTGTGTTGGGGTTCTCTGTGTGTTGGGGATCTCTGTGCGTTGAGGGTCTCCGTGTATTGGGGGTCTCTGAGTGTTGGGGGTCTCTGTGTGTTGGGGGTTTCTGTGTGTTGGGGGTCTCTGTGTGTTGGGGGTCTCTGTGTGTTGGGGGTCTCCGTGTATTGGGGGTCTCCGTGTGTTGGGGGTCTCTGTGTGTTGGGGTCTCTGTGTGTTGGGGGTCTCCGTGTGTTGGGGGTCTCCCTGTGTTGGGGGTCTCTGTGTGTTGGGGGTCTCTGTGTGTTGGGGGTCTCCGTGTGTTGGGGTCTGCGTGTGTTGGGGTCTCCGTGTGTGGGGGTCTCCGTGTGTTGGGGGTCTCTGTGTGTTGGGGTCTGCGTGTGTTGGGGGTCTCTGTGTGTTGAGGGTCTGCGTGTGTTGGGGTTCTCTGTGTGTTGGGGATCTCTGTGCGTTGAGGGTCTCCGTGTATTGGGGGTATCTGAGTGTTGGGGGTCTCTGTGTGTTGGGGGTCTCTGTGTGTTGGGGGTCTCTGTGTGTTAGGGGTTTCTGTGTGTTGGGGGTCTCTGTGTGTTGGGGGTCTGCGTGTGTTGGGGTTCTCTGTGTGTTGGGGATCTCTGTGCGTTGAGGGTCTCCGTGTATTGGGGGTCTCCGTGTATTGGGGGTCTCTGTGTGTTGGGGGTCTCCGTGTGTTGGGGGTCTCCGTGTGTTGGGGGTCTCTGTGTGTTGGGGGTCTGCGTGTTGGGGGTCTCTGTGTGTTGGGGGTCTGCGTGTGTTGGTGTTCTCTGTGTGTTGGGGATCTCTGTGCGTTGAGGGTCTCCGTGTATTGGGGGTCTCTGAGTGTTGGGGGTCTCTGTGTGTTGGGGGTCTCCGTGTGTTGGGGGTCTCCGTGTGTTGGGGGTCTCTGTGTGTTGGGGGTCTGCGTGTTGGGGGTCTCTGTGTGTTGGGGGTCTGCGTGTGTTGGGGTTCTCTGTGTGTTGGGGATCTCTGTGCGTTGAGGGTCTCCGTGTATTGGGGGTCTCTGAGTGTTGGGGGTCTCTGTGTGTTGGGGGTCTCCGTGTGTTGGGGGTCTCCGTGTGTTGGGGGTCTCTGTGTGTTGGGGGTCTGCGTGTGTTGGGGGTCTCTGTGTGTTGGGGGTCTGCGTGTGTTGGGGTTCTCTGTGTGTTGGGGATCTCTGTGCGTTGAGGGTCTCCGTGTATTGGGGGTCTCTGAGTGTTGGGGGTCTCTGTGTGTTCGGGGTTTCTGTGTGTTGGGGGTCTCTGTGTGTTGGGGGTCTCTGTGTGTTGGGGGTCTCCGTGTATTGGGGGTCTCCGTGTGTTGGGGGTCTCTGTGTGTTGGGGTCTCTGTGTGTTGGGGGTCTCCGTGTGTTGGGGGTCTCCCTGTGTTGGGGGTCTCTGTGTGTTGGGGGTCTCTGTGTGTTGGGGGTCTCCGTGTGTTGGGGTCTGCGTGTGTTGGGGTCTCCGTGTGTGGCGGTCTCCGTGTGTGGGGGTCTCTGTGCATTGGGGGTCTCCGTGTGTTGGGGGTCTCCGTGTGTTGGGCCCCCCCCACCTGTGCCCAGCAGCAGCGTCCTCCAGCTCTTGCCGTCCAGCGCCGCGACGTCGACCACCAGCAGCCGGTTGTAGGCCACTCCCGGCACCAGCAGCCAGGGCCGGCCCCCCTCGGCCTTCACCGCCTCATCCATCAGGGGGTGGTCGGAGACGAAGTTGAGCGTCTCGGAGGGCAGCATCTGCGAGTCCCAGCCCAGGGGGCACTGCGAGGGGGTGGGGGGGGGGGAGCGGAGGGCCACGTGTCCTAGCCAGTACTGGAGTCCACACCGCGCGAACAGCGATCGCCGCGTGTACTGTGACGTGTACAGTCACGTGTTCCCTGACGTGTACTGTGACGTGTACCGTGACGTGTACAGTGACGTGTACAGTCACGTGTACCATGACGTGTACCGTCGCGTGTACTGTGACGTGTACCGTGACGTGTACAGTGACGTGTACAGCCACGTGTACCGTGACGTGTACCGTGACGTGTACAGTGACGTGTACAGTGACGTGTACCGTGGCGTGTACAGTGACGTGTACCATGGCGTGTACCGTGACGTGTACAGTGGTGTGTACCGTGACGTGTACAGTGACGTGTACAGTGACGTGTACAGTCACGTGTGCCGTGACGTGTGCCGTGGCGTGTACCGTGACGTGTACCGTGGCGTGTACCGTGGCGCGCACTGCCGGTACTCACGTATCCGGGCCGTTGTGCGGGCAGGGCCCCCGCGTAGGGGGCCCACCGCTGGTCGGCCCCTCCCTGGTGCTTGAAGCGTCCGGAGAAGACGCGCTGCACCTCGTCCATGCGGTACGAGCAGACGGCCGAGACGGCGCCGCTGCCCCTGCAAGGACGCCCACAGCGACCGCGCGTCAGATCCCACGGCAACCACGCGTCGGTAGCCACGGCAACCACGCGTCGGTACCCACAGCACACAAAGATAAAGATCCCCCTTATAACCTTCACAGACCGCGAGCGCCAATGAAAGTGTAGCGTCAGTGCGCCGACTGGCGGCTGTAAGGACTAATCGCGGGTGGCAAATGAACAGCACACGGCCTAAGTGTGCGTGAGTGACCACAAGCGGGAGAAGAACTGGGCCAAGGGTCAAAAAGGAGGTCTATCGGGAAGCTCCCAGAACCCGCGAGAGACTTTGCGGAGAGGGGCGTGGCCTGGGGCGGGGCATGGCGGGGAATTTGGGGTCCTCGTCGTCGTCATCTTCGTCATCGTCGTCGCTGCTGTCTCCTCGTCGGCGCTGTGTAGTTGCCTCAGTACAGTAAAACCTTGGATTGCGAGCATAATTCGTTCCGGAAACGTGTTTGTAATCCAAAGCGTACTCGTATATCAAAGCACTCTATATCAGTTGTGTGATCACGTGACGCTCAGCAGACAAAGCGTCTATACGTACACTACTCGTGTTGCAAGACCCTCGCTCGTTTATCAAATTAATATTTATTTTAAAATGTTGCTCGCCTTGCAAAACACTCGCAGGCCAAGTTACTCGCAATCCAAGGTTTTACTGTACTTAGTTAGCATCGTCATAATTCGCTATATAGTCTACCAGGTGTATAGTCTGTATGCCAACGAGAAATAGATTAAAAGCCCTCCTACAGTCAGTGTCTGAAGTCAGTTGAGTTCATTTCATTTCAGTTAATTTACTAGGTATAGCCCTGTGAGCCATGCTGCTCTTGAATCGGGTGCAACCACAACAAACAAAAACATGAACAAGAAAACATCTTAAAGTGACTACACGCAACAGAAAAATCCAGGAAAAAACAGCAAAGTCTTCCAGAAAAAGCACCGTACATCAACGCTGTGTGCAAAAATCTCAGTGGGATGCAAGTCAAACAGTCGATACGTTACACAAGTAAGCACGGCACGTGATGGGGTCGGTGGCCAGCACCACGCCCGGCCGCCTTTGTCCCCCGAATGCCGATGTTTAAACACACCGTACCAGGTACTCATTTGAGGCTGGTTCGACCTAGAGGAGACCCAGGACCGGTCCAGATATTCGTCACTGATGTTGCCCATGAGCCGGAATCCTACCTGGGTCGCGGATTTGCAAATATGTGCGTGGCGATCCTACACGGGTCGGGGGGGGGGGGGCGGGGGGGGCAGGTGATGATTTACATATGAGTTATCGCATGTTGCGAGCGTGTGGGCGGCCGGGCGGGCGGTCGGACAGACGGACAGACGGACAAGGCAACCGACGAAAGGACGGCGCCAACGCGTCGTCGCTTTCAACCGTGGCGCGTCGTACGCGGCAGTGGAGGTGAAGGCGGCGTAGAATGTGACGTTACGCCAGCCCTCCTTCGGCCGCAGCACGAACGCGTCGCGAACCGACGGGAAGAAGAGGTTCTCCCCGGGCACCGAGCACGGGAGAAGCGCCTTCACGAATGACGTCCACTTCCTCTGCAGGAAGCTCTGCCCGCCGCGGTCTCCCTGTGGCGCAGCGGGGAGGGGCGGCCGTGCAGGTCAAAGGGCACCGTCGCGGACGGAGAGACACGCCGGGGCAACCGAAACGGGCCACTCGGAGCACTTTAAAGGCATGCGCCTGACTGCCGTGTGTCCACGTGTCCCCCCGGCTCCCTGGGTTTCTCATATGCCCGCATCCCGCCGCGTCTCCCCGTTTCCCCCTGGCCCAGTCTTCACGTATCACTGTGCACCCCATTGCTGCACGTTGCTGCGCGTGTATGTATGGTGAACTTCGATCGCACCGTACGTAGCCAACCGTGCCAGTCGGAGGTGCGGAGGAAGGACAACAAACTAAACACAAAAAGCAGTTTCTAAAGAAATTAGTTTGTCAGTTTAGATGATGATGATTTAAAAGGTGCGTAGCTCACAGCGGCTTCCTAATTTCGGCAAAGGAAGCGCATTTTAGACAGCCGCAAAAGCACATCTGAAGGCGTGCCAAGCGGTGACCATCCTTGTTCGATGGCTTGTCAAAAGCCCCCCTCTGCACATTCGCAGCATCACTTCAATCGCCTCCTTCAAAAGACACTTAAAAACTCACCTCTATAACCACGCTTTCGAGCGACTCCGAGCTTGGCTCCGCGCCTCCGAGTTGCGGCCGTTACGTCCG
This sequence comes from Petromyzon marinus, assembly GCF_048934315.1. Classification (NCBI taxonomy): domain Eukaryota; kingdom Metazoa; phylum Chordata; class Hyperoartia; order Petromyzontiformes; family Petromyzontidae; genus Petromyzon; species Petromyzon marinus. The sequence continues at coordinate 2,760,261 of NC_133723.1, forward strand.
CAAATTTGCGCGCGTTCTAAATTGCATTATTATTATTATCACTGCGTGTATGACCGGAGTTCCTCGTATTCCCTTGCACCTGTGTCCGCTGTCCGCCCGTGTGTCAACCCCCCCCCCACTCCGCCCACCGTGTCCGCACCGTGCATACTCGCGCCACCCTGGGCACCGCCACTTTGCTGGAGTAGAAGTCGAACTCCTGCGCCGCCTCCGTGAAGAAGAGGTAAACCTTGTCGTCCTCGTCTCCGCCCTCCTCGCTCTCCGCCACATGCTCCGCCGCCGCAAACTCGGGCTCTGTGGGGGGGGGGGTGGGGTGGGGGGGAGGAGCAGTAGGTTGGAGAGCGAGGGGGGAGGGGCAGATGGGCCCGGGGAGGAGCAGGGGGAGGGTGAGCGGGAGCAGGAGTTGAGTGCTCTCCATACGGTGTCACTGCCGCATTGGACCCGTGCTGTTGTTTGTTGTTGTTGCTGTTGTCAGCCGGTCACTTACCAATGCTGGGCAAAATCCTCCTACCACCGCCCCCCCCCCTCCCATTTTTTCCATTCCATTCCTTCATTTGCTGCTGCTGCTGCCCAGTAGTGGCCTTCGAACTCTTTGATTTCAGGCGAGACGGATCCCAGAACCTAACGCTCTCGGGTCAAGCGAGGTGACGAGAGGGAGGAGGGCCAGCGCCTGTTGCACCCTGCTGGTTCCCCATCGGTCTCCACCGGTCCTGGCTTTCCCCTGCTCCAGACGCTCTCTGCTTCTCCGCTCTCAGCTTCTCCCACTGCTCCCCGGCCGCCGGTGCTCCGCGGGGACTTACCGGAGAGCCAGGAGGACTTGTAGAGGGAGCGCAGGGGGTCGTCGGGGCCCATGTTGCGCATGACGACGGGCTCCGTGCCCAGGAAGTTGTAAAACGTGCCGGAGTAGAGCTTCCCACCTGCAGCGCGCGCACAAGCGCCGTGACAGAGAGGGCGGTGGTGGTGGAGCCGTCACGGTAGCAGGACCGGGGGGGGGGGGGCCCGGAGAAGCCTGGTGGTATCGTGCCACGCTCGATGGTGCAAACCCTCCGGAAGGAACTGGCGGAACGAAGGCCCCCATCGCAGGAGAGGGTGGCGTGGCCGGCAGGGGGCCTGAGCGTGGTTGCAAGAAATTAAATGCATGCTTCCTGTCGTTCACTTAGAGCGTGTCTCTAGATTGGAGGGAGGGGTGAGTGGCGGGAGGGGTGAATGAGGGGTGAGCCGGCGGGTGAGGGGTGAGTGGCGGGTGAAGGGTGGATGCGCTCACCGGCCATGGTGGAGGCGTAGCGCTGCGAGGGTGAGTAGGGGCACTGACCCTTCCCATCCACCAGCTGAGGGCCCCCTCCCACGGAGCTGGCGACCAGGGAGAAGGAGTTCAGATCCTGGTGGGTGGGGGGGGGGGCATGAGGGGGGAGGAGAGGGGCGCCGCGGGGAGAGAGGGAGGTGACCGACACGGCGTGGCATGGCAAGGCCTTCGTCCAGCAGTGGATAAATGTGAAGTGAACCGTGACCGATGCACGAGGCAGGTCGGGTGGCCGGGGCAACCGTGGAGGGGGGTGGGGGGGGGGCCTCTCTCCACTCCTTTCCAAAACATCCCCAGTGCTGAAAAATTACCTTGCAGGTTCCCCAATTGGGATCGCAGGCAGAGGAGGAGGAGCAGCAGCAGCCTCATCATTTATTTTGTTTAACCAAGTCGACACATGTTCGTCGAAAACACTGTGTGGCCTTCAAAGGGAAACGTATACAAGAGGCGATTGTTGTGGGTAGGCGGAGTGGGCGGGCGGGCGGGCGGGCACATACCACGTAGGCGCACATGGGCCGGAAGGCGTAGGTGCCACACACGTACAGGTGCGTGTCGTTGAGCAGGTGCAGGGTGCGCACCACGTTGTAGCAGTTGACGGCCTGCGCGCGCAGCGGAGGAACAAAAAGCCGATGGGGCAGCATGGTCACCGGCGGCCGGTGGCTTCCACGCGGCGGCCCCGGTGGCGGAGGAGCGCCGATTGGCGCACCGGTTGCCGACGGTGCAATCGGGGACGACATCGACCGAGCCGGCCGAGCCCTGCAAAGTTCTTGCTCGGCGCCATTGCTGGCAGTGAGGGGCCTCGCCCGCTGGAGGCCTTTGACGGCATGCTCGTCCACGGGAGAGGCGTCGGGAGAGACGTGGCAGGCACCCGCGCTTTACCCCACCACCACTCGTGACGGCCCGGGCAGAGGCGGTGGGGGGAGGAATTAAGAAACTTGCCCTCCCCCCCCACCCCCAATATTGTTTCAAATTCCACGCCATGAGAGATGAAATCGAACCGGCGACCTCTGGATCGCAGCGCGCTGCTGACCATTTGTGCTGCCGTGGCAGTGTCCGCGTCCGTGGCAGCCAAATGCAGTCGGTTAACGGTGACGTCGGTTAACGTTTCACCTCCCCATCGGAGACCCACGGCTTCAACCAACGTAAAATGTTGACGAGCGGGCAACGTTTAACGTTATGCACGCGGGTGCCGATTTTGGCCAATCCGAGTGCTCGTAAGTGGGGCCGAGCCATGCCCTCAGCCCATTTATGAGCGTTTAGACCTCGACTGGATTTGTTAAGATTGCTGATGTTGCGTTTTCTGTTTTGGCAGTGGAAACAGCCTCTCTTACAGACTCATGTAATGCCTGTGTTCGATTAACAGTTATTTCCCGTTCACGGTAGTTTTTTGTGGAACGGATTAAAAACGTTAACCGAGGGAACTACTCAAATTATATTTTTACTCGGTGGAACAGAACCCCCTTGTTGGTGGCGTTTATTATCACAGGAAATGAAATTGCTTCATGTGGTTTTACGATCTGTGGGCAATGTTAGTCTATGGGCAATGTTAGTCTATGGGTAATATGAGTCTATGGGCAATGTTAGTCTGTGGGCAATGTTAGTCTGTGGGCAAGGTTAGTTTCTGGTCAAGGTTAGTTTTTGGGCAAGGTTAGTCTGCGGACAATGTTAGTCTGTGGGCAATGTTAGTCTAGCTCTATGTGAGGCAGGTCCTTTCTTAAAGATGTCAGCGACCATGGCCTCCCTTCCATTGAGCTCTGTCCACGACATTTACTCAAGAACTCCGCATTGGATTCCCCTCTCGGTTGCACCCAAATCTTAAAATTGTTCAAGAAACTCAATCCGCTCTCTTCCCCGGCCTCCTTGCGGCACCTAAGATGTGCTCAGTCAAATGAATGTATGACTCGGGACTAAAAACCACCGTATCTGCAGCTTTGCCCAGTGCCCCAGCGAGCCGGAGTCTCCCCCCCTCACCCACCCTCCTCGACTGTGCCCGGCTTTGCCGGATCGGTACAACGCTACTGCCGGGTCGCGCGGCGCGAAGACTCACGGCGGCGGGGGAGACCTTGGCCCTGCAGTCATCCTGCGTCTGCTCGTCGGCCTTCCATGTGATCTGTGGGGTGAGAGGACCCACAGGACCAAGCCTTGAAAAGCGAACGTGACATTGGCCCAACGTTCCATGTTTGTTGGGGGTCCATGGCTAGAATGGTGTCCCCTGTCCCCCTCAATCCCCAAATCCCTGGGTCCCCCCCGACCATCTCTCTTGGTCTCCATCCCCCCGTGCCCCGGGTCCCCTGGCTAGGGGGTCTCCCTGGCTAGTGGGGTCCCCTGTCCCCCTCGATTCCTATCCCCATGGGTCACCCCATCCCCCCGGGCCTCCCTTGGTCCCCGTCTCCCGGGTGCCCCCGTGCCCCGGATCCCCTGGCTAGGGGGTCCCCCGGCTACGGTGGGGGGGGGGGGGGGGGGTGGGGGATCCCCCTCCCTCACGGCGGGGTGGAGCTCGCGGGAGACGTTGCGGGCGTCCAGGGCGAGGATGGCGTCGCGCGCGCCCACGTAGAGCGCCGAGCGCTGCGGCACCAGCAGCAGCGCCGACGCGTCGGGCACGGCGCGGAAACTCATCGCCTCCTCCTGCGCCAACTCTGAAGGGGTGGGGGGGGGGCAACAGTTTAGTGGGGGGGGGGGGGGGCGGCGGGGTGGGGTGGGGGGTGAATGAGGCCCTTGCAGTGACAGAAGTAACTGACGGCGCTAGAAATAGAGACGCAGCACCGCAGCCGCACCGGATTCTCTCATCGCCTGCGTAGCAGGAGACGAGGGGGAAGGCGGCGGCGGCGGCGGCGGCCTCGCAGTGCGCGGCCGGCGTTGCTGGCATTTGCCCGAGCTCTGCGGTCCTCTCTGCACGCGAAGGCGTCGTCGGGCCAATTCGTGACAGCCAGAGCGCCCGGGAGAAAACTCATTGCATTCGACGGGGGCGGCACGCTCCTGTACGGATGCAAGCAGTGAAGCACACATTCGCTGCGTTCTCGCGGCGAGCATGGGCCGTAGCACCTCCGTGCCCACGGGTAGGAAGGAAGGGAGTGTTTTAACATCTCCGTGCGAGCTACCAAAAACCCTCGCCGCTGCCTCCGCAGAGCCGGACTGCAAGGCCGTGGACAATGTCCCCCTCTAGAGATAGGCGGTACCCACGCTTCACCCGACCGCACGCAACCTGCCTCTGAGTGACCCTGTGCACTAATTTCACTATGAATAAATAACTGCTGGGTCGTTGCCCTGGCGGCGCGGGGGTAGGGGCGGCGTTTTTTGAGATTTGTCGCGTTTGCACACCCTGTCGCTTGTGTGTGTTGTGTGTGCGTTTGTGTGTGTCTTTGTGTGTGTATTTGTGTGTGTTTATGCGTGTATGTGTGTGTTTGTGTGTTTGTTTGGGTGTCCGTTTGTGTGTCTGTGTGTATGTGTGTGTGGTGGGGAGCGGTAGTGCAGCGGTTAGCTGCAACGCTGTGGTGGGCAGTGCCGTGGGCGGAGGGCCAATTTGTTGGCGTTTGTAACCGCCACAGCGGCCAGATGGGGGCTCTGGACGGGTGCGAGGGGCTGGTGACCCCTCCACCTTCAATTGACTATCGCTGAACTACGATTTTAAAATGTATTCAGCTTTTGCCAGAGGCCCTGGGGGGACTGGCGTCTATGACGTCTCCTGGCCAAGCTCCATTTGGCGGAGCCAGGAGGCTGAATTATTACCCTCGGGGCTCCTCCAGACATAACAAAAAGCCACAACGGATGGCCACGTGGAATGTTCGAACACTCACTGCGGAGGAGAGGCTGTCGGGAGCTGGACCGGTACCTGGACCGGTACCGCCTGGATCTCTGTGGTTATTCAGGAGGTCCGGTGGACCGGCTCTGGCTCCTGCCACCATGAGGGGTGGACAGTCCTCTACTCCGGGCAGGAGACTGCCAAACAACAGGAGGTGGCTCTTAAACAAAAGAATGCAGGGGGCGTGGGAGCGGGGTGGTGAGGTGTGGGAAGCTGTACGCCCCAGGCTACTTTGGGCGCGCCTTCCCATCAACCAGAGGCGGGGGGAGTGGTGGTCGTGGTTACTTACTTCAATGCCCGAGATGGTCATGATGCTAGCACCTGGTCTGGAGTGATTGGAAGACATGGGCCAGATCAGCTCAATAATAACGATAGGAGGCTGCTAGATTTTTGTGCAGCCCATGGGCTTGTAATTACCAACACGCTGTTCCAGCATCGGTGCATCCACACAACATCATGGGTGCATGCCGGGTCCAAGCAAGAATATCTGCTGGACTACATAGTGACGGAACAGCGGATGTGGGCCCATGTCCTTGGCACCAGGACCTACCGTGGAGCTGATCTGCCCACTGACCATCGACTTGTGATCTGTATGATGCGGCTGCCATTATATCACTCCGGTAGTGGATGTACACCCAGGACCCCATTCAAACCCATAGTGGCATGGTCTCAGCTGGCTGATGAAAGTTGTAAGCGAGAATTTCATCATCGCTTGCGGTTGGGGTTGGCATCGTCCCCCACTCCTCAAGATGTCGAGGGGAAATGGGCAAGGATTAGGACTGTGGCTCATGCAGCTGTAATGGCTGCTTTGGGTACACGTGTAGTGAGTCCAACTGAGTCGCAGACGTTGTTCTTTAAAGGCAACACATTTATTTGTAACATCAACACGTAACACAAAAGAGTAACTTCCCCTTCACCAGATACAGCCTAGGGTGGTGGCCACCCAGCTAACTACCCTATACGGAGGGTCTGACCCGCACTCAGATCCCGGCCACGTGTTGATGCCTGTAGAGCTTCCAGCTTGTAGGACGTAGAGCTTCAGGACATAGAGCTTCAGCTTGTAGAATGCAGTGACCCCGGTGCCTCTCAGGGACCCACCTTATATTCCCCCATGGGTTGGGGCTGCTCCGCCCTCAGCCCCGCCCGCCTTCTCGAGCGTTCGAGCTCTCTCCCGATCCCCCTCGAGAGCTCCCCCCAGACACGTGATCACCCCCTAGCCCCCCCACCTGGGGGCCTCTCTGTGGACACTCCAGAACACGTGTCTACGGGGTCAACCAGAGTGCCATGGCCCGGGGCAACCCTGTCCCTGGGCTAACACTCTCCCACTCCCCCTTGTGGGAGCCCGCACCGCGCGCTGTGCGTGGTGCCCGCGCTATTCCAGCGCACACCGAGCCCCGCTAGGGCTGGTACTACACCCGCCTACGGGGTGTACGCGATGACAGTGCCGTGGCCCTCTCGGGCCGGCACCGTACAGTGACATCCCCGATGTCACTACACATGGTCCAGACCTGGCTGACAAAGGAGGTGTTCAGGCTAGCTGAGAAAAAGCAACAGGCCCACTCTCATCCGCTACAGCATCCCATGTTGGAAAATGAGGAGGCTTACCGCAGCCTTCGCTCGGAGGTTCGGAGAGCCGTGAGGCGCTGCAAGGATGGTTGGTGGTCGCGGGTTGCTGAGGAGATGGAGTCTGCCTCAATGGCCCGCGATCACAAATTGCTATTTAATTCCATCAAAAAAATAACCTGCAGCGCCACACCTATTACCATCATTAGGGGAAAGAATGGTGATCCAATCTCCAACTCCCAGGAACAGATTTGCAGATTTGCTGAGCATTTCCATGAGGTCCTGGGGGAGGGGACATCCCTCATCCTGGAAATATCTTGCTGAGGCTGCGGTGCCTCAAATATTGGAAGAAGAAGTCACCCCCTGTGAGTGAGTGGCTGGCTGAGGTGCCATCTGTTGAGGAAGTACTGAAGGCGATCCAGAGTCTGATACCAGGAAAGGCACCGGGCAGAGATGATCTCCCAAGCGAAATGCTGTGAGTGGGTGGCATTTGTGCACAGACTGCCCTACATGACAACAGTCTGGATCACTGGACAGGTTTCGCAGGATTGGAAGGATGCCCTGGTGGTCCCCCTCTTTAAGAAAGGGGACCGCACAGACTGTAACAATTACAGGGGCATCTCACTCCTCAGTGTGCCGGGAAAGGTCCTGGCAAGGATTATTCAACATCGCCTTGCCAGGCACGCTGAGGAGAGGCTTGCGGGGCCCCAATGTGATTTCAGGGAAGGGCGGTCCTGCACAGATGCCATATTTTCTGTCCGTCTGCTTCAGCAGAGGTGTAGGGAATTCCCACAAGACCTACATCTCTGCTTTATTAACCTGGTCAAGGTCTATGATACCATCAGTAGGCCTGGGCTCAGGGTTGTTCTTCGTGCTTTTGGAGTCCCTGACTCTCTGCTTACGATCATTAAGGACCTTCATGATGGTGACCGGGCCCGGGTAAAACTACGTGGCTGGGAGTCGGAGCCATTCCCTGTTCACTTTGGGGTGCGACAGGGATGTCCTCTGGCTCCCACATTATTTACCATCTATTTTGACCACGTAGTTCGTGAAGCCTTCAATAGCTGTACCGGAGGAATTTCCATCTGGTACAGATACAATGGGAGGCTGATCGATGCCCGGGTGCGGTCAAGGGATGGCTCCCTATTGCTCAACCACGTTATGTATGCCGACGACCTGGTAATTGCTACTCACTCAGAGAGTTGGAGGCGCTGCTGCTGAACCTGGAGCTTGCCACTAAGAGGTGGGGACTTACCATCAGCCCCACCAAAACTAAGCACCTGCCTGGGTATTTTGTACCATCGGACACTCCACCCCCACATCACCCTTGGTGATGGGGCAGTTGTGGAGAGAGTGGAGAGTTTCCCATACCTGGGTAGGGGTCATGACCGGCTCCGGTTTAACAGCAGAGGTCTCACTCCGAATCAGTCGAGCGGCAATATCTTTTCATTGGTTGCGTAACGCTGTGTGGAAACTACCTGGTCTGTCGCTCCACACGAAGCTTCAGTTCTTCTCGGCCACGGTCATTCCCTCCCCTCTCTACGCTTGCGAAACGTGGACCCCCTAATGGAACATCTTCGCCGGTTAGAAACGTTTAGGCTAGCCTGCCTACGATCCATCCTGGGTTTAACCAGGCTGGATTGTGTGAGGAGCTCACAAATCCTTGAAAGATCTGGGCAAGGTCCCATCGGTGAGCTCCTCCGCAGGCAAGGCTGCATTGCCTGAGTCATGTAGCCCGCATGCCCAGCCACCGCATGCCGAAACAGCTTTTGTTCGGCCGGATTGAGGGGGCTAAACGGGCGCAGCACGGGCTAGAGAAGAGATGGCGTGATGCGGTACAGGAGGATGTGGAGCTGAGTGGACTTGCCGATGACTGGTACCAGTGGTGTCAAGATCGGCCTCTGTGGAGGAAGCTCGTGAAGGACGCTACCAAGCAGTTGGAGGCAGTCGCCCTCCAACAACAACGGAGGGCGGAGGAGCGACGCTCACAACAATGAGCAGAGTGCTGGGAGGCTAAAGCACAGAAAGTTGGCGCAGTAGGGGGCACAGGTGGTCAGCTAGTCATCTCAGTCAGTCGACCCGTGGCACCTGGGTCTGCCCCATGACCTCCTGCCAGCGGGCGTTCGACACTTCACGTGGCCTCAATGTGCACATAGCCTGGCACAGGCGTCGTGGTGACGTCACTGCCACTTAGTGGCAAATGGCGGTTATTGTTGTTGGTGGGGAGCGGTAGTGCAGTGGTTAGTGCACTCCGCTACGAACCTGGTGACCCAGGTTCGATTCCCGCGCATGGCCAACACCAGTGATAGCGATTATCTGAACCAGTCCTGGACCTCCCCTAGGTCGACACAGCCTCAAATGAGTACCTGGTGCAGTGCGTAAACATCGCCACTGGGGAGACAAAGGCGGCCGGGCGTGGTGTTGGCCCCCCACCCCCTCGTGTGCCGTGTCGGCCTTTATAGGTGCTGCTCGCTAACACCACTTGCCCCTACAGTCTGTGCAGGCTATACGGGGGATCTTTGTCTTTTTATTTTTGTTTGTGTGTGTTTGTTGTAACTTCCCTGACCCGCCCCGAACTGGACATCTGTGAAAAAAGATCCTCCCAGCTCATCGGGTTTTTCCTCTATCAACAAAGATTCTGTTTGTGACAAACAAACTTGCATCATTGTTACAATCTGCCGGGCCGGGAGATAATACTTGGAATGCAAAACAAACCCGCCCCGATATTAACCAAAATAAAGACCACGTGGTGGTGCGTGCGTGGGGGAGACGTGGGGACACGTGCAAGACACGGGGGGTGGGGTGCGTGGGGACACGTGCAAGACACGGGGGTGGGGTGGGGGACACGTGCAAGTGGGGAGTGCGTGGGGACACGTGCAAGTGGGGAGTGCGTGGGGACACGTGCAAGACACGGGGGGGGGGGGGGGTGCGTGGGGACACGTGGACGCCCTGGGCACACGGGAGGACTGGGCCGTATCCTCACCATCGTAGGATATCTTCACTCTCGGCACGGCGAGAAATTCCTGAGCCTCTGACCCCAACAGCGGCGGCAGCATCACCGTGAGGGCGAGGAGCAGAACGGGGAGGTGGTGCTTGGTCATGGCGGAGCGAGGAGGAGGTTGGTGGTCGCCTCTGGCTGCAGGTCCCGGGGTCGCAGTGCCCTCGTCCAACACATCCCCTACCCCCTCGGGAGGTGGTGGGGGTCAGGGCCCAGGGACCGAGGGGACCCGGCTGGAGCCCCGTGCCTGCGAGCGGATGGGGGGGAGGGCGTCGCGGAGTCACCCACGTGGAAAAGAGACGCAGCTTCTGCCGGCGGCGTGACTCATCTACAAGCCACGTGAGCGAATTAAAATTTAATGTAGATGTGGGGGGAGGTAGGAGGAGGATGGGGGGGGGAGAGGAAAAAGGAGGTGGGTGGGGGATGAGGAAAAAGGAGAGGATGGGGATGGCACGGGGGTGGCGAGGGGGGGAAGTGTCACCTGTACATTTGGCAGGCGCGACCAACACACCTGGGGACAGGCGTTTGGCTTCCGAATGGTCAAAATGCCGGGAACATCGCGAGCCGCCGCTATCGCGGATCACTGCCAACGTCTAGCATCGGGATCAGCTGAAGCCTCCCGTGAGTCACGTGACTTGCGTGTGGGTCCCCCCCCCTTTCTCCCCACCACTCTGGACCCACGTGACCGCCCACTGTGAAAACAAACCTCTTATCGAGGAATCGTGTCTGCATTAACCACAATACTTGTGGTCAGAGTGGCATTGTCTTTGTGCTGTGTACGCCTTTTGGGGTCCTCTGGTCTAACACCGTTTGAGACGAGGCTCAAAAGAAAGCTGTCTCTGGTGTGGACCAATCAGTTTCAAGGACAATACCACATAGATTATCAGTGTGTGTTTTTTGTTTGCATTCTGACCACAAGTATTGTGGTTAATGCAGACATGATTCCTTGTTAAAAGGTTTCAGTTTGGTGTTTTAACATCTTAATACAGCTGTTTTGCTGGCAGAATAAATTCCTTAAAAAAATTTAAACTACGGGTTTATTAACAACTTCGTTTAACTCACGGTCGAGAAGGACGTCAATGGATGGCACCTGAGACTCGCGGCGTCTGCTTTTTGTGCGAGCCGATTTCACAGTTTAGGGACCTACACGCAAATATATATGTAAATAATAAGGCGTCCATACAAAATGTAAATTAAGTTATAGATTGCTAATTTTTATGCTAATCCCTTTGTCAAGGCACCTTGTTTCCTCGCACACAGCTTAAAGGTCGCGGTCTGAGCGTGGCTGTGTTTCACTCCAGCGCTGTCCTCGAGACAGCCTGATCCCTTCACCTGATGAAGGCCGCTTGTGTTGTGGCCGAAACGTCGTGATTTTTGTTGTTTTATTTTTTACCTACGTGACTTTACCGAATAGAACCAGAGAGTATAAAAATGTAAATTGCTTTAAAGTAGCGAATTAATTGATTAATTGATGCCGATTTTGCTACAGGCACGCATTGTCACCGGATCTGAGTACGTTGTGCAAAATGTGGAATTGATTGGACAACGGGAAGTGGACGAAATTTTCATTACAAGATTTGACCCGCGACAAACGGAGAGGAATCAAGTTCAGTAAAACCGTTGAAACAGAAAAGGGGAAAAAACCTATGATCATATTTTGGTGCTGGCACCGGAGGGCCCATTATCAACATGTTTGTACGTACAGCAGCAATCCCTTGCCAAGCCGAGAATGTACCAACCACGATATTTGAGTATGCGTGGATCGACATCGATATACAGGGAAAAACCTTGGATTGCGAGCAACTTGGCCTGCGAGTGTCTTGCAAGACGAGCAAAACGTTTAAATAAATATTACTGGTAGGAACGAAGTTGTAAACTGAGTGTACCAGCCTGCAATAGATTAATGTGTCCGTCCGTCCGTCTCCTTTCAATACTTTAACGAAGTGAAATCTCGTGCTGTTGGGGTGTAAAAATAAAATTGCGCAAAATTCCAATGTTCCTACCAGCCCACCCTGCAGGGACCTGTTAATGTGACAAACGAGCGAGGGTCTTGCAACACGAGTAGTACGTGATCACACAACTGATATACGAGTGCTTTGATATACGAGTACGCTTTGGATTACAAACACGTTTCCGGAAGGAATTATGCTCGCAATCCGAAGTTTTACTGTGTACCTGAAACATCCGAAAAGGTGATTATCACTTTCTGGCAATAAACTGGTTAGTTGCTAAGATGTTAACGCGCCAAATAGATTCCATAACACAGCGTAAATATATGTGCCGTTAAACCCGCCACCACCCGACACAGCCAATTTAGTGCGAGCGAGCGAGTGTGGTAAAGGTCAGAGTGTCGAGAGCTGCGTCGTCTGTGGCCCGGGGAAAGAGATGGGGGGGGGGGGGGCAGGCTGGGCCGAGTGTCCCCCACCCCCATCATCTCATCGTCGTTAAATATTAAAGTAACGTAAAGTTAACGTTATGTTCATTTGCTTGCGTAATGTACTGTACACGGCGTTTCGTAGATAAGGGGCCGTCCATAAATGACGTCACGAAAAGTCAGACCCCCCCTCAAATATGACGTCACAAAGCTCTGCCCCCCCCAAAACCATATTTCCATTTTGAAAAGAAAACATTCTTCAAATCGCTTTAAACTATTGTCATTGTAGTGCGTATTTAATGTGGCGCTGCACTCTGATGTTGTAGGATAATTAATTACTCTTTGGTTCTATTCGGTAAAGTCACGTAGGTAAAAAACAAATTAATTAATTAAGTAGAACGTTTGGCGATATTTATTAAAAGTTGCGCATTTTGATGTGACGTCACATTTCTCAAACACCCCCCCCCTCGTCACACATCGTCACAAATGTCTGACCCCCCCACGCCCCCCCCCCCAGGTGCGTGACGTCATTTATGGACGGTCCCCTAAACGTGCAACTGAGTTCAGCTGCGACGAGTCTGACCCCTGACCCCCGATGATCCCCGTTGATCCGCCTGAACTCTTCCGACCGCGAGGGTGTTTCAGGAACCGAACCTTCGCGGCGGGGTTACACTGCTGAGTTGTTGAACTTCTTTAAAACCATGCTGGGGGGTGGTGGTGGGGGGGGGGGGGTTGCGGAAACATCCATGATTATCTATATTCTTGGGGTAAAAGTCGCGTAGATAGGTTGAAAGAAAATAATAACAAACAAAAAAACCCTACACCGCTTCGATCGCAACGCAAGCGTTCGCCTTCTTCCTGATGACGGTCGCTTGCGCTGCGATCGAAACGTCTTGACCCAAGAATATGAATTCCCGCACTCACGAAAGCTTTAGGTCAAGGTTGTATCACTGATGCCGTCATCACCAACACCACGCGTGCCGTCTTGCCTGCTTGTTGTTCATACAAACTGCAGCGCGTGTGAAAGTGCGTCACCTTGGGGTACACGTGCGGTGCGAAAGAAGTTCGGCATACACGCACACTGTGCACAGCTCATGTATCCACTTCCAGCTGCTCTGGGTATGCACTAGATGCGCGCTTGTGTGCCGCTGAGACGATTTGACTGACTGGCCTTGCCAAGACAACCCGTGTGTAGCCTGTAACAGACTGTTGGGGCGAGTGCTGTTAGCGAGCACCTATGAAGGCCGGCACGGCACACACGAGCGGGTGGGTGGCCAGCGCCACGCCCGGCCGCCTTTGTCTCCACTGTGGCGATGTTTACACACCGCACCAGGTACTCATTTGAGGCTGAGTCGACCTAGGGGAGGCCCAGCACCGGTTCAAATAGTCGTCACCGGTGTTGGCCGTGAGCGGGAATCGAACTCGGGTCGCCGGGTTTATAGCGCAGCGTGCTAACCACTGCGCCACCGCTCCCCACGAACCACAACCATCACGTCCGCCTTCATCACCACCACCATCATCACAACCAGCATCACTGCGGCAAATGTCGTCTCCGCCTGAATCACCAGCATGAACACTGCCACCACCTTCACCATAACCACGACCATCGCAAGCACCACCATCAACCACCATCAACCACCATCAACCACCATCAACCACCATCAACCACCATCAATCACCATCAACCACCATCAATCACCATCAACCACCATCAACCACCATCAATCACCATCAACCACCATCAATCACCATCAATCACCATCAACCACCATCAATCACCATCAATCACCATCAACCACCATCAACCACCATCAATCACCATCAACCACCACCATCAATCACCATCAATCACCATCAACCACCATCAATCACCATCAACCACCATCAATCACCATCAACCACCATCAACCACCATCAACCACCATCAATCACCATCAACCACCATCAATCACCATCAACCACCATCAACCACCATCAATCACCATCAACCACCATCAACCACCATCAATCACCATCAACCACCATCAATCACCATCAACCACCATCAACCACCATCAATCACCATCAATCACCATCAACCACCATCAACCACCATCAATCACCATCAACCACCACCATCAATCACCATCAACCACCATCAATCACCATCAACCACCATCAACCACCATCAATCACCATCAACCACCATCAATCACCATCAATCACCATCAACCACCATCAATCACCATCAACCACCATCAACCACCATCAATCACCATCAACCACCATCAACCACCATCAATCACCATCAACCACCATCAATCACCATCAACCACCATCAACCAATATCAATCACCATCAACCACCATCAACCACCATCAACCACCATCAATCACCATCAACCACCATCAACCACCATCAATCACCATCAATCACCATCAACCACCATCAATCACCATCAACCACCATCAACCACCATCAATCACCATCAACCACCATCAACCACCATCAATCACCATCAACCACCATCAATCACCATCAATCACCATCAACCACCATCAATCACCATCAATCACCATCAACCACCATCAATCACCATCAACCACAATCAACCACCATCAACCACCATCAACCACCATCAACCCCCATCAACCACCATCAATCACCATCAACCACCATCAATCACCATCAACCACCATCAACCACCATCAACCACCATCAACCACCATCAATCACCATCAATCACCATCAACCACCATCAACCACCATCAACCACCATCAATCACCATCAACCACCATCAATCACCATCAACCACCATCAACCACCATCAATCACCATCAACCACCATCAATCACCATCAACCACCATCAACCACCATCAATCACCATCAACCCCCATCAACCACCATCAACCACCATCAACCACCATCAATCACCATCAACCACCATCAATCACCATCAACCACCATCAACCACCATCAATCACCATCAACCACCATCAATTACCATCAATCACCATCAACCACCATCAATCACCATCAATCACCATCAACCACCACCAATCACCATCAACCACCATCAACCACCATCAACCCCCATCAACCCCCATCAACCACCATCAATCACCATCAACCACCATCAATCACCATCAATCACCATCAACCACCATCAATCACCATCAATCACCATCAACCACCATCAACCACCATCAATCACCATCAACCCCCATCAACCACCATCAATCACCATCAACCACCATCAACCACCATCAATCACCATCAATCACCATCAACCACCATCAACCCCCATCAACCACCATCAACCACCATCAATCACCATCAATCACCATCAATCACCATCAACCCCTATCAATCACCATCAACCACCATCAATCACCATCAACCACCATCAATCACCATCAACCACCATCAATCACCATCAATCACCATCAACCACCACCAATCACCATCAATCACCATCAACCACCATCAATCACCATGAATCACCATCAACCACCATCAATCACCATCAATCACCATCAACCACCATCAATCACCATCAACCAACATCAACCACCATCAATCACCATCAATCACCATCAATCACCATCAACCACCATCAATCACCATCAACCACCATCAACCCCCATCAACCACCATCAATCACCATCAACCACCATCAACCACCATCAATCACCATCAATCACCATCAACCACCATCAACCCCCATCAACCACCATCAACCACCATCAATCACCATCAATCACCATCAATCACCATCAACCCCTATCAATCACCATCAACCACCATCAACCACCATCAATCACCATCAACCACCATCAATCACCATCAACCACCATCAATCACCATCAATCACCATCAACCACCACCAATCACCATCAATCACCATCAACCACCATCAATCACCATGAATCACCATCAACCACCATCAACCACCATCAACCACCATCAATCACCATCAACCACCATCAACCCCCATCAACCACCATCAATCACCATCAACCACCCTCAATCACCATCAATCACCATCAACCACCATCAACCCCCATCAACCACCATCAATCACCACCAATCACCATCAATCACCACCAATCACCACCAATCACCATCAACCACCATCAATCACCATCAACCACCATCAATCACCATCAATCACCATCAACCACCATCAACCACATCAATCACCATCAACCACCACCAATCACCATCAATCACCATCAACCACCACCAATCACCATCAACCACCGCCAATCACCATCAATCACCACCAATCACCATCAACCACCATCAATCACCATCAACCACCATCAATCACCATCAACCACCATCAACCACCATCAATTACCATCAATCACCATCAACCACCATCAATTACCATCAACCACCACCAATCACCATCAATCACCATCAACCACTACCAACCACCATCAATCACCATCAACCACCACCAATCACCATCAATCACCATCAACCACCATCAATCACCATCAATCACCATCAACCACCACCAATCACCATCAACCACCATCAATCACCATCAACCACCATCAATCACCATCAACCACCATCAATTACCATCAACCACCATCAATCACCATCAACCACCATCAACCACCATCAACCACCATCAATCACCATCAACCACCATCAATGCACCATCAACCACCATCAATCACCATCAACCACCATCAATCACCATCAACCCCCATCAACCACCATCAACCCCCATCAACCACCATCAATCACCATCAACCACCATCAATCACCATCAACCACCGCCAATCACCATCAACCACCATCAATCACCATCAACCACCATCAACCACCATCAACCACCATCAATCACCATCAACCACCGCCAATCACCATCAATCACCATCAACCACCATCAATCACCATCAACCACCATCAATCACCATCAACCACCATCAATCACCATCAACCACCATCAACCACCATCAATCACCATCAACCACCATCAATCACCATCAACCACCATCAATCACCATCAATCACCATCAATCACCATCAACCACATCAATCACCATCAACCACCACCAATCACCATCAACCACCACCAATCACCATCAACCACCGCCAATCACCATCAATCACCACCAATCACCATCAACCACCATCAATCACCATCAACCACCATCAATCACCATCAACCACCATCAACCACCATCAATTACCATCAATCACCATCAACCACCATCAATTACCATCAACCACCACCAATCACCATCAATCACCATCAACCACTACCAACCACCATCAATCACCATCAACCACCACCAATCACCATCAATCACCATCAACCACCATCAATCACCATCAATCACCATCAACCACCACCAATCACCATCAACCACCATCAATCACCATCAACCACCATCAATCACCATCAACCACCATCAATCACCATCAACCACCATCAATTACCATCAACCACCATCAATCACCATCAACCCCCATCAACCACCATCAACCACCATCAATCACCATCAACCACCATCAATCACCATCAACCACCATCAATCACCATCAACCACCATCAATCACCATCAACCACCATCAATCACCATCAACCCCCATCAACCACCATCAACCCCCATCAACCACCATCAATCACCATCAACCACCATCAATCACCATCAACCACCGCCAATCACCATCAACCACCATCAATCACCATCAACCACCATCAACCACCATCAACCACCATCAATCACCATCAACCACCGCCAATCACCATCAATCACCATCAACCACCATCAATCACCATCAACCACCATCAATCACCATCAACCACCATCAATCACCATCAACCACCATCAACCACCATCAATCACCATCAACCACCATCAATCACCATCAACCACCATCAATCACCATCAACCCCCATCAACCACCATCAACCCCCATCAACCACCATCAATCACCATCAACCACCATCAATCACCATCAACCACCGCCAATCACCATCAACCACCATCAATCACCATCAACCACCATCAACCACCATCAACCACCATCAATCACCATCAACCACCGCCAATCACCATCAATCACCATCAACCACCATCAATCACCATCAACCACCATCAATCACCATCAACCACCATCAATCACCATCAACCACCATCAACCACCATCAATCACCATCAACCACCATCAATCACCATCAACCACCATCAATCACCATCAATCACCATCAATCACCATCAACCACATCAATCACCATCAACCACCACCAATCACCATCAACCACCACCAATCACCATCAACCACCGCCAATCACCATCAATCACCACCAATCACCATCAACCACCATCAATCACCATCAACCACCATCAATCACCATCAACCACCATCAACCACCATCAATTACCATCAATCACCATCAACCACCATCAATTACCATCAACCACCACCAATCACCATCAATCACCATCAACCACTACCAACCACCATCAATCACCATCAACCACCACCAATCACCATCAATCACCATCAACCACCATCAATCACCATCAATCACCATCAACCACCACCAATCACCATCAACCACCATCAATCACCATCAACCACCATCAATCACCATCAACCACCATCAATCACCATCAACCACCATCAATCACCATCAACCCCCATCAACCACCATCAACCACCATCAATCACCATCAACCACCATCAATCACCATCAACCACCATCAATCACCATCAACCACCATCAATCACCATCAACCACCATCAATCACCATCAACCCCCATCAACCACCATCAACCCCCATCAACCACCATCAATCACCATCAACCACCATCAATCACCATCAACCACCGCCAATCACCATCAACCACCATCAATCACCATCAACCACCATCAACCACCATCAACCACCATCAATCACCATCAACCACCGCCAATCACCATCAATCACCATCAACCACCATCAATCACCATCAACCACCATCAATCACCATCAACCACCATCAATCACCATCAACCACCATCAACCACCATCAACCACCATCAATCACCATCAACCACCATCAATCACCATCAACCACCATCAATCACCATCAGCCACCATCAACCACCACCGGAGAAGGCGGCTCCCGTCGTGCCCTCACCTTGACGCGCGAGACGACGCTCATGCCGGCCCCGTCTTACGTCGCCTCAATGTCTCTCTCAATGTCTCACTCTCTCAATGTCTCTCTCTCTCTTCGATGTCTCACTCTCTCAATGTCTCTCGCCTCAATGTCTCTCTATCAATGTCTCTCTCTCTCTCAATGTCTCTCTCTCTCAATGTCTCACTCTCTCAATGTCACTCGCCTCAATGTCTCTCTCTCAATGTCTCTCTCTCTCTCAATGTCTCTCTCAATGTCTCTCTCTCTCTCAATGTCTCTCGCCTCAATGTCTCTCTATCAATGTCTCTCTCTCTCTCAATGTCTCTCTCGCCTCAATGTCTCTCTCTCAATGTCTCTCTCTCAATGTCTCTCTCTCAATGTCTCTCTCTCAATGTCTCTCTCGCCTCAATGTATCTCTCGCCTCAATGTCTCTTTCGTCTCACGCTGGCTGATTGCGGGGGAGGGGGGGGGGTTGATTGCTGATCACCCCCCACCCCTACTAGCGGTGGGGGGGGGGGGGGGGAGTGGGGAGGCACGGGCGGCGGCTCCGTGTCTCGTCTCACCTGCGAACTCACCTGTCTACCTGCCCGCTTCCTCACCTGGCCCGGCGGCTCACGAATACCCGCCGAAGCCAGTCGACGGACTCCTTTACCTGCCCAGCTTCTCACCTGCGTAGCGCCCTGCTGATCTCTTCCCTTGGCTGTTTTACCCGGCCGGTTACCTCCTCTACCGCTCACCCGTTTACCAACCCGCTCACCTGGTTGTTTACCAGGTCACCTGTTCATCGCCATACCTGTGGCTGCTCGCTGCTGCTCGCTGCTGCTCACCTGGGCGCGCGCCTCCAGCTCTGCACGCGAGCGTCGCGACGTGGGCGGGGTGAGGAACGGGGAGAGATCCCCACCCCCCACGAACCCCCCACGAACCCGCCCACTAACCCCCCACTACCCGCCCACTACCCCCCACCCGCTTCTACTCCTTCGCCACCTCCTCGCCCGTGCACGCCCTGCGCATTCTCCCCTCTCCCACGCCCCCCCCTCCCACCCACGCCTCTTCTCCCTTCGCCGCCACCCGTTCACGGTGTTGATCCTCCTCCCTCGCCTCCCACCAAGCCTCCTCGGGAGCGATGGAGGCGGTCAGGGAGAGGGTTGAGATGTATCGAGGGTCAGGATATCGAGGGTCATGGGGGCGGGAATGCAGGGGGTCAGGGATCTTGGGGGGGGGGGGGTAGGGGGGTAGGACTGTAGAGGGGGGGGGGTGGATATAGGGCCTCAGGGGGTAGTGATGTATAATAATCTTTATTCATCCTGGAGGAATCCGATGAGCTATAAAGCGCTTTTTAAACAGTTGTCCGGTAAGGGGTCAGGGTGTAAGAATGTAGGGGGGTAGGGATGTAGGGGCTATGGAGGAGGGGTGAGGAGAGACAGGAATTCAGGGGCGTCGTGGGATGAGCTGCACGCATGGCATAGGGGTTCGTCTTGCGATGCTATCGGAGCCGCTGTGCTGTGGTTTCACGAGACCGTGGCGCCTCCTTCTCAACGCCCTCCCTCTCCCCCACCACGTGGCCGCCCACCACGTGACCTTTCTGTTAATTTCTCAAAAGCCACGACGCACTCAGCACGTGGCCTGGCAGGGTGGAAGCAGAAAGGATGCGCAGTAGGAGAGGTGCAGGGAGGAGGGGGAGGTGCAGGGAGGAGGGGGAGGTGCAGGGAGGAGAGGGAGAAGCAGGGAGGAGAGGGAGACGCAGGGAGGAGGGGGAGACGCAGGGAGGAGGGGGAGACGCAGGGAGGAGAGGGAGACGCAGGGAGGAGAGGGAGACGCAGGGAGGAGGGGGAGACGCAGGGAGGAGGGGGAGACGCAGGGAGGAGAGGGAGACGCAGGGAGGAGGGGGAGACGCAGGGAGGAGGGAGAGACGCAGGGAGGAGGAGGAGATGCAGGGATGAGGGGGAGACGCAGGGAGGAGGAGGAGATGCAGGGAGGAGGGGGAGACGCAGGGAGGAGAAGGAGAAGCAGGGAGGAGAGGGAGACGCAGGGAGGTGAGGGAGAAGCAGGGAGGAGAAGCAGGGAGGAGAGGGAGACGCAGGGAGCAGGGGGAGAAGCAGGGAGGAGAGGGAGACGCAGGGAGGAGGGGGAGGTGCAGGGAATAGAGGGAGACGCAGGGAGGCGAGGGAGACGCAGGGAGGAGAGGGAAACGCAGGGAGGAGGGGGAGACGCAGGGAGGAGAGGGAGACGCAGGGAGGAGGGGGAGTAGCAGGGAGGAGAGGGAGACGCAGGGAGGAGAGGGAGACGCAGGGAGGAGGGGGAGACGCAGGGAGGAGGAGACGCAGGGAGGAGAGGGAGACGCAGGGAGGAGGGGGAGGTGCAGGGAGGAGAGGGAGACGCAGGGAGGAGACGCAGGGAGGAGAGGGAGACGCAGGGAGGAGGGGGAGACGCAGGGAGGAGGGGGAGACGCAGGGAGGAGAGGGAGACGCAGGTAGGTGCCCTAAACCAGTTTGACACCAAGTCCTGGCAGGATAAATATTGGTCGACATGGGGAGGCAGTTCTCTCGTGGGCTGGAAGCCAGGGGGGGGATCAACAAATCTTTGCCCCCCCCCCATCCCTGCAGGTATGGGCCGGGAGCTCCGGGCAAGCAGAAGTAACCCTGCCTCTCTGGTTCCCCGGGTCCCCCCCTCGTGCGACCCACACCTTTACGTAAATGAAACATTGATCAAAGCCACCGCCCCCTCTCGCGAAGACGCCTGACCGGCGGCGTGGAAGAGTAGGCCAAGAAATACACCACCCTGGTCTAGTAGGGGGGCTCTGAGAGCGGGAGGGCCACTTGCCCGGCAGCGGTGCGAGCGGGGAATTTTGCGCGGCTGCCCCTCAACAGAGCACAGCGGCCGACTTGAACTAAGGGGAAGTGACACAGATTCTGAAAGCTCTTGGTCGGTACCTGCCGGGGACGGTCGCGAATCTTCGCGCGGCCAAAAGCGATAATTGAAATGTCTATTTGCGGCTCCGGATGGGGGGGGGGGGTATAATGAGACGTTGCCACAGGCGGCACGTTCATCCCCTGAAGTCGCAGGCCCCAAAAATGGCTCGGCGGTAACGCCACCACCCCCCCCCCCATCCTCAGGGTGGCGGATGCTAACAGTGATTATTTAGCGGCGTTTAGCACCCAGATTAAAAATATCTCCGACGGCGAGGTCACCTTGGCGGTGACTGATGGGGAAAACAAAAAAGCCATTAAGTTGGGGCGACCGGAGTACATTTGACAATGTCAAATTCTGATCACATTGTCAAATGTAAAGACGTGAAACTGCGGGAGAAGATGAACATGGACCTGTGGGGCCCAGAGAACGGCCGCTCTCTGTCCGCCACGCTCCCCGTGCCCTCGGTAGACCGCTGGTGGCCAGGGATTAATGTCCCTCGATATTTTTTCCGGAAACGTGCGCGAGCTTTCAACAGCGCGAACAACTTCCTGCTAGGTAAAAGAAAATTCTTTTCGTAAAAAAAACCAACAATCAATAAGCAAAATAACCACAACAAGAAACTTTTATTTAAGCCACGTAAATGTAATATTTTTTGTTTTAAATCGTTCCCTGAAATGCACGAAGATTACTGCAACGCTTAAAAACGCAGGTACCGCGCGGTTAACACGATGCTTATTCAGTTTTATTTGTTGAGGACTTTATCAGCCGAGGGTTTTATCAGCCTAGGGTTTTACCAGCTAAGGGTTTTTACCAGCGAAAGGATTTATCAGCGAAGGGTTTTATCAGCGAAGGGTTTTTTTTATCAGCGAAGGGATTTATTTATGAAGGGTTTCGGTTTCCGGGTTGGGACGAGTTTATGTCGAGCGTCGTGAGGCCGGCCGCGTGCGAACAGCCCCGTGCACACCCACGGTTCTCGTGGTGCGTGGGGTGTTTGGGGTGTTTGGGTGTTTGGACGGAGCAGGCGCGGCGCCCCGGGCGAAGGCGTTCCCCTCCCACCCCACCCCGCCCCACCCCCCCCCATCGGGGAGCGACGTGGGCACGGGGGAGCCAAGACGGAGGGGCGACGTGGGGATCGGGGGGGGGGGGGGCGACGTGGGGATCGGGGGGAGGGGCGACGTGGGGATCGGAGGGGGGGGGGCGACGTGGGGATCGGGGGGAGGGGCGACGTGGGGATCGGAGGGGGGGGGGGGCGACGTGGGGATCGGAGGGGGGGGGGGGCGACGTGGGGATCGGGGGGGGGGCGACGTGGAGATCGGGGGGACGACGTGGGGATCGGGGGGGGGCGACGTGGGGATCGGGGGGGGGGGCGACGTGGGGATCGGGGGGGGGCGACGTGGGGATCGGGGGGGGGCGACGTGGGCACGGGGGAGCCAAGACGGAGGGGCGACGTGGGGATCGGGGGGGGAGCGACGTGGGGATCGGGGGGGGGGCGACGTGGGGATCGGGGGGAGGGGCGACGTGGGGATCGGAGGGGGGGGGGGGCGACGTGGGGATCGGGGGGAGGGGCGACGTGGGGATCGGAGGGGGGGGCGACGTGGGGATCGGGGGGGGGGCGACGTGGAGATCGGGGGGACGACGTGGGGATCGGGGGGGGGCGACGTGGGGATCGGGGGGGGGGCGACGTGGGGATCGGGGGGGGGGCGACGTGGGGATCGGGGGGGGGCGACGTGGGCACGGGGGAGCCAAGACGGAGGGGCGACGTGGGGATCGGGGGGGGAGCGACGTGGGGATCGGGGGGGGGCGACGTGGGGATCGGGGGGGAGCGATGTGCACGCACGCTGCCGAGCTTGCGCCGTTCAGCAGCTGACCGCTGGCAGTGACCCACTTCGCAAGAGTTGCGCCACCGCCGCCAGTGTTTGTTCGGCACGGTGTTGCCCGACGTTTCGCCCCACGTGCCTGCAGCGTCGTCGGTTGTTGCTGTGCCGCTCCCCCACCGTGTGATTGTTTTGGGTGGGGGGGGGGGGGTGGGGGGGGGTGTGTCGGTATTGCCGTGCGCTGTTCAGGAACTGCAGAGCTCAAAGTGGATGCAGCGAAACGTCGGGCATCGAGTCCCGAACAAACCGATAACGCGTCGGAGAGGAGCGTGGGCACAGCCGCCACAGTCACGACTGTCGTCGTCATCGTCGCCGTCGCCGTCACAACAGCCATCGCCGTCGGCGGCGTCGCCGTCACCACCACTGCGGTAAACGTGAGGACTGCCACGGGGACTGCCATCCTGCTGTGTCCGGTCTCTTCTCACGGCAGGCTGCGCACGCACAGGAAAGTCCGGTTTGTGGGGATGGTGGCGAGCGGTGGTGGGGGGGGGGGGGGAGGAGGGGCCAGGTGAGTGGATTTTCGCGTAGAACCTGTCGGTGCTGTTGACGACAAGTGGTGGCCAATGGGGACGGCCCGCGCCATGCGCGTGGGGAGGCGTGGGTGTCAAAGGTGCGGTTTAGCGGCGGCGCAGCGGTTAGCGCCGGCGCACTACGAACCCGGCTACACCCGCGCTGCGACGGCTGACGTCGGGAGCGAGCGATGGCTCAGCCGGTCCCGGGCCTCCCCCGGGTCGACCCGGCCAAGGCGGCCTGCCGTGGTGCCGTGGTGTCACCCACCACGCCCCAGCTCGCGCCGCTCCCGATGGACGCTCGCAAGCAGCGCTTGCCCCAACCGCGCCGTGCAGGCTGCAAGGCTGAGGGGGTTTGCCTTCGCGTTGAGCCGTGTGCACCAGGCTAGGCTTGTGCCACGTGACGCCCGGCGCCGTGTGGGACTAACGCGGAAGCATCCGTTGTTCCCGGCTCGATTGGGGAGGAGGGGGGGGCACCTCCGAATCCCCCCAGGGCTGCCGATCGTGGGGCGGCGGACGCTCCGCTGCAGACGCGAGGCCTGCAAGCCCGCAACGCCCCTGTGGGGAGAACGTGCGTCGTCAGCCCAGCCCCGCTTAACGCAGGCTCGGTGGTAGGAATGTACCACGTGTGACCGGGTCGCGTGGGTGGGTGGGTCGCGTGGGGGTGTACCACCTCGGGGGGGGGTGTTCCTCTTCACACAGGAGGGCAGCGTTGGGGGTGGGGGGCGAGGTCAGGTGTCGCTCGGCGACCTCTTCAGTGAGACGAGGACGCAGTTCCGAGGGGACAGCGTGGGGTCAAACAGCGGCACCAGGAAGCTCTCAAAGCCTGCGACGGGAGAGGGGGCACAGGGCAGAGATGGGAGGCAACATACGCTGAGGGCGCGAGGATCCCCCCCGTACGGGGTCTGATTGAAAAAAAAAAACCCACAAAGTGCGTTGCGGCGAGTATTCACGGCAAGTAAAACACCGATGAAAAAGCCGGCACCGCACGCGAGCGGCTGGGTGGCCAGCACCACGCTCCGCCGCTGCCTCCGTCTCCCTCGGTGGCGATGCTGTCGCACCGCACCAGCTACACGGTGGCTCAGGCCGAATCGACCCTAGGGGAGATCCGGAGGCCGCTCCAAAGTAAATTCGCCACGGCTATCGGTCGCAGAGCGGGGACGGAATCCGGGTCGCCGGGTTCGCGGCGCCACCGCTCGCCACCGAGGGACAGATCTACTTGGACGCACGCAAGGACGCGTGCGTGTGCGGGCCTGTGGCGTGACGGGGGTGGTGGTTGAGAGCTGCGTCGTCGTCGTTGTTGTTGTTACCAAGTCTGAGTCACCGCATCAGCGCTCCGTTACGCAACCGTGAACTCCCGTCGCCTGGCGCCCCCTCCTGGTCTCATGCAGGGTGCAGGGAGAGTGCAGGGGGAATGCAGGGGAAGAGTGCAGGGAGAAGAGTGCAGGGGGAGAGTGCAGGGGGAGAGTGAAGGGGGAGAGTGCAGGGGGAGAGTGCAGGGGGAGAGTGCAGGGGGAGAGTGCAGGAGGAGAGTGCAGGGGGAGAGTGCAGGAGGAGAGTGCAGGGGGAGAGTGCAGGGGGAGAGTGCAGGGGGAGAGTGCAGGGGGAGAGTGCAGGAGGAGAGTGCAGGGGGAGAGGTGCAGGGGGAGAGTGCAGGGAGAGAGTGCAGGGGGAGAGTGCAGAGGGAGAGTGCAGGGAGAGAGTGCAGGGGGAGAGTGCAGGGGGAGAGTGCAGAGGGAGAGTGCAGGGAGAGAGTGCAGGGGGAGAGTGCAGGGGGAGAGTGCAGGGGGAGAGTGCAGGGAGAGAGTGCAGGGGGAGAGTGCAGGGGGAGAGTGCAGGGGGAGAGTGCAGGGGGGAGAGTGAAGGAGGAGAGTGCAGGGGGAGAGTGCAGGGGGAGAGTGCAGGGGGAGAGTGCAGGGGGAGAGTGGCAGGGGGAGAGTGCAGGGGGAGAGTGCAGGGCGAGAGTGCAGGGGGAGAGTGCAGGGAGAGAGTGCAGGGGGAGAGTGCAGGGGGAGAGTGCAGGGGGAGAGTGAAGGGGGAGAGTGCAGGGGGAGAGTGCAGGGGGAGAGTGCAGGGGGAGCTAAGGGAGAGTGCAGGGGGAGAGTGCAGGGGGGAGAGTGCAGGGGAAGAGTGCAGGGGGAGAGTGCAGGGGGAGAGTGCAGGGGGAGAGTGCAGGGAGAGAATGCAGGGGGAGAGTGCAGGGGGAGAGTGCAGGGGGAGAGTGCAGGGGGAGAGTGCAGGGGGAGAGTGCAGGGGAAGAGTGCAGGGGGAGAGTGCAGGGGGAGAGTGCAGGGGGAGAGTGAAGGGGGAGAGTGCAGGGGGAGAGTGCAGGGGGAGAGTGCGGGGAGAGAGTGCAGGGGGAGAGTGCAGGGGGAGAGTGCAGGGGGAGAGTGCAGGGGGAGAGTGCAGGGGGAGCTAAGGGAGAGTGCAGGGGGAGAGTGCAGGGGGAGCTAAGGGAGAGTGTACGCACCCTGCTCGTGCAGGTAGAGCGCGCGGTCGAGCAGCACGAGCGTCTCGACGAGCGGCGCCAGCGCCAGCGCCAGCGTGAAGAAGGCGAGGGTTCGGCCCCGCTGGCCCAGCGCCGCCCGCACGCGCTCGCCGTCGCCCGCGCCCAGCGGCGCCAGACCCAGCCGCGCGAGGCCCAGCGCCGCGTACCTGGGGCGGGAGGGGGGAGGCCGCGGCGAGCAACCGGGCGCACGTAGCGGCGGTGACTGCGGTGGTCGCCCTCCAGCAACAACGGAGGGCAGAGGAGCGGCGCTCGCGACGACGAGCGGGGCGCGCAGGGGCGGATAAAACACAGCGAGGTGGCGCAGTGGGGGGCACGGCTGGTGGTGCACCTGGCGGCCGTCTCGGTCGGCCGACCCGTGGCACCTGCCCGGGTCTGTCCCCGTGACCGGCCAGCAGTGAGCCTTCGGCACTCTTCGCGCGGCCTCGAGGTTGCACCAAGCTTGGCACAGGCGTCGTGGCGACGTCACCGCCACTTACTGGGCGAACGTGATTGTACTTGCTCAAGCTCAGCGGGTGCCCCCCACCCAACCCCAACCGTGCGACCCCCCCACCCCCTCCCCCCATGCCCACCCTACCCCACCCCCCCCCCCCACGTACTCGCTGAACTCCAGGCGGTGGGCGTGTTTGATGGGACGCACCGGCGCGCGGGCCATGTCACGCCGCCGATCGCGGATCAGGATCTCGAGGGCGGCGCGGTGCGCGTGGATTCGCAGGGCGGCGGCGGCGGCGCCGTCGTCGGCGGCGGTGAGCCGCTCGGCGTGATCCTCCAGCCCGTGGCACGCCAGCTCGCGCCAGCGGTACGGCAGGCCGTGGCCTGGCAGGGCCGCCAGCCACGAACTCATGGGGTAACCGGGTTCTGCGGAGAAGGGGGGCGCGAGGTGTGACGTGCGACGGTGGCTATGAGATGTTAACTACCTCACCCGATATGCAGGAGGTCGTGGGTTCGTTCCCAACCCCGATGCCTGCTGTGTATTTGCAGTGTGCGGTTGTCTCTCTCTCTCTCTCCCCGTGGTCGTGTGGATTTTTCTCCGGGTCCTCCAGCTTTTCCCTCCGCATTTAGAATGAACATGACGCGTTCGGAGTATGTGGCTGCTATACATTTCCACAAGGTCATAAGCCAATTCGTTGAGCTATCAGTTGTGGCCAGGTTGCTTCTTCAAAAGAGCTACATGCACAGTGGGCCTTACCTGGCAAAATAAAACTAACACAATAATATTATTGTGTTATTTTATTTTTATTTTATCAATTTATTATTTTATTATCATTCTACGTGACTTTACCGAAAGAACCAAAGAAGATGAATCATTGCAGTCACGAAAGCTTTAAATCGAAAAATAAAACTAGTTTTAGTAGTCTGGCATAGCTCTCGCAAGGGCTGCGGTAACTGGACAACGATTACCTTAATTTGGTGTTATGTTTTATCCGACTCAGTTTTACTTTGAATAGTTCAAAAGTCATTTGACGAAGTCAACTTATGTTATGTGCAGTGTTTTTATTTCTCCTGCAACTCAGTTGTGCTGCTCTCATTTTCTAATTTCTGTCCTTGTATTTTGTTTTAATGCCTCTGTTATTTTTACCGACTCAGGTCACTTAGTTTAGTTTTAGGAGAGGGGGGCATTCGGACGTACGGAGCAACGGGGGGGGGGGGAGGCTCGTGAAACTGTGGGAGTGCGTCGTCGGCCACGATCTATCCGCCGCTGGATGAACAGATGAAGGCCTCCCCAACTGCCGCCATCTCTCACATTTTAGCGATCAGACAACACCGACGTTTGCCCTCGCGAGCGGAAACGAGTTACCCTGGTTATCGCCACGCGCGGGCGTCCAAGCCGGGTCGCCCGGCTGCTGCTGCTCGCACGTTGACAGCTTCATGTAGCAGCAGGCGACCGAGGTGACGGCGCGGACGCACGGGCAGCGCACGAACAGACGGAGCAGCGCGGCGCTCAGGTCCCCGCACGCATGCAGCCCCGTGAGCACCACGCCGGGCCCGTCCGCCGGCCCACATACCGGCGCGTCGATCGGCCTGTCGATCGGCCCGTCGGTTGGCCACCGAAGTCACCGCTGCTGCCGCCCCCCCATCAGCTCTTCCGGGGAGCCCTTCTCCGGATCGCCGCAGAT
This sequence comes from Petromyzon marinus, assembly GCF_048934315.1. Taxonomy (NCBI): domain Eukaryota; kingdom Metazoa; phylum Chordata; class Hyperoartia; order Petromyzontiformes; family Petromyzontidae; genus Petromyzon; species Petromyzon marinus. The sequence goes on from NC_133723.1 coordinate 2,789,341, forward strand.
CGGACCGCCCGTGTCGCCGCTCCCTGGGCCCGGCGCGTCTCGCAGCAGCGCCACGAATTGCTGCCAACTGGCGGTGGCGTCCACCCGGCCCACCCGGTGGCGCGGCGGCCTGACGGGGGCGGCGTCGCCGGTGCCACCGGCGGCGCCGTGCTTGCGGGCCGCGGTCGCCAGGAGCTGGCGGTCGAGGCGGACGGCGGCGGAGACGAGGGCCGGGTCGGCCTCAACGGCCGTGACGCCCAGTCCCAGCCCAAGGCCCAGGAATCGGGAGAGGTGGCCCTGCGGGGTCACGCGGGCGGCGGGGTCAAGCGGGCGGCCGGAGCCCTGGGTGGGCCCTGAGTGAGGGTCAACGCAAGTCGAGCGTGTGGACGGCGCAGTGGGGAGCACAGCTGGTGCCTCTGCCAGCCATCTCGGTCGGCCAACTCATGGCACCTAGCCTGGCACAAGTGCCGTGGTGACGTCACCGTTATTGAGTGGCGACTGGTGGATGTTGCTGTGGGTTAAGATGAGGATGTGGGTGAAGATGTGGGTTTGTGCTGATGGCTGCTCACCTGTCCTGAGCCGACGTCCACCACCTCCTCGCACCCCACCTCATCGCACAGGTGACGCACCAACTGTCCGTGCCACGCGCACACACGCAAGCATGTCAGCCTCAGCTAGTGCATATTGGTGTGTGAATGGGCAGTACCGGGACATTGGTTTGCGCATTGCGCTACGAATTCAGCAACCCGCGAATACAGCGAGGGAAAAAGTATTTGATCCCCTGCTGATTTTGTACGTTTGCCCACTGACAAAGAAATGATCAGTCTATAATTTTAATGGTAGGTTTATTTGAACAGTGAGAGACAGAATAACAACAACAAAAAATCCAGAAAAATGCATGTCAAAAATGTTATAAATTTATTTGCATTTTAATGAGGGAAATAAGTATTTGACCCCCTCTCAATCAGAAATATTTCTGGCTCCCAGGTGTCTTTTATACAGGTAACAAGCTGAGATTAAGAGCACACTCTTAAAGGGAGTGCTCCTAATCTCAGCTTGTTACCTGTATAAAAGACACCTGTCCACAGAAGCAATCAATCAATCAGATTCCAAACTCTCCACCATGGCCAAGACTAAAGAGCTCTCCAAGGATGTCAGGGACAAGATTGTAGACCTACACAAGGCTGGAATGGGCTACAAGACCATTGCCAAGCAGCTTGGTGAGAAGGTGACAACAGTTGGTGCGATTATTCGCAAATGGAAGAATGCTGCCTATGACCCCAAGAACACCATCCCCACCGTCAAACATGGAGGTGGAAACATTATGCTTTGCTTTGGGGGTGTTTTTCTGCTAAGGGGACAGGACAACTTCACTGCATCAAAGGGACGATGGACAGGGCCATGTACCGTCAAATCTTGGGTGAGAACCTCCTTCCCTCTGCCAGGGCATTGAAAATGGATCGTGGATGGGCATTCCAGCATGACAATGACCCAAAACACACGGCCAACGCAACAAAGGAGTGACTCAAGAAGAAGCACATTAAGGTCCTGGAGTGGCCTAGCCAGTCTCCAGACCTTAATCCGATAGAAAATCTGTGGAGGGAGCTGAAGGTTCGAGTTGCCAAACGTCAGCCTCGAAATCTTAATGACTTGGAGTAGATCTGCAAAGAGGAGTGGGACAAAATCCCTCCTGAGATGTGTGCAAACCTGGTGACCAACTACAAGAAACGTCTGACCTCTGTGATTACCAACAAGGGGTTTGCCACCAAGTACTAAGTCATATTTTGCAGAGGGGTCAAATACTTATTTCCCTCATTAAAATGCAAATCAATTTATAACATTTTTGACATGCGTTTTCCTGGATTTTGTTGTTATTCTGTCTCTCACTGTTCAAATAAACCTACCATTAAAATTATAGACTGATCATTTCTTCGTCAGTGGGCAAACGTACAAAATCAGCAGGGGCTCAAATACTTTTTTCCCTCAATGTATATGTAAAAAAAATCAGTGACAAATATCTGAACTTTGTCCTGGGCATCCCCTGGGTCAACTCGGACTTAAATGGGTACCCGAAGTTGTGTGCAAACATCCGCACTGGTAAGACAAAGGCGGATGATGTTGGCCATGCGCCCCTCATACACCGTTCCGGCCTTCATAGGTGTTCACTAATAGCACTTTTCCCAAGAGCCCGTCAAGGCTAACACGGCGGGTGGATCTTTGTCTTCGTTGAACTCCTCACCATGCCCAGCCTCTGGATCTCGTGCTGCTTCTTTGGCTTCACGTGCACGCGGTACAGGTGCTGCAGCAGGGCGCTCTGGCAGGGGTTCTGCCTGAACTCCGGGGTCCCTCCCGTCGGCCCCGCGCCTCCCGCGGTCCCCGTGCCTCCCGCGGACCCCGTTACGCTCCCCCGCGGCACCCGAGGAAGCCGCAGCGCGGAGCACGCGGCGCGGAACGCGAGCAGAGACAGCGGCCACACGGAGGGCAGCCTGGGCGCGACAGAGCGACGCGGAGACACGCGGCGGTGGGGGCGGTGGGTGGGGACACGGGTGGTGACACACAGAGCCACGTAGAACTTCACAGGGCCACACTCGCACGACACCACCAAGAACTACGCGACATTTAAACTGAACTATTTTTAGGTTAAACTGTGTTTATTTTACTAGTTAAGGCCCACCGAGCTCTATAGCTCTTTTTCAGAAGCGACCTGGCCACAAATGAGAGCGAAATAAAGTGGACAAATACTCTGAGCGCACGTCGATTCGTAATGTGGAGGGAAAATACCGGAGGACCCGGAGAAAAATCTGCGCGTCAAACCCACAAGCACAGGGAATCACATAGCTCCATGCGACGCAACATCACAAAGAACCATGCAGACCAATTAGGATCCGAATAAACTACACTGAACCGCATGGCATCAGACGGAACCACTACACACGCATAATCACATGACACTACAGATAACCACAGACCACGCAGAACCTCGGAAACCACGTGTATTTCACAAAGACGCCTGCAACCACACGACAGGATGCACGGCGAACCGCACAAGATCACGGAGAACTGCACGGAGAACCGCGCTTGACACCGCAGGGGCGCGCCGTCTCCGATCACTCGGAGCTCCCCGTGCGAGCGAAGCTGCGGGGGGGGGGGGAGCGGGGGGGGGCGGACAGGGGGGGGGCCCACCTCCCACCCTTACCCGCGCCGCTCTCCGCACAGCAGCAAGGAGCCCAGCTGGGCCGGCGTCAGCTGATCCAGAACCTCTCGCCACCGCGCTGGGAGCTTCTCCCAGTGGTTCTCCGTGAAGAATTCCTGGCGACACCGCGGACGCGCGGGGGGGGGGGTGGTGGCGTGACGGACAGTGTGGCGCAGGAGGACACACAAACAAAAAACCTAGGCCCGTATTCTTACTCACGGCTCGGGCTGGCTCAAGCGAGCCATGGCTCGAAGCCCTGCGCTTAACTGGGACCGCGCTCAGGATTTCCGCGAGCTGAGCCTTAGCCGAGCCATGGCCGAGCCGCTCGCTCACGCAGTTTTCGAAAGCAGGTGAGCGGCTCAAGCCTGAGCTGAGCCCGAGCGTTCGAGGGCGAGGCGCGTCGAGTCACAGTCGAGCTGTGACCAAGCAAATGGCCTCCCCTTAGTAGTTAACACAAAGCAATCATTGGCATCTTTGAAGAAATGGGAGTCCCCCACACTTTACCCCACCACACGTGACCAGACGGTCGACTGTGGCGAAAGCATTTATACTGCTGGGTGGACACAGGTGGCGAGTGATGGTGGTAGGTGGTGGGATTGAGTAAACTTGCCGCGTCGTTTCAGCTGCCGCGCCGGAGGGGGGGGGGGGGGGGGGGCGGGGGAGATAGAACCGGCGGCGACCTCTGGATTGCGAGTCCAGCGCCCTGCCCCGTTACACCACCACTACCGCCGCCGCCGCCGCCATCGCCGTGGCGGCAGCGCCCGTTACACCAAGCCACCCCGACTAAACGAGCGCCGTTTGGGAGACGTGGAGGTGGACGGGCGGTACCACGATGTAGGCGTCCAGGATGTGGCGGTGTGCGCCCAGCATGCGGACGATGTGCGACGCCAGCTGCTGCTGCTGCCGCGCCGTCAGCTGAGTGTGGGACCCCGCGATCATTGCGATCCTGCCACGAGCGCACCTCCGATTAGCACGGTTGGCTACGTACAGTACGAGAGAAGTTCAACGTACATTCGCACGTACGAGTGCACGGCAGGAACACGGCAACATGGGCCGGCGTCAGGCAATGATGGTTAGAAACATGGCCTAGGGGGACCACCTATTCATTGGCAGCCGTCCCTGGGCAGCACAAATTAAAGACGGCACTGGCCCGCAAGTGGACGGGTGTTGGTCTGTCAGTAGACTGCGATGCTGCTACTTGTTATTGCAGTTAAATAAATGTTTCAAATTTCGTAATTAATAATCAAGGTTTTTGGGTTAGATAAGTATATGTGTCGGAACTCTCAACCACCCGGCACAGCCAGTAAGGTTTGTCACGTAAACAACGCGCCGATTAGTGACTACTTCAGCCCACCGGTGTGTTGGAGAGTAAATCCACAACATTTACAATTTGAATACGACGTTTCGCTGGTAATTACATCCAGCACCATTGGGCGATTTGCCAGAGTGAAGCAATCCACCTGCTTCCGGTCTTAAATAGAACAGCAGCAGCAGGGTGACGTCATCACTGAACCCATCAGGAGCAGAGATCAGAGGTGGAATTGTAATTATAGGGGTATTGTAATTATATCATATATTAGTAATTAGTTAATTCATTAGTGTATATTATATTCTTAGTTTTTTCGGTAAAGTCACGTTGAAGAGAAACAACAAAATAATAAAATATATATAAAACAATAAAAAATTCTCACGACGTTTCGACCATAACTCAAACGGTCATCTTCAGGTGTGTTGGTTTGCATAAATCGAAACGTCGTGAGAATTTTTTATTGTTTTATATATATTTTATTATTTTGTTGTTTATCTTCAACGTGACTTTACCGAAAAAACTAAGAATATGAATTACTGCAGTCACGAAAGCTTTAAATCATTAGTGTATGTTTACTCTATAAGGAATTGTTGTTAACATGTATTACTTAATAATGTTTCCAGGCCGCACTAAGCCTGTAGCTGTCAGAGCAGTTAAAATATTTGTATACAGTAAATCCTTTGATTGCGAGTAACTTGGCCTGCGAGTATTTTGCAAGACGAGCAATTTTTGTTAAATAAATATTAATTTGATAAACGAGCGGGGGTCTTGCAACACGAGTAGTGTACGTGCACACGCTTTGCCAAGCGTCACGTGATCACAACTGATATACGAGTGCTTTGATATACGAGTGCTTTGGATTACAAACACGTTTCCGAAACAAATTATGCTCGCAATCCAAGGTTTTACTGTATCTCTCAATTTCAATGCATTCTCGAATTAGTCTCGGCCAGTACTGTATTTTCCTGCATATAACCCGCGGGGTATACCACTTTTTACAAACAAAACAAGACCCTGCGGGGTATATGGAGGTGCGGGCTATCCCAAAATATATTACACGTGTGACATGTCATAACTCGTTTCATTTTTTCATGGTAGGACTATCCACTATGCAACACTTACCTTTGACTAAAGCACTGCTGAATAAACCACTCACACTAAAATTGCACGTTTTCACGTTTTAAATTATTCGAATTGTTTGTACAATGAAACGACAATATTTGAAAATGTTTGAAGTGGGCGCACTTTGTTTACCGTAATACTTTCTGACACTGTTTTTAGCCCAATGTACTAGCGTCTTGATGAGAGAGGATTTCTGTGCGGAGTGATGATGTGAATCTGCATTCAGATATGCATCAGTGTGCGTTTCCTTTCGGTAAATGCTGTTATTTTACCATTTAGGCCGCGTCCGAGCAAAATATTCAGGAATGGGAGTGTGTTATTCACCTCCATTTCCATTGTGAACTGGATGGCCGGGTTTTGCAAATTGAGATGATTTCGAAATTCATTAAGTGTACCTTTACCATGTGGCCAGACAACCAATGTGTCATTCACATATCTAAACCAAAAAGATGGTTTTAATGTACCTGAAGAAAGCGCTCTTGCTTCAGGTTTCAATGTACAGATTCGCAATAGCAGGAGACAAAGAAGAGCCCATTGCTACTCCTTACTTTTGTTTAAAGAAATCACCTCTCCAAAAGAAATAAGTGTTATTTAGACATTGGTCGGCTAGTTTTGGAATATCTTTTGGTAAACCTGTATTATTTACTTGCGTATCGAGTAATTTAAGTGACTCGTTAACCGGAACCTTAGTAAATAGAGAAATTACATCAAAGCTCACCAGAATATCATTAGGGTTAAGTTTAATATCTTTAATCACATTCAAAGATGTCCTGAATGTCTTATGAATGAAGATGTCCTACTGATGTAGGGCTGTATTTGTTTTGTTATATATTTTGCTAATTTATATGTGGCAGAGCCTATTTTACTTACTATGGGTCATAATGGGATACCGATTTTTAGCAATATTTGGTCTAGGTGGTTTTGAGGCCCTTGGCTTAATTTGGTATTGCTCAGCCTTGGGAATCAATGAATTTGCAATGATTACAGTAGTCTTACGTTCTAAAATACTAGTTGGATCTCGTTTACTTTTAATATAGCTACTTTCCTCCGGTAAATCTTATCATATTCCGCTCGTGACATTACTACAGTTGTGCGGCCTTTACCAGCCGCCAGTGAAACCTTGTATTGCGAGTAACTTGGTCTGCGAGTGTTTTGCAAGACGAGCAAAAAGTTTAAATAAATAATAATGTGATAAACGAGCGATGTCTTGCAATACGAGTAGTGTACGTGTACGCTTTGTCTGCCGAGCGTCACGTGATCGCAACTGAGCCAATGGTTCTTCTCTCTCTCTCGCTGCGGGATTGTGGGTAATCATCTCCCATGCTCGGCCTTTCGGCATGCCTCACTCGCATAGTCAACATCCGTGCGAGCGTATACTATTTACTAGAGTAAAGTGTTTACTATAGTATACTGTTTACTACAGTATAGTGTTGTGACCACGTGTGTGTGCGTAAGGCATGTTTTTTATTTATTTTGTGTCCAAGTGTAGTGACCGTTCTTTAGTAACTGTACTACAAGTGAAAGTCGTCCTGGACAATAACCCTCCTCCTCTCTCTCGTCTCTCTCACACCAGCCACGATTAAATGTAACGAATACATTTGATTACTTTATATTACATTACAATAATACAAAAGTTACTTTGTATTAATCATTTTTATATGAATACAGTATTTTTGGGTTGTGGAAGGAATCATCTGAGTTTCCATTATTTCTTATGGGGAAATTCGCTTTGATATACGAGTGCTTTGGATTACGACCACGTTTTCGGAACGAATTATGCTCGCAATCCAAGGTTTCACTGTATCCTTATTTGATCGAATCTCTCTTAAGGCCATTGCTTCGCTAAAGCTAATATTTATTTTTGGTACTTTGCTATTCTCAATTATTTTGGCAACTTTGTGCCGAGTCATCTCTGCCTCATTATGTGGAAGGTGTCTTACCGCTGATTCCACCTCAGCAATTATCTCATCCACTGGAAAAAGTTAAGACCTTTAGAGAGGACCGATACCATGTCGCTGGCTAAATCAGTGTTAGTTAAGTTAATTAAAGTTTTATTTTTCAATTGTTCGTGATTAGTTGGGAATTGTTTGTTATGAAGTCTCGAGAATTTATTAATTTGGTTAGTTTTGGTTACGTTAAATACATTATCAGCCGATTGTTGTTATAGTGTCGGTTATATTCCAATAATGTATGGATACACTATTGCTGATATGGAAGTACAAGTGCTTTAGATATTCAGAAATGTGAGACAATTCACTCCTGTTGTGCTATATTCTCTCTTGTGACAATCATTCGCGAGCTTTGTGTAGTATTTGGTTAGCTTTAACGCGATCTAACCCACAAACCTTTATCATGAGTAAAATTTGGTCGCAAACGCCTACGTGTTAAATTTTCGTAATGTTTTAAAACTGTCAAATTTGGGCCGTGACACCGGCGCACAATTGCCTCCTCCTTTTCGAATGCCACAGGATCTTTAACGTCCTCCGTGAAGCAGACGGCCCAAGAGTACATGCCCCGTGGAGCTGAAGCCACAACAGGAGCCCGTGTGCAAGGCACTGCAAGGATCGCTGGGATGGCCACAACTTTGGAAGGTCTTCATCCACCAGTGGATTGAGCATGGCTACTGATATTTTAAATCGACTTCGCGCAACCCCTGCAGCCACCTCGAGGTGCTCCATTCACCACGATGGCATGAACAGAAGATTCAAATCTTAAAATATTCTGAATTGTTTTGTGTTGTGTATCACAGGCTAGTTTTGCGTAGCACTAGGACCCATATCTGACAGAGAGACTTTGCCTAGAAGCTGGCAGTTCACCAGCATTGGTTCAAACGAGCCTGACTGCCGATGAGACACTGCATGTGGAAACCTGTCGCGTAGTTTTTGCTTGTATTGCACCAACGCTGATGAGGTTATGCACTCGCAGAGAAGCAAGACCACAGAGTGGTTGATGGGATGAGTAAAACATACAAAACACGTGGTAGGCCGGCGATGGGAACGAGGAGGCGTATTGCCTGCTTACCTTGTTAACAACGTATAATCTCCACGACGCCGACGCTGGCATTTGTTATCAATCTGGACTTGGAAGCCCATAACCCAGAATCGTGACGATCGCATAGTCTTCGGTAGAGGGTCGAATGCTCTGCACGTCAAGTGTCCGTCCATCCGCCCTGTCCTGGGATCGAACCGTCACGAGTCTCCCCCTGTCCTGGGATCGAACCGTCAAGCTCGGGTTCCAAGCCCCCGCAACCCCTGCGCGACCGTCATTATGCCCCCTAATGGAGACGGATGGCAACGTTTAGGAGCGGACCAGGGCCAAAACTCGTAACGACTGGCAGACAAGGGCAGGAGGGGTGGGGGCAAGAGGGGGGCAGGAGAAGTGGGGGGGGGGCAGGATGGGTGGGGGGGGCAAGAGGGGGCAGGTTAAGTGGGGGGCCGGAGGGGTGGGGGACGGAGGAGGGGGCAGGAGGGGTGGGGGAGAAGGGGGGCAGGAGGGATGGGGGAGAAAGGGGGGGCAGGAGGGGTGGGGGGAAAAGGTGGGGGGAAAAGGAGGGGGGGCAGGAGGGGTGGGGGAGAAAGGGGGGTAGGTGGGGAAGGGGGGGGGGGCAGGAGGGGTGTGGGGAGAGGCGGGAAGGTGACCCAGAGTCCTGTCCCCTAAACCCACGTCACTCTGCGGCACAGTAAACTCAAGTTAGCACACGGTGTTAACTCACGTTACCACGGTGTTAACTCACGTTACCACGGTGTTAGCTCACGTTACCACGGTGTTAACTCACGTTACCACGGTGTTAACTCACGTTACCACGGTGTTAACTCACGTTACCACGGTGTCAACTCACGTTACCACGGTGTTAACTCACGTTACCACGGTGTTAACTCACGTTACCACGGTGTTAACTCACGTTACCACGGTGTAAAAGTCAAATGTTAGGGTAAGGCCAGGCACACTGCATACATAACTCGCGTTACCCCCCCATGCTCATCGTTAGCCGATGTTGCGACGGGGAATTCGCGTTACCTGACCTTACCGCTACATTGCACGTGACGCTCGGGGGTTATCCTCCCAATGCCGCTACGGCCCTGGGTAACTGAAGCCAACCACATGGTGATTGGTAAAGCGAGCGCCCTTGGAGCCCGAGTGAGTGAGGGCCTTTGGAGCCCGTGGCGACCCCTGGACCCCGAGTCCTCTGCTGTCCCCTTATCCCCTCACGACGACGAGGGGGAACCCCTCCACCCGTCTGTAAGGGGACCTCTCCGGGGGAGGGCTGGGACCCGGGTGGGGGGGAGGGGATGAATGAACTCCGGCGAAAGGGTCACACAAATGCCGTGTGTGTGTTGAACTTCTTTCGCACCGTACGTAGCCAACCGAGCTCCCCCCCGCGGCGTTAGCGACGACGTGGAGCGCCGCTTATCAACCAACAGCAGCCGAGGCGACGTTACTGCTGCACTCAATCCACACCGCTCCCGCTCTTACCGCGCAGAGGACGACCCCGCGGAGACGGAGCGACGGCGCGGTGGGGGTGGTGAGGGAGGTCAGTTCGTAAAGTCGTGAGCAGTGGTGGACGCTATTAGAGCGCTGTTGGGGGGGGGGGATAGGTGGTGGTGGTTGACCTGCCTCCAGCAGTGGATGGAGAATGGCTACCTCACCCGCTGCTGACGTTGCCTCGTAGTTGGCAGGAAAAGACGGGCAACCAATAAAGTTTTACCAAACACGTGCGGAATCCCCCCGCCCCGCCCCCGCTACCACCACCTTCTCGCGCCGTCTTTGGGGGCGCGCGTCAATAAAGTTAACGACAAAACGGCCCTGACACGTCATCGCATTCTATATTTCCCACAGTGGACGCGCGCCCAAGAACGCGCCCCATTGGGCGAGCGCTTACCCCTACCTCCACCTAACCCCCCTCCTCACCCTTACTCCGCCCCCCCCGCCGCGCTGTCTTAGCCAATCAGCATCGCGCGTGTCGCGCATCCGTTCTTGGGAATTCAAAAGGCGGCGCGGCTCCCTTTAAGGGCGCTCCCCACGCAACTGCGACCCCCACTCTTTGGTTCCGGCAGCGCCGCCGTCACCTCCTCCTCCACCACCACCACCTTCAACAACCGGCCACCTCTTTCTCTTCTTCTTCTGCTGCTGCCGCTGCCCCGACACGACCGTAATGGCGAGCTACCTGATGAAAGCGCTGACCGGCGCCGGGCGCGCTGCCGCCGGCAGGAGCCAACTCCTCGCCGCACCCGCGGCGTCCGGCAACACGACTCAGCGACGCGAATGTGAGTTGCCGGCTCTTATCGAATGGCTCCTTCCACACTTCCCCGACCCCCCGTCTTGGCTCCTTCCCCTCGGCTGCCCCGCGTGGCTCCATCCCTCCCCCACCACCCCGCGTGGTTTTGATGCCTGCCGGCTGCTCGTGACTCCCTGAGCCGGAGCGATGCTGATGCGATGGGGGGGGGAGAGTTAATGGGGTCGAAGATTGCGATGTTGTTAACGGTATCGGGAGTAAGGATTGGTGGGTGGCTAGTGGTGGTGGTGATGATAATTATTGGTAGTGGTGAAAGTCGTGCTTGATGGCGATGAAAGTGATTGTGATAGTGTGGGTGGTTATAGTGGCCGTTGTGATGGCGATAAAGGTGGTTTGTGATAAGTGATGATGATTTAAAGCTTTCGTGTCTGCAGGGATTCATATTCTTGGTTCTTTCGGTAAAGTCACGTAGAAGGGAAACAATAAAATAATAATAAAACAATAATTTTATTGTTTCCCTTCTACGTGACTTTACCGAAAGAACCAAGAATATAGGTGATGATGTTAGTGATGGTGGTGGTTTTTGGTTTAGTGATGTTGGCGATGGGTGTTTTTGGTGAAAGTGATGGTAATGCGTGCCATTTCCTGGTAGCGATGATGGTGTTGGTAGTGGCTGTATGGTGATGAAGGCGGTGGTTATGAAGGTTTAACGGTGATGGGGTCTATGATGGTGAATCCGTGGTGGACTCGAGGCGCCGCCGATTGCGAGCAGAGATGGCTGCGTTACGGACGCAGAAGAGAACATCGCGGCTCGGGTTGCTCTGACCGCCGATTAAGTGATGTGGGCAAACACACGGCTGGAGGGTGGGGGCGGGTTGCCAAGGGCATTTCCGAGGGCATTGCGGACCCGGAGGGGGCGGCTTGGCAAAGGGCAACGCGACTCCGTGCGCCCTTGCGCGGGGAAGGAGACGCGGCGCGCCTCAAGGTCACGGGGGGAGGCCCGCGAGCGACGGGGCTCCTCTACCCACAATCTGGGGCCCTGGCGGGGGGACTCTGCAAACCTCTCTAAATCCCCTTGCTGCTCCGTGTCGGGGAATCGGTTTTAATGGTTCCTCGGTTGGGACCAGGTTTCGGGGACCTCGGGTCCGGGAACTGGGATGGAGGGTGCCGAGTTTTGGGTTTCTGGATCCAGGGGGGGTATAGGAGGAGAGTTTGGGGGGGTTATCGAGCGTCGTCTGGGTTATTGGGTTCGGGGTGTGTGGGGTTTGCGGATCTTAAACTGGGGGGTGGGGGGGGGATCAGCTCCTGAGTTCCAGAATATATGGTGCCGAGTTCGAGTAGAGGGTCCTCGGAATCGGAATATTTATGCTAGAGGAATCCGACGAGCTTCAAATCCGAGAGCCAAAATCTACCGTCCGCAGCAATGTGGTTTCTGGGTTCAGAAGTCTGGGACTCAGAATTGGAGTCCCGGATCTGAGGTCTCAGTGGTTGGGATTTGGGGCATCCCCCCACCCAACACGGGTCTCCGCAGAGCTCGAGGTGATTGCCACGCTCGAGGGGGGCATGCCCCCCCCCCAAAAAAAAAAAACCTCACACTTATGGCAGCCCTTCACTAAATTTGCGAAAGAGACCTCTGGGGGAGTGGGTAGGGAGGGGGTAATTAATTATGGCGCAGTAACTCAATAGACGCGAGTGTAATTCATCACAGCCCGTGCGGCAATCCAGCTCGACAGGCAGGCAGCCAGCCGCGTGTTGCAGCGTCGTAATCTTTGTCCTGTTGCCTCAATTTTTACGGCGTTTCCACGCGAGTCGAGGGCCTGGTGGGGTGGGGGGGTGGGGAGATCCCGCTGTAGAACTTGCTCAATTTACTGCTCTGCGACTCAAATCCACTGCTGGATGACGGCCACCACCACCACCAGCCACGCGGTTGGCGGGTCGTGTGATAGTCGTGGGATTCGCCACGCTGGTCTCGGCCCATGCGACGTTGTGGGATGGTGTGGTGGGCCCGCAATCGGGTTCACCGCATCGCTCGCCGCCGCCGATGTTAGCCGTGGTTCGGAATCGAACTCGGAGGGCTGGGGTGGTCTCATCGTGCCAGTGCAAGACACCACCACCAATGCACCACCGCTCCATATAGCCCCACTGAGTGTTTTTGAAGTTCTATTTTTAAGTTAAATATGCGTATACAGTACTGTGACTGTGTGGCAACATCACAGTATTGCATTTTACAGATTTGCCTGCTGCCACTCCTGAGACCCAGAAAGTCGAAAGCGGTTTTAAGTTTTGTCTACTTTTAAACAAACGCAATCGTAGTTCACAACTTCACTAGGGCGGTGGACTGAAACGAGATGATCTCGTAGAAATGCGGAGAGGGGAGAGGTGGTGGAGGGACTTTTGTTGACTCGTCTATTTATTTATTTATCAGCACACAAAAGGAACGCGAACATGCGGGAGCTGCTGCCAGACGCGCGCGCACCCATTGTTCAGCGCGCCCCATGTGTATTGGGGCATCGCGTCAGACGTTTCGCCACCAAACCAATGGCTTAGGTTCCCCGTGCGGTACAACGCTAATGGGTGGTGGTGGTGGTGAGGCGGGGGCAGTTAGAAGAGCATGGTGGGGGTGGGGGAGATGATGGCGAACCCCAGCCATACCGCAGTCACGAAAGCTTCAAATCTAGATTGAACCCCCAGCCAGTTACACACCTGGTGCGCTGTGTAAACCTCGCCATTAGGGAGACAAAGGCGGGCAGGGCGTGGTGGTGCTGGCCACCCACGTGTGCCGTACCGGCCTTCATGGGTGCTCGCTAACAGCACTTGCCCCAACAGTCTGTTGAGGCTATACGGGGGGGGGGGGGGGGAAATCTTTGTCTTGATGGTGGTCGTGAGAACGTGTCCAACCGTTGTTTTTACGCACCGCACCAGGTAACACATTTGAGGCCGAGTCTACCTAGGGCACGAGGCCCAGGACTGGTTCAGATAATCCGTCGCTGGTGTTGGCCGTGAGTGGGGAATTGAACTCGGGTCGCCGGGTTGCGTAGCGCAGCGCGCTGACCGCTACTCCACCGCTCGCACCGCACTCCCCGTCCCCCTTCCATTCAGCAGTGGAGACTCGAGTACTCAAGTTTTTTTTTGAGAAACAAGCACTTGTGTACTCTAGAATTGTGTTATATGTTTGTGTTGCCCATTGAATGATTGTGCCCTGAGTAACCTCTCCCCCCCCCCCAACTCTTCCATTGAGTAATCAAGACTCAAGGACTCGTGAGATACTCTTTGGTTCTATTCGGTAAAGTCACGTTGGTAAAAAATAAACGAAAATCACGACTTTTCGGCCACTTGTGTTTTTGTGTTGTGGCCGAAACGTCGTGATTTTTGTTTATTTTTTACCTACGTGACTTTACCGAATAGAACCAAAGAGTATGGATCCTTGCAGTCACGAAAGCTTCAAATCTAGAATTGACTCGTGAGATCATGGAGACTTTGCCCGGAGTAGGTCAGGACTGGAACACATTTTAAAGCGTTGATTACTTCCACCGAAGATGAAGAAGCGGCGACGACACTCAAAAATAAAACTTCTGCTCTGGGCACGCTAGTCTTCAAATGTAGCGGAGGAATTTGAATCCACACTCGAGTCCAACACAAGTGCCCCTTCCATTCAGCAGGATGTCCATTGGGTAAACCTCGACCAGGGGTTGGCAACCAAAATGACAAGAAGAGCCAAAAGATTATTATTTATAATCGAATTGGAAAATAATTTCAAGAGCAGCCGGCAATGGAACATGACAACGAGACGGTGGTCCTTGATTTTAAAAAAAGAGCTTTGTAGCTCATCGGATTCCACCGGTAATAAATAAATATTATTGATTCTGATTTTTAAATACATGCCGTGTCAACGCATACGGTTTACCCGTATTCTTGTTTAGGGAAATTCAGTTTACATTTTTTGGTCGATTTGTTTGCGTTTCTTCCTTGTGATGGAACTTTGTGGAGGATGAACGTTGAGATTTATAAGGGGCACGGGGCGACCAATAAGGTCTGAATTGGTCTGTAATGAGGTAGGAGGCACTGATAAGGGGTTTACAGCTATGGAACTAACGTCACGAAAAGCACTGGTTAAAGACCCCGCCATGCCCTGGCCTCGACTCACGCGGGAGTTCCTTCATGTAGGGACTGTGTGAGGGCATGGATGACTTGTCCTCAACATCCTCCCACCACCACGGCAAACAAAGAATGCCACTTCTCGTCTCTCTACACCCAAAGAGGCCACCACAGAGCCGGCCTGCATTTTCATGGTTTAACCAGGGGGTGTGTGGTGAGTGTTAGTTGTTGCCAATTACTTTTCACCAGGGGCGTGTGGTGATTATAGTCGTTGCCAATAACGTTACTCTTAGCCAGGGGCGTGTGGCGAGTGATTCCTTTCCAATAACGTTACTCTTAAGCAGGGGCGTGTGGTGATTACAGTAGTTACCAATTACGTTACTCTCTTAGCTGCTTCGTTTTCTGAGTCGAGTTTATCGTTACAATAGTTAGCAGCGCTTGTCCATGTTGTGCATGTAGGTCGTGTCCCCCTCCCGTAGTACATTAATGTGGAATTCACATCGCCGACTTGTTAGTGATGATCATCGTGAGCCATGATCAGTCTACTGCTGGATGAGGGTCCCTCCCAACGTTGCGTGGGTTTATTTGGCCATACTTCACCGCGCCGGTCAGTGCGAGTGTTGGTGAACGAAATGGGGGTTTACTTTCTTTAATGTTTAACGTTTGAACAGCGATTGCCTTTTGGGACGTTTATTAAGCCAGGCAGGTTAAAGAGCCATCGCTGTTACCCCGCATTCGCATGCAGGGAAATTACATTTTCAGGTCCATACAGCGTACAGCCGTTTCAATACGGGCAACACATTTGTGATGATGTGACTGTGTGTAGGACGGTGATGATGGGACTCTGTGTAGGACGGTGATGATGTGACTATGTGTAGGACGGTGATGATGTGACTGTGTAGGACGGTGATGATGTGACTTTGGAGGACGGTGATGATGGGACTCTGTGTAGGACGGTGATGGGACTGTGTAGGACGGTGATGATGGGACTCTGTGTAGGACGGTGATGATGGGACTCTGTAGGACGGTGATGATGTGACTCTGTGTGGGACGGTGATGATGTGACTCTGTGTGGGATGGTGATGATGGGACTGTGTAGGGCGGTGATGATGGGACTCTGTGTGGGACGGTGATGATGTGACTCTGTGTAGGATGGTGATGATGGGACTGTGTAGGACGGTGATGATGTGACTCTGTGTAGGGCGGTGATGATGGGACTCTGTGTAGGACGGTGATGATGTGACTCTGTGTAGGGCGGTGATGATGTGACTCTGTAGGACGGTGATGATGTGACTCTGTGTAGGGCGGTGATGATGGGACTCTGTAGGACGGTGATGATGTGACTGTGTGGGACGGTGATGATGTGACTCTGTGTAGGACGGTGATGATGGGACTCTGTAGGACGGTGATGATGTGACTCTGTAGGACGGTGATGATGGGACTCTGTAGGACGGTGATGATGTGACTCTGTAGGACGGTGATGATGGGACTGTGTAGGACGGTGATGATGTGACTCTGTGTAGGACGGTGATGATGTGACTCTGTGTAGGACGGTGATGATGGGACTCTGTAGGACGGTAATGATGTGACTCTGTGTGGGACGGTGATGATGGGACTCTGTAGGACGGTGATGATGTGACTGTGTAGGGCGGTGATGATGTGACTCTGTGTGGGACGGTGATGATGTGACTGTGTAGGGCGGTGATGATGTGACTCAGTGTGGGACGGTGATGATGTGACTCTGTGTAGGACGGTGATGATGGGACTCTGTAGGACGGTAATGATGTGACTCTGTGTGGGACGGTGATGATGGGACTCTGTAGGACGGTGATGATGGGACTCTGTGTAGGGCGGTGATGATGTGACTGTGTAGGGCGGTGATGATGTGACTCTGTGTGGGACGGTGATGATGTGACTCTGTGTGGGACGGTGATGATGTGACTCTGTGTAGGACGGTGATGATGTGACTCTGTGTAGGGCGGTGATGATGTGACTCTGTGTAGGACGGTGGCGATAGTTTAATGGTGTTAGGTGAGGCTTTCCTGAGGGAAACATATGTAAATAATTAACATTTTCTACTACTCTGATGCTGATGATTATTAGTATTATTATTTTGAGGCGTTTAGTTTACGCGTGGCGAGGGAGGCGTGGTGGGGAGAGTCGCGGCCACTGGGAGCTGGGCAAGGAAACCATCTTGGGTCTCCCTCCCGCCACGTCCCGTGGGGGGAGGGGGGAAGGTGGGGGGTAGGGGAGGTGGGGAAGGTGGGGGGTGGGGGAGGTGGGGGGTAGGGGAGGTGGGGGGTGGGGGAGGTGGGGGGTAGGGGAAAGGTGGGGGGTGGAGAAGTCGAGTGTGGGGGTAGGGGAGGTGGGGGGTAGGGGAGGTCGAGGTGGGGGATGGGGAAGGTGGGGGATGGGGAAGGTGGGGGATGGGGAAGGTGGGGGATGGAGAAGTCGAGTGTGGGGGTAGGGGAGGTGGGGGGTAGGGGAGGTCGAGGTGGGGGGTGGGGAAGGTGGGGGGTGGGGAAGTCGAGTGTGGGGGTGGTGGTGTGGGGGGTAGGGGAGGTGGTGGGTGGTGGGGGTAAGGAGCGGTGGAGTAGCGGTTACGGCGCTGCGCTACGACACCCCGGCGACCCGAGTTCGATTACCCCGCTCGCCGCCAGCAGCAGCAGTGACGGATAATTAATTTTCTGAACCCGTGTCCTGGGCCTCGCCCTAGGTCGACTCGGCCTCAAACGAGTAACTGGTGCGGTGTGTAAAATCATGGCCACCGGGGAGACAAAGGCGGCCGGGCGTGGTGTTGGCCACCAACTCCCTCGTGTGCCGTGCCGGCCTTCGCAGGTGCTACTCGCTAACAGCACTTGCCCCTACAGTCTGTTAATGCTACGCGGGGGATCTTTGTCTTTTGAGGTGGGCAAGGAGCTGCCCCCTCCTGGTGGCGGGACGGGAGATCAGCCACGTGGGTGGGCGAGGCCAAGAACCCTTATAGAATCCTTAGGTGACCTGAGCTGGCTACATCACAACCCCTCCCTGGTTATACGTGACACGGTGTTGCATTGTCGTTCTTAGTCAATGTAAGAGTAAAAATAAAAGAAGCAGATGTTAGCACATCTGTCCTTCCACGTAAAAAAAAAACAACGTTTTCTTTTTACACATACCATCGGTCACACGACCCTCTGGGGGTGCGTAATTTCCAGCGGCGTCGGTTCAACGCAAGCACAACTCTTGAGCCAGTTTTGACCGTTCGGTGTCTCATCAGCTTTCTTGGACCGGTCCTGGCGAGCTTTCCGGTATTTATAGATGTGGGCGAAAGTTCGTAGCTGCTGACATCGAAGAACAGCGCTCAGTCGTGTTGAGTCACGTCTAGGAGCGAGCTGGATTGCGACATCGCGTATACGGATGCGGTTCTCCGTACCTTCATCCAGCAGTTGAATGGGACAAATGGCTGATGATAAAGTTGATGGTGCTGTGAATGGAATGCTGTTGACATGGGGAAGCCTTCAACCAGCAGAGTATAGATCACGTTTTCATTTCGATGGGATGGAGATAGAGGCCCTTCATCCAGCAGTGGATAGACCCTGGCCTCATGATGATGGTGTGAAGAGGCATTCGCGTCCTGTCGTGGGTAGACCGTGGCTCGTAATCACGGTTGTACCTCGCCCGGTACACAGGATGTCGTGGGTTTGATGCCGACCCTGACGCCTGCTCTTTATTTGGAGTCCTCTGCATGCTCTCCCCGTGGTCGCGTCGACTTTTCTCCAGTGTCCCCCGGTTTTACCGTCCGCGTTTAGAATCAACACGAGTTTAGAGTAATTTTTGGCTGCTTTCAATTTCCATACGGTGAGCCACTTCGTCGAGCTATCGTTTGTGCTAGCCAGGTCGGGTCTGAAAAAAGGGCTAAGTAGGTCAGTGTAGGCCTTACCTGGTAAAAAAAAAAAATATATAGCTGGTGAGAGGGGAATGACGTGGAGGTGAGACACCTGGACACTCTGGGAGGGGGCACCCCTGTGCACGGACTTGGCTTGAGGGTGGAGAGCAGGGGTCAGGGCGTTAGGGCGGGTTCCTCCTCTAGGCCGCCTTGATCTCACCCTCTCGCCCCCCCCACCCAGGCCCATACCCCTCCCACGTGTGGGAAAGGGTCCAGAGTTTGGGTGCGGTGATTGACCTTCACCTTCGTTCGCTGTCCTCGCCTCCCCTCACCGTCTGTCTCAGCTGCCCTGTTGTCCCCTCACCCCGAGGCTCATCTGTCCTCACCTGGCCTATACCTGTCCTCGCCTAGTCTGACCATTCCTCACCTCTTCAAACCTTCCGCTTACACCTCCTCACCTTCTCTCCTACCTACACACCTTTCCCTCGCCACCATACATCTCCTCACCACCACACACATCCTCTCGCCTCCCCAAACTACACGCACATCTCCTTACATCCACGCGTAACCACTGACGATCACAGACCTCTCTTTTTACCTACACACCCACCAACTTGTATCTCCCCTCTCCTCACCTCCACTCACCACCACCGATCTCTCCCCATCCCGCCCCTCTCCTAACAACCTCCTGTCACCTTCATACCGCTCCTTAACCACCCCCCCTCCCCCTCTCCACGACACGCCTCGCCTCCCCTCCCCTGCACGTCCCCTGTCCACGCTCGCCCTCGCCTGCTGAGACCAGTCCCACCTGGTGCGAGAAGGGCCGCATAGGTGAGCGTCGTACCACCGCCGTTTCCCTGCCCGCAGGTGTGCGGTTACCACCGCCGGCTATTTAGAGAAGCCCCAGGCCTGCATTCTTTGACGGCGGCCAAACAAACTCAAGGGCACCACAATGAGAGTGCAAGCGGCACCCGCGGGTAGGCTGGTGGTCGGGCAGATGGGTGGGCATGGCAGGCGGGCGGGCGGGCGGGTGGCAGACAGGGCGAATGAAGAGGACACTGTTCACTCTCTCTTGCGCGCTCCTCCATTCATCTATTTTGGGGGTCGCCCAAAATATCTCGTCCATGACTGTCTGTGGGTCGCAATGTATGTTGGGGGACGGGGCAGGGGGGGGGGCACTTAACTCGCGCTGTGCTTACCACCTCTCCTCGTATCCCCTACTGTACCCCCCGCGTCTCCTCTACCAGCCCTAGCCGGGGTCCTCCGCGATGCCCAGAGGACGGGGCGCGTGACGCCGCCGCCCTTCGCGCTCTGCTCACGAGATTTACGATCGCCGTGGGTTATTGCGGTTGCAAGTTTCGTCGCGGTGCCTCCTGACCTCTAACGCAGCGAGACTGCCGTTTGTTAATTTTTGAACCGCGCAGTCGGTGCGGAGCGCTCGCCCCCTGGGTCGCCCGCTGGGTCGCTCGCTGGCTCGCCCACTCGCACTCCAGCACCACAACTTTCGCTCTCATCCCCCGTGGTGGCCTCCTTGGTGCGTTGCTCCACATGGAGTGGTCCCATTCGTTCCATTTCTCTACAGCTTCAATCTCGGCGCAGCGCTCCTGATTGTGCGTTTTGGGTTTGTGCCACCTGTTGATCGGAGCGGCGTCCAACGTTTCGGTCCACATGCTGGGTGGGAGCTTCGACACGAAGGACCCCGCGCCGGACAACGCGTGGCACAACCTGAAAAACACGCCGGAGAGGGCTGCCCAGCACAACCGCGACGACCTCCTCCGCAGTGGGGAGAATGCTCCGCGTCTACAGAAACAAACTCTTCTTTTCGTCAATGAACCACGCCACTGCCCGTCAACTGGTGTCACACTGCACAAGGCGGACGGGATACAACGACACGGGAATACGGAGACACAGGGACGCACAGACGCGGGGACACAGGGATATAGCAACACGGGGACTTGGAATCATGGGGATACGGAGACATGGGGATCATGGAAACACAGTGACACGGGGAATGCGGGGACTCGGTGCCACTTCATGTTCTCCACAGCACCGTTTTTGCATCGGATGGGGTCGCTGGAGGCCAGCGATGCCAAATTAGGCATCGGGGATATCCCCAACGAGTGAATGTGCACACCACGCCGTGCATTGCGGTGGGTGACTGGCCCCTCTGCACAGACCGGACGGAGGAATGAGAGCGCCGAGCACTGCAGATAATGTCGTGGTGGCCTGGCTCGACCAAGTGCGCAGAGGCGAGAAGGAAGATTCCACTGCTGGATGATGGGGGGGAGGGGGGCGGGGGGGGGGCTGTCTGTGGTCCTGTCTGTGTGTGTGTGGTTGCCGTTTCCTGTGTGTGTGACCTGATGTGAGACTCTATAGCGATGCAGTGATTCGTCGTCATCAACGGCAGCAGCCGCCATAGCAGTCATTATCTATCGACTGCTGGATGTACACCTCCCCCAGCTGTCGCCGATCTCTGGCGGTTGTGCGATCACACCGCATTCGAGCAATACCTCTCGCTATGACTGTGACCACGGCAAATCACGTGCCACCCACTCCAGCCTTAGCTACCGACCCAGAAAATATTCGGTGATAAATGAGGCCTTGACTGTACAAGGGGGGGAGGACTAATGTTTGACCTGGCAGCCCCAGTGCCAAGTGCGTTTCGAATATGAGCAGCGTGCCGAGTCACATGCTCTCTCTCAAGTAGCTCTCCGAGTACACAGGCGAGAGACGCTTACGGTCCTAGTGTGGTCAGAGTTTACTGTCAACTCTGTTTCCCGCACCTCCTATTAGCCGCTCGTATGTACAATACCTACATAGGTGTGGCTTGTCAAAGGCATTTGAAAGTCTTCTTGGGCCTATTTGTGGATGCCACCACAATGGTGTGATGGGTAGCGCACTGGACTTGCAAATCCAGAGGGTGTGCCGGTTTGCGATTCCCTGGTGTGGCAGTTGAAACTATCGATAGATTTTTTTTGTTCCATAAAAGACGTTTTTTGGGGTTGGATCGCGTATAAATATATAAATGTGTCGTTAAACCCGCCACCACCCGACACGGCCAACTAGTAAGGGTTGTCACGTAAACAGAACGTGGCCAATTCGTCACTAGTACAGCACACCGGTGTGTCGGAGAGCCAAGCCACAACATTTACAATCTGAGTACGACGTTCCGCCAGTAATTACAACCAGTTTCATCAGGCGACAGCCAGATTTGGCTCTCCAACACCACCGGTGTGCTGTACTCGTGACGAAAATGGAACGTTCTGTTTACGTGACAACCCTTAGTAGTTGGCTGTGTCGGGTGGTGGTGGGTTTAATGACACACATTTACACGATCTAACTCAAAAAACCTCTTATAGACGATATTAGTCGCGAAAGCCTTCTACGTGTTAAACTGTTTTTTTTTTAACTTCACCTCTGTCCGCTGAGCAGCATGAATGGGCCCACCAGGGTTAAACCTTTCCTCACTGCAGGCCATTGTATGTTGAATTTCTTTCACACCGTACTTAGACAACCGTGGTGATCAGAGGTGCCAGCGGGGGGGGGGGGGGAAGACAACAAACTAAACACAAAGTCGTTATTGTTTTAACTGACGTGTCGACAAATAATGGCGTTGCCACGCGGTGAGACGCGAGACGCGGTGGATAGCGATGGTTTATGAACCGCACTTGCCCCGACAGTTTGTTATTAAAGGCTATATGGGGGGACATTTGTGTGTGTGTGTGGGGCGGGCGGGCAGGGACGGGTGGTGGGGGGGGGAGCCGCGATGTTGTCATGGTTATTGCGCTGTGCCACCGACCCGGTAACCCGAGCTCCATTCCCGTTCATGACCAATAACATTGGCGACTATTTGAACTCGTCCTGGGCATTGCGTAGGTTGACTGGGCCTTAAATGAGTGAACCTGTAAATATCAACACCGGGGCCACCCACCCCCGCCATATGCTCTGCCGACCTTCATGGGTGCTACTTGCGAAAGGCAATCGGGGGGGATCTTTATCTTTGTTGTGTGTGTGTGTGTACGTGTCCATTTCGACCGCAGATACCAACAAGCGCATCAAGGTGGCCAACCCCGTGGTGGAGATGGACGGTGATGAGATGACCCGGATCATCTGGGAGATGATCAAGGAGAAGGTAATTGCTGATGCGGTGACGAGCGTCCGTGTGTGTATACATAAAAGTACTGCAGTCAGCCTCTGTCTGTTTCATGTATGTATGTTGAACTTCTTTCGCACTGTACGTAGCCAACCATGCTAATCGGAGGCACGGGAATGATGTTTGTGCTTCGATCAGTCTTTGCATAATCTGCCCGAGCCGACTTGTACCCGTGGCGGCTCCTGCAGCCACCACAGGTGCTGCACTCGCCGGCGGGATTTGGGGAAAGAATGAATTCCTGAATGAGATCGCGGCTCCGAGCCGTGGTGGAATTGCTCTGGTCCCACCAGTCCCGAGTGATTTCTCCATCATACAGAACCGGACAGGTGTTACCAGGGCCGTTCATAGGGGATAGGGGACGGGGTGAATCAGGCTGTGTGGGTCACCCGACGCCTTCAAACTAAACTAAGTATTACATTTTGATTTAAAGCTTTCGTGACTGCAGTAATTCATATTCTTAGTTTTTTCGGTAAAGTCACGTTGAAGAGAAACAACAAAATAATAAAATATATATAAAACAATAAAAAATTCTCACGACGTTTCGACCATAACTCAAACGGTCATCTTCAGCACACCTGAAGATGACCGTTTGAGTTATGGTCGAAACGTCGTGAGAATTTTTTATTGTTTTATATATATTTTATTATTTTGTTGTTTCTCTTCAACGTGACTTTACCGAAAAAACTAAGATTATAAGTATTACATCTTACACCGTGACGTCTGCATTGGTGAATTTGTTCGGGCTCTGCTAACGACGTTGCCGGGCGCCGCGTGTCACCCCCGTCTCCCCGCGCGCCCCCCCCCCCCCCCCGCACGGCACCCCGTAGCTGGTTTTGCCCTACGTGGACGTTGACCTCAAGTACTACGACCTGGGCCTCCCGTACCGCGACCAGACCAACGACCAGGTGACCATCGACTCGGCACTCGCCACCCTCAAGTACAGCGTCGCAGTCAAGTGTGCCACTATCACTCCCGACGAGCAGCGCGTCGAGGGTCAGTGTGTGTACGCACGGTCACGCACACACGCACGCGGATTCACGGGCACACACGCAAATGTGAACGTGCGCTTGTGCACACACGGATATTGCGCAGAGGATCCACAGGCTCGCATGCGGATCTATGTAGAGACCTCGCGCGCTCGCGCACACACGCGTTCTCAGCGTAATTAATTCCCCTCCCTCCAATGGGTGCCCTTATCCTGACCCCACCGTGACCCCCCCCTTCTCCACCGTGAACCCCGCAGAGTTCAAGCTGAAGAAGATGTGGAAGTCTCCCAACGGCACCATCAGGAACATCCTGGGCGGCACCGTGTTCCGCGAGCCCATCATCTGCAAGAACATCCCGCGCCTCGTGCCGGGATGGACAAAGGCCATCACCATCGGGCGCCACGCCTTCGGCGACCAGGTGAGCGCCTCCCGGACGGCGCTGTCACCGCCGCCGCCGTCGGCGCCGCCACCGCCGCGCGAGCCCGGCCCGGCCAGGCCTGACAGAATGGAGCTCTGCGACCGCCGGACTCTTGACTGACGGTGGTGGTGCTGTTATTGTTGTGACGATGTATATTTGTTTTTCTGTTGAAATTATTTCGCACCGTACGTCGCCAACCCGCACCGTACGGGGGTGGTGTTGTTGTGGTTGCTGGTGTAGTCGGGGTCGTGTTGTTGTTGCCGGTGTAGTGGGGGTCGTGTTGTTGTTGCCGGTGTAGTGGGGGTCGTGTTGTTGTTGCTGGTGTAGTGGGGGTCGTGTTGCTGGTGTAGTGGGGGTCGTGTTGTTGTTGCTGGTGTAGTGGGGGTCGTGTTGCTGGTGTAGTGGGGGTCATGTTGTTGTGGTTGCTGGTATAGTGGGGGTCGTGTTGGTGTTGTTGCTGTAGTGGCGGTGTTGCTGCTGCTGCAGTAGTGACGGTGACGTTGTTGCAGCTGCTGCAGTAGTGACGGTGGCGTTGTTGCTGCTGCTGCAGTAGTGATGGTGACGTTGTTGCAGCTGCTGTTGTAATGACAGTGGCATTGTTGCAGCTGCTGTTGTAATGACAGTGGCATTGTTGCTGCTGCTGCTATAGTGACGGTGGCATTGTTGCTGCTGCTGCTATAGTGACGGTGGCGTTGTTGCTTCTGCTGTTGTAGTGACGGTGGCGTTGTTGCTGCTGCTGCAGTAGTGGCGGTGGCATTGTTGATGCTGCTGCTGCTGCTGCAGTAGTGACGGTGGCGTTGTTGCTGCTGCTGCAGTAGTGATGGTGACGTTGTTGCTGCTACTGTTGTAATGACGGTGGCATTGTTGCTGCTGCTGCTATAGTGACGGTGGCGTTGTTGCTGCTGCTGCTATAGTGACGGTGGCATTGTTGCTGCTGCTGTTGTAGTGACGGTGGCGTTGTTGCTGCTGCTGTTGTAGTGACGGTGGCGTTGTTGCTGCTGCAGTAATGACGGTGGCGTTGTTGCTGCTGCTGTTGTAATGACGGTGGCGTTGTTGCTGCTGCTGCAGTAGTGATGGTGACGTTGTTGCTGCTACTGTTGTAATGACGGTGGCATTGTTGCTGCTGCTGCTATAGTGACGGTGGCGTTGTTGCTGCTGCTGCTATAGTGACGGTGGCGTTGTTGCTGCTGCTGCTATAGTGACGGTGGCGTTGTTGCTGTTGCTGTTGTAGTGACGGTGGCGTTGTTGCTGCTGCAGTAATGACGGTGGCATTGTTGCTGCTGCTGTTGTAATGACGGTGGCGTTGTTGCTGCTGCTGCTGTTGTAGTGACGGTGGCGTTGTTGCTGCTGCTGTTGTAGTGACGGTGGCATTGTTGCTGCTGTTGTTGTAATGATGGTGGCGTTGTTGCTGCTGTTGTTGTAATGACGGTGGCGTTGTTGCTGCTGCTGTTGTAATGACGGTGGCATTGTTGCTGCTGCAGTAGTGACGGTGGCGTTGTTGCTGCTGCTGCAGGAGTGACGGTGGCATTGTTGTTGCTGCTGCAGGAGTGACGGTGGCATTGTTGCTGCTGCTGCTGCTGCAGTGACGGTGGCGTTGTTGCTGCTGCTGCTATAGTGACGATGGCGTTGTTGTTGTTTGTGCGTGTAGTACCGTGCGACCGACTTTGTGGTGGACAAGCCCGGGGTCTTCAAGATGGTCTTCACCCCCAAGGACAAGAGCCCCCCCAAGGAGTGGGAGGTCTTCGACTTCCCGGCCGGCGGCGTCGGCATGGGCATGTACAACACCGACGAGGTGAGCGTGGTAACCTACAACACTGACGAGGTGGGCTTGGTAACCTACAACACCGACGAGGTGACCATGGTAATGTACAAGACTGACGAGGTGGGCTTGGTCACGTACAACACCGACGAGGTGAGCGTGGTAACCTACAACACTGACGAGGTGAGCATGATAACCTACAACACCGACGAGGTGAGCGTGGTAACCTACAACACTGACGATGTGAGCGTGGTAACCTACAACACCGACGAGGTGACCATGGTAATGTACAAGACTGACGAGATGGGCTTGGTCACGTACAACACCGACGAGGTGAGCATGATAACCTACAACACTTTAGGTGAGCATGATAATGTACAACACTAACGAGGTGAGCACGGTAATGTACAACACTAAAGAGGTGAGCACGGTAATGTACAACACTAACGAGGTGAGCATGATAATCTACAAAACCGACGAGATGAGGATGGTAACCTACAACACCGATGAGGTGAGCACGGTAACGTACAACACTGACGAGGTGAGCATGTGCAATACTGGCGATGTGAGCATGGGCACGTACACCACCGACGAGGTGAGAATTGATGACGACGAGGTGAGCGCGGGGGGAGGGGGGGGGTCTTGCGGATACGGAGTCGCTGACCCCTCGGCGAGTGAGGGGCATCATCGGACCCTTCGGCAGACGTGCGTCACATATGTTGCGTGTTGTTTGTTTCCTCGCGAGCGCAGTCCACCCCGGAATCCTTGACCGTTGACACCTTGACTTGAACCCAGTCCTGTGTGTGTGTGTGTGTCTTCCACACCCCCCCCCTTACCCG
Organism: Petromyzon marinus; assembly: GCF_048934315.1. NCBI lineage: Eukaryota > Metazoa > Chordata > Hyperoartia > Petromyzontiformes > Petromyzontidae > Petromyzon > Petromyzon marinus. The sequence continues at coordinate 2,816,292 of NC_133723.1, forward strand.
CTGTAGTCCATCTCGGGCTTTGCCCACAGCTGCTTCCAGTACGCCATCGCCAAGAAGTGGGCCCTCTACCTCAGCACCAAGAACACCATCCTCAAGGCCTACGACGGCCGCTTCAAGGACATCTTCCAGGAGATCTTTGAAAAGTACTACGCTGCTGCTGCTGCTGCTTTTCCTTCGCCCATCCTTCCTCCCGCGAGTCGCCGCCTGCCATCGTTCATCGTTCCGCTCGTTCTCGCCGCCCCCGGCCGGGAGCCGCCTCGCCGAGCCTCGAGGGTTTTTCAGGAGGCTCCTGACGAGTTTTCCCGGCAGCCGGGGGGGGGGGATCGGTGGGGGTGGGGGAGGCCATGTTGCTGCGACGCGCGATCCCAAATGAGTAGCTCTGCCGCAGCACCGGCACGCGATGGCGCGCTGCTATTTTCGAACGACCCCGCCGCGGGATCTTTTCGAACTTTACGCCGTGAAGCGGGCGCCACGTAGTGTTTCGCCGTTGAACCCACCTGCGGTATTAACAGGGGCGGCCCGCCGGATTTGAACCACAGGCCAACGCGATGAGCGGGGGAACGCCCTATGCCGCTGAGCTACATCACCGCCCCCACAAGTCGTGGTGTGGCGCGGTGTGGCGTCTGTTGGGTGGCGTGGCGTGGCGTGGCGTCGGTACCGGCGTGGTGGCGGCGTGGTTGTTGGTGCTGGCTCGACGGGCGCGTCTCTCGCCGGCAGGAGCTACAAGCCGCAGTTCGACAAGGCGGGCATCTGGTACGAGCACCGCCTGATCGACGACATGGTGGCGCAGGTGCTCAAGTCGACGGGCGGCTTCGTGTGGGCCTGCAAGAACTACGACGGCGACGTGCAGTCCGACATCCTGGCGCAGGGTGAGCGGCGGGGGGCTGACCGCTACTCGCCCACTCCACTCGCTCGGCCGGCTGACCGACTCAACCGCTCGCTTTCCTACCCGGCCACTCGCGTTCCCGCTCGCTAAGCCATTGGCCTACGCGTGCCCACACTCGTCTGCTCCCTCGACCCACCGAGATGCGCACTCCTCCCCACCCACTACGGACACGCTCGCTGTCCAAATCGCGCAGTCACTTGTGCTCTCAATCGCCAATTTCCTCATTGCATCATTCATTAACACGCGCACTCACTCGCCCCACTCGCTCGGCCGCTCACTAACCTGCTTGTTCAACCACCACCCCTCACTTACTGATGCATGCACTCGCTCGCCCACTCAATCACTCGCCCACTCGCTCGCCCACTCAATCACTCGCCCACTCACTCGCTCGCCCACTCAATCACTCACTCGCCTACTCAATCACTCACTCGCCCACTCACTCGCTCGCCCACTCAATCACTCACCCACTTGCTGACTCACCCACTCAATCATTCGCCCATTCACTCGCTCGCCCACTCAATCACTCACCCACTCACTCGCCCACTCGCTCGCCCACTCAATCACTCGCCCACTCGCTGACTCGCCCACTCAATCACTCGCCCACTCACTCGCTCGCCCACTCAATCACTCACCCACTCGCTGACTCGCCCACTCACTCGCCCACTTGCTGAAAAGCCATACACTTGTGCTACGAGTCCGGAGACCTGGGTTTAATTCTCGCTCAAGAACCATGACGGGGGTTAAAATTTGTCCTGTGCCTTAAATAAGTACCTGGTGTAGTGTGTAGACATCAGCACTGGGGAGACAAAGGTGGCTGGGCGTGGATCTGGCCACACCACACCCCCCCTCGTGTGCCATCCCAGCCTGCGGACGTGCTCGTGAAACGGCACTTGCCCCAACAGTCCATTAAAGGCTACAAGGGTGATCTTTGTCTGTGTGTGCGGTCAGGCTTCGGCTCGCTGGGACTCATGACGTCGGTGCTCGTTTGCCCGGACGGCAAAACCATCGAGGCGGAGGCGGCGCACGGCACGGTGACGCGCCACTACCGCGAGCACCAGAAGGTGGGCACCACCGCCGCCGCCACCACACAGGCACCACCATGCAGAGACCGCCGCCAGCACAGTACCACCACTACCACCACACAGGCACCACCGCGATCACACAGGCACCACCACCATCGCACAGATACCACCATCGCGCAGATACCACCACCACCATCACACAGATACCACCACCATCACACAGATACCACCACCATAACACAGATACCACCACCATAACACAGATACCACCACGACCACCATCACACAGATACCACCACCACCACCATCACACAGATACCACCACCATCACACAGATACCACCACCATCACACAGATACCACCACCACCACCACCATCGCACAGATACCACCATCGCGCAGATACCACCACCATAACACAGATACCACCACCATAACATAGATACCACCACCATAACATAGATACCACCACCACCATAACATAGATACCACCACCACCATAACACAGATACCACCACCACCATCGCACAGATACCACCACCACCATCGCACAGATATTGCCACCAACACAGGCACCACCGCCACCACAAAGATACCTCCACCATGCAGAGACTGCCGCCACCACAGTACCACCTCTACCACCACACAGGCACCACCACCATCGCACAGATACCACCATCACACAGATACTGCCACCAACACAGGCACCACCGCCACCACAAAGATACCACCACCATCAAGTTTTTTCAAGTTTCATTTATTAGGTATCACCCTGTGAGCCATGCGGCTCTTAAGTCGGGTGCAACCGCAACAAACAACATATGAATCTACATTGCAGAAAACTATTACACCACAACCAGACCAAAATAAAGCTACAAAAACAATGTAACAACAGTTTTCATAGCAACTGTGATTTTAAATTTAACAATAAACGATATACATAACACGTACGGCAAAACCTGCAGCCATAGCTGGCAGCACGACACTCCCAGTGTATGCAGAAACTGCCGCCACCACACAGGCACCACCGCCATCGCACAGACACCGCCACCATCAGAGATACCACCACCGCTAGCACGCAGATGCCATCGCCACGCTAGACGTGGCCCACCTACCCTCTCCGGCCCTCGCCATGCGGCGGTGCCGCCGTTGGCGTAGCGCCGGCCGCACATCGCCCGCTAACGACCGAGCGGCCGTGCCATTGCAGGGGAACCCAACGAGCACCAACCCCATCGCCAGCATCTTCGCGTGGACCCGCGGCTTCGAACACCGCGGCAAGCTGGACGGCAACGCCGACCTCGTCAAGTGAGTGCCGGCGTGGCCTCGCTCGCCCGCCGCGCAGTGCAGCCCACCGTGGTCTTGTACGTTCACCGTGGTGTGCAACCGTGGTGTTGCGTTCAACGCGGTGTTGTGTGCGGCGTGCCGCAGGTTCTCCCAGACGCTGGAGCGCGTGTGCGTGGAGACGGTGGAGAGCGGCGTCATGACCAAGGACCTCGCCGGCTGCATCCACGGAGGGATGTCCAAGTACGGTCACGGCTCGCTCGCACGCTCGCTCGCTCGTACACCCACCCACTCGCTTGGTCACGCACTCGCACGTTCACCCACATGCACGCATCCACCCGCTCGCTTGCTCGCACGTTCACCTACACGTTAGCTCGGCGCGTTCACCCACTTTTGCGCGCTCGTTCACTGACCGCCTCGCAACATTAATCTACTCATTAATCGCTCGCACTTCTGCCCGCTCCCTCACTCGCGCCCCGCTCACTCATTCACCATCCCCTGTTAATTTGACTTCTGTGGGGGCGAGCTCTCCAGCCCTGTGCAATGGGAGTGCGCGTGGCAGGGTAGTCGAAGGCAGGGCGTGGGCAAGCTATCTCACTAGGCAGGATGTTCACACCAGCTCGGGGTTTATCCGTCGCCGACGCTGTGTAGTTTAGCAATGGGAGATTTCAATCTGGAATTGCTTCCTGTTTGGTGCACCGAGCACACACAGCAACTGCTACTTACAATCTCTGAATACACAGCGCTATCCGCCATGCAAGCCCAGGGCCAGTAAACTGGCCCATCGTATCTGACCTTTGATCGTGGCGGGTGGATCAGCCACGTGTTTTTGAGCCCCGGCTCCATGTGGGGACGATGGGGGAGGGGCGGCGGGCAGATGGGAGTGGGGGGGGGGGACGTCAGGAATGGGATGGGACGGAGCGTGTTGACCCTAACCCAGTGCGCGTGTTTGTGTGTTGTGCATATTTGGTAGTGGGTGAGCGGTGGTGCAGTGGTTAGCGGCACAGCGCTAAGAACCCGGCGACCCGAGTTTGATTCCTGCTCACGGTCATCACCAGTGACGATTGTCTGAACCGGTCCTGGGCCTCCCCTAGCTCGAGTCGGCCTTAAAATGAGTACTTGGTGTGGTGTGGAAACATCACGGCCTTAATAGGTGCTCGCCAACAGCACTTGCCCCAACAGTCCTGAGGCTATACGGGGGGATCTTTTTCTTTTGTCCACGTGTGTATTTTATGTCGATGTGCGTGCCTATCTTGATCCACCCGTGTGCGCGTGTCTCCGCGTGCGTTGGTGCGTTGCAGCGTGAAGCTCAATGAGCACTACGTCATCACCACCGACTTTCTGGAAGCCATCCACAAGAACCTGGAGAAGGCTCTGGGCAAGAACTAGGCCCCGCGGGCGGCACCCCCAGTGCACCGCCACCGCCTCAACCCCCCCCCCCCTCCACCTCCTTCGCGTCTCAAACATTTCAGGGTTTAACTACGGCCCTGGTGGGGGGGTTGGGGGCGCACGAGGCCTCCGGCGCTGGCCCAACAACAAAAACCCGGTGCGGAGTGTTGCTTGCGCCCCCCCCCCCCCACCCCCCCACCCCCTCAGGGCTGTTACTGCATTTGGGAGTCAAGCGAACAATCGAGAAACCGGGGAGAGAAGGGAAAGAAAAACACAAAAGGTCGATCCCGCAGCACGCATTTTAAATGTTTTTAGTATTTATACTCCGCCTGCCTTTCCTGCCGTCCCGGGATGCTCGGGAACCGGGTGACCCCCCCCATTTTTTTAGGGGGGGGAGGGGGTAAAAACGTCGCGTCCAGAAGAGGCGTCGTCCCCTTTCCCGCGTCCCCGGAACGTTTCCGCAAGTGTCTTCACGCGTTGCCGGTGCGGGGTGGTGGGGGTGGGGGGGAGGGGTGCTGATGCGGACCCTCCGGCACGTGCCATCCTCCCACAATGCACCTGTCCCGTGCTGATTAGCTGACCAGTGCTTGGAGGAGGTGCGAGTTGGACGAGGTTATCCCTCCCTCCACCTCCCGCCCCCCCCCCCCCCGCCGCTCGCTGGTTTTTAACGCTCGACTACCACGGATCGCCTCCCGTAGTGTTTTTTTTTCTTTCTCTTCCTCCCCCCTTTCTTGCCTTGCCCGGTTCATCCCCCACGGTCTTTATGAAGCGCTGTGGCGATATTTTTTGTTGTTGTTGCACGTGTGCCTCTCGTGAGCCAACCCAGTGCCAATCTCTACTCTTCCAATAAACCATTTCTGGAAAACCCACTCACTCGCGCACGTTGTTGTTGTTTGTCTCACTTTGCACCGCGCAGCGCTCTGACTCCCCCACCCCCCCCAGTGCTCTGACCCCCCACCCCCCCAGCGCTCTGACCCCCCACCCGGTTGTCTCCACTATAACCCTCTCGACGCCGGAACTTCCACGGCGCTGGTGGTGCTCTTCTAACTGGCGGGTTGCCTCGCCAGGCACCTCCGATTTGGCACGGTTTGGCTACGTACTGTGCGAAAGAGGTTCAACGTGCAGCGGTCCCTTCGGTTAACGATGTTAATTTGTTCCACGCAAACCATCGTTCATTTAAATTGGCGTGAATCGAATATAGGAAATGCGTGTTAAAGGCTTAATTTGTTCCAAGACTATCGGAAGTTGAGGCTTTTTCAGGCTAAAGACGTTCATAATATTTAAACAGAGCAATTTTCATTAATAACGTTATAAGAACATATTAAAGCATTAATTTTAATAGAAACATCTATATAAATAAATATTTTAAATCTGTCTCAAACCTCTAGGGTATTTCCGGACGTGGTAGAAACCTGAAATTTGGTACATGTGTAGTTGTTAAGACACGCAACAAGAACAATCTGAAAATCCGAGATTTTTGCAATCTGGATTTTAAGTGCCCCATGAACATGTTTGTGCGTGTCATTCAGAAACCGTTCAAAATAACATTGCGGGGTTTTGTTTGTACTTTCATAGCGTTAAGCAGCAGTTACAATTACAGCAAGAACCATTGTTATATCCATCTTTGTTTTTCAGATATTTCGGATTAAAGCGGTTTTGAACGAAAAAAATAAGCATTTTATGATGTTTAAATCTGAGCAATTAGCAAACGGTAAAAGATAGGAGAGCTTCCCCTCCAGAGTATTAAGTTCATACATTTTTGTTTCTAATTGGCAAAGAACGGAATCCTTAAACTGAGCGGTTTACGATGGGTATGTCTTTAAATATAACAAATTGAAGCGAGTCGTCAGCTATTTTGTGGGAAAAATACACATCTTTGGAGTAGTTGGTAGGTAAAAATTGTAAAAACATCCTATCAGTTTAATTGTATTGAAAACTTTTTTCCTGGTGGATAAATAATTACTAAATAGAACATAAAAAGGTGCATAAATATAGCATAACATACAAATGATTACCATTTTCTTCGGCTAAGAAGATGAATGGCTTAAGCAAGCCTGCTGCTCTCAAAACGGGGGCGTCGCTGATTGGTCGAGGTCTGCTGTGTCCACTTAGGAGTGCTCTGATTGGCCGAAATTGGCGGCCGCGTGATATCGTAAACATGGCTTTCATCGACAATGTATCGTTAATAGAAACCCCTATGGCACGCGGATCGTTTATCTAAATATCGTTAATCGATGGCATCGTAAGCCGAGGAACCACTACTTATAGACGCGGACCATAAAACCGTGATACGGTGGTCTCGCAAGCTATCGGAACCCGACTGGGCCCAGCAGGGCCAGGGGGTGGGGACTATTTTGTGTGACGACGCTGTGGACACTGTCGTCACAGCGTCGGCTGCACGCCTCTCGACTCGTCGTCCGCTCCACGACAAACGCCAGGCGTCGGCTTGTGCAGCGGGTGGGTGAGAGGTCGGGGAGAGGGGGGGGGAAATTCCATCTCGTGCCCTTCAGACCCGGTCGTGCTGATCGGTGCGTCCTGCAGGGGTCGCTGCAACACAAGGAGGCCGCTTTCCTATGTTACAGTGACATGGTCATTTTTCACGTTAACGTCACTAGCCCCGGCCACTTTGTGACCCTTGGGCTGCATCAATTTCACACCTTTTTAAAAACAGTGCCTCGGCAGCAGACCGCGCTTTCCCACCTGATGACGGACGCTTGTGTTGCGCCCGAAACGTCGTGATTTATTGGATTTCATACCTACCGAAAGAACCAAAGTGTGGATTCCTGCAGTCGCGAAAGCTTCAAATCAAGGTTGCAGAATTGTTTTTTTGTGTGTGGGTTTGATCGCGTAAATATAAATGTGTCGTTAAAACCGCCACCACCCGACACAGCCAATTAGTAAAGGGGTTTTTTTGCACGTAAACAAAACGTGCCAATTCGTTACATACACAGCGGTGTGCCGGGTGGTGGCGGGTTTAACGACACGTATATTTAGGGGCCGTCCATAAATGACGTCACGCGATTTTGGACGATTTTTGACCCCTCCCCATTGTCACACGGCGTCACAAAGAGTCAGACCCCCCCAAATATGACGTCACAAAGCTCTGCCCCCCCCCTCCCCCCAAAAAAATATATAAAACATGCTTCAAATCATATTCTTAGCTCTTTCGGTAAAGTCACGTTGAAGGGAAACAATAAAATAATAAAATATATATATGCTTCAAATCGCTTTAAACTATTGTTATTGGAGTGCGTATTTAATGTGGCGCTGCACTCTGATGTAGGAGAAAATAGTTATTAAAAAGTCTATTTAGTTTTTTCATTTATTTTATTTTATTGATTTTTTACCTACGTGACTTTACCGAAAAAAAGTAAGTATATTTAACTAAGTAGAACGTGTTTATATTTATTTTTGATGTGACGTCACATTTCTTAACCCCCCCCCCCCCCTTGTCACACATCGTCACAAATGTCTGACCCCCCCCCCCTCCCAGGTGCGTGACGTCATTTATGGACGGCCCCTTACGCGCTCTCACACCAAAAACACCTCTGGATAATTATTGGTCGCGAAAGCCTACTCGGTGTTCAACTGACGAACAAAATCTGTTGTAATTTACATGAATACATTAACCCCCCCTCCCCCCGGCCCTCTTCTCTTCCTACCTTTATTGGCTCACAAGTGACGACATCACATTTATTAAAGATTTCTCAACAGCTCTGGCTGTCGCCTGATGAGCGTGGATGTAGTTACCGGCGAAACGTCAAAGTGACTCGAGTTTTAAATGTTGCCGTGGATTTACTCTCCCAAAGCACAACCGTTCAGTGCTGCACTAGCAACGAATCTTCACGTTTTTGTTGACGTACAATTTTTTGTTACTAATCGGCTGCGTCTGGTGGTGGCGGATTTAACGACGCATTTATATATTCTTAGCTCTTTCGGTAAAGTCACGTTGAAGGGAAACAATAAAATAAATATAAAACAATATTTTTTATTGTTGTATATATTTTATTATTTTATTGTTTCCCTTCAACGTGACTTTACCGAAAGAGCTAAGAATATGAATTACTGCAGTCACGAAAGCTTTAAATCAAGACGCATTTATATTTACGCGAACTCGCAAGACAAAAAAACCTCGCGGAAGGGAAGTTGTGCGACCGCGTAGAGTCGAGAGCGCTTCATGAAACAAGGCGACTGCTGTAGCATCTGTAGGTTTGTCGCACGGGAAGAGCCACGACTCTTGTTGCGCCATGGTAGCGATACGTTATCTGCCTCTCCTGGTGTGCAAGGAGGTCGTGGGTTAGATCCCGACCCTGACGTCTGCTGCTGTGCATTTGGAGCTTGCGTGTCTCTCCCCATGTTGGCGGGGTTTTCACGCGGGAGTTTACGGCAGACAAATGCTCTTGAGCGCGTGATGTTGATTCTAAACGTGGAGGAAAAAAAACAACCCGTAGGGCCTGGAGAATAATCCACGCGGCCACGGGGAGAGAGATGCAAACTCGAAATATACATGAATAAGAGGTTCGTGGATTAGATGCTGTAAATATAAATGTAGTTAAACCCGGGTGGTGGCGGGTTTGGCACATTTATATTTACGCGACCTAACCCAAAGAACCTCTTATGGACAACATTGGTCGCGAAAGCCTACGCGTTAAACTGACTAACCTCAAAATAGACAGCAGGCGTCGGGATCGGGAACCAACCCACGGCCTCCTGCATACCAGGCGAGGTCGTTACACATCTCGTATCTCATTGGCACAGCGCGGTCTCACGGAAGGCGAGACTGAGAGCCGCATGATGCAAGCAACGTGGCGGTCACACGGCCGTGCAGCACGCAAGGCACAGAGAGAGAGAGAGTCCGTGCCTCGCTTGTAAACAAAAACAACTAAAGGTTTTCCATCGCAAACATCAGCAAGGCAACGACTCTCATCCATATTCGTGGGAACGGCAGCCGTGGTAGTAGCGATAGAAGAGACACGGGGGGGGGCGGTTGACCAACCCCCACCGTCACCAATGAGCGAGCCGGCGCATGGCAAACGGTTGCTCAACTTCTGCATTCGAGGCAACCCGGTTGGTTGCTCAACCGTGAAGGAGCACGCGGTGGCTATGACGTGGGGCGCCGTAGCCCCGGGGTGAGGGGACGGTGGTCGGAGCGGTCAAGACTCGAGACGTAGCCGCAGCCAGAAGAGGAACCCCCACAATTGCAAGACCGCTCCAAGTTCTGCTTCTGAGCTCGCCTGTGGGTTTGGTTGGCGGGGCGGGGGTGGGGGGGGGGTCATGGCGGCGATTCTCAATGTTGAACTTACGTACGTAGCCAACCGCGGGGTGGCGGGAAAGGGGTCCAGGATGTCCAGAGCGACAAGCTCATTGATGCGGGAGACCCGAATAGACTGTATGGGTGGACAACAGGGTTTGGCCGGTTGATTCCACCGTGCACACTGCACGCAACCTCTCAGCAGGTCAGCCACATCCCTAGCCATACCCGGTCATAAAAAGTCACGCTGGATTGTGGTGAGGGTTTTGTGCATGCCCAAGTGCAGAAGTTTTTCATGCACGGCCCACACAACCCTCCCTCGCAGGGCTGTGGGCACTACTACAGCATAACGGCGTGCACCCTCATCCCAGCACATTAATAGGCCATCCCGCAGGACCACCGGGGCCAAGCCCCTACGGCCTTCATCCCCATCAGAGTGCACGACGCGGCGGTGCATCTTGACCAGGGAAGCGTCCTCCATCTGGAGACGTCCCCATTCAGCAAGGTGAAGATTAAGGACGGCGTCACGTGCCACAGGACTGTCCGTCAACTCCGAGGAGGCCACCACAGCTGACGTTTACAGGCTGCTTACAGCGTCCAGAGACAGAAAGGCAAGTACAGTCGGCGCGCAGCGGCAACCGAGACAGGGCATCAACATTGGAGTGCTGGGTACCCTTCCTGTACGAAACTGTAAATGAGAAGTCCTGGAGGACCTCAAGCCATCGTGACAGTTGGCCGGATGGCTGATCAACCCACAGCACATTGCAGCGCAGCGTGGTCCAAGCGGACCGTGAAGTGCCTGCCATATAAATATGGACAGTACAGCCGAACAAAGACCACAATTGCCAGGAGTTCGCGGCGCATGATGCAGAAGCGTTGTTCGGCCGGGGAAAGTACCCTGCTACCATACGCGATAACACACTCCACCCCGTTGACGACCTGTGACAAGACCGCGCCAATGCCGGTGTTGCTCGCGTCTGTATCACGGAGAGAAGGGCCGTCAACTAAGGCCTTCCGAAGCGTGATAAACGAGGCCTCCTCCTCCCGCCAATGGAACTTCTGACCTTTGGCCATCAGCGCGTGGAGGGGTTTCGCAATGGTAGCGAATCCGGCTACAAAGCACCGGTAGTAGGATGCGAAGCCAATGAAGCGTCACACCTCCCCCACCAACGTAGGAGTAGGCTAAGTCCGAACGCATGCCGTTTTCTCGGGGTCCGTAGTAATGCCGGGCTTGCTGAAAATATGCCAGAGATACCGCACGGATTTCTGCAGCAGGTGACATTTTTGGGGCTTAAATTTGAGATTGGCAGCCCGCATCTTGGCAAAAACAGCACGCAAACGATCGAGATGTTCGTCGAACGTGCGGCTAAAGTCGATGATGTAATCAAGGTAAATGAGACATGAGTCCCACTTGAGCCCCGCTCGAACTAGCTCCATCAATCGTTGGAATGTCGCCGGTGCGGAATGGAGTCCCATCGGGACCCGATTGAATTAAAAAAGGCCCTGCAGCGTACGGAAAGCCGTCTTGGGCCTAGAAGCATCGTCCAATGGCAAATGCCAAAACCCTGACAGAAGGTCGAATGTAGAAAAGTACTGGGTGCCCGCTAGGGCGTCCAGGGAGTCGTCCATCCGTGGGAGAGGGTATGCATCAGCGACCGAAATTTTGTTGAGCCTCCAAAAATCAACCACGGAAGTGCAAGCTGCCATTGTGTTTCTTAACGAGAAAAATAGGCGCTCCCCATGGACTAGTGGACGGCGAAATAATATCGGCGGCGAACATCTCATCAACAGCCAGCCGGACTTGCTCTTTTTCTGCAGGACTCGGCCTGTAAGGGTTTTGGCGGATGGGAGCGGCGCCCCCTGTGTCAATATGATGACTTAACAGCGTGGTACAACCAATATCGAATTTACGGGTGCTAAAGACATCAGCGAACTCCCGTAAAAGTGACTTTAATTTAACACGCTGGGATTCGGACAAGTCCGCAGCGCCCAAGCATAGAGAATCCAGCCATCGGGCATCTGGTCTAGAACGCGGTGTCAGACGCGACCCGGCCTCAACGCTTCCCACGACACAAGCACCATGAAGCGCGGGTGACGCTTGAGCAAGAACCGTGCCCTGCGAAACGACCGACGTCTTCAACCCAGCATTCAGGACCTGGAAAAATGGTTTCCTGTCGGCGGACACGAGGGTCTGCGCACCCACGAGTTCCAATCCCCATACAGCCATGTTAGAGGGGCCTAACAGGATCCCTCCGGCCGTCGCTGCCAGATCAAGTGGCTTGCGCAAACGTAGGGGAACTAACATTTGCGCGCCCGGGGGGATTCAGACCGTTTTGGATGCAAGTGCCTGCACCGTGGCGTTGGCCGTACATAACCGAGTGGAAGATGGTAGGAACGCCAAACGACGGTCAGATGGCAATTCGATGCACCCTTGGTCAATTAAAAATTTATCGGCATTTTTCCTAAGAAATCGGTCCCCAGCAAGCATGGAACGGTGAGGGACGACGAGACCAGGATCGGCCCTGACAATTGAACATCGCCAACACAAATTTGAGCGGTGATTTGGCCGACAATACCCAATGAACCCCCGTTGGCGACAAAGCACGGCGCTTCGAAGGGGCGCAGAGAACGGCATTTGTCCGGTAGTATATTAAAGATGAGCTCGGAAATAATGGTCGCTGACGCACCAGTGTCGACGAGCATACGGAACTCAACTCCCTCGATGGATCCCACAACGACCGACGACCCTGCGGTCACGGCGACCACCCTGTGGGCCAACTCTGACCACTGACCCGGTCCGAGTGGCCAGTCATCACGAACACAATCCCCTCCCCCCCGAACCGACGCACGACCCGACCCCGAACCGGCGCGATGAGATGCACGAGGTGGAACCAGGGGCTGAGTGTGTACGGTGTCGCGACATGCCTCAGGTTGCCGCGAAGAGGAGGATGGTTGGGCGGACGACAGCTGGGGCCCGGAGGAGCGTCGTCGAGGTGCCCAGCAGCCCTGGAGGCCACAGTTGTAACATGTCACGAGGCCCCGCTCCGGGCGAGGCGACGTCTTCCTCCGCGGGTGAGCACCGTCCCGGCGCGGCTGGTCGTCCCTCCTCCATCCCCTCTCCGGGGTGGAAGCAAAGGCCAGGGCATGCTCCGGCTCCTCCGGCATACTGCGCCCCTCGCCGGGAGCAGCACACGCCACCAGGCCCATCTCCCGCTGTAGGAGCAAGTGGGCTTGTATGCTTCTGGCTACCTGCAGGGAGCAGAGGTCGCTGTCGTCGACGGCGTGGACGACCACCTGGAACTCCTGCGTCAAAGCCAGCAGCTTCTCCATGACAAGGGCATCGATGCCCTCCACCTCCATCCGGGGGTAGGCCGCCTTGGCCAACGCCAACAGCACGCTACGGAAGGCGAGGGGTGACTCGGAGTCCCCGCGCCTCCGTGCGGCGAAGCGGTGTCGGGTGTCGGACGGCGGCCCATAAATCGCTGCCGTCTGTTGCATTGCCTGGTGCAGAGTAGAGCGATCAGCTGGCGGGATGGTTACCAGGGCAGCCAGGGCGTCGTCGTCAAGGGCTGCAGGAAGGGCCCGTAGCGACTCCATCTCTGTCCACCCCGCCATCTCGCAATTGGTGAGGAAGCGCTGCTGGAAGGCGGCCCAGTCGCCTCCAGCAGCGGAGAATTATTTTAAAACGGGCAGGCGTGGTGAATCTCGTCTAAGATAGTTGCGGCCGCGTGGAGAAGCTGAGCCAGGCGGGAGTGCGCCGCCCGGAGCGCCCTCCCCCGACGGTAGTGAGCCGTCAAATCAGCCGGCCGGCTTGCTGTTCAACCAGAGGTGCGTCTCCTCCCTCCTCCGGGGCCGCCAACCCCGGGGCTGCTGCGTCGTCTTCATCTTCCCCTGGAGAGCGGGTACGTGTTTTTCGCCTTGTCTCCATATATACTAGTTAAATTTCGATTTAAAGCTTTCGTGACTGCAGGGATTCATCTTCTTGGTTCTTTCAGTAAAGTCACGTAGAATGGAAATAAAATAATAAAAATAAAACGTAATAAAATACCCACGACGTTTCGGCCACAACACAAGTATTCTTCTTCAGGTGAAAGAACAGAACTGTCGGGACGACAGCGCTTCAATGAACACTGCTAAGCTTCGCAGCTTCTTTTAAGCTGGGTGGGAGGAGCAGAGCGCCTTAACAAAGGAGTTTACATATCAACAGAAGAATTTAGCGTTGAAGTAGCTGTGTTAAAGTGTTGGATTAGCAGGGTGTTAAAGTCAGAAATTAGCATGTAACTGGGGGATTAGCATGATGTTAATGTGAGGGATTAGCATGTAACTGGTCACGGAAGTAGCTATGTTAAAGTCAGAGTTTACATATCAACAGAGGCATTTAGTATATTGATGCTAAAGAACTGTAACTACCAAACTATCATACAATAAGACGATGTGAAAGAACTAAGTATAAACTGCATCAATATAACTTGATTTGGTGCTCTTGTGACTGCAGGAATTACTCTTTGGTTTTTTCGGTAAAGTCACGTAGAAATAAGAAATAATAATAAAATAAAATTACATAATAGCATACGTTTCGATTGCAACGCAAGCAATCATCATCAGGTATAGAAGAGCTAAATTTAAGAGAGAGAGGAAACACAGAGAGATGGAGAAGCACATCAAATTGAACAAGATTTAGTAAAATTTGGAAACAATATAATGCAGTACAGAGGGTCGGTCAAAACACAATTAACGCATGGTCTGGCTGATTACGTTATTTCAAAGATTGCTAAATTATAGGTTAAGAGTGATAGAGTACAGATCACAGACACATATACAGACATCCAAGCAGAGAGAGCCAGCACAGAGACACACAGAGAGAGAAGCACACACATGGGACAGAGTGAAACAATGCTTCTGTGTCGATTGCTTGCGTTGCAATCGAAACGTCGTATGCTATTATGTAATTTTATTATTATTTCTTATTTCTACGTGACTTTACCGAAAAAACCAAAGAGTAATTCCTGCAGTCACAAAAGCACCAAATCAAGTTGAACCACCTCTACGGGGAGGTATGAAGTATGTGTCTTTGCGTTGTCTCTGTTTGTCTCCGTGTATGTGTCGTGTCTCTCTCTCAAATGTCACACTTAACTTAAGTTTGTGTCTCTGTGTTGTCTCTACCTGTGTTTGTGCCTCTGTGTCTACGTGTATGTGGCTTGTTTCTCTCCACAGTCCCTGTGGGCATGCTAATCTGACTTCTGCATGTACGGTGGCTCCCAGTCCATCTAATTTTGTATTCCTTTGTTCTGTCTCCAACCCCCCCCTCCCTCCCCCTCTATTTAAGGCTTCGACACAGAAGCATTGTTTCACTCTGTCCCATGGGTGTGTCTCTCTCTGTGTCTCTGTGCTGGCTCCTAGCCACCATAGCGCCAGTTCGCTTCTGAAAAAGAAACGAATCGCTTAGTGGGATTTACGTTGTAAAATAAAAAAATACGGTAGTTTAGTTTCATTTTAGTTAGTGCTTTGCTTACCTTTCTTATACTTTGCACGCCTATCGTGTTTTTGTATTGTTTGTTGTTGTAACTTTCTCACCCGCTTTCAGATGCGCTTCTGCGGCCGTCTGGAACGCTCTTCCTTGCGATATTAGGAAGCCACTGGAAGCTGTGCACTTTTAAATCATCATCAGCATCATCAGCATATAGATTGACAAACTAATTTCTTTAGAACTGCTTTTGGCTTTTAGTTTGTCGTCCTTCCCCGCACCTCCGATTAGCGCGGTTGGCTTGCATACGGTGCGAAAGAAGTTTGACATACATACATATATACACACATATACATAACCCGTATTTACAGTACATCCCTTTGACGATTCACTTCAAGGTGGGTTGCTCTGGTTTTCTCTCGCACGTTATAGTGTACAACTCATCATCATCACCTATCGGCTTACAGCATCTTACAAGCAAAATAGGCAAATGTAGCAGCAGCAGCAGCAGGACCCTCTTGCAAAAGTTTTACGACTGTGACTTTCCTGGGTAACTAACTAATTAATAACCTATTATTTGTACTGTTCCTAAATTATCTACATATATAAAAGGGAAATTTGTGAATGTGTGTCTGTTCAAAATGTTTAGCATAGGGGCCGTCCATAAATGACGTCACGCGATTTTGGCCGATTTTTGACTCCCCCTCCCCCCCTGGTCACACGGCGTCACAAAAACGTCAGACCCCCCTAAAATATGACGCCACAAAGCTCTGTCCCCCCCCCCAAAAAAAAAACATATTTCCATTTTGAAAATAAAACATGCTTCAAATAACTTTAAACTATTGTCATTGTAGTGCGTATTTAATGTGGCGCTGCACTCTGATGTTGTAGGAGAAAACACGTATTAAAAAGGAGGCGTTGGAAAGCTGAAATTTAGCATAAATTTCACTTGAAAATATTCAACCTTCGATTCCTTTGCTCGATTTAAAGAATCGAATCTTGGCGCGCGAGCGTAAGTTTTTATTTCCACTGCGCGTTGGGTTTTATTTTTATTTTAATCAATGATGTAATTATAAAAAAGTTTTATTTTCATTTGTATATGTTATGTTTTTAAGTTTTTAGAAGTTTTTAAATATGTTTTTCTCCCGGGTAACGCCGGGTACTTCCCGCTAGTACACACATATACAAAACATTCCTGCGGAGGGAGCTGGTAGGAACGTTGGGTTGCCCGGTCAATGGCCAGGGTCAACAACGGCGGCACCACGTGGTGTATTCCGCACAATATTGCCCGACTGTGAGGGCGGGCACAAGCCGGCGTGAGTAGGTTAAACGTTGAGTTTTATAAGGGCACCACGGGGTGACCAGCGAGGCGCTCTTTTACGAGCGTTTTGAGGACGACTGGCTGCTGGCTAAGCTTTTCAAATCTTTTTTTATGGTGCGTTGCTTATGGAAACAGCTCTCTTGAATGCTTCGTGGTTTTTGTTACTTAAAAGTGAAACAAGATCAATAACCATGACCCCTAAAGCGAATGTAACGGAAGATAAGAACATTCCCACTCAAACCCCTTAAGCCATATTTTTAGCCTAAGGTAATAACTTTTATTTGATGCCCTACCTGTGCACCTCTGTAGGCGCGAATTTATTATTTATTTATCAATGTTTCTATTAATACTTTCATATGTCCTTATTACGTTAATTAATAAAAAAAATTGCGTGTTTACATATACGCTATGCTTTTCGGGTGAGAAAAGGTCAACTTCCGATTGTCTTGCAACAAATTAAGCCTTCAACATGTTTGTTCAGTTTGTCAGTTTAATTTATTAGGTACGAGCTGTACTACCCGGCTTCGCCCGGGACGTGGATTCACCACGCCCGCTGCCTTTGTCTCCCCAGTGACGATGTTCACACAGCAGAGCAGTTACTCGTTTGAGGCTGAGTCGACCTAGGGGAGGCCCAGGACCGGTAAAAATAATCGTCACCGGTGGTGACCATGAGCGGGAATCGAACTCGGGTCGCCGGGTTCGTAGCGCGGCGCGCAAACCGCTACACTACAATGCGTTACGCTTCCACATGCGCGGGTCACGTGACAGATTTGACGTCACAGCTCACTTGCCGTGCAAAAAAAATATGCATTATTGAGCTCCCCTCCCCCCAAAAACCCGTGTATGTTTATGTTTGCATGGTGGATAGTCTGGAAAGTACCCACATGGCAAATTTCAAGTTTGTTGCATGTCGGGAAGTACGCTAAACAATTTGAACAGACAACACATTTACAACTTTGCCGTTTATATTTACTAGGTATAGCCCTGTGAGCCACGCGGCTCTTGACTCGGGCGCAACCGCAACAAAACAAAAACATGAACAAGAAAAACATCTTAAAGTGACTTCGCGCAACAGGAAAAATCCTGGAAAAATACAGCAAAGTCTTCCAGAAAAAAACACCGCATTTCAACGCTGTGTGGAAAAATCCCAGTGGGATGCAAGTTCGTTCATAGTTCCATTTATTTGGTATAGCCCTGTGAGCCATTCTGCTCTTGAATCGGGTGCAACCGCAACAAACAAAAAACAAAAACATGAACAAGAAAACATCTTAAAGTGACTACGTGACTGTGCAAACAGAAATTTCAGGAACAAAACATCAAAATATTCCTGAAATAGCACCGTACACCAACACTGTGTGCAAAAATCCCAGTGGGATGCAAGTCAAACAACAACAACCACAAGACAACTAAGATTAAGGCCATCAGTCTAACTCCGTACTACAATAAACAAAAACATGGCCAAACCAAAAAAGTTTTCGAAATCACCAAAATAAAGCCACAAAAGCTATGTAACAGTGATCATAGGAACTGTGATTCAAATCCAACAACAAACGATATCCTTAAAATGTACGATCAAACCCCGCAGCCATAGACGGCTGCATGAGACACTACCCTTAATTGTTTTTCCTTTTTTTCTTCTTTGGTTCTTTCGGTAAAGTCACGTAGAATGAGAATAAAGTAATAAATTGATAAAATAAAATAACACAATAATATTCTCACGACGTTTCGGCCACAACACAAGCGGCCTTCATCAGGTGAAGGGACGAGACTGTCTGGTAGGACAGCGCTGGAGTGTTTTTCCTTTGTTCGATAAACGATGTCAATTTCGGGAAGTGTTCGTAGAACCAATGAACATCTTCGAGGGACCGATCGCTGATGGAACGTGGGATTTTGTGCTGTGGCACGTGACCGCGGGAAGGGGGCGGGGGCTGTGGGGGAAGGGGGCGGGGCTGTGGGGGAAGGGGGGCGGGGCTGTGGGGGAAGGGGCGGGGCTGTGGGGGAGCGGTGGTGCTAGCGGTCAGCGCGTTGCGTTACGAACCCGGCGACCCGAGTTCGACTCCCGCTCACGGCCACCGACGCCGGTGACGGATTATCTGACCCGGTCCTGGGCCTCCCCTAGGTCGACTCAGCGTCAAACGAGTACCCGGGCGATGTGTATTAAAACATCGCCACCGGGGAGACAAAGGCGGCCGGGCGTGGTGCCGGCCACCCCACCCCCTCGTGTGCCGTGTCGACCTTCACAGGTGCTGCTCGCTGTCAGCACTTGCCCCAACAGTCTGTTGAGGCTACACAGGAGATCTTTGTCTTTGGAGGGGGGAGGGGGGGCGGGAGGCAGGGGGCGGGGGGAAGGGGGCGGGGGGAAAGGGGGCGGGGGGAAGAGGGGCGGGGGGAAGGGGGCGGGGGGAAGAGGGGCGGGGGGAAGGGGGCGGGGGGAAGGGATCGTCTCCTTCACCTGCGCGCCGCGTGTATCCCTCCGCGCGGTGCAGCGCCTCCCCCCGGCGGGAGAGGTGAAGCGGCTCTCGTCCCCCGTGACCTCCGCGCGCGCGCGCGCGTGTGCCGTGCGCGCACTTCCGCGCAGCCAGAACATTTAGAAATCAGCATCGAGAAGAAGTTATGAAAGAAGAGAGATAAACAGACGGACGACAACAACAGCAGCAGCAGCAACAAGGCGCGAGTTCGGTGCAAGAGGAAGCGCGCGGATTTCCCACCCGGGTGAAGAAAGGCGGCGCGGAGGGCGAGAAGTTTGCGGTGAGGCGCCGGAGGATGGTGATGGGGGAGGTGATGATGGGGGTGGTGGTGATGGAGGAGGTGATGGTGATGGGGGAGGTGATGGTGATGGGGGAGGTGATGGGGGAGGTGGTGATGGTGGAGGTGGTGGTGATGGGGGAGGTGATGGTGATGATGGGGGAGGTGATGGTGATGATGGGGGAGGTGATGGTGGTGATGGGGGAGGTGGTGATGGGGGAGGATGGTGATGGGGGAGGTGGTGATGGGGGAGGTGGTGATGGGGGAGGTGGTGATGGGGGAGGTGGTGATGGGGGAGGTGGTGCTGGGGGAGGTGGTGATGGGGGAGGTGGTGATGGGGGAGGTGGTGATGGGGGAGGTGGTGATGGGGGAGGTGATGGGGGAGGTGGTGGTGGTGATGGGGGAGGTGATGATGGTGATGGGGGAGGTGGTGGTGATGGGGGAGGTGGTGATGGGGGAGGTGATGGGGGAGGTGGTGGTGGTGATGGGGGAGGTGGTGGTGATGGGGGAGGTGATGGTGGTGATGGGGGAGGTGTTGATGGGGGAGGTGGTGATGATGGGGGAGGTGATGGTGATGGGGGAGGTGGTGATGGGGGAGGTGATGATGGGAGAGGTGGTGATGATGGGGGAGGTGATGGTGATGGGGGAGGTGGTGATGGGGGAGGTGGTGATGGGGGAGGTGGTGATGGGGGTGGTGGTGATGGGGGTGGTGATGGTGGTGATGGGGGAGGTGGTGACGGCAAGGATGGGGGAGGTGATGGTGGTGATGGGGGAGGTGATGGTGGTGAAGGGAGTTGCTGATGGGGGTGTGATGTAGTTGTGATGGGGAGGTGTTGTTGGGGTGATGGTGATTATGGAAGTTGTGATGTTAGTGGCTTCGGGAGTGCACCTAGCCTGGCACAAGCGCCACTTAGTGGCGAATGGCGGCTGCTGTTGGTGATGGTGATTCAGCTTGGGTGGTGATAATGATTCAGGTTGGGTGGTGATGGTGATTCAGGTTGAGTGGTGATGGTGATTCAGGTTGAGTGGTGATGGTGATTCAGGTTGGGTGGTGCTGGTGATTCAGGTTGAGTGGTGATGGTGATTCAGGTTGAGTGGTGATGGTGATTCAGGTTGGGTGGTGATGGTGATTCAGGTTGAGTGGTGATGATGATTCAGGTTGAGTGGTGATGGTGATTCAGGTTGGGTGGTGATGGTGATTCAGGTTGAGTGGTGATGGTGATTCAGGTTGGGTGGTGATGGTGATTCAGGTTGGGCGGTGATGGTTGATTCAGGTTGGGTGGTGATGGTGATTCAGGTTGAGTGGTGATGGTGATTCAGGTTGGGTGGTGCTGGTGATTCAGGTTGAGTGGTGATGGTGATTCAGGTTGAGTGGTGATGGTGATTCAGGTTGGGTGGTGATGGTGATTCAGGTTGAGTGGTGATGATGATTCAGGTTGAGTGGTGATGGTGATTCAGGTTGGGTGGTGATGGTGATTCAGGTTGAGTGGTGATGGTGATTCAGGTTGGGTGGTGATGGTGATTCAGGTTGGGCGGTGATGGTTGATTCAGGTTGGGTGGTGATGGTGATTCAGGTTGAGTGGTGATGGTGATTCAGATTCAGTGGTGATGGTGTTTCAGGTTGAGTGGTGATGGTGATTCAGGTTGGGTGGTGATGGTGATTCAGGTTGGGTGGTGATGGTGATTCAGGTTGGGTGGTGATGGTGATTCAGGTTGAGTGGTGATGGTGATTCAGGTTGAGTGGTGATTGTGATTCAGGTTGGGTGGTGATGGTGATTCAGGTTGGGTGGTGATGGTGATTCAGGTTGGGTGGTGATGGTGATTCAGGTTGGGTTGTGATGGTGATTCAGGTTGGGTGGTGATGGTGACTGTGGTAGAGTTGTCGGGAAGTGACGCGTGTTGTGATGGGAGCGGTGATGGAGGTGTCAATGGAAGTGATGTTGGGGTGGGGGGGGTGATGTAGGTAGTGATGGAGGTGATGGTGGGAGTGGTGATGCTGTGGGTAGTGTGCTGATGATGGGGGTAGTAACAATATTTGGTTCTCTGGAGTCTGAGAGTTGATGCATGGAGTGAAGTTACCTACGGAGTTACTTCTGAGTGAAGTTACTGCAGTCAGTGTTGCTATGAGTGATGGTACTACACTCAGTGGTGCTATGAGTGAAGTTACTACAGTCAGTGTTGCTATGAATGAAGGTACTACACTAGTGTTGCTATGAGTGAAGTTACCACAGTCAGTGTTGCTGAGTGAAGTTACTACACTCAGTGTTGCTATGAGTGAAGTTACTACAGTCAGTGTTGCTATGAGTGAAGTTACTACAGACAGTGTTGCTATGAGTGAAGTTACTACAGTCAGTGTTGCTTTGAGTGAAGTTACTACAGTCAGTGTTGCTATGAGTGAAGTTACTCCACTTAGTGGTACTATGAATGAAGTTACTACAGACAGTGTTGCTATGAGTGAAGTTACTACAGTCAGTGATGCTGTGAGTGAAGTTACTACAGTCAGTGTTGCTTTGAGTGAAGTTACTACAGACAGTGTTGCTATGAGTGAAGTTACTACAGTCAGTGTTGCTTTGAGTGAAGTTACTACAGTCAGTGTTGCTATGAGTGAAGTTACTCCACTTAGTGGTACTATGAATGAAGTTTCTACAGACAGTGTTGCTACGAGTGAAGTTACTACAGTCAGTGTTGCTATGAGTGAAGTTACTCCACTTAGTGGTACTATGAATGAAGTTACTACAGTCAGTGTTGGTATGAGTGAAGTTACTCCACTCAGTGTTGCTATGAGTGAAGTTACTACAGTCAGTGTTGCTATGAGTGAAGTTACTCCACTTAGTGGTACTATGAATGAAGTTACTACAGACAGTGTTGCTATGAGTGAAGTTACTACAGTCAGTGTTGCTATGAGTGAAGTTACTACAGTCAGTGTTGCTATGAGTGAAGTTACTACACTCAGTGTTGCTATGAGTGAAGTTACTACAGTTAGTGATGCTGTGAGTGAAGTTACTACAGGCAGTGTTGCTATGAGTGAAGTTACTACAGTCAGTGTTGCTATGAGTGAAGTTACTACAGTCAGTGTTGCTATGAGTGAATTTACTACAGTCAGTGTTGCTATGAGTGAAGTTATGCAGTCAGTGTTGCTATGAGTGAAGTTACTACACTCAGTGTTGCTATGAGTGAAGTTACTACACTCAGTGTTGCTATGAGTGAAGTTACTACAGACAGTGATGCTATGAGTGAAGTTACTCCACTCAGTGTTGCTATGAGTGAAGTTACTACAGACAGTGTTGCTATGAGTGAAGTTACTACACTCAGTGTTGCTATGAGTGAAGTTACTACAGTCAGTGTTGCTATGAGTGAAGTTACTACAGTCAGTGTTGCTATGAGTGAAGTTACTCCACGCAGTGGTACTATGAGTGAAGTTACTAGAGTCATTGTTGCTATGAGTGCAGTTACTACACTCAGTGTTGCTATGAGTGAAGTTACTACAGTCAGTGTTGCTATGAGTGAAGTTACTACACTCAGTGTTGCTGTGAGTGAAGTTACTACAGTCAGTGTTGCTATGAGTGATGTTACTACACTCAGTGTTGCTGTGAGTGAAGTTACTACAGTAAGTGTTGCTATGAGTGAAGTTACTCCACTTAGTGGTACTATGAATGAAGTTACTACAGACAGTGTTGCTATGAGTGAAGTTACTACAGTCAGTGTTGCTATGAGTGAAGTTACTACACTCAGTGTTGCTGTGAGTGAAGTTACTACAGTCAGTGTTGCTGTGAGTGAAGTTACTACAGTCAGTGATGCTGTGAGTGAAGTTACTACAGTCAGTGTTGCTATGAGTGAAGTTACTACAGTCAGTGTTGCTATGAGTGAAGTTACTACACTCAGTGTTGCTGTGAGTGAAGTTACTACAGTCAGTGTTGCTATGAGTGAAGTTACTACAGTCAGTGTTGCTATGAGTGAAGTTACTACACTCAGTGTTGCTGTGAGTGAAGTTACTACAGTCAGTGTTGCTATGAGTGAAGTTACTACAGTCAGTGTTGCTATGAGTGAAGTTACTACACTCAGTGTTGCTATGAGTGAAGTTACTACAGTCAGTGTTGCTATGAGTGAAGTTACTACACTCAGTGTTGCTGTGAGTGAAGTTACTACAGTCAGTGTTGCTGTGAGTGAAGTTACTACAGTCAGTGATGCTGTGAGTGAAGTTACTACAGTCAGTGTTGCTATGAGTGAAGTTACTACAGTCAGTGTTGCTATGAGTGAAGTTACTACACTCAGTGTTGCTGTGAGTGAAGTTACTACACTCAGTGTTGCTATGAGTGAAGTTACTACAGTCAGTGTTGCTATGAGTGAAGTTACTACACTCAGTGTTGCTATGAGTGAAGTTACTACAGTCAGTGTTGCTATGAGTGAAGTTACTACACTCAGTGTTGCTGTGAGTGAAGTTACTACAGTCAGTGTTGCTATGAGTGAAGTTACTACAGTCAGTGTTGCTATGAGTGAAGTTACTACACTCAGTGTTGCTATGAGTGAAGTTACTACAGTCAGTGTTGCTATGAGTGAAGTTACTACAGTCAATGTTGCTATGAGTGAAGTTACTACACTCAGTGTTGCTGTGAGTGAAGTTACTACAGTCAGTGTTGCTATGAGTGAAGTTACTACAGTCAGTGTTGCTATGAGTGAAGTTACTACACTTAGTGTTGCTATGAGTGAAGTTACTACACTCAGTGTTGCTGTGAGTGAAGTTACTACAGTCAGTGTTGCTATGAGTGAAGTTACTACAGTCAGTGTTGCTATGAATGAAGTTATGCAGTCAGTGTTGCTATGAGTGAAGTTACTACACTCAGTGTTGCTATGAGTGAAGTTACTACACTCAGTGTTGCTATGAGTGAAGTTACTACAGACAGTGATGCTATGAGTGAAGTTATTCCACTCAGTGTTGCTATGAGTGAAGTTACTACAGACAGTGTTGCTATGAGTGAAGTTACTACACTCAGTGTTGCTATGAGTGAAGTTACTCCAGTCAGTGTTGCTATGAGTGAAGTTACTACAGTCAGTGTTGCTATGAGTGAAGTTACTCCACGCAGTGGTACTATGAGTGAAGTTACTAGAGTCATTGTTGCTATGAGTGCAGTTACTACACTCAGTGTTGCTATGAGTGAAGTTACTACAGTCAGTGTTGCTATGAGTGAAGTTACTACAGTCAGTGTTGCTACGAGTGAAGTTACTACACTCAGTGTTGCTGTGAGTGAAGTTACTACACTCAGTGTTGCTATGAGTGAAGTTACTACACTCAGTGTTGCTGTGAGTGAAGTTACTACAGTCAGTGTTGCTATGAGTGAAGCTACTACACTAGTGTTGCTATGAGTGAAGCTACTACACTAGTGTTGCTATGAGTGAAGTTACTACAGTCAGTGTTGCTGAGTGAAGTTACTACACTCAGTGTTGCTATGAGTGAAGTTACTACAGTCAGTGTTGCTATGAGTGAAGTTATTCCACTCAGTGTTGCTATGAGTGAAGTTACTACAGACAGTGTTGCTATGAGTGAAGTTACTACACTCAGTGTTGCTATGAGTGAAGTTACTCCAGTCAGTGTTGCTATGAGTGAAGTTACTACAGTCAGTGTTGCTATGAGTGAAGTTACTCCACGCAGTGGTACTATGAGTGAAGTTACTAGAGTCATTGTTGCTATGAGTGCAGTTACTACACTCAGTGTTGCTATGAGTGAAGTTGCTACAGTCAGTGTTGCTATGAGTGAAGTTACTACAGTCAGTGTTGCTACGAGTGAAGTTACTACACTCAGTGTTGCTGTGAGTGAAGTTACTACAGTCAGTGTTGCTATGAGTGAAGTTACTACACTCAGTGTTGCTGTGAGTGAAGTTACTACAGTCAGTGTTGCTATGAGTGAAGCTACTACACTAGTGTTGCTATGAGTGAAGTTACTACAGTCAGTGTTGCTGAGTGAAGTTACTACACTCAGTGTTGCTATGAGTGAAGTTACTACAGTCAGTGTTGCTATGAGTGAAGTTACTACAGTCAGTGTTGCTATGAGTAAAGTTACTACAGTTAGTGATTCTGTGAGTGAAGTTACTACAGTAAGTGTTGCTATGAGTGAAGTTACTACAGTCAGTGTTGCTATGAGTGAAGTTACTACAGTCAGTGTTGCTGTGAGTGAAGTTACTACAGTCAGTGTTGCTATGAGTGAAGTTACTACAGTCAGTGTTGCTATGAGTGAAGTTATACAGTCAGTGTTGCTATTAGTGAAGTTACTACAGTCAGTGTTGCTTTGAGTGAAGTTACTACACTCAGTGTTGCTTTGAGTGAAGTTACTCCACTTAGTGGTACTATGAATGAAGTTTCTACAGACAGTGTTGCTACGAGTGAAGTTACTACAGTCAGTGTTGCTATGAGTGAAGTTATACAGTCAGTGTTGCTATTAGTGAAGTTACTACAGTCAGTGTTGCTATGAGTGAAGTTACTACAGTCAGTGTTGCTGTGAGTGAAGTTACTACAGTCAGTGTTGCTATGAGTGAAGTTACTACACTGTTGCTATGAGTGAAGTTACTACAGTCAGTGTTGCTATGCGTGAACTTACTCCAGTCAGTGTTGCTATGAGTGAAGTTACTACACTCAGTGTTGCTATGAGTGAAGTTACTACAGTCAGGGTTGCTATGAGTGACGTTACTACAGTCAGTGTTGCTACGAGTGAAGTTACTACAGTCAGTGATGCTGTGAGTGAAGTTACTACAGTCAATGTTGCTATGAGTGAAGTTACTACAGTCAGTGTTGCTATGAGTGAAGTTACTCCACGCAGTGGTACTATGAGTGAAGTTACTAGAGTCATTGTTGCTATGAGTGCAGATACTGCACTCAGTGTTGCTATGAGTGAAGTTACTACAGTCAGTGTTGCTATTAGTGAAGTTACTACAGTCAGTGTTGCTATTAGTGAAGTTACTACACTCAGTGTTGCTATGAGTGAAGTTACTACATTCAGTGTTGCTATGAGTGAAGTTACTACACTCAGTGTTGCTATGAGTGAAGTTACTACACTCAGTTTTGCTGTGAGTGAAGTTACTACAGTCAGTGATGCTGTGAGTGAAGTTACTACAGTCAGTGTTGCTATGAGTGAAGCTACTACAGTCAGTGTTGCTATGAGTGAAGTTACTACAGTCAGTGTTGCTATGAGTGAAGTTACTACACTCAGTGTTGCTATGAGTGAAGTTACTACAGTAAGTCATGCTGTGAGTGAAGTTACTACAGTCAGTGTTGCTATGAGTGATGTTACTACAGTCAGTGTTGCTATGAGTGAAGTTACTACAGTCAGTGTTGCTGTGAGTGAAGTTACTACAGTCAGTGTTGCTATGAGTGAAGTTACTACAGTCAGTGTTGCTATGAGTGAAGTTACTACAGTCAGTGTTGCTGTGAGTGAATTTATTACAGTCAGTGTTGCTATGAGTGAAGTTACTACAGTCAGTGTTGCTATGAGTGAAGTTACTACAGTCAGTGTTGCTGTGAATAAAGTTACTACAGTCAGTGTTGCTATGAGTGAAGTTACTACAGTCAGTGTTGCTATGAGTGAAGTTACTCCACTTAGTGTTGCTATGAGTGAAGTTACTACAGTCAGTGTTGCTATGAGTGAAGTTACTATACTCAGTGATGCTGTGGGTGAAGTTACTACAGTCAGTGATGATGTGAGTGAAGTTACTACAGTCAGTGTTGCTATGAGTGAAGTTACTACAGTCAGTGTTGCTATGAGTGAAGTTACTACACTTAGTGTTGCTATGAGTGAAGTTACTACACTTAGTGTTGCTATGAGTGAAGTTACTACACTCAGTGTTGCTATGAGTAAAGTTACTACAGTCAGTGTTGCTGTGAGTGAAGTTACTACAGTCAGTGTTGCTATGAGTGAAGTTACTACAGTCAGTGTTGCTATGAGTGAAGTAACTACAGTAAGTGTTGCTATGAGTGAAGTTACTACAGTCAGTGTTGCTATGAGTGCAGTTACTACAGTTAGTGTTGCTATGAGTGAAGTTACTTCACTCAAATTTCGATTTAAAGCTTTCGTGACTGCAAGGATTCATCTTCTTTGGTTCTTTCGGTAAAGTCACGTACATTGAGAATAAAATAATAAATTGATAAAATAAAATAACACAATAATATTCTCACGACGTTGCGGCCACAACACAAGCGGCCTTTATCAGGTGAAGGGACAAGACTGTCTGGTAGGACAGCGCTGGAGTGAAAAAGCCACGCTCAGATCACGGCCTTTAAGCTGTGTGAGAAGAAACAAAGCGCCTTGACAAAGGAATTAGCATATAATTTTTTCAGCATTGAAATGGCTGAGTGAATAGCATTGAAATGGCTGAGTGATTAGCTAATCACTCAGCCATTTCAATGCTAAAATTATATGCTAATTCCTTGTCAAGGCGCTTTGTTTCTTCTCACACAGCTTAAAGGTCGTGATCTGAGCGTGGCTTTTCACTCCAGCGCTGTCGTACCAGACAGTCTCGTCCCTTCACCTGATGAAGGCCGCTTGTGTTCTGTCTGAAACGTCGTGAGAATATTATTGTGTTATTTTATTTTATCAATGTATTATTTTATTCTCATTCTACGTGACTTTACCGAGAGAACCAAAGAAGGTTACTTCACTCAGTGTTGCTATGAGTGAAGTTACTACAGTCAGTGTTGCTATGAGTGAAGTTACTACACTCAGTGTTGCTATGAGTGAAGTTACTACACTCAGTTTTGCTATGAGTGAAGTTACTACAGTCAGTGATGCTGTGAGTGAAGTTACTACAGTCAGTGTTGCTGTGAGTGAAGTTACTACAGTCAGTGTTGCTATGAGTGAAGTTACTACACTCAGTGTTGCTATGTGTGAAGTTACTACATTCAGTGTTGCTATGAGTGAAGTTACTCCAGGTAGTGTTGCTATGAGTGAAGTTACTACAGACAGTGATGCTATGAGTGAAGTTACTCCACTCAGTGTTGCTATGAGTGAAGTTACTACACTCAGTGTCGCGATTAGTGAAGTTACTACAGTCAGTGATGCTATGAGTGAAGTTACTACAGTCAGTGTTGCTGAGTGAAGTTACTACACTCAGTGTTGCTATGAGTGAAGTTACTCCACTCAGTTTTGCTATGAGTGAAGTTACTACAGTCAGTGATGCTGTGAGTGAAGTTACTACAGTCAGTGTTGCTGTGAGTGAAGTTACTACAGTCAGTGTTGCTATGAGTGAAGTTACTACACTCAGTGTTGCTATGTGTGAAGTTACTACATTCAGTGTTGCTATGAGTGAAGTTACTCCAGTCAGTGTTGCTATGAGTGAAGTTACTACAGTCAGTGTTGCTATGAGTGAAGTTACTACAGACAGTGATGCTATGAGTGAAGTTACTCCACTCAGTGTTGCTATGAGTGAAGTTACTACACTCAGTGGTACTATGAGTGAAGTTACTACAGTCAGTGTTGCTATGAGTGCAGTTACTACAGTTAGTGTTGCTATGAGTGAAGTTACTTCACTCAAATTTCGATTTAAAGCTTTCGTGACTGCAAGGATTCATCTTCTTTGGTTCTTTCGGTAAAGTCACGTACATTGAGAATAAAATAATAAATTGATAAAATAAAATAACACAATAATATTCTCACGACGTTGCGGCCACAACACAAGCGGCCTTTATCAGGTGAAGGGACAAGACTGTCTGGTTGGACAGCGCTGGAGTGAAAAAGCCACGCTCAGATCACGGCCTTTAAGCTGTGTGAGAAGAAACAAAGCGCCTTGACAACGGAAGTAGCATATAATGTTTTCAGCATTGAAATGGCTGAGTGAATAGCATTGAAATGGCTGAGTGATTAGCTAATCACTCAGCCATTTCAATGCTAAAATTATATGCTAATTCCTTTGTCAAGGCGCTTTGTTTCTTCTCACACAGCTTAAAGGTCGTGATCTGAGCGTGGCTTTTCACTCCAGCGCTGTCCTACCAGACAGTCTCGTCCCTTCACCTGATGCAGGCCGCTTGTGTTCTGTCCGAAACGTCGTGAGAATATTATTGTGTTATTTTATTTTATCAATGTATTATTTTATTCTTATTCTACGTGACTTTACCGAGAGAACCAAAGAAGGTTACTTCACTCAGTGTTGCTATGAGTGAAGTTACTACAGTCAGTGTTGCTATGAGTGAAGTTACTACACTCAGTGTTGCTATGAGTGAAGTTACTACACTCAGTTTTGCTATGAGTGAAGTTACTACAGTCAGTGATGCTGTGAGTGAAGTTACTACAGTCAGTGTTGCTGTGAGTGAAGTTACTACAGTCAGTGTTGCTATGAGTGAAGTTACTACACTCAGTGTTGCTATGTGTGAAGTTACTACATTCAGTGTTGCTATGAGTGAAGTTACTCCAGTCAGTGTTGCTATGAGTTAAGTTACTACAGTCAGTGTTGCTATGAGTGAAGTTACTACAGACAGTGATGCTATGAGTGAAGTTACTCCACTCAGTGTTGCTATGAGTGAAGTTACTACAGTCAGTGTTGCTATGAGTGAAGTTACTACAGTCAGTGCTGCTATGAGTGCAGTTTCTATAGTCAGTGTTGCTATGAGTGAAGTTACTCCACTCAGTTGGTATGAGTGAAGTTACTACAGTCAGTGTTGCTATGAGTAAAGTTACTCCACGCAGTGGTACTATGAGTGAAGTTACTACACTCAGTGTTGCTATGAGTGAAGTTACTACACTTATTTTTTCTATAAGTGAAGTTACTACAGTCAGTGATGCTGTGAGTGAAGTTACTACAGTCAGTGTTGCTGTGAGTGAAGTTACTACAGTCAGTGTTGCTATGAGTGAAGTTACTACACTCAGTGTTGCTATGTGTGAAGTTACTACATTCAGTGTTGCTATGAGTGAAGTTACTCCAGTCAGTGTTGCTATGAGTGAAGTTACTACAGTCAGTGTTGCCGAGTGACGTTACTACAGTCAGTGTTGCTATGAGTGAAGTTACTACAGTCAGTGTTGCTATGAGTGAAGTTACTACACTCTGTTGCTATGAGTGAAGTTACTACAGTCAGTTTTGCTATGAGTGAAGTTACTACAGTCAGTGCTGCTATGAGTGCAGTTACTATAGTCAGTGTTGCTATGAGTGAAGTTACTCCACTCAGTGTTGCTATGAGTGAAGTTACTACAGTCAGTGTTGCTATGAGTAAAGTTACTCCACGCAGTGGTACTATGAGTGAAGTTACTACAGTCAGTGTTGCTATGAGTGCAGTTACTACACTCAGTGTTGCTATGAGTGAAGTTACTACAGTCAGTGTTGCTATGAGTGAAGTTACTACAGTCAGTGTTGCTATGAGTGAAGTTACTCCACTCAGTGTTGCTATGAGTGAAGTTACTACAGTCAGTGTTGCTATGAGTAAAGTTACTACAGTCAGTGTTGCTATGAGTGAAGTTACTACAGTCAGTGTTGCTATGAGTGAAGTTACTACAGTCAGTGTTGCTATGAGTGAAGTTACTCCACTCACTGTTGCTATGCGTGAAGTTACTCCACTCACTGTTGCTATGAGTGAAGTTACTACAGTCAGTGTTGCTATGAGTGAAGTTACTACAGTCAGTGTTGCTATGAGTGAAGTTACTACAGTCAGTGTTGCTATGAGTGAAGTTACTACAGTCAGTGTTGCTATGAGTGAAGTTACTACAGACAGTGTTGCTATGAGTGAAGTAACTACAGTCAGTGTTGCTATGAGTGAAGTTACTACACTCAGTATTGCTGAGTGAAGTTACTACAGTCAGTGTTGCTATGAGTGAAGTTACTACAGTCAGTGATGCTATGAGTGAAGTTACTACAGTCAGTGTTGCTATGAGTGAAGTTACTACAGTCAGTGTTGCTATGAGTGAAGTTACTCCACTCAGTGTTGCTATGAGTGAAGTTACTCCACTCAGTGTTGCTATTAGTGAAGTTACTCCACTCAGTGTTGCTATGAGTGAAGTTACTACACTCAGTGTTGCTGTGAGTGAAGTTACTACAGTCAGTGTTGCTGAGTGAAGTTACTACAGTCAGTGTTGCTATGAGTGAAGTTACTACAGTCAGTGATGCTATGAGTGAAGTTTCTACAGTCAGTGTTGCTATGAATGAAGTTATTACAGTCAGTGTTGCTATGAGTGAAGTTACTCCACTCAGTGTTGCTATGAATGAAGTTACTACAGTCAGTGTTGCTATGAGTGAAGTTACTACAGTCACTGTTGCTATGAGTGAAGTTACTACAGTCAGTGTTGCTGTAAGTGAAGTTACTACAGTCAGTGTTGCTATGAGTGAAGTTACTACAGTCAGTGTTGCTATGAGTGAAGTCACTACTGTCAGTGGTGCTATGAGTGAAGTTACTCCACTCAGTGAAGTTATGAGTGAAGTTACTACACTCAGTGTTGCTATGAGTCAAATTACTACAGTCAGTGTTGCTATGAGTGAAGTTACTACAGTCAGTGTTGCTATGAGTGAAGTTAGTACACTCAGTGTTGCTATGAGTGAAGTTACTACAGTCAGTGTTGCTGTAAGTGAAGTTACTACAGTCAGTGTTGCTATGAGTGAAGTTACTACAGTCAGTGTTGCTATGAGTGAAGTCACTACTGTCAGTGGTGCTATGAGTGAAGTTACTCCACTCAGTGAAGTTATGAGTGAAGTTACTACACTCAGTGTTGCTATGAGTCAAATTACTACAGTCAGTGTTGCTATGAGTGAAGTTACTACAGTCAGTGTTGCTATGAGTGAAGTTAGTACACTCAGTGTTGCTATGAGTGAAGTTACTACAGTCAGTGTTGCTATGAGTGAAGTTACTCCAGACAGTGATGCTATGAGTGAAGTCGCTGCAGTCAGTGTTGGTAGGAGTGGAATTATTCCAGTTAGTGGTGCTATGAGCAGAGTTATTGTAATTGTCGGAGTTATTTGAGTACGATGGTGGTGAGATGTAAACTACATCGCCTGGTATGCAGGAGGTCGTGGGTTCGATCCCAACCCTGATGATCTGTGTATATTTTGTTGCTCTCCCCATGGTCGCCTGGATTTTTCTCCGGGTCCTCCAGTTTTCCCCCTCCATATTTAATTGGCGTCTTTTAATCATGCATGTGAGGATAAGCCACTCCATTGGGCGATCATTTGTTGTCACGTCGCTGCTGAAAGAGACCTATATAGCTCGGTGGGGCCTTACGCTGTTAAAATAAAAATAGCTTATAGTTTTAGTAGTTTACTTTATGGCCGGGAGGGATGACGTATGATGGTCGAGACTCACGAGGGAGTGGAGGAGCGGTGTTAGACTTTTGAGCGAACACGCCCGAGAAGACAACCACAGCCGAGGTGGGAACCATGGCACGTGTGTCACTTCTGTGTACAGTACGTGTGTTCAACTTCTTTCGCACCCTACGTAGCCAACCCGTGCTAATCGGAGTATGCGGACAAAGGCCGACAAACTGAACACAAAAAGCGGTTCTCAAAAAATTGAGTTTGCAATCGTGATGATTTGAAATTGCACAGCTCCAGTGGCTTCTTAATATCGGAAGGAAGAGCGTGCCAGAGGGCCGCAGAAGCCGCACCTGAAAGCACGCGATGCGATGATCACCGCCGTCTTTGTTCGATGACGTGCCAAAGGCGAGGATGAGCGGAGTTGGCGTGATGGTTTACGCTCCTTGACGAGTGAAGTCACTCCAGTCGGTGTTGAGAGATCAGCAAGGTAGCGCGGTTCACTTGTGGCAAGCGCCTTGCGTGCAAGTGAAATGAGTGCGTTTGTCGCCCGCCGTGTTAATCGGAGGTGCCGGTACCAGATGGATGGTGGCTTCGCAGGTCCTCGCGAGGTGGTGATGGTTTGGGGGGGGGGGAGGGCCTTCATCCGGCAATGGATAGGTCGTGAATGATGACGGCGATGATGTTTTGTGAAACTTTAAATCTTCCCGAATGACGTTTAATCGTTAACTTTTGAAACGAGTCTCTGTCACGTGAAAAGAATGATTCTTGCTGACTCAAGAGTTGAAAATGACCACGCCATTATGAACCGAATAACTTATTTTTTTAAATGCGACAACTCTGCTGCACAACTTTATTTCTAATAGTTTTTACCTCGTTTGAGATGAGTAACAGATGTATTATAGCCGGTACAAAAATAAAATACTGTAAGTCGAATTTTATCAGGGCAACTTATACTTCTCGAACATGTATTAAGGAAACAAGAGAGTTAATGTAGACATGGCACATAGACTAAAGTGGCCCATAGACTTACAGCACCCATCAACTAACGTTGCCCTTAGACTAATGTCACCCATGGACCAACGTCACCCATGGACCAACGTCACCCATGTACCAACGTCGCCCATGAACCAACGTTGCCCATGCACGAATGTCGCCCATAGCCTATCAAGTTCTTGAGTAATATCATGGACAGAGCTAAGTGGAAGGAAGGCCACCATCGCCGGCGTCTTTGAGGAAGGCCATGGCTCGAAGAGAGGCATTGTGGGAAAAAGAAGTTCGGCACAACTTGGGCACGAAAACGTGGGCACGAAAACGTGGGCACAACGTGGGTACAACGTGGGCACAACGTGGGCACAACTTGGGCACAACTTGGGCACAACTTGGGCACAACGTGGGCACAGCACTGCGCCGCTCGAAGTTCACGTTTGTTATGGTCCAGGTTAAACCTGAATTGTACTCGGTTGTAAATATTGTGGGTTTACTCTCCAACACAACCGGTTAGTGCTGAACTAGTAACGAATTGGCCACGTTTTGTTAACGTGACAACCCCCGTACTAATTGGGTGTGTTGGGTGGTGGCGGGTTTAACGACACATTTATATTTACGCGATGTCACCCAAAAAAATATAAACCTCTTATTATGGAAATGACAACGTTGCGAAACTCCCTTCACGTACGTGTGCCTATTTTGAACTTATTTTCGCACCGCACGTAGCTAACCCTGCTAAATCGGAGGTGCGACATCGACATTCCATGCAGCAGATGAGAGTGTGGACTAATGTCATCTGTCCCCCGTGCTAATGGACTCTTCCTGGTGGGGTTGCTGCTGCAGTCGGTGATACAGTTTCGGCTGTGAGTGACTCTGTGACTTCCTGTCTGACCGAGCAACGTCCTGATGGCCCTGAATGACTCGGCTCTGTGGATAGCTCACCACAGCGCCCCGTGGACACGCGAGCGTTTTCTCTGAAGTGTTGCGGTATCCTCCCAATGTGTATGAGCACCTGTCACTTTGGTGAAAATATTTCGATATGTGTGCACGCACCCCGAGTTTGCGCATCAGGCAGGGTTGCGTACGATGCAACTACGTGAACAATAATAAATAATAACAAACACATCGTGGAAGTGCGCACATTTAGCGATTCGGACGCTCTCTTTCGATCGAGAACTCAAAGGCCAGAGCTCAAAGTTCCTCGTCGGGCAGCTTGAAAAGTTGAGGAAGCCGGAGAGCCTGGACGGGCGGGAGCCTGGACGGGCGGGAGCCTGGACGGGCGGGAGCCTGGACGGGCGGGAGCCTGGACGGGCGGGAGTGGATGATGGTACTTAGATTGCGACTGCTGCGTGTGCGCAGTGGGAGAGAGAGGGTTCCAGATTGCTGCTGCCGGAGCAGCCACGGAGGAACTCCGCTCAGCCAGGACAGGTGCCGATGCTGGCCGCGATAACCAGATTATTTGGAGGTGACTGCATAGGACGTGGCGGTTTTGCCGTGGTCAGTGGAGTGAGAAGGGTGGGAGAGGTACGGGGCGGGGGGGGAGACCTTGAGAGAGAGCAAACGATGGCAGAGAATTGCAACGTTGTTCTGTGTCCATGCTTTGATGGGGGGGGGGTGCACAGGGTTTGTCGTGAAGCTGGAGGAGCCACGTGGGCCACGTGGGCCGTGCCGCGATGGTCCAGGATGGCGCGCGGGGCCTTTTTTTTCGAAGCCCCTGCGCACTTTGTCGAGGTGTTTTATCCGTGCCGTGGCCTTTCCGCCGGACCGCCCCTCGGGGGGGCCCCCCAACACGCGCTGGCCACGCACCCGTACAGGAGGGAGCCGCACGGCGCGCCGCTTTGTGCCGGCGCGCGTGGGGCAGGCAGGCGGGACACAGGAGCCTCGTTGTGCGCGAGCGACAAGCGACGATCAACACAAAAGACCCCCACCACTCCCCACCACTCCCCACCGCCCCCCCCCTCCGCCGAGTAAGGATGGCGTCGCTTATACAGGGGGGACTCCCCTACTTACGAATATTCGATTTACGACCGTTCAGGGATACAAACAAACCTGTCCCTACGTCCAGTTGCCTGTTCGGACCGAGATTCGAAAGTTCAACCGCCGCGCAATAGATGGCGGCGGTGGCATCTACATCTGCAGAATTGTGAAGAACCAGTGGATTCTACATCTACAGGAGATTATACAACTTTTAAAGCCATTCCCCGTGCTTAGTGACCATGCCGTACAACACGTTTGGAATCGACAGGAGTAAAGTTAAACTTTACGGACACATCGACTTACGAACAGACCTCTGCAACCTAACTCGTTCGGAGAGGAGTCCCTGTAATTGCAACAGCGAGTGCTGACAAAGGCGTGGGCCAGGGTGCTCTCTGCGACTGCGGTCAACCAATGGCGTGCGTGGCACAAGGCCTCCATCGGTCAGGTGGTCGTCGTCGTCTTGTGTTGAGGAAAGCGCGTGCCGAGGGATGAAAAGTCGAGTCAAAGGCGATCCTCCGACGGTGGAACCGGCGCTGGGTAGATTTTGAGGGCGTGACGCTGCGCCGAGCCGGTTGGGGCTGGTGCCTGCGGGAAAAAAAGGGGGTTCCGGATTTTTTTTGGGGGGGGTTGTTCAGCGGGCGGTGATTTGACCACCCACCAGCGCTAGTAAGGTTGAGGGTACACAATTAGCAAGGTTGAGTGGCGGTTAGAGTGGCGTATAATTGAGTGTCATCGGCGTCAGGTGTCATGCCTAATGCTGTGACGTATCGTTGAGATAACCAGTTGGGCAGATGTAGACTGAGAAAAGTTGAGGGCCCAGAATGGACCCCAGTGAGGGGACACCTGCAGTGGATGTTTAGGTTTTATTTCGTGACTCTGCGTATGTATGTGTGTATGTTGAACTTCTTTCGCATCGTACGTAGCCACCCGTGCTGATTGGTTGTGCTGGGGAATGACAACAAACTAAACACACACACACAAAATATATAGGCCCACAGAGCTTGGTCAACGAACTGTTGGCGCCAGTTCTGGCTGCTTTCTTTTTCCTGCCTGTGTGCAGATTCCCACGCCTCCAAATCTGGAAGAACGCTTTGTGGCAAAGGTGCTGAAGGTGGCAGGGTTACGAATGTGCGCCTTCGTTTTTTTATTACCTCCCTTAACGGGTCCCGGCTCTTGGTGGAAATTTCCACAGCGTCGAGTCGGAGAGTTGCAATATGGTCCCGCAATGGCAGGTGGAAAGTTATCGCTGCGACAGATGGAAGTCTTGGCACATCTCATCTCGCCGCCATGGGAGTGAGCGAGCAGTCGGCCGGTCGGTAGGTCACGCTGCCGCAGACAATGTGACCACGGCTGCAAACACCGCCACCGCCACCACCACTACGGCTATTACGCACAACACGATCAACGTCACGGCAACTTATAACGAATGACATCACAACCTACGGCCACCGTCACAACCGTCATGACAGCCACCACCGTGACTACCACAACCACCACCATGACTACCACCACCGCCGTGGTCACATCGCTCAAAACCAGCGCGACCACCTCCACACCAACAACCAAAACACCACAAATATTTACAACCACAACCAACTGCGCAGCAATCTGCACCAAGACCGCCACTACCAATCTCCACCACTGGCACAACAACCATCACTAGAAACACCACCAACACCACCACCAACACCACCACCACCACAACTTCAACTACCTCCACCACCTCATCACAAAACCAAATCTTCTTTCACCATTACACACAACCACCTTCACAACAATCTTTTGGCACCATACCACCACAACCGTAAAATGTGCACCGCCACCACTACAACAACAACCTACTCAAGCAACAGCAACCACAACCACCGGTCAGGCGGGGCAACGGGGCGCCGGCTCACGAGTGACTCAGGCAGTCAAGTGAGTCACTCGGTGTGTCAGGGAGACGATCGTGAAATCGGTCGGGCAGGAAGTCTGGAAGTCAAGGAGCGTAAACCATCACACGAAACTCCGGTCATCCTCGCAGCGGCAGATTTTGACTGACCATCGAACAAAGACGGTGGTCAACGCATCGCGCGCGACCCGGTGCGCTTCTGCGGCCGTCTGGAGCGCTTTCTTCCTTTCCGACATTAGAGGCCGTCCATAAATGACGTCACGCACCGGGGAGGGGGGGAGGGGTCAGACATTTGTGACGATGTGTGACGAGGGGGGGGGGGGGGTTTGAGAAATGTGACGTCACATCAAAATGCGCAACTTTAAATAAATATAGACAACACTTCTACCTAATGAAATAGACTTTTTAATAAATGTCTTCTCCTACAACATCAGAGTGTAGCGCCACATTAAATACGCACTACAATGATAGTTTAAAGCGATTTGAAGCATGTTTTATTTTTCTTGGGGGGGGGGGGAGCAGAGCTTTGTGATGTCATATTTGAGGGGGGGTCTGACTTTTTTTGACGCCGTGTGACGAGGGGGGGGGGTGGTGTCAAAAATCGTCAAAAATCGCGTGACGTCATTTATTCATTTATGGACGGCCCCTTAGGAGGCCACTGGGAGCTCCGCGCTTTCAAATCGTCATCGTCTCCGTCTCGATCGAAAACTTAATTTCTTTACAACTGCTGCCTCCACGGCGGCACTGGGTCGCAGGCAACCCACGTGAGACTTTGTAGGCAACCCACGTGAGACTTTGTAGGCCACCCACGTGCGACTTCGCAGGCCACCCACGTGCGACTTTGTAGGCCACCCACGTGTGACTTCGTAGGCAACCCACGTGAGACTTCGTAGACAACCCACGTGAGACTTCGTAGGCAACCCACGTGAGACTTCGTAGGCAACCCACGTGCGACTTCGCAGGCCACCCACGTGAGACTTCGTAGGCCACCCACGTGAGACTTCGTAGGCCAGGCAACCCACGTGCGACTTCGTAGGCAACCCACGTGAGACTTCGTAGGCAACCCACGTATGACTTCGCAGGCCACCCACGTGTGACTTCGCAGGCCACCCACGTGAGACTTCGTAGGCCACCCACGTGCGACTTCGCAGGCCACCCACGTGCGACTTCATAGGCCACCCACGTGAGACTTCGTAGGCCACCCACGTGAGACTTCGTAGGCCACCCACGTGAGACTTCGTAGGCCACCCACGTGTGACTTTGTAGGCCACCCACGTGCGACTTCGTAGGCCACCCACGTGCGACTTCGCAGGCCACCCACGTGAGACTTCGTAGGCAACCCACGTGAGACTTCGTAGGCCACCACCACCACCGTTGCCGCCAGGAACAGTTGAGCACGTACAGTATACGCAGGGTGGTGTTCACGGAGGCATAGTTAATCATAGCCGTTTACGCTCGGTCAATAACACGATCGACGTGGCAAGTGCTGTTTGTGTGCAAATATGAAGGCTGGCACTGCACGCGGTGGTGTGATGTGGCCAGCAGCATGCCCGGTCTCCTTTGTCTCGCCAGTGTTGATGTTTACACACCGCACCAGGTTACTCATTTGAGGCTGAGTCGACCTAGGGGAGGGCCAAGACCGGTACAGATAAGCCGTCACTGGTGTTGGCCGTGAGAGCGGGATTTGAACTCTTGGTCGTCGGGTTCGTAGCGCAGCGCGCTGACCGCTAACCCTATCGCTCCGTCCGTATGTAACACACACACACACATCAGATGGCGTATAATGGGACTGGGTTCTGTTAATGATCACACAGTGCGTGTGCGTTGCCTGAAGCCCTGCTGCATCTCATCACGACGACAACCACCGTGGTCGGAACAAGCCTGCAGCTCCACGTGCACAAAAAATTGCGTGTGATATATTTGTTTTACTCATTCCAGCAGCCATACGCAGCCTTCCTTCTGGGAATGCATTATTTCAGCAGCGTTGGTTCAATGCAAGCAAAGAAAACTCCGCTTTCCACATTCGATGCCTCATCAGCCGAGCCAGGCTTGCTAAGAACCGATGCTAGTGAACCTGCCAGATGTTTAAAGGCAAGGGACCCTCCTGTCTGCGAGATATGGGTCCCAGTTGTAAGCACAAACTCTGCGTGAAACCGCGAGCGCGGTGAAAGTGCCGCTCTGCTTGAGTTGCACGCGAGTCGTGGTTTCGATCCCGGAGCCCAACGATGCCTGCTGGGTATTTGGAGTCGGCGTTTTTCTCTCTCCCCGTGGTGGGTGCGTGGATTGTTCTCTGGGTACACCCGGTGTTGCGCTTCGCATTTAGAAAGACTTGCGTTGAGATGAGTTGGTTGCGACTATGAATTCCCACGTGTGGCGATGATGATGATTTCAGACACTTCTGTGAGCTATCATCACGTGTGGCCAAGTTGCCTTTGAACAAGGCCGTAGGCTTTACCTGGTAAGGGACACCACGGTGGCTATGGGATGTTAACTACCTCGCCTGGTATGCAGGAGGTCGTTGGTTCGATCCCGACCCTGAAGATTTGGAGTTTTTTGTGTTTCACAATGTTGTGGCTTGGCTCTCCAACACACAGGTGTGCTGTGCTAGTGACGAATTGGCCACGTTCTGTTTACGTGACAATCCTTACTAGTTGCCTGTGTTGGGTGGTGGCAGGTTTAACGACACATTTATACATTTACGCGATCTAACTAAAAAAAAAACTCTTATGGATGATATTGGTCGCGAAAGCCTACGTGTTAAACTCACTGTGGCTG
This sequence comes from Petromyzon marinus, assembly GCF_048934315.1. NCBI lineage: Eukaryota > Metazoa > Chordata > Hyperoartia > Petromyzontiformes > Petromyzontidae > Petromyzon > Petromyzon marinus. The sequence continues at coordinate 2,856,488 of NC_133723.1, forward strand.
CGTAGATTTTTCTCAGGTTCTTCCCGTTTTTCCCTCTACATGTAAAAAAAATACAAGCATTTAGAGTATTTGGCTACTGCTATAAATTTCCACGTGATAAGCCACTTTGTTGAGCTATCGCATGTTGCCAAGTCGCTGCTGATAAAGAGCAACGTAACTAAGTGGCCCATACCTGGAAAAAATGAAAAATTAGTTTAATCGTTTAAATAAAATAGTTTATTTTAGGTTGAGGTGGGGGGGTGGGGGACTTCACTTGGTCCCTCACGTATGCCAAACAACGCTTTAAAACTTTTATATCATTCACATTTTGCAACAACAACAAAAAACACCGCACAAAAGATTGTTTTAATCAAAAGCAGTTGTTCTTTTATTCCTGTTCTTCTGCGAGATCGGCGAATTGTCAACGGGCACGGCGCAAGTGCATTCGCCCAGGACGGAATCGCGTGTTGCGATGCCAGTCCGCTGCTTGGCGGTCACCGCCGTTCGTGGTTTACACCGTGCTTGTGCCGTTCGTTGTTTACACCGTGCGTGTGCCGTGCGTTCCGTCCCGAAGGTCAAGGGGAGACGGGAGAGGGGCGGCCAAGCCCCGTTCAGATATCGCTCACCGCTGATGCGAGCCGTGGTCAGCAATCGAACTCGGGCCGGCCGGGACCTTTCTGTGCCAAAGCCGCCTCCTCCGTCGGAATCTGAATCTTTATTCATGCTGGAGGAATCCGACAAGCTACGAAGCTCTTTCGCGGATGTCCTTGCCCGGCGCGCGCTCGCGTCCCCACGGGGAGCGTGCGTTTCTCGGGCGCCGGCCGCCCCTCGGCGCGCCGGTGAGCTCCATCGGGCCGTCCTACACCGGGCGAGCAGCCTCGCCGGCGTGCGTCGGGGGGGGCGGTTCTACCGATTGCGCGTCAGGTTCGGCGTGCGACGACCGGCGTTCCGTTCCGACGCGTGCTGGATGCCTTCTTCGGGGGCCTTTGGTCGGGAAGCTCGCTCCCGGGGACACGCGGAGCGAAACGCCGGACGTGGCGGCGAAACGCCGACGAAACGTCGAACGCCAACGCGTGAACGTTGCGACCCGTCGGGGAGAGCTGCGCGGTCACAAACCGCAGAAAAACTTCCGCAGCGATGCGAGCGATCTATGGCCCCTCGGTCACGGAGCGTCGCTAGCGGGTAAGGGAGGGCGTGGTGTGGTTGGTGGGGGGCAACTCTTACCGGCAACGACTACAACAACGCAAACTTCCTGACCTTGGAAAACTTTCTCGGGGTGATCTCTTTCGTGGGCAGAGCGCAACTGAGCACAGCGGCGTATGACATTTTACGACACGGGGTGGGGGGTTGGTGGGGGGGTGGTGAGGGGGTGGTGGGGGGGTGGTGGGGGGGGTGGGTCCCTTGTGTTAATCGCCCCGTTGTCACTCGCACAACGGGGCTCCTGTGTCCCGCCCGCGCGTGCCCGCACAAAGCGGCGCGCTGTGCGTCTCCCGCGTGCAGGGCGTGCGGCCACCGCGAGCGTGTGGGGGGGTAGGAGGGGGGTCCGGCGGAAAGGGCACGGCAGGAGCTCGGCAGGAGCTGAGGCTGCACGCTCGCGAAGTTGGCGTCGCTCGCGGACGGCCTCCCCCGGTGATTGTTAGTTAGATTACAGATGCATGGTGAGAGATTAATTATTCGATAACAGTTCTCTGAGAGAGAGTGAGTGGAGGTCTACGTGAGAGTGAGTGGAGGTCTCTGTGAGAGTGAGTGGAGGTCTCTGTGAGAGTTAGTGGAGGTCTCTCTGAGAGGGAGTGGAGGTCTCTGAGAGTGAGTGGAGGTCTCTGAGCGTGAATGGAGGTCTACGTGAGAGTGAGTGGAGGTCTCCGTGAGAGTGAGTAGAGGTCTCTGAGCGTGAATGGAGGTCTCTGTGAGAGTGAGTGAGTGGAGGTCTCTGAGAGTGAGTGGAGGTCTCTCTGAGAGTGAGTGGAGGTCTCTCTGAGAGTGAGTGGAGGTCTCTGTGAGAGTGAGTGGAGGTCTCTCTGTGAGTGATTGGAGGTCTACGTGAGAGTGAGTGGAGGTCTCTGAGAGTGAGTGGAGGTCTCTGAGAGTGAGTGGAGGTCTCCGTGAGAGTGAGTGGAGGTCTCCGTGAGAGTTAGTGGAGGTCTACGTGAGAGTGAGTGGAGGTCTCTGTGAGAGTGAGTGGAGGTCTCTCTGAGAGTGATTGGAGGTCTACGTGAAAGTGAGTGGAGGTCTCTGTGAGCGTGAGTGGAGGTCTCTGAGAGTGAGTGGAGGTCTCCGTGAGAGTGAGTGGAGGTCTACGTGAGAGTGAGTGGAGGTCTACGTGAGTGGAGGTCTCTGAGAGTGAGTGGAGGTCTCCGTGAGAGTGAGTGGAGGTCTCTCTGAGAGTGAGTGGAGGTCTCGGAGAGTGAGTGGAGGTCTCTGAGAGTGAGTGGAGGTCTCCGTGAGAGTGAGTGGAGGTCTACGTGAGAGTGAGTGGAGGGCTACGTGAGAGTGAGTGGAGGTCTCTCTGAGAGTGAGTGGAGGTCTCTCTGAGAGTGAGTGGAGGTCTCTGAGAGTGAGTGGAGGTCTCTGAGAGTGAGTGGAGGTCTACGTCGGAGTGAGTGGAGGTCTCTCTGAGAGTGAGTGGAGGTCTCTCTGAGAGTGAGTGGAGGTCTCTGAGAGTGAGTGGAGGTCTCTGTGAGCGTGAGTGGAGGTCTCTGAGCGTGAGTGGAGGTCTCTGTGAGAGTGAGTGGAGGTCTCTGAGAGTGAGTGGAGGTCTCTGAGAGTGAGTGGAGGTCTCTGAGAGTGAGTGGAGGTCTACGTGAGAGTGAGTGGAGGTCTCTGAGAGTGAGTGGAGGTCTCTCTGAGAGTCAGTGGAGGTCTCTGAGAGTGAGTGGAGGTCTACGTGGGAGTGAGTGGAGGTCTCTCTGAGAGTGAGTGGAGGTCTCTCTGAGAGTGAGTGGAGGTCTCTCTGAGAGTGAGTGGAGGTCTCTCTGAGAGTGAGTGGAGGTCTCTCTGAGAGTGAGTGGAGGTCTCTCTGAGAGTGAGTGGAGGTCTCTCTGAGAGTGAGTGGAGGTCTCTGAGAGTGAGTGGAGGTCTCTGTGAGAGTGAGTAGGGGTCTATGTGATAGTGAGTGGAGATCTCTCTGAGAGTGAGTGGAGGTCTACGTGAGAGTGAGTGTGCTGTACAAGTAATAAATTGGCATTTTTTGTTTACGTGACAAACTTTACTAATCGGCTGCGTCGGGTGGTGGCGGGTTTAACGATATATTTACGCGATCTAACCCAAAAAAAACCTGTTATGGATAACATTGGTCGCGAAAGCCTTGGTGTTACACTGACAAGTTGCATAAGTAGATGAATTCCTGCCGATACTTTCAACACGAAATGCAAGCTTGGGTAGGGCAGAAAAACAACAAGAACAGTCCCGGACCACATGAAGACAACCCAAGTCCCTCAACAACATTGCAGAGACACGTGAACTCATACAGAGAGACCCATGGAGTTGTGATCAAACTGGGACCTCAAGTGCGGTGGATTTGACGGTCTCGGGCTCGGCCGCCACTGACCATGCCCAAGAAAGCCCCATCGCAGTCAACTTGGCACGGCACTCGGCCTGGGTCTGGGTCTGGGTCAAAACACATTCCCAGCTCTCAAATTGTCACGCGACGGACATTGTTCTGGTCGGACAAATTACTTTGGCGATGTTGCGGTGTCAGCGGGGTTGGAGGGGGGGGGCGCTAGCACGGCCAGCGACGCAGCCTTGAGGGAAATGTATTTGTAATCGGCACAAGCCTCACTGCCCGGAACGCTGTGGGTTCCGTATAATTTTTTTTCTTTCAAGGCACTGGTTATTGCCGAGCGTGTATAGTTTATGGTTATGGTGAGAGTGGATGGGAAAATGCTGCCCTCCTGCTATGGTGGGCCAGACGTCACCTTGTGAAGGGTTTTCAGAGGTAGCTCTTTGACAACCGCTTCCGTGGGGTTTCTTCCTCTACGACGTGCAGGGTTGATGCGCCGCCCTTGCGAGAGTCGCCTACTGATTCGTCTTCTCATGACGGACGGTAGGTCAGTCGCGCAATCCGGGGGGAATGAACCACGGGACAAAATAACAAAACACATTGGTGGCAGGAAACGGCAAACGGCATTTTCGTTAAACCGTTTTTTTTTATTTCCTCTTAATACTTTATTTCTGTGCACCGGCAGGATGTGGCGGGCAGGTGGGCCGGCGGGCCAGCGAGCGCTTGTGTGTGTGGGCGAGCGACGCAGAAACGCACACTGCCACCTGGACCCTGCACGTGGGCAACGCGTTGGCCACACGGCCGCTAATCTGCCGCCAGCAGACGCCAAGCTAGGCCGGAAGGGAGATAGGGTAGACCTGGGGGACGGGGGAAGTGAAGGGGCCATGGGAAGTGTAAATGTGGTGAGATGTTTACTGCCTCGCCTGGTATTCAGGTTGTGGGTTTGATCAAGACCCTGACGCCTGCTATAAATTTGGCGTTTGCGCGTTCTGTCCTCCCCATGGTCACGTAGATTTTTTTCCGGTGCCTCCGGTTTTTTCCCTCCACATTTAGAATCAACATGCTTTTCGTGTATTTGGCTGCTACCTGATAAGCCACTTCGTTGAGCTATCATTTGCGGCAAAGGTCACATCTGAAAAAAAGAACAGTATAGCTCTTCGGGCCTCACCTGGTAAAATAAATAAAAAAAGTTTATAGTTTAAACAAGCGACGTGTTCGTTGTTGGTGTTGATAATGGGCCGAATTATTCAATTGTAACAAAATTGCCCTGAATGCCACCACGTCTCGTCGGATCTTGTCGGATCTGGGAATCGACGGATCATTGCCACCAGGCCTTTGCCATGGTCGTGTGGGGATCTCCAGGAGATGGCGGTGATGAGTGTAATATCAAAACCACCTACCCACCTAAACACCTATCCCACCCCTCGTGTGTCGGTTAATTCTCCGGGCTCTCTCCGGCTTCCTGTGGACGCCGTGACGAAGCCAAACTCGCCTAAATTATTGAATTCACGGCCCAACATCCCAATGCCGCAACCTGCATAGAAACGTCTCTGAGACCTCCGTGAGCCTCTCCGGGGTAAAACGCTTGACACACGCTTTGTTGTTGTTGGCAGCTGTTTCGCTCTTCCACTGCCGGACAAAGGCCTTCCCCAGCGCTGCCATTGCGCGCGGCGCTGCGTGAATTGGTGTTGTTATTTATTATTAAAACCTCGCTTATTTATTCAGCAGTAATCTGGTGGCAGCGGTGCACAAGTACGACACAAGAGCCCCCTCGACGCACTCGCCGACAGCGCCCGTGTGTGTGTGTGGCCTTAATAATAAAAAAATATATGTACACAGTCAATCATCGATTATCCGGCGCTCGATTATCCGGCTTCCAACATTATCCGGCGGTGTGCCGGGCCGATCGGGCGAAACCGGCAAAACCGCTCCGAAGTCTGTACCCAGTCCGGCACCATGCACGTGACAAAACAAAGTAGCTAGGCTTGATTTAAGTGTCCAGTTCTACACAACCCCTATCATCACCCCATGCAAGAGTCTTCGAGATTGGAGTGGCAACGTACAGTACAGTGAATACAGAAACTTTTTACAGGAGGATATTTAACACGTAGGCTTTCGCGACCAATATTATTCATAATAAAGGTTTTTGGGTTAGATCGCGTTATTTATAATTGTGTCGTAACCCTCCATCACCCGACACGGCTAATCAGCAAAAAAAGTGTCACGTTGACAAAAGACAAATAGTTCACTACTTTAGCCCACCAGTGTGTTGAGGAGTGAATTCACAACATTTACAGTTTGAGTACGACGTTTCGCTGGTAATTACGACCAGCATCATCGGGCAATTCGCCAGAATGGTAAAGCCCTCACTTGCTCCCGGTCTTAATTAGAGCAGCAGGGTGACGTCATCGTTTAACTCATTCAGGTGCAGTGATTTGAGGCAGAGGTGGGGGGGATATTGTAATTATATAATCGGTTGGTAATCAGTCAATGGTTATGTTTGAGATAATTTTAATGATCTCAAACAATTGTCGGCAGTGGCAGAGCATGCTTGTCAACAAGGACACTCAATTGATTTTGATAACGTTGAAGTGTTGTGTAAAACTAATTATTACTGGCAAAGACTAATTAGAGAATCCATTGAAATCGAGAGAAACAGAAATCACTTTAATCGCTCTGACAGCTCCAGGCTTAGTGCGGCTTGCAAGCGTATTATTAAATAATACATATTACAATTCTTTATCCGGGAAACACATACTAATTAACAGATTACTAACGTAGCATATAATCACAATAACACATTACAACTAATTTCTAATCTACAACTCATTACTAATCATAACCATTGACTGATTACCAATCGATTATATAATTACAATATCCCCCCCCCCTCCGCCTCAAATCACTGCACCTGAAATGAGTTAAATGAAGACGTCACCCTACTGCTGTTTATGACCGGGAGCAAGCGAGGGCTTTAACATTCTGGCGAATTGCCCGATGATGCTGGATGTAATTACCAGCGAAACGTCGTACTCAAACTGTAAATGTTGTGAATTCACTCTTCAACACACCGGTGGGCTAAAGTAGTGAACTATTTGTCTGTCAACGTGACACTTTTTTTGCTGATTGGCCGTGTCGGGTGGTGGAGGGTTACGACACATTTATAAATAAAGCGATCTAACCCAAAAACCTTTATTATTAGGATATTTGTATGTTTATTTATTCAAAATATATACAACACAACACTTAAAAGCATAACGTTATCCAAGAATGCGCGAAGATAAGACGTTTTAAATAATGATGATTAGTGATCAGGCGTTTTGAAAATCCGGCGACTCCTTCCCCCACGAAGCCACCGGACAATCGATGCTCGACTGTAGTCCACGACGTTTCGGGCAGCTCCCTTTCTTCAGAGCACGTCATCTTTTATGTCAAGGCCACCCGTGTTATTGACGAGTGTGATGTAAAAAAAAAACCTGATTTATTAACTGTGAAGAGTCGCCCGGGTCTCGCTCCTCCTCAAAACGAGCCGGAGGCATTCCTCGTCGCGGCCTGCGGACAGGAACCCGGCAGGGGCTTTAATCTCTCTTGAATCTCCCATGGGGGGGGCAATTCGCACACCGCCTGTCCGACCGGCAACCCGCGGATGGCGACGGCTGTCGGCTATCGCCGCAACGTGACACCTGCAGACATCGCGCACGCGCAGTCGCCGCGTGCGTGTGTGTGCGCGTGTGTGTGTACGTGCGTGTGCGTGTGCGCGTGTGTGCGTGCGTGCGTGTGCGTGTGTGCGTGTGCGTGCGTGTGTGTGTGCGTGCGTGTGTGTGCGTGTGCGTGTGTGCGTGTGTGCGTGCGTGCGTGTGCGTGTGTACGTGCGTTCGCGTGTGTGTGTGTGTACGTGTGTGTGTGTACGTGTGTGCGTGCGTGTGTGTGTGCGTGCACTCGTGTCCAGCCGTGCTACCCTCCCCCCCCCCGTCTGCAGCAGCGCTCTCCAACCAGTCCCAGGTTGGCGTGCCGCGGTAAATTTTTTCGGAATTCCTAGGAAAGGTAAAAAAACCTCGCCCGTTCGTAAGCTGGGACGGAGCAACTCTCTCCTCCGTGCCGTTCAGTGGCCCGTCCAGCCCCCCCCACCCCTCCCCAGATCATCCCCCCCCCTGCCCTCCCCTCTACATTGGTCGATGCGCAGTACGGCGGCAGGGAGCTAACCTCGGCTCCCCCACTCCCGGCCCATCTCAACTCCCTCGGGCGCACGTGCACAGAGGGCCAGAGAGCCGCTGCAACGCATTCTCACCCACCCACGCAGCCAGGCACGCACGCAGGCCGTAGAAAAAACATTAGCCTTGAACCAAATCACACCCGGAATGCGTCGGGCAAATCTCGTCAGCGGAGGTGTGGGAGGGTGGGGGGCGTCGCGGGGCTGGACAGCTCGCGAACGAGCGACCGCCACGGCGGAGCAGGTGGCTATCGGCAGCGGCAACAAAATCCCGTCGTTATACTGTACTCCCTGCGGGCCCCCCCTGTACACGCTCCGCGCGGTCACCAGACCCCCGCACCGCTCGCGGTTTGCTTGTGACTTTGCGCTCCGTGAGAGCGTGACCCAGGGAGAGAGAGAAGGTGCGGGGTGACCCCTGCAGAGGGAGTTGAGTTGGTGGCGCGGGACGGAAGCAGCTGGAGGGAGTGAGGTCAAGATTACGCTGCTGGGCTCTGTGTGTTGTGCTTGCGGTTCCGGTAAAGGTTTGGTTGAATACCGTGGTGAGGACTGGTGCTAGGGTGGAGTCTGGGTGACTACCGTGGTGAGGACTGGTGCTCGGGTGGGAGTCCTGGGTGACTACCCTGGTGAGGAGTGGTGCTAGGGTGGAGTCTGGGTGACTACCGTGGTGAGGACTGGTGCTAGGGTGGAGTCTGGGTGACTACCGTGGTGAGGACTGGTGCTAGGGTGGAGTCTGGTTGACTACCGTGGTGAGGACTGGTGCTCGGGTGGGAGGCTGGTTGACTACCGTGGTGAGGACTGGTGCTAGGGTGGAGTCTGGTTTACTACTGTGGTGAGGACTGGTGCTAGGGTGGAGTCTGGTTGACTACTGTGGTGAGGACTGGTGTTAGGGTGGAGTCTGGTTGACTACTGTGGTGAGGACTGGTGCTAGGGTGGAGTCTGGTTGACTACCGTGGTGAGGACTGGTGCTGGGGTGGAGTCTGGGTGACTACCGTGGTGAGGACTGGTGCTAGGGTGAAGTCTGGGTGACTACCGTGGTGAGAACTGGTGCTAGGGTGGAGTCTGGTTGACTACCGTGGTGAGGACTGGTGCTAGGGTGGAGTCTGGGTGACTACCGTGGTGAGGACTGGTGCTAGGGTGGAGTCTGGTTGACTACCGTGGTGAGGACTGGTGCTAGGGTGGAGTCTGGTTGACTACTGTGGTGAGGACTGGTGCTAGGGTGGAGTCTGGTTGACTACCGTGGTGAGGAGTGGTGCTCGGGTGGGAGTCTGGTTGACTACTGTGGTGAGGACTGGTGCTAGGGTGGAGTCTGGTTGACTACCGTGGTGAAGAGTGGTGCTCGGGTGGGAGTCTGGTTGACTACCGTGGTGAGGACTGGTGCTAGGGTGGAGTCTGGTTGACTACCGTGGTGAGGACTGGTGCTAGGGTGGAGTCTGGTTGACTACCGTGGTGAGGACTGGTGCTCGGGTGGGAGTCTGGTTGACTACCATGGTGAGGACTGGTGCTAGGGTGGAGTCTGGGTGACTACCGTGGTGAGGACTGGTGCTCGGGTGGGAGTCTGGTTGACTACTGTGGTGAGGACTGGTGCTCGGGTGGAGTCTGGTTGACTACTGTGGTGAGGACTGGTGCTCGGGTGGGAGTCTGGTTGACTACTATGGTGAGGACTGGTGCTAGGGTGGAGTCTGGTTGACTACTGTGGTGAGGACTGGTGCTAGGGTTGAGTCTGGGTGACTACCGTGGTGAGGACTGGTGCTCGGGTGGAGTCTGGTTGACTACCGTGGTGAGGACTGGTGCTAGGGTGGAGTCTGGTTGACTACTGTGGTGAGGAGTGGTGCTCGGGTGGGAGTCTGGTTGACTACTGTGGTGAGGACTGGTGCTCGGGTGGAGTCTGGTTGACTACCGTGGTGAGGACTGGTGCTAGGGCTTGAGTTAACGTCAGCATCAGGTTGGGCAATGCAGTAGTTATGCTAAAGGTTAGGACTGGTTTGGTCACCGCGGTTAGGATTGGCGCCTGGGTCGGGTTGGCTTGCGTGATTCGGGGGTGAAAGTTCGGGGGTTTCGCGATCTCTGACACTCAGCACCGCGTGCCCATCGCATTGTGGGATTGTCTTCTCGCCCTCTCGGTATTCACAGCGAGGGCGTCTTAAACTCCCCCAACCCATCCGTGTGAGAAAAAAAAACCCATTTAAAAAAACCCAGCACGAAAATACTTCACCCACCACCGTCGTCAAACACACAGCCCGACACCCGAGAGGAATCGACGCACACAGACACGCACGCAAAGACAAAGATCTCCCGTATAGCCTGAACAGAATGTTGGGGCAAGTGCTGTTCGCGAGCACCTCTGAAGGCCGGCACTGTGGCACACACGAGGGGGGGTTGTGGGTGGCCAGCACCACGCCCGGCCGCCTTTCCCTCCCCGGTGGCGATGTTTACACACTGCACCAGATACTCATTTGAGGCTGAGTCGACCTAAGGGAGGCTCAGGAACTGTTTCGGACGATCGTCGTCGGTGTTGGTGACCGTGGGCGGAAAATCAAACTCGGGTCGCCGGGTTCGTAGCGCGGAGCGCGCTGAAACCGCGCCGCAAGCAGGCGGGCACATGTTGCACCCGCCAGGCGCCGCGATGGCCAGGCGCGCCAGTGCCGATTGTAAAAAGCCCTTATGAAACGCGCGCGTTTCGTCATCGCACGCGTGTCATCATCGTCGTTGTCATCGTCGTCGTCATCCTCGGCGTCCCACCGTATCTCGGCAGCCCACGCGCCAGGCCGGCTGCGGGAAAGTTCGCTACAAAACCAAAGAGACGTTTGTGATCCTCGTGATCCTCGTCTCTCGCCTCTCGCTTCGTTGGGGAACGCTCCGCTTAACCAGTTCTGTGAAACCGGCCACCTGGAGTCCCCTTGCGAGCGGACCAGGGTAGGGATTTCACACCCCCACCCCTCCGCCCCCTTGCCCTGGGGGGGGGGAGGGGGGTTCCCCAACAGCTGCTTTAAAATAATCAAACACCCTGGCACAGCGGGCGATGCCACACTCCGCCCTGCCAGCGGTCGATTTAACGCACGGGCTCCTCGCTGGAGCACTGCGGTGCGAAACCCATAGGCGCCCCCCCCTCCCCCCCTCGAGTGAAGAGAGAGAGGGGACCCCAGTTGCGAACCCTTGGTTTAAAGGGCTTCCGTACGATTTAACTTGACGCATGCCGGCTGACTGGCTGTGGATGAATTTCGGTCCATACTCCGCGCCGGGTTTTCCTGGGCGGCGGTGGCGGCCGTCGCGGGTGGGGGGTGGGGGTGGGGAGGAGGAGGTCGCTCCCCCTAAGAGCTTCTCTACCACGCGGGAGTGAAAATCCGGTCCAGGGATCCGGGGCGGCTCCCGTTCCTTAACAGCGAGCCTCCCGCTATGCGAGCACACTCGCGCACGGTAAGTGCCGTTCACTTTGAGAGCGGCGGGGGGGGGGGATCGCACCACGCTCGGAGTCCCACGTGAGTCACGCGGGGGTTGGTGGTGGGGGGGAGGGGCGCACTAGCCTCTCGTCGGTAAACCTTCACGTGAGATGTTTCTCATAAGAGGCCGGCCCAAATTGGCGACTTAGTGGTGTTGTGATTGGGTCGATGAAGAGGTAAAGTGGTGGAATTGGTTGAAGCCGTGGTTCGGTCCGACGTTGAGCTGGCGCGTTGGTGGGGCTCGCTGGGCGGCGGACCGCATGGACCTGGTCGGTGGTGACCTTAGCGGTCGGTTGACTAAACGGTGAATTTGCTTGCCGGGTTTTTTTTTCTTCCGGCTCGGCGTTTGGTTGGCCGAGTTTTAGGGTAGTTCAATGGCGAGGTGGAGCTATGATGGGCTTGCTGTGGTGATGGTGGGGCGACTCGGTTCTGGGCTGGCTCGGCGATGGGCTTGCCAAGTGGCGGTGATGGTGGTGGTGGGCGACTCCATTCTGGGCTGGCTCGGTTGCGGGTTTGCGCGTCGCCAGCGGGTGGGCGGGCGGGCTGGAAGGGTGATGTTGGGGCAGGTGGTGTCTCTCGTCCGCCCGGCCGCGAGCCTCCCGGGCGGCACGTGTTGTTGGCCGGAGGAATGCGCGAGGAATGCGGGGCTTCGGGAACTCCTCCCGCGCCACCGCTGCCAGTTTGTGGAGGAGGAGGCGGAGGCGTTCGTTGGTTGATGGGGGAAGATGAGAAAAATAACGGGCGGGACGTGGCGGGTCGCACCCCCCCGCACCCCACCCACTCTCCACTCGCTTGCGGCGAAGACCAGAAGAACAGACCTGGCTCAGGCGACTTAAAGGGGGCTTTTGTGAGGAATTGTCGCGTGTGTGTGTGTGTCTGTCTGTGTGTATGTGTGTGTGTCTGTGTGTGTGTGTGTGGGTCATGTGTGTGTGTGTCTGTGTATGGTCGTGTGTGTGTGTGTCTGTACGTTGGGGGAGCGGTGACCCAGGTTCGAATCCCACTTGAGACCAATAACGGAGGCGAATATATGAACCCAGTCCTGGGCCTCCCCTAGGTTGACTTGGCCTTAAATGAGTACCATCCACAGACTGTTGAAGGCTATATGGGGAATCTTTGTATTTGCATGTGCTGTGAGTGCATCTGCTGTGTGTGTGTGCTCCGTTTGCTATGTTTATGCTGCGTGTCATGTTGCTGTGTGCTGTGTCTGTATTGTGTGTGCCTTTGTCCTATGCCTTGTATGTGCTGTGTTAGCCTGTCATGCATGTGCTATGTGTACCGTGTGCGTCATATGTTGCATGTGTACTATACGTGTACCATGCGTGCCATTTGCGTTTGCTGTGCTTTTGCCCGCCAGTGCGTGTGCTGTGCACGTCTCATCCATGTGCTGTGCATGTGGTGAGTCTGCTGTGCGTGCGATCTGTCTGTGCTGTGCGTGTGGTGTGTCTGTGCGTGTGGTGCGTCTGTGCTGTGCACGCGACGTGTCTGTGCTGTGCCTGTGTACGCTGTGTCTGTGCTGTGCATGTGTACGCTGTGTCTGTGCTGTGCACGCGACGTGTCTGTGCTGTGCCTGTGTACGCTGTGTCTGTGCTGTGCATGCAACGTGTCTGTGCTGTGCTTGTGTACGCTGTGTCTGTGCTGTGCCTGTGTCTGCGCTGTGCCTGAGTGCGCTGTGTCTGCGGTGTGCGTGTGCTACACAGATGCCGACCTGCGTGACGAGGTAGGACGGTTTGCGGCAGGAGGAGGCAGAGGAAGGGACCCACGGCAGGGCCCTTGGCTACGCTCGGCGGCCACTCCGTTCTACGCAGCGCCTAGGGTGGTGAGGAGGGCGGTGACGAGGGTGGTGAGGAGGGCGGTGAGGAGGGTGGTGAGGAGGGTGGTGGGGGTGGTGAGGGGAGAGCAGCAGGGGAGATGGGTACCGTGCCGGCACTGGTGCTGGTGCTGGGAGTTCTGCGCGTGGCCGCCGAGGGGCCGCTGGTGCCCCGAGTCAGCTTCTCCTATGAAGGTGAGTGCTGGCTGCTGTGGTGGTGGTGGTGGTCGGTGCGATGGGTTTTGTGCGATAACGGTGTGGTGTGATGGGGTGGGTGTTGCGACGGTGGCGGGTGTGATGGTGGCGATGTGACGGGTGTGTGATGGTTGGAGAGTGTGTTAGCGGCCGTGATGGCGATGGGTGGTGATGGCGCTGTGTGCGATGATGGAAGGGCGTGAAAGCGGTTGGTGATATGATGTTGATGGGTGCGGCGGTGGCGGCGGCGGCGGCGGGCGTGATGGAGGACGATTTGATAGCAGCCGCAGCGTTGGAGGATGTGGTGATGGTCTAGGCTGCGATGGCGGTGGGCGTGATGGTGGTGGTTTTAACTCGCACCAGCTCGCCCTCCTCGCCACGCTGTTCCGTGTCCTGCGGTGCATTATACAGGCGGTTGGATTGCTGGGTAGAAGTGGCGGTGGAAGGGGAGAGCTTCTTATGGAGCTGAATGAGATTGCCTGTTGCTTTTTTGCCCGCTGTGCAGGTCAGATCGTTTTGTGAAGTTTAAATGTCTAAGCGAATGTTTTTGGCGTTTTTCGCTCATCCTCGTACCAGCCTAAGGTTTACTCAAGTCCTCAGCGGAATAACAAAAACCCGTTTCAACAAAATCAAATTCTTTCCCTTGCGCTGCCTCCGCTCTGGAATTCCTCCCTCCTGTCATCTCCCGCCTCTTCCCAAGCTCGCACGAGAATAAATAAATAAGTCGAAAATAAACCCCCGCTTTAACCCAAGCGGCGTGCTGCAACTCCTCTCCCCGTCACGTTTTCGCTGACCGCTTGCCGCCGGCCGCTCTGACCTTTTTGGACCTTTGGGCCATCGCGCGATGCCACCGGCCTCTCCGCAGGCGCGGCATTCCTGTTGTCGCTCGCTCTCTCGCTGCGTGTTCAACCCCGCTCCCTCCCCCGGTGGTGCTGGGGGGGAGGAGATACCGCGGTGGTCACGATCCACGTGCTTGGGTCTGGCCCCCTCCGACGGAGTGATGACAGTAACAATTGTGATGATAGTAACAATTGTGATGATAGTAACAATAGTAACAATTGTGATGATAGTAACAATTGTGATGATAGTAACAATTGTGATGATAGTAACAATAGTAACAATTGTGATGATAGTAACAATTGTGATGATAGTAACAATAGTAACAATTGTGATGATAGTAACAATTGTGATGATAGTAACAATTGTGATGATAGTAACAATTGTGATGATAGTAACAATTGTGATGATTGTAACAATTGTGATGATAGTAAGAATAGTAACAATTGTGATGATAGTAACAATTGTGATGATAGTAACAATTGTGATGATAGTAACAATTGTGATGATAGTAACAATTGTGATGATTGTAACAATTGTGATGATAGTAACAATAGTAACAATTGTGATGATAGTAACAATTGTGATGATAGTAACAATTGTGATGATAGTAACAATTGTGATGATAGTAACAATTGTGATGATAGTAACAATTGTGATGATAGTAACAATTGTGATGATAGTAACAATAGTAACAATTGTGATGATAGTAACAATTGTGATGATAGTAACAATTGTGATGATAGTAACAATTGTGATGATAGTAATAATTGTGATGATTGTAACAATTGTGATGATAGTAACAATAGTAACAATTGTGATGATAGTAACAATTGTGATGATAGTAACAATTGTGATGATAGTAACAATTGTGATGATAGTAACAATTGTGATGATAGTAACAATTGTGATGATAGTAACAATAGTAACAATTGTGATGATAGTAACAATTGTGATGATAGTAACAATTGTGATGATAGTAACAATTGTGATGATAGTAACAATTGTGATGATAGTAACAATTGTGATGATAGTAACAATAGTAACAATTGTGATGATAGTAACAATTGTGATGATAGTAACAATTGTGATGAGTGTAACAATTGTGATGATAGTAACAATAGTAACAATTGTGATGATATTAACAATTGTGATGATAGTAACAATTGTGATGATAGTAACAATTGTGATGATAGTAACAATTGTGATGATTGTAACAATTGTGATGATAGTAACAATTGTGATGATAGTAACAATTGTGATGATAGTAACAATAGTAACAATTGTGATGATAGTAACAATTGTGATGATAGTAACAATTGTGATGATTGTAACAATTGTGATGATAGTAACAATAGTAACGATTGTGATGATAGTAACAATTGTGATGATAGTAACAATTGTGATGATAGTAACAATTGTGATGATTGTAACAATTGTGATGATAGTAACAATAGTAACAATTGTGATGATAGTAACAATTGTGATGATAGTAACAATTGTGATGATAGTAACAATTGTGATGATAGTAACAATTGTGATGATAGTAACAATTGTGATGATAGTAACAATTGTGATGATAGTAACAATTGTAATGATAGTAACAATTGTGATGATAGTAACAATTGTGATGATAGTAATAATTGTGACGATTGTAACAATTGTGATGATAGTAACAATAGTAACAATTGTGATGATAGTAACAATTGTGATGATAGTAACAATTGTGATGATAGTAACAATTGTGATGATAGTAACAATAGTAACAATTGTGATGATAGTAACAATTGTGATGATAGTAACAATTGTGATGATAGTAACAATTGTGATGATAGTAACAATTGTGATGATAGTAACAATTGTGATGATAGTAACAATAGTAACAATTGTGATGATAGTAACAATTGTGATGATAGTAACAATTGTGATGATTGTAACAATTGTGATGATAGTAACAATAGTAACAATTGTGATGATATTAACAATTGTGATGATAGTAACAATTAATTATGATGATAGTAACAATTGTGATGATAGTAACAATTGTGATGATTGTAACAATTGTGATGATAG
The DNA here is from genome assembly GCF_048934315.1 of Petromyzon marinus. Classification (NCBI taxonomy): domain Eukaryota; kingdom Metazoa; phylum Chordata; class Hyperoartia; order Petromyzontiformes; family Petromyzontidae; genus Petromyzon; species Petromyzon marinus. Next base: position 2,872,525 of record NC_133723.1, read on the forward strand.
TAACAATTGTGATGATAGTAACAATTGTGATGATAGTAACAATAGTAACAATTGTGATGATAGTAACAATAGTAACAATTGTGATGATAGTAACAATTGTGATGATTGTAACAATTGTGATGATAGTAACAATAGTAACGATTGTGATGATAGTAACAATTGTGATGATAGTAACAATTGTGATGATAGTAACAATTGTGATGATAGTAACAATTGTGATGATAGTAACAATTGTGATGATTGTAACAATTGTGATGATAGTAACAATAGTAACAATTGTGATGATAGTAACAATTGTGATGATAGTAACAATTGTGATGATAGTAACAATTGTGATGATAGTAACAATAGTAACAATTGTGATGATAGTAACAATTGTGATGATAGTAACAATTGTGATGATAGTAACAATTGTGATGATAGTAACAATTGTGATGATAGTAATAATTGTGACGATTGTAACAATTGTGATGATAGTAACAATAGTAACAATTGTGATGATAGTAACACTTGTGATGATAGTAACAATTGTGATGATAGTAACAATTGTGATGATAGTAACAATTGTGATGATAGTAACAATAGTAACAATTGTGATGATAGTAACAATTGTGATGATAGTAACAATTGTGATGATAGTAACAATTGTGATGATAGTAACAATTGTGATGATAGCAACAATTGTGATGATAGTAACAATTGTGATGATAGTAACAATTGTGATGATAGTAACAATAGTAACAATTGTGATGATAGTAACACTTGTGATGATAGTAACAATTGTGATGATAGTAACAATTGTGATGATAGTAACAATTGTGATGATAGTAACAATTGTGATGATAGTAACAATAGTAACAATTGTGATGATAGTAACAATTGTGATGATAGTAACAATTGTGATGATAGTAACAATTGTGATGATAGCAACAATTGTGATGATAGTAACAATTGTGATGATAGTAACAATTGTGATGATAGTAACAATAGTAACAATTGTGATGATATTAACAATTGTGGTGATAGTAACAATTGTGATGATAGTAACAATTGTGATGATAGTAACAATTGTGATGATTGTAACAATTGTGATGATAGTAACAATTGTGATGATAGTAACAATTGTGATGATAGTAACAATAGTAACAATTGTGATGATAGTAACAATTGTGATGATTGTAACAATTGTGATGATAGTAACAATAGTAACGATTGTGATGATAGTAACAATTGTGATGATAGTAACAATTGTGATGAGAGTAACAATTGTGATGATAGTAACAATTGTGATGATAGTAACAATTGTGATGATAGTAACAATTGTGATGATAGTAACAATTGTGATGATAGTAACAATTGTGATGTTAGTAACAATAGTAACAATTGTGATGATAGTAACAATTGTGATGATAGTAACAATTGTGATGATAGTAACAATTGTGATGATAGTAACAATTGTGATGATAGTAACAATTGTGATGATAGTAACAATAGTAACAATTGTGATGATAGTAACAATAGTAACAATTGTGATGATAGTAACAATTGTGATGATAGTAACAATTGTGATGATAGTAACAATAGTAACAATTGTGATGATAGTAACAATTGTGATGATAGTAACAATTGTGATGATAGTAACAATTGTGATGATTGTGATGATAGTAACAATTGTGATGATAGTAACAATTGTGATGATAGTAACAATAGTGACAATTGTGATGATAGTAACAATTGTGATGATAGTAACAATTGTGATGATAGTAACAATAGTAACATTTGTGATGATAGTAACAATTGTGATGATAGTAACAATTGTGATGATAGTAACAATTGTGATGATAGTAACAATAGTAACAATTGTGATGATAGTAACAATTGTGATGATAGTAACAATTGTGATGATAGTAACAATAGTAACACTTGTGATGATAGTAACAATTGTGATGATAGTAACAATTGTGATGATAGTAACAATAGTAACAATTGTGATGATAGTAACAATTGTGATGATAGTAACAATAGTAACAATTGTGATGATAGTAACAATTGTGATGATAGTAACAATTGTGATGATAGTAACAATAGTAACAATTGTGATGATAGTAACAATTGTGATGATAGTAACAATTGTGATGATAGTAACAATAGTAACAATTGTGATGATAGTAACAATTGTGATGATAGTAACAATAGTAACAATTGTGATGATAGTAACAATTGTGATGATAGTAACAATTGTGATGATAGTAACAATTGTGATGATAGTAACAATTGTGATGATAGTAACAATAGTAACAATTGTGATGATAGTAACAATTGTGATGATAGTAACAATTGTGATGATAGTAACAATAGTAACAATTGTGATGATAGTGTGGGAGGTGTTGTGAACACGGCGCCGTGAGGCCGGCGGAACCAACGGTGGAAATTTCGCCTCCGATGATTATCTCTCAGCAGCAGCGGCGGTGGCCCATCAGAGGACCTATGAAGGCCGTGGGCACGGTGGTACCCGAGGGCGTGGGTGGCCAGCACCACGCCCGGCCGCCTTTGTCTCCCCCAGTGTACCCATTTGAGGCCGAGTCGACCTAGGGAGAGGCCCAAGAACCGCTTTCGATAATTGCGCCACTGGTGTTGGGCGTGAGCGGGACTCGAACTTGGCTCGCCGGTTTAGCGGCGGAGCGAGCTCACCGCAACGACGACAACCGCTCCCCGCGTCGCCCCCCGCAATCAAATGACGCCCGCCTGTGAATATTGAGCGCTCGACGATTGCGGCGTCGATAACCCCGCGGCGGGGGGGGTGGGGGTGTGGGGTGGGGGGGGGGTTCGGAACACACGCCCCCTCCCCCCCGCCCGAGTTCACGCGGCCCACGAGCGGCGTGCCGCGCCGTCCGCGAATTGGCGACCCGTTTGTTGCGGCCCGGCGGCCGCGTGAGGCCGACTGCGACGCGGCGGCGCGCAGGCAAATGTTTTTTTTTATTCCCCCGGCGATCCGCCGCTGCCGCCGGCACTAATCGGGTACTAGAGGGGGCGGGGGGCGGGGGGCATACGTTCGACCTGGGGAAACGGCGCCGCATGCAAATGATTTCGCACCATCAGTTACTCCTGTCACTGCAAGGGCCTCACCCCACCCCGCTCCCCCCCCCCCCACCCCTTCAGAGTTGGTGCAGGAGGAGGCGATGAGTTTCCGCGCCGTGCCCGACGCGTCGGCGCTGCTGCTGGTGCCGCAGCGCTCGGCGCTCTACGTGGGCGCGCGCGACGCCATCCTCGCCCTGGACGCCCGCAACGTCTCCCGCGAGCTCCACCCCGCCGTGAGGGAGGGGGGGCACCCCGCCAGCGGCCGGGGGGACCCCCTAGCCGCCGGGGCACCCCGGGGCGTGGGGGCACCCCGGGGGACGTGGATCTGGGGGGGACCCCACTGCCCGGGGGACCAAAGGGCACCCGGGGGACAGGGACCCAGAGAGATCTGGGGAATGTGTGGATGGGGATCCGGGGGGGGACAGGGGACCCGCCGTAGCCAGGGGGACCTCCGTAGAGAACGGGGACCTCCGGAGAGACGGAACCCCGGCGCTCGTGACCCAGGGACTCGGTGACTTACAGGTCCTGAGACTCGCGGCCTCGGGCAGGCCCGTGAATCCTGACCCCGTGACCTCTTGACGCTGCGACCTCGGGTTCACGCGGGTGACCTCCCTCCGTTTAATCTTCGTCTCTTTGAGGCGTCTGTTGAAGGCTCGGGCGGCATGAACGGCCGTGGGCTTCCCTCGACATCGTGACGCCTCGTGTTGAGTCGTGTTGTTGTTGTTCCCAGAGTTCTGTGTCTGTTCGGCCGCCCCGTCTGCGTGTCCGTCGCTCGAGCGATCGTATCTGGCCGTGACCCTCTTGCCTCTGTGTCTGTTTGTCTCCCTCTCTCTCATCAGCTCTCCTGGACGGCTGACAGCCAAATGAAGACGTGTCAGTCGAAGAGGAACAGCCAGGTACCGTAAACTAATGCAAGCTTTTCTTAAATGTAGCTATGTGTTTTTTCAGATGCAGCCCGGCAATCACAAATGATAGCTCAACGAAGTGGCTCATCACGTGGAAATAATTGATAGCAGCCAAATACTCTTGAACACGTTTCTAAATGGGGAGGGAAAAACCGGAGGACCCGGAGAAAAATCCACGCGACCACGAGGAGGGACACCGTAAACTCCGAATACAGGACGGGCGTCAGGGTCGGGATCGAACCTACGGCCTCCTGCTCACCAGGCGAGGTAGTTAACATCTCCCAGCCACCGTGGCGCCCCAATGGGGGGGAGGGGGCGGTGGCATTGCGACCGTGTGGATTCCATAATCGCTGCGGCGACCCCGGTGTGTCCGTTAGGGTCATGTGGGTGCGTGCGGTCCAATCATCGTCAGTGTGAGAATGGGGGCTGCGTTGTGAGCATGAGGGGTGGCCTGGTGTCAGTGTGAGGGGGGGCCCCCCGGTGTGAGCGTGTGGGGGGGCCCCCCGGTGCGACCGTGAGCCCGGTGCGAGCGTGAGGGACGCCCTGTGCCGCAGTGGGAGTGCTTCAACTTCGTGCGGGTGCTGCACCGACTCGACGGCACGCGGCTGTACGCGTGCGGCACCGGCGCCTTCCAGCCCAAGTGCGCCTACATCGTGAGTGGTGCCGCCCCCCTCCCCCCCCGCCCTCCGCCGCCGCCACGCGCCAGGGGGGGTGGGGACGCGTGCGTGGGTGTTCTTGAGCGTGCGAGTTTTGGTGCGGCGGCCCTCTCACCGGTGACGGTCGTCCAAAGCGGTCTCGGGCCTCCCCTCGGGTGACTCGGCCTCAAACGAGCACCCGGCGTAGCGGTGTGTAGAAAAAACATCGTCACTGGGGAGACAAAGGCGGCCGGGCGTGGTGCTGGCCACCCACCCCCTCGCGTGCCGCGCCGGCCTTCCAAGGTGCTCATGAACAGCACTTGCCTCTACAGTCTGTTAAGGCTACACGGGGGGTGGGGGATCTTTGTATTCATTGGTGGAGCAGTCGTGCAGTGGTTAGCGCATCACATTATGAAACACACTTTGGGGTGATGTAGTGGTTCTGCATTGGCTTGTGTGGGTGAATATTACCGTGTCTGTTGAACTTCTTTTGCACCGTACGTAGCCAACCGTGCTAATCGGAGGTGTGGGGGAAGGACAACAAGCTAAACACAAAAAACTGTTCTAAAAAAAAAGTTTTCAATCTAGATGATTTAAAAGTGCACGTTAGTGCTTTGTTGTGTGTCGATGGGAGCCGGTGTACGTTCTGGTACGAGTTCAGGCGTGCTGGTGTGACCTGTGACCCCGTGCGACCCCGTGCGACCCCCCGTGCGACCCCGCGTGTAGAACGTGGCCGACTTCTCGTTTGTGAAAAAGCCTGGAGGGACCGTGATGGAGGAGGACGGCAAGGGCAAGTGCCCCTTTGACCCCGAGCAGAGGCACACCTCGCTGATGACCGGTGCGTGTCCATCGCAGCTCCCACACTGCCCTCCACTCACCCACGCCACACCACACACCTCACTTCACCACACGCACGCTCTGCATTTACCCGCACACCACACTAAAGATCCCACACACACACCGCTCTATGCACCCACGCACACACCGCTGTACACATCGCGCATCCTACACCCACCCACCACAACCGCGCATCCTACGCACTCTCTGCACACCTCGCCACGTGCCTCACCCCGCGCCTCACCCCGCGCCTCACCCCGCGCCTCACCCCGCACCTCACCCCGCGCCTCACCCCGCGCCTCACCCCGCGCCTCACCCCGCGCCTCACCCCGCGCCTCACCCCGCGCCTCACCCCGCGCGAGTCATCGAGGGCCGTCCCGTCGACCTCCCGGCTGAGTTGGCTGCAGGGAGACGGCGCGGCAGTGCGGGGGACCGCAGCGGAGAGGGATCGCAGCGATTTCGCCGTTAGAGAGCTCTGTGCGTCGCCGCATTCGGGGGCCGCGTCGCCGTTCTCGGCTGTGCCATGCCGGTGCCGCGCGGCGCCGGCAAAATTCGTTCGTTTTTATCCTCGGGGCGCACGCCTGCCGAAACCCTCCGTGGGAAAACTCAACATTCCCCACGTGAAAAAAAGTCTCCCCCATCGCCCCCCGTCTCTCATCTTTAATCGAGCGTCGACGCCGGTGGTAGCGTAACGCTCGACGGAGAGCGACGGCCGTGACGGTGACGGCGGCATCGCGTCCCCTCCCTCTGCAGGAGGAGAGCTCTACTCGGGCACGGGCAGCAACTACCTGGGCAGCGAGTCGGTGGTGCAGCGGAGCCCTAGCAGCATGTCCAGCGAGCTGTCGAGCAGCTGGCTCTACAGTGAGTTCGCCCCCCCCCCCCACCCCCCTTTCTCTCTCCCCTCACCCCCACCACCCCATGCCCCCCCCCCCCCCCACCTCGCCCCGCTCACCACCGCCGGAATCCCGGGGTTCAGATCCAGGTTTCGGCCGCCCCAAACTGTGATTCACCTTTCCTGGAAATCAACCTCCTCCCCCCCCCCCCCCCGCCCGCCAATTTGTGTAGAAATTCAAATCCGCAGACTTTTGCGCGTGGGCTGCGCCGTGACTCTGCACGCCGTCGACGCCGCCCGCGACGCCGGCCGCAGGGAACGGCGAACACGCGGCGGTTGCTGCCTCGACGGATGTCGATTATTCCTCCGCGTGATAAATGATTATTATTGATTATATTAATCGGCCGGGGGGACAGGGGGCCGGGATTGACAAACATCGCCTAACTCATTATGAGACCTCCTTTGCCAGTAACAAGATATAGTAATAGGTTTTGCCCTTTTAACTGGCACAAAAACTGGCACCTTTATTCAAGGCATCATGTTTGCAATAGCCACAACACAAGCAGTCAAAATGCAAACAAAAGAGACAACTCTGATAATAATATTGGCACTGTCCTTGAATTTGATTGGTCCACACCCAAGACGGCTTTTCTTAGAGCCTAGTTAAAAGGGTAAAACCTATTCCTATATCTTGTTACTGGCAAAGGAGGTCTCATAATGTAAATGCTCACCCCGAGCCCTCAATACTCTGATAGTGCGCTGTTTTTGAGTTGTACGCCTTTTGGCGTCTTCTGGTCCAACACCAGTGGAGACTAGGCTCTAAGAAAAGCCGTCTTGGGTGTGGACCAATCAAATTCAAGGACAGTGCATATTATTATCAGAGTTGTCTCTTTTGTTTGCATTTTGACTGCTTGTGTTGTGGTTATTGCAAACATGATGCCTTGAATAAAGGTGCCAGTTTTTGTGCCAGTTAAAAGGGTAAAACCTATTACTATCGCCTAACTCTTTATTACAATTTTATGCCTGGCATTTTTGCCCTTTAGCCGGCCTATGCTCAGCCGCTGTGATAACTAAAACACAGTAGACTCCGCGCTAATGACGGGCAGGACGGCCGCTGATAATTAAAAATAGTGGATAATCCAAAATTTAGAACCATTTTCCACGGATCTCTATGCTAAAAAAGCACTAATACAGTAAAACCTTGGATTGCGAGTAAATTGGCCTGCGAGTGTTTTGCAAGACGAGCAGAAATTTTAACTAAATATTAATTTGATAAACGAGCGAGGGTATTGCAACACGAGTAGTGTACGTGTAGACGCTTTGTCTGCTGAGCGTCACGTGATCACAACTGATATACGAGTGCTTTGATATACGAGTGCTTTGGATTACAAACACGTTTCCGGAACGAATTATGCTCGTAATCCAAGGTTTTACTGTTTTGGGGTATAAATTATGTATAAGTTAAGAAAATTGAGGGCGATCACATGGAGAACATATTTTTTTGGTTTAGATCACCTAAGAACAAGAGTATCAATGTACACTTGTTTTTAGGTGCGCGCGGTTAATCCGCAAATCGGATAAACCGCCCGCGGATGATCGAGAGTCGACTGCACGTGCATGCACGACGACGTTGTTGTTGTTGGTGTTGTTGTTGTCGGTGCTGTTGTCGGTGTTGTTGGTGTTGTTATTGACGTTGTTGGTGTTGTTGACGTTGTTGACGTTGTCGACGTTGTTGACGTTGTTGGTGTTGTTGTTGTATGTTGTCGGTGTTGTTGGTGTTGTTATTGACGTTGTTGGTGTTGTTGACGTTGTTGGCGTTGTTGATGTTGTCGACATTGTTGTTGACGTTGTTGGTGTTGTTGTTGGCGTTGTCGGTGTTGTTGTTGATGTTGTTATTGACGTTGTTGGCATTGTTGACGTTGTCGACGTTGTAGACGTTGTTGGTGTTTTTGTTGTATGTTGTCGGTGTTGTTGTCAGTGTTGATGTTGTTATGGACGTTGTTGGCGTTGTTGATGTTGTCGACGTTGTTGTTGACGTTGTTGGTGTTGTTGTTGGCGTTGTTGTTGTTGTTGTTGGCGTTGTTGTTGGTGTTGTTGTTGGCGTTGTTGGTGTTGTTGTTGTTGGCGTTGTTGTTGGCGCTGTTGGTGTTGTTGTTGGCGTTGTTGGTGTTGTTGTTGTTGGTGTTGTTGTTGACGTTGTTGTTGACGTTGTTGACGTTGTTGTTGGTGTCGTGGCCGCACAGACCCGACGTTCGTGGCGTCGGAGTTTGTGAACGAGAGCGAGTCGCGGGAGCAGGACAACAAGGTCTACTTCTTCTTCTCGGAGACGGCCGTGGAGTTCGACTTCTACTCCAGGGTGGTGGTGCCGAGGGTCGCGCGCGTCTGCACGGTGAGGAGGCGGCGGGGCGGGGCGGGGCGGGGGTACGAAGAGAGGGAGAGACGCAGGCACGCCGACCCCCGCGGCACGACGGGGGGCAGGAGGGTGGCAGCGCCGGCGGTTACCGCCGGCGCCTCGCGGCCGGAGGGAGGGGGGGGGGGGGGGGGCCTGGGGTCAATTCCAGAACTCGGGCGACTCTCCGCGTGGAGTTTTGCGTGTTCCCGTGGCAACGTAGGTGACGCACGCATGAAGCCGTCCCGGGCCTCCCCGGTGCGGTCGTGTGTAAAGTGTCGGCGTCACGCGCGGTTACCGGTCGTCCACCCCGCCTCGTGCGCCGTGGCCGTGCACCACGGGGGGGGGGGGGGGGGGGGGGGGCGCTGTGAAGGACGAGCTGGGGAACGTCGTCGTCGTCGTCCCGCGTTCCCCAGGGTGACACGGGCGGCCTGAAGAAGCTGGAGAAGAAGTGGACGACGTTCCTCAAGGCGCGGCTCGACTGCTCGCTGAGAGAGATGGCGTTCACCGGACTCCGGCACGTCGTGTCGACCCGCGGCCTCCGTGGCCGGCCCGACACCGTGTTCTACGCCCTCTACACGGACCGCAGGTGCGCGACTTCGTCCTCCGCCCTCCGCCCTGCGGGTACCGACGCCTGGTTGCCGTGGCTACCGACGCGTGGTTGCCGTGGGATCTGACGCGTGGTTGCCGTGGCTACCGACGCGTGGTTGCCATGGACTCTGACGCGTGGTTGCCGTGGCTACCGACGCGTGGTTGCCGTGGGCTCTGACGCGCGGTCGCCGTGGGTACCGACGCGTGGTTGCCGTGGGTACCGACGCGTGGTTGCCGTGGGCTCTGACGCGTGGTTGCCGTGGCTACCGACGCGTGGTTGCCATGGACTCTGACGCGTGGTTGCCGTGCCTACCGACGCGTGGTTGCCGTGGGCTCTGACGCGTGGTCGCCGTGGGTACCGACGCGTGGTTGCCGTGGGCTCTGACGCGCGGTCGCCGTGGGTACCGACGCGTGGTTGCCGTGGGTACCGACGCGTGGTTGCCGTGGGCTCTGACGCGCGGTCGCTGTGGGCGTCCTTGCAGGGGCGGCGGCGCCGTCTCGGCCGTCTGCTCGTACCGCATGGACGAGGTGCAGCGCGTCTTCTCCGGAAGCTTCAAGCACCAGGGAGGGGCCGACCAGCGGTGGGCCCCCTACGCGGGGGCCCTGCCCGCACAACGGCCCGGAGACGTGAGTACCGGCAGTGCGCGCCACGGTACACTCCACGGCACACGCCACGGTACACTCCACGGTACACGTCACGGCACACGTCACTGTACACGTCACTGTACACGTCACGGCACACGTCACTGTACACGTCACTGTACACGTCACGGTACACGTGACTGTACACGTCACGGTACACACCACTGTACACGTCACGGTACACGTCACTGTACACGTCACTGTACACGTCACTGTACACGTTACGGTACACGTCACACGTCACAGTACACGTCACAGTACATGTCATGGTACACGTCACGGTACACGTCACTGTACACGTCACACTACACGTCACACGTCACAGTACACGTTACGGGATACGCCACGGTACACGTGACTGTACACGTGACTGTACACGTCACGGTACACGTCACTGTACACGTCACTGTACACGCCACGGTACACGTCACTGTACACGCACCGCTCGCTGTGCGCGCGGTGCGGACTCCAGTACTGGCTAGGACACGTGGCCCTCCGCTCCCCCCCCCCCCACCCCCTCGCAGTGCCCCCTGGGCTGGGACTCGCAGATGCTGCCCTCCGAGACGCTCAACTTCGTCTCCGACCACCCCCTGATGGATGAGGCGGTGAAGGCCGAGGGGGGCCGGCCCTGGCTGCTGGTGCCGGGAGTGGCCTACAACCGGCTGCTGGTGGTCGACGTCGCGGCGCTGGACGGCAAGAGCTGGAGGACGCTGTTGCTGGGCACAGGTGGGGGGGCCCCAACGCACGGAGACCCCCAACGCACAGAGACCTCCAACACACGGAGACCTCCAACACACGGAGACCCCCACACACGGAGACCTCCAACACACAGAAACCCCCAACACACGGAGACCCTCACACACGGAGACCCCCACACACGGAGACCCCCAACACACGGAGACCCCCAACGCACGGAGACCCCAACACACGGAGACCCCAACACACGGAGACCCCCAACACACGGAGACCCCCAACACACGGAGACCCCCAACACAGCCCTGAATTCCCAGTGTTGGGCCCCGGCCCCTGAATGGGCGCGTGTGTCTGTGCCGCGTCTCGGCCGCCCCCCCAGACGCGGGTGCGCTGCACCGCGCCGTGCTGCCGGAGTCGCGCGGAGATCCTCACCTGGTGGAGGAGCTGCAGGCGCTGGGGCAGCAGGAGCCGGTGGTGTCCATGGTGCTGACCCACGACCAGGTGACCCCTCCTAGTGCGGTGCACTCACAACTCACAACTAGTGCGGTGCACTCACAACTCACAACTAGTGCGGTGCACTCACAACTAGTGTGGTACACTCACAACTCACAACTAGTGCGGTACACTCACAACTCACAACTAGTGCGGTGCACTCACAACTCACAACTAGTGTGGTGAACTCACAACTAGTCCGGTGCACTCACAACTCACAACTAGTGCGGTACACTTACAACTCACAACTAGTGTGGTGCACTCACAACTCACAACTAGTGTGGTACACTCACAACTCACAACTAGTGTGGTGCACTCACAACTCACAACTAGTGCGGTGCACTCACAACTCACAACTAGTGTGGTGCACTCACAACTCACAACTAGTGTGGTGCACTCACAACTAGTGTGGTGCACTCACAACTAGTGTGGTACACTCACAACTCACAACTAGTGCGGTGCACTCACAACTCACAACTAGTGTGGTGCGCTCACAACTCACAACTAGTGTGGTCACTCACAACTCACAACTCACCCACTGGAGCGGTGCAACTCGCTACTAGTCTCAAGTACTCGCCACTACTGTGACGCGCTCGCTAGCTCTGCGCGCCAACTGGTGACGTTTATTGGCGTGGCCGAGCCTGACCGCAAGCTCGCGTGCGGTGCGTGTGCGGTCCTGTGCGCCGTGCGGTGTGTACGTGCGGCGTGTACGTGCGGCGTGTACGTGCGGCGTGTACGTGCGGCGTGTACGTGCGGCGTGTACGTGCGGTGTGTACGTGCGGTGTGTACGTGCGGTGTGTACGTGAGACGTGTACGTGCGGTGTGTACGTGCGGTGTGTGTGTGCGGTGTGTACGTGCGGTGTGTACGTGCGGTGTGTGTGTGCGGTGTGTACGTGCGGTGTGTACGTGCGGTGTGTGTGTGCGGTGTGTACGTGCGGTGTGTACGTGCGGTGTGTACGTGCGGTGTGTACGTGCGGCGCAGACCTCGGTGGTCGTGGCCGGCCCCGCGGGGGTGGTGCAGCTGTCCGTGTGTCGCTGTGGCCGCTACCGCGCCTGCTGGGACTGCGTACTGGCGCGGGATCCCTGCTGCGCCTGGGACCCCCAGCAGAGGCTGTGCAGGCGTCACGGCGGGGAGACCGGCACCGGGTGAGCGGGGCGGCAATCGCACAAAGACAAAGACACCCCCCCCCCCCCCCACCCCGTAGCCTTCGCAGACTGTTGGGGCAAGTGCTGTTAGCGAGCACTTCACACAAGGAGGTGGGCCGCCAGCACTACACCGACGGTGACGATGTTTACACGTCACCCCGGGTACTCATTTGTACGGCTCGGTCAACCCAGGGGAGGACCGGTTCAGATAATCGTCACCGGTGTTGGTGAGCGGGTATGGGTCGCCAGGTTAGTGGCGCAGCAGCGTGCTCACCACTCCGCCACCGCTCCCCCCACACTCAACCACCACCGTCCACCACTAAGTGGCAGTGACGTCACCACGGAGCTTGTGGCAGGCTAGGTGCGCTTCGAAGCCACGTGAAGTGTCGAGGGCTCACTGCTGGGAGGAGGTCACGGAACAGACCCAGGCGCCATGGGTTGACTGACCGAGATGACTGGCAGATGTGTACCGACTGTGCACCCCACTGTGCCAACCTGCTGTTTTAGCCGCCCGGTACTCCGCTCGTTGTTGCGAGCGTCGCTCCTCCGTCGTCCGTCGTTGCTGGCGGGCGACCGCCCTCCGGCAACACCGCACAGAGGCTGATCTCGAGTGGACTTCGGCAAGTCCACTCAGCTCCACATTTTTCTCGCCCGGGCCGTGCCAGTTTTTTAGCCCCCTCTATCTGGCCAATCAGAAGCTGCTCGGGCATGCGGGCTACGTGATGCAGCCAACAACGCAGCGTCGCCTGCCGGAGGGCCTCACCGGCGTGACTGTGTCCAGATCTTTCAAGGATCTGCGAGCTCCTCGCACACTCGCACACACGGGGCTGAAGGGGGCGGGGAGCAGGGCACCCTGTGAGCGTGGGTATCACACGTGCAGACACGTGTACAAAGACAAGGACCCCCCCCCCCCTCGTGTAGCCTCAACAGACTGTTGGGGCAAGTGTTGTTAGCGAGCATCTATGAAGACCAGAACGGCACATGAGGGGGTGGGGCGGCCAACACCACGCCCGGCCGCCTTTGTCTCCCCAGTGGCGATGTTTACTACGCACCGCACCAGGTACTCATTTGAGGCCGAGTCGACCTAGGGGAGGCCCAGGACCGGTTTAAATAATCGTCACTGGGTGTTGGCCGTGAGCGGGAATCGAACCCGGGTCGCCGGGCTCGTAGCGCAGCGTAGCGCTAACCGCTGCACCGCCGCTCCCCCATCCCCCTCCCCTGTGTGCCCCCCCCCTCTCCACAGGTCGTGGCTACTGGACGTGAGCGGTGGTGACGCGACGACGCTCTGCTCCGCTCACCCGCCAGGTCGGTGCTCACCGCGCCGCACCCCGCCTCCAGCCTCACCTCCCCCACACTCGCCGCGTCTCCGCTGCCTCTCCCTCCCCGTGTCTCTCCCTCCCCGTGTCTCTCCCTCCCCGTGTCTCTCGCTCCCCGTGTCTCCACTGTCTCTCCCTCCCCATGTCTCTCCCTCCCCGTGTCTCTCCCTCCCCGTGTCTCCACTGTCTCTCCCTCCCCGTGTCTCTCCCTCCCCGTGTCTCCGCTGTCTCTCCCTCCCCGTGTCTCTCGCTCCCCGTGTCTCCGCTGTCTCTCCCTCCCCGTGTCTCTCCCTCCCCGTGTCTCCGCTGTCTCTCCCTCCCCGTGTCTCTCCCTCCCCGTGTCTCCGCTGCCTCTCCCTCCCCGTGTCTCACCTCCCCGTGTCTCTCCCTCCCCGTGTCTCTCCCTCCCCGTGTCTCCGCTGTCTCTCCCTCCCCGTGTCTCCGCTGTCCCGTCCTCACCGTCGTCTCCGCCGCCCCCGCGTCGCGTGCAGACGTGGTGGCCGTCCGCGTGGCGCTGGCGCCGCTGCTGCTGCTGCCCTGCTCCCCCCCCTCCCGCCTGGCGCGCCTCTCCTGGGAGCGAGACTCCGGCCCGGCCCCGGGGCAGCCGCTGCCCGAGGCGGGCCTGCTGCTCCGCCAGGGCGCCCCCCCGGCCCCCCGGGATCTCACGGGCACGTACCTGTGCTGGGCCGAGGAGGGCGGCCACTGGCGCCTCGTCGCCAGCTATACCGTGCAGCTTCCGGGCTCTTCCTCCTCCTCCTCGTCGTCGACCACCACCACCTCCTCCTCCGTAACCAAGCGGAAGTCAAACAGGCAGCAGGCGAGGCCGGACCCAACGACGGGCACCGCGGCCACGTCAGAGTCGGCGCACGTCGTGCCCGGTAAAGACGCCTCCACGTCCGATTCCCCGCCGGGGTTCGGCCCGGGGTTTTTGGTCGGGCTGCTGGTGACGGTGGTGCTGGTGGCGGCGGGGGTCGCCGTGAAGAGGCGCTTCTTCCCAAAAGCCGCCTTCCCGTGCTCGCCCAGCGCGGACGACGTCGCCGACGCGGCCGAGGCCGCGGCCGCGGCCTCGGCGTCGGCCGCGGCCGCGTCGTCCAACGGCAGGGCGACGACGGAGCCCGAGCGGGGCGGGCAAAACGGCGACGGCGGCGGCCCCGGCGACAACGCCAACGGCAACAACAACGTCGCGGCGGGGCGGGCGGACGGCGACGGCGCGGGCGACGCGCCCGGGGAGGAGGGCGACGAGGAGGAGACGCAGAAACCGCTGCTCGTGCGGCTCGAGTCACTGCAGCGCAGCTCCGAGGCGTGACGGCGGCACGGGGAGACGCCGAGGCCACGCGGGGCGGCGGCGGCGGCGGCGGCGGCGGCGGCGTGGGGACGCCCGCCGCGATACCTTGAGGGCTCCCTCGTCACGAGGGGCGGTGGGGACCCTTCGGAGGTCTCCCGCAGAGGGGAGACGCGGACGTCGAAGCACAAGGAGGAGGCGGGGGGGGGCGGGACGGGAACATTCCGGACGCCGTCGCGGTGCGCGCTCGTGCCCCCCGACCCGGAACCCCCCAAACGCCGCGAGGGGATTGGGCCTCGGAGGTTGCCGAGGCGACGGCGGCGGCGTCGGGCCTGGTGGGCCTGGCGGGCCTGGCGGGCCTGGCGGGCCTGGCGGGCCTGGCGGGCCTGGCGGGCCTGGCGGGCCTGACGGGCAGCCAAAGGCCCCTTCACTCGCCGCGTTCGCCGGCGCCGACGGGTGGGAGGCCGAGGCCGGTCGGGTCGGTGGGGACCGGTGGCGATCGGCGCTACGACGCACGCCGAGTGTGGGGGGGCTGGGGGGGGGGGGGGGAGTGGTGGTGACTGCGATGTGCTCGCGAGCCGGAGGAGTAGGAGCAGTAGAAAATCCATGGTGGTTTGAAGGGGGGGCAGGTTTGGGTTGAGAGGGGGGGGGGCGGCTGGTCTGATCGACTCTCGGTCCCAGCCTCTCCTCCACGCGCTGGTAGAGCTGCATGGACACGTAATGCACGCCGTCACTTATTATTTTTAAAACTTAAATGAATTATTTGTGTGTACATATATATAAAAAAAACCCTACACATTTCTGCAACGACAAATAACTGCCACGAACGTTTTCCCGATAGCGCGTAGAGTGCAGAGGAGTATTGCTTGCTGAGCCAGTGCGGTGGATCGTTGGTATTATTGTTGTTGTTGTTGGAGTAAGTTATTGAACGAGCACGCTGGCGTCTGTTGTGCCGTTGTCAAAAAAACAAGGGGGCGCGCCCGGAGGCTCGGAGGTTCGGAACGCCGAGATGCGGCACCGCCCGTGGTTAAGCCGCCGCCCGTGGTTAAGCCGCGTTTCTCAGGTTTGCCGAGGCTGACGACGTCTGCCGGCCGCTCACCACTTTCAAACTCCTTCCCACGTTCCGGGACGTCTGCAAGTAGTGGCAGGTAGTGGGGGGGGGGGTGGGTGGGGCGCCACGTTCACCGCCGAATCTCGGAACGCCCGAGCGTTCCCGGCGTTAATTTTTATTCGGAGAGGCACGGTGGCAGCGCCGTCGTTTTAAAATGACGTCGTTTCTCGCCGCAGAGAACCGGAGCGACACGAACGGCCGCGCCTTACAACAGCCGGCGCCGAAACTGGTGCCACGCGCCCTCCCGCGTGGCCCCGCGGGAGCCTCGGCGTCCCGATAAAGTAAATTTTTTTTTCGTTCGCTCGTGTGCGTCATTGGACTGGGGTTACTGTGGCCAAATCGCGGCGCTTGAGCGTCGAAAAGGGGTCGCTGCTCTGTCAGCGAGGGGCGAGCGGGAAAGTGCTCCCGGCACGTGGGCGGCGGCGCGCGCCCCACCCCCTTCCACCTTTGCCAGGTTTCCGAACGGATTCTTCGCCGCCGACGGCGACATTGCAGACAAGAGTTTGGGAACGGTGCAAAGGATGGATGGCGGGGGACCGCGTGCAGGTCGGCGGCGCCTTCCTGCGGGGCCCGTTTCGAGGGGCAGGCAGTCTCGACTTTCACCAGCAGCGTGGGGGGCACCGCGGGGCGCGCCGTGGGGCGAATCGGTACGTTTTCTATTCACGCCACCGTTCTTATCTCGCGTGGCGAAAGTCGCTGAGGAAAGCCGGCTGTGGTTCGCCGACGCTTTCCAACAGGATTCGTTTAATCTTCTTTGGTTCTTTCGGTAAAGTCACCACGTAGAATGAGAATAAAATAATAAATTGATAAAATAACACGATAAAAATTCTCACGACGTTTCGGCCACAACGCTCCAGCGCTGTCCTCCAGACAGTCTCGTCCCTTCACCTGATGAAGGCCACTTGTGTTGTGGCCGAAACGTCGTGAGAATTTTATCGTGTTATTTTATTTTATTATTTTATTATTTTATTCTCATTCTACGTGACTTTACCGAAAGAACCAAAGAAGATGAATCCTTGCAGTCACGAAAGCTTTAAATCGAAATTTAGGATTCGTTTCGCCGACAGGACTCGCCCAGCTCCACGGAGGCGATGTGGCTGCTGCTGATGCTGCTGCTCCACTCCCCAATCGATTCGGTCGCGGTGTTCAGTTTGCAACTTTTGCGCAAACGTGGACCGTGACGGTGGCACACGATGGCTCTCCTCGTTCCGACCGGCGACCTCCCCCCCCCCCCCCCCCGGGCCAGGATCTTTTAAACATCCACCAACCCCTAGCGGAGAGACGCGGAGAATGTTTACGGTTGACGCACACCGCAGTATGAACCAGTGTTAAGGGATGTGTTGCTTACATCAGAACTTGTATATGTACGGCGTGCTTTTATCCTGCTTCCACTGCAGACGGGGGGTGCCATTCGACCTGCCACGGCGCCCACCATGGCTCAATGATTCATTGCAATCCAGGGGAGTGTCACGGCGGTGTACACACGGCGGTGTACACACGGCGGTGTACACACGGCGGTGTACACACGGCGGTGTACACACGGCGGTGTACACACGGCGGTGTACACACGGCGGTGTACACACGGCGGTGTACACACGGCGGTGTACACACGGCGGTGTACACACGGCGGTGTACACACGGCGGTGTACACACGGCGGTGTACACACGGCGGTGTACCCTCTGTGCGTGTCACGTCACATACACACGGTGGTGTACCCTCTGTGCGTGTCACGTCACGTAACAGCATGTACACACGGCGGTGTACACGCGGCGGTGTACACACGGTGGCGTACCCTCTGTGCGTGTCACGGCGTGTACACACGGCGTGTACACACGGCGTTACTGCCGCACGAGTTGGCACTCACACGGAGTGACGCTCGGGTACAAGGCCACGGCTAACTGGAACTGGCGTTTGCCCAAGGCTGCTGTAAGGGGCAGGGCTGGACATCCTTGAGGGAGGCCCCACGAGCATTCCTCCTTTTGAGCAACTACTCCGCTCTGGATGTGGACAAAGCAGTTGCGGGGCGGGCGGGCGGACGATGAGTTTGGTCGCGCGACCGAGCGCATCTCGGCTGTGGGCACAAGTGTTTTTTTTTTATCGTTGTTTTGTTCGCCTCCGACCTCGCACGCGAGCGAATCGATTGTGAATGTAGCAGCCTCCAGTGGCTGCGCGGGTCTCACCCGGACCCACCACGTGCGCCACGACGATTCTCCGCTTGTGCCGCGCGCGGGATATGAATCGGCGCGGGCGGGGGGGAGCGGGCGGGGGGGGGGGAGCGGGCGGGGGGGGGGGAGCGGGCGGGGGGGGGGGAGCGGGCGGGGGGGGGGGAGCGGGCGGGGGGGGGGGGAGCGGGCGGGGGGGGGGGAGCGGGCGGGGGGGGGAGCGGGCGGGGGGGGGGAGCGGGCGGGGGGGGAGCGGGCGGGGGGGGGGGCGCGCGGATTTTTTAGCGTTGCTGCGGTTTTTTTTATAAAAAAAAATGTATGTAATTATTTTCTTGTCATCACCAAATGTTGAGCGGCGTCCCTGTCGTCCGTCTCAAGGGGTTCCCACAATGTGATGCCAAGCCTCGTCCTTGAGCGCTCTCTGACCGTGACCGGCAACGCCGACATTGCGACTCTGAACGACGGCGTTGTGACGGCGGTAGTCCGACTGACGGCTCGGTCTCACACCCGAGTAAGGGCTTTCGCGACCAGTATCACCCGTAAGAGGTTTGTGGGGGTAAATATAAATGTGTCGGTAAACCCGCCACCACCCGACACGTCCAATTAGTAAGGTTTGTCACATAAACAACGCCAATTAGCTACTGCATTTATACTTGCGTGATCTTAACCCAAAATAACCTCTCATCGGTGACTTACAACTGTGACCACTCAGACCAGGCCACCGTGACTGACCAATGTTTTACCCCCGTGTCTGAAATCTGCAACCAGTCGACTGTTCTGTGACTTGATGTTTGACCACCGTGACATCCGTAAGTTAACTTTTGCTGACTTCTGACCGCCTAACTGCTTGTGACATCTTTGATGTAGCAACGCGAACACTGCGTGCTGTTGGACACCCACACCGTCACGTGCCGTGCCAACCTTAATAGGCGCTGGTTCTCGCTAACAGCACTTGCCCCTACAGTCTGTTGAGGCGACACGGAGGACTCGCCTTTGTCTCCCCAATGGCGATGTTTACGCCGCACCAGTTACTCATTTGAGGCTGAGTCGACCTAGGGGAGGCCCAGAACCGGTTCAGATAATCGTCACTGGTGTTGGCCGTGAGCGGGAATTGAACCCGGGTCGCCAGGTTCGTCGCGCAGCGCGCCCACCGCTGCACCACCGCTCTCCACACACGCGCAAGCAAGTTAGCGGGCGTGATTCCGATTCGCATCACCCCTGAGTCCACCCACGTGAATCTACGGGCGCCACGTCTCCCCCCCCCTCATCCCCTCCCTCATCCAACGTTGCGCCCAGATGTCAATACACACACACGGGTACCGGATTATAAGACCCCCCCCCTCCTCCTCCACATTCTGCTTTAAAATACGGCGCTCGTTCGTCTCGTCCGAATTCGTAGCTTCATGCACTAAATTGCACGCTAATGGTTGTGCCAACGGCGCGTGGAATGAACGTCCCCTGTACGTTAAAGCAGCTCCCCCCCCCCCTCCTCGTCCACCTCTTTCCGTTCCTCTCTCAACATCCTCGCCACCTCTTTCTCTCCGTCGACCCCCCCCCCCTCCAACTCGTTCCCGTCGCTCCCCTGCAGCTCTCTCTCTCGTGATGGTCTCGGTGTGTGTGATGTCAGGCGGCTTGAGCCAAGGCGCACTGTGTGTGAAAATGAAATTCAGAAACAATGCCAAACGGAGTGGCAGACAAACGAGCGAATCGAATGTTGAATAGGCAGCCGTGATGCCATCGGGATGGGGCGGGTGGAAGACAAGCAGCAGTTGTAATGAAATGAGTTTTGTCAATCCCGAGATGATTTAAAAAGTGGCATCACAGTTCCCCAGTGGGCTTCCTAATATCGGAAAGGGGGGGGGGGGGGGAGGCGGGGAGAGAGCGTTCCAGACGGCCGCAAGACGCGTATCTCGTGAACGCCGAGTTTGTCCGATGGCGAGCCAAACCGTGACCAGTAATTGAATCGATGCGGGGTGGGTGGGTGGGAGGGAGCGGATGGGGCCCATAAATTATGCTAATTAGTGTCCTCTCACCCACCACGTGACCGCGGGTATTAATTGCAACGTTAATTGTAAGTCGACGCTGTAAGATAACGTGAATCGGCGACAGTGTGAACGATAATTGTTGATGTGGAAGTCGATCGGTGTCAAGGGGCGGCCGAACGTGGGGGGTGGGGATTTATCGATCCACAAATCGGCTCTTGATACAGAAGTCACGTGACAGGAATCACTTTAACGATTTAAAATAAACAATTCTAAATGTATATCACAGCTTTGTATGCTTAAACATCGGTCGATTTCCCGTTTGAGAATTTAATCGTTTAAAAAACGGCCATTTACGTATTCCTTATATGGGCAAAGCCATGCCCCATATTACTCCAGAAATGGGCCTTCAGCATTAAACATTCCTGCGGAGGGAGCTGGTAGGAACGTTGGGTTGCTCGGTCAATGGCCAGGGTCAACGGCGGCACCACGTGGTGTATTCCGCAAATATGCCCGACTGTGAGGGCGGGCACAAGCCGGCGTGAGTAGGTTAAACGTTGAGTTTTACAAGGGCACCACGGGGTGACCAGCCCAGCCCCACCCATTTTTGGATGCACGACGGACGGACACAATAATCCCGTGGGCTGGTGTCACCAGGAGGTTCCTACCAGTACAATGATTATTCATAATAATCATTCATTGTCGCAGATTAATTGTATCCTGTTACAGCGCCTCTTAAGATAATCGCGTCTGCAGCTTTCGGCAATGTTAGACGACTGTCCTTCCTGCTGAACTCCTACTTATTACTACTCGCTGTCACCAGTTCAATCCAAGTATCGTCGTCTTCAGTGTTCGCGACAGTTTTGTGAATTAAAAAAACCCCAACCACCCCAACTCACAGTTTTACAGTCTCGTGTGTGTGTGTGGTGTAATCTTACCTCCAGCCAATGTTGAATAACGCAGCTTCTGCCAAGTCTACAAAACCATTGAGCATGCAGCTGAAGTAATGTGTACATAGCACGAAAAAATACACACCGCCGATTAGCACGGTTGGCTACGTGCCGTGCGAAAGACGTTCAACGTACACACTACGCATAGACTCAACACTGCCCATAGACTCACTGCCCATAGACTCACACTTGCCCATAGACCAGGGTTCTCAAACTTGCGGCCCACGGAACAATATTTTGTGGCCCCCTACTTGACATCAAATTTTAATTTATTTTTTAATTATATATTTTTTCCATAGCTCGGGCTCGTGACAGATTCGGGTGTTTGTTGACAAGTTATCCAACGCGAATTAGCAACGTCAGTCACTTGGTTGAAACGTGATTCCGGAGTGACACCAAGTGGAAGGAAAATATATCCTGTCACCCGGGGCAAGGTACAGAGGACTTAGGAAGTGGGCGGACTCAACAAGAGTAATCAGTGACCTAATAAAGACAACAGTGTGTTGCAATAGGAAAGGGAAAATAATTACATGGATAGCAAATAGCATGAGATGGGTGGCAAGAACAAACGCCAAATGGTGGTTAGAACCTGAATATTATAAAGAAGTTATAGATTATTATTACAAGAGAAACAAAGGCAATGAAAAAGGACATTTATGTGCAATCGCAAAAGAAAACGAATTTACCAAAAACAATTTAATCAAAAAGAGCAAGATATTCAAAGATATAAAACATGAGACAATGCAGTTGATATTCTTAGTTTTTTTGGTAAAGTCACGTTGAAGAGAAACAACAAAATAACAAAATATATATAAAACAATAAAAAATTCTCACGACGTTTCGACCATAACTCAAACGGTCATCATCAGGTGTGTCGGTTTGCATAAATTTATTTTGAAAACGGCATATTTATTTATTTATATAAAAAAATAACGTTTGCGTCACGCGCAACGATTGGCAGTTTGCCCAGGACTAGTCCATCTATTTTTTGAAAACAGGAGGGGGGAGACGAAATTTGTTTTTATGTATGCTGTCTGAAAGCCACTGTAAGCGTGAACAATCAATCAAGAACTGAAATGATTTATCAAATCTTTCCAATGATTGCTAAGATAGAATCCATCTTCTCGGTTGAAATTGTCTCTGTGCTTGTATATGTGGATAGCCTCATGAACGAATCTCTCATGGAAGCCAGATGGCTTACAAAGAACCTCCGTCTTGGAAAAGTCAATGGCATGTGAGCCTACTGAATTAGAACAATGATCTGCTACGGCCGAGGTGTTGGTCCTACCGTGTTTAAGGTCTGCTTTATGTTCACGAATGCGGTCCGAGATATGGCGTTTGGTTTCTCCAATGTAACTACTACCACAGAGGCAACTTAGTTTGTAGACACCAGGGTATTGTATGTCCGGAATCACATCTTTTACAGACGGAACCAGATCACGGATTTTATGTAATGTGTTGAAACGGACCTGGATCTTGTGTTTATTCAAGATTTTGGAGATCTTTTTTGTGATCCCAGCAATGTAGGGTAAAGTGATGGTTTTGAAAGGCTCCTCAAGAGGGTTCTTCTTCATGGTTTGAGAGATAGCTTTGCGGATTGTATAGTCGGAGTAACCATTAGCCCTAAGAGCTTGGTGTACGTGCTTGAGTTCACTGCTTATGTGTTCCTGGTCGGATATGCATTGGGCTCTATGATACAGAGTCTTGATGAGAGAATTCTTCTGTGATGGATGGTGGTGGGAATCCGGTTTCAGATAAGCATCCGTTTCAACACATTACATAAAATCCGTGATCTGGTTCCGTCTGTAAAAGATGTGATTCCGGACATACAATACCCTGGTGTCTACAAACTAAGTTGCCTCTGTGGTAGTAGTTACATTGGAGAAACCAAACGCCATATCTCGGACCGCATTCGTGAACATAAAGCAGACCTTAAACACGGTAGGACCAACACCTCGGCCGTAGCAGATCATTGTTCTAATTCAGTAGGCTCACATGCCATTGACTTTTCCAAGACGGAGGTTCTTTGTAAGCCATCTGGCTTCCATGAGAGATTCGTTCATGAGGCTATCCACATATACAAGCACAGAGACAATTTCAACCGAGAAGATGGATTCTATCTTAGCAATCATTGGAAAGATTTGATAAATCATTTCAGTTCTTGATTGATTGTTCACGCTTACAGTGGCTTTCAGACAGCATACATAAAAACAAATTTCGTCTCCCCCCTCCTCTTTTCAAAAAATAGATGGACTAGTCCTGGGCAAACTGCCAATCGTTGCGCGTGACGCAAACGTTATTTTTTTATATAAATAAATAAATATGCCGTTTTCAAAATAAATTTATGCAAACCGACACACCTGATGATGACCGTTTGAGTTATGGTCGAAACGTCGTGAGAATTTTTTATTGTTTTATATATATTTTGTTATTTTGTTGTTTCTCTTCAACGTGACTTTACCGAAAAAACTAAGAATATGAATTACTGCAGTCACGAAAGCTTTAAATCAAAATGCAGTTGATGTTAAGAATTAAGACAGGTGGAGTAACATGGACACCAGAGTTAGCTCAATGGCATCCAGAGAGATTCGGTAGAGCAGAAGGATATGTAGGATGTAAACAAAAATAAGAAAATCTAGATCACTTTATTTATGAATGTGAAAGGTATAAACACCTGAGAGAGAACACAATTGATAAATTTAATGATAAGAAAAACGAAGTGCTCAAAAAAGCACTTGTTCAAAGAAAACTGGAAGAGGAGGGTGTTGAGGAGGCCATTGCTCTGCACTGCATTATCCATCAGCAGGCCCTTTGCAGCAAATTCCTGAAGTTTAACAATGTGATGTCTGTCGTTGTGAAATGCATCAACCATAGATCCAGGGGCTTAAAGCACCGGCAGTTCCGCGCCTTTTTAGAGGAAAGTCGGCATATGAGGATGTGCTCTACTTCACCGAGGTACGTTGACTCAGCAGGGGAAACGTCTTGAAGAGGTTTTTTGAGTTAAGAGCAGAAGTGAAAGCCTTCATGGAGAAGGATGGGATGGCTGTTCCTGTGCTAAGTGATCCCAAATGGCTCATGGACTTAGCTTTTCTTGTTGACATCACACAGGAGCTGAATGTACTGAACAAGCAGTTACAAGGCCAGGGGCAGTTTGTCAGTGCTGCCTATGACAAAGTCAGAGCATTCTCCACAAAACTTGTGTTATGGAAAGCCCAGCTCTCTCAGAAAAACCTCTGCCATTTCCCAGCATGCAAGGCAATCATGGACGCGGGCACACCATTCAGTGGTGAGAAGTATTCTGATGCCATTGTAAAGCTACAGGAGGAATTTGATCACAGGTTTGCAGACTTCAAGACACACACAGCCACTTTTCAAATTTTTGCTGACCCCTTCTCCTTCGATGTGCAAGATGCCCCTCCTGTGCTGCAAATGGAGCTAATTGACCTGCAGTGCAATTCTGAACTCAAAGCCAAGTTCAGGGAGGTGAGTGCAAAAGCAGACAAGCTTGGACAATTTTTGAGAGAATTGCCCCCCACCTTCCCTGAGCTTTCCAGGATGTTCAAGCGGACCATGTGCCTTTTTGGGAGCACATCTGTGTGAAAAGCTCTTCTGCACCATTAACTTTAATAAGTCAAAGTACAGGTCCAAACTTACTGAGGGTCTCAATTGCTTCCTCCCTCAAGCCAAATGTGGCTCAGCTGTGTAAGAGGAAGCGCTGCCAGGTCTCTGGCAGCAAGGAGTAGGTACGAGAAGCCTATGTTCTGAAGAACCGTTCATGTTCTGAACTGTTATTAATAAAGATTGAGAAGATTGGATCAGTTGTACTTTTGGAATACTTGATGCGGCCCAGCCTCACCCAGACTCTACCTCCAGCGGCCCCCAGGTAAGTTGAGTTTGAGACCCCTGCCATAGACTCACACAGCCCATAGACTAACACTACCCAGAGACCCAACACTGCCCATAGACTCAGCACTGCCCAGACTCGCATTGCCCATAGACTCAACACTACCCATAGACTCAACACTACCCATAGACTCAACACTGCCAATAGACTCAACACTGCCTGCCCACTCAACAGTGCCAACTCAACACTGCACCTCCGATTAGCAGGGTTGGCTACGTCGGGTGCGAAAGAAGTTCAACATTGTGTTAAAGCATTACACCTCTGGTGACACCTGCACGCATACATCTAAAGTCAGCAACAAATAATTACAAGCTCGACTGCGCCTCCTGTTCACAAATCACGAGCAACAGACCATTCACCCGGTGACGTGAGAATGAGCGTTGTACGAGCATGGATTTACTGTGACGGTGTAGAACGCCTTAGATCCCCAGCTGGTGGTCGTGTGAGTGATGTGGTGCGTCCCCTTGAATCCAGTGCCAATTCTGTTCGTGCTCAACTTCAACCGGACATCCTGTGGGAAGAGAGCTTCATAGCTCATCGGATTCCTCCGGTATAAATATTCAAAGCTCACCTCAATGTAGATCAAAGCAACGCAGCCGATCTTTTCATTTAAATAACCCCCCCTATTGGTTGCGGTACCACGTGACTCGTCCCCCTTCCTGTCCAACTGCCATTCGCCACGTGGCGGTGACGTCACTACGGCGCTTGTGCCTCGCTAGGTGCACGATAAAACCACGTGAAGAGTCGAACGCCCGCTGTAAAGTCACGGGACAGACCCAGGTAGTGCAATGGTTTGATTTCCTTACCGATGCACCACCTGTGCCCCCGACTGTGCAGAATTGCTGTTTGACCTGCCCGGCGCTCCGCTCGTTGTTGTGGGCGTCGCTCCTCCGCCCTCCGTTGTTGTTGGAGGGCGACTGCCTCCAACTGCCCAGTAGCAGCGTCCTTCACGAGCCTCCTCCACAGAGGCCGATCTTGACACTGCTGGTACCGGTCATCGGCAAGTCCATTCAGCTCCACGTCCTCATGTACTACATCACTCCATCTCTTCTCTAGCACGTGCCGCGCCCGTTTAGCACCCTCTATCAGCCCAAACAACATCTGTTCGGCCGGATAGAGGGGACCCCCCCCCCACCACCACTCCTATCTCCCTCCAATGAACAATGCTCCAAGCTGATTGGTTGATCCCTGGTGTTCAAGGTTGTGGGAAAAAAACGATAGATCCGCAACAAGACGGCTCACTTCAGAGAACGTGACTACAGACACGTATGCAATGTTCTAGATTTTAAGCTTTCGTGACTGCAAGGATTCATACTCTTTGTTTTTTTCGGTAAAGTCACGTAGGTTAAAATAAAAGAGTTGTTTTTTCGTTCCTTTTATTTTAACCTACGTGACTTTACCGAAAAATCAGTACGTATGCAATGTACTGGAAAAGGCCACGCAGGGTACCATTCCCAAATTGGGTGGCGAGATGTTAACTCCATCGCCTGGGAAGCAGGAGGTTCGCGGGTTCGATGCCGACCGTGTGACGCCTGCTGTATGTTTGGAGTTGGCGTTTTTTGTCTACGCAGTCGTGTGGATTTTACTCCAGGTACAATGGCTTGTCCCATTTAGAACCGTGTGTCGAGCACAAGCCTTCATAGGTGCTCGCCAAGAGCACTTGCCCCAACAGTCTGTTATGGCTACACGGGGGGGGGGGGGGTCTGTCTTTGTGCGCACGTTTGTGTGTGTGTGGGGAGCGGTGGTGCAACGGTCAGCGTGCTGTGCTACCAAACCGGCAACCCGAGTTCAATTCCCGCTCACGACCAACACGCGACCACGGTGAGAACACGCAAACTCTAAACATACAGCAGCAGGCGTAAGGGTCGAAAATCTCACCCACGACCTCCTGCATACCAGGCGAGGGAGTTAACATTTCGCCAGGATGGCGAGATTCCCCCCCCCCCGCACGCACCTGGTGAAAGCAAAGCATGGTCCACTGTTGGTCACGGCATGGTCCACTGATGGTCACTGATGGTCACTGATGGTCACGGCATGGTCACTGATGGTCACTGATGGTCACGGCATGGTCACTGATGGTCACTGATGGTCACGGCATGGTCACTGATGGTCACGGCATGGTCACTGATGGTCACGGCATGGTCACGCGTCTCTCGGTGTGCAATGCGACAACACAATCGGCAAGTTCCAGTTCTGGACGTTATAGAAAAAAAAACTCCGTTTATTGAGGTGCACTATAAACACATATGTACACAGTTTAGCACTGACGAAGGTCCAAAAAAAGACATGATCAACCATTTATAAATTAATTCCCATCTGGCTGCCGCTTTTTTTCAAATTGGAAGAGAGTTGCTTGAGAGCTGCGAGGTGGTGGTGGTGGTGTGGGTTTGAGGAGGGTGATTAAGGGAGAGGTGAGGGGGGGGGTCTTGCATCAGGCCAGGCATCGAGGCACGGATAACCGGTGACCTTGCAGGATCCAGGTTTACAACCCTGGCGCACCGCCGATTTCAACGACTTCCGAATTCGCTGCATCCGCGGCAGGAGTGTCCTTATGGCGGCAGACCTCGCGCGTCTCCCCCCCCCCCACCTCTTTCCGCGTTCCAATTAAACTTTTCCCTTCTTTAAACAGTTTCCTCCCTGTGCATTTCAATTATCGTTCTCTCGCTTAAACGCACAACAAAGCCAGGGGGGGGGGGGGGGGGGCGGGCGGGCCCGCTAATCACACACGGGGGAACCCCCCCCCCCCTCCACACCGGACATCCCCCGCCGTGTAAAAAAATACTTCTCCTCGGCGAACTCGGAGGGTGGACAACGCACGCCCACATTTATTGTCGAGTATTTCATTCGCCCGCCGCGCTCCCTTGATGCGTTCTCTTCCGTCCATCCTTCCCCCTCCGCCTGCGCTAAAGGGCGGCCGCAGAGCAGGAAGGAGCGGCCGGCGTGGCCCGGCGTCACCAACAAAATGTCAAAAGACGCCGCCCCCCACCCCCCCCCCAAACACTTTGCCGTCCCCTGACCAATCTCCAGATGGATGTATTTCGGCGCGTGCGCGGTTTCGTCAAAGGCATTTGTACTCTACACGTGTTGACGTGGACGCGCCCGCAGAAACCGTTGTCACGTGTGCAAACACTGGTCGGGGGGGCGGGCGGGAGATTGCTACAACCACCACCCACCCCGCCCTACCAAGACAAGAGCAGAGAGAGAGAGTGAGGTTGGCCAACTCTTCAATTCATCACCGCCTTTCCTGCCGTGCCAACGCCGCTAAACCGACTCTCACAATGCTCGTACGACGCTCCACTTCGCTCTCGCTCGCTCGGGCCTCTACGAGGAGGTTCGTGGTACAACGCAACGCCGCTCCCCCTCTTGTCGATAAAAAAACATTTCTTTCCTTTCGCTTTCAAGACGGCCGGGGGCGTGCCCGGGCCGGGGCGTGGCCGGGTCCGCGGAGGTGACGACGGCTGAGCAGAGTCTTCCCGGCCGCTCCACTACGTCTTGCGCGTGTTCCAGCCGTAGTCCGGCGTGTTGCGGTGGTCGCGGTCCAGTGGAGAGCGAGCGTCGTACGGCGATCGCTGCACCAGCGGCGAACGGTGGCCGCCGGCGCCGCCGCCGCCACCGCCGCCACCGCCGCTTCGCCCGCCATCTGCTGAGCCCTTGGCGTCACCGTGGAAGCGATAGTGCTCGGATGCCCCTCCACCCGAGGGTCCCCGGTAGTCGCTTGACTGCTTGACGTTGCGGTAATCGCCGCCGCCTCCACCGCCACCACCGCCGCCGCCACCGCCGCCGCCACCTCCACCGCCTCCACCGCCACCTCCACCGCCGCGGTATTCGCGGTCGTGAGGACGGAAGTCGTCAGGCCGACGCCTCTTCATGTCCGAGTGATACCTGTGAGGGCACGGAGGGGGGGGGACACACAGATTGAGGTGTCGGCGGTGAGTGCGTGCATGCAGACCGGTGTGTGTGTGTAGGTTGGCGTGCGTGCGTGTAGGTTGGCGTGCGCGTGTGTAGGTTGGCGTTCGTGTGTGTAGGTTGGCGTGGGCGTGTGTGTAGGTTGGTGTGCGTGCGTGTAGGTTGGCGTGTATGTGTGCGTGTAGGTTGGCGTGTATGTGTGCGTGTAGGTTGGCGTG
This sequence comes from Petromyzon marinus, assembly GCF_048934315.1. Classification (NCBI taxonomy): domain Eukaryota; kingdom Metazoa; phylum Chordata; class Hyperoartia; order Petromyzontiformes; family Petromyzontidae; genus Petromyzon; species Petromyzon marinus. Next base: position 2,901,597 of record NC_133723.1, read on the forward strand.
TATGTGTGCGTGTAGGTTGGCGTGTATGTGTGCGTGTAGGTTGGCGTGTATGTATGCGTGTAGGTTGGCGTGCGCGTAGGTTGGTGCGTGCGTGTGTACGTTGGCGTGCGTGTGTAGGTTGGCGTGCGTGTGTGTAGGTTGGCGTGCGTGTGTGTAGGTTGGCGTGCGTGTAGGTTGGTGCGTGTGTGTCTAGGTTGGCGTGCGTGTGTAGGTTGGTGTGCGTGTGTGTAGGTTGGTGTGCGTGTGTGTAGGTTGATGTGCGTGTGTGTAGGTTGGTGTGCGTGTGTGTAGGTTGGTGTGCGTGTGTGTGTGGGTTGGTGTGCGTGTGTGTAGGTTGGTGTGCGTGTGTGTAGGTTGGTGTGCGTAGGTTGGTGTGCGTGTGTGTAGGTTGGTGTGCGTGTGTGTAGGTTGGTGTGCGTGTGTGTAGGTTGGTGTGCGCATGTGTGTAGGTTGGTGTGTGCATGTGTGTAGGTTGTTGTGTGTGTAGGTTGGTGTGCGTGTGTAGGTTGGTGTGTGTGTAGGTTGGTGTGTGTGTAGGTTGGTGTGTGTGTAGGTTGGTGTGTGTGTAGGTTGGTGTGTGTGTAGGTTGGTGTGTGTGTAGGTTGGTGTGTGTGTGTAGGTTGGTGTGTGTGTAGGTTGGTGTGTGTGTAGGTTGGTGTGTGTGTGTAGGTTGGTGTGCGTGTGTAGGTTGGTGTGTGTGTAGGTTGGTGTGTGTGTGTAGGTTGGTGTGCGTGTGTAGGTTGGTGTGTGTGTAGGTTGGTGTGCGTGTGTGTAGGTTGGTGTGCGCGTGTGTAGGTTGGTGTGTGCGTGTGTAGGTTGGTGTGCGTGTGTGTAGGTTGGTGTGCGCGTGTGTAGGTTGGTGTGTGCGTGTGTAGGTTGGTGTGCGTGTGTAGGTTGGTGTGCGTGTGTGTAGGTTGGTGTGTGCATGTGTGTAGGTTGGTGTGTGTGTAGGTTGGTGTGCGTGTGTGTAGGTTGGTGTGCGTGTGTGTAGGTTGGTGTGCGTGTGTGTAGGTTGGTGCGTGCGTGTGTGTAGGTTGGTGTGCATGTGTGTAGGTTGGTGTGTGCATGTGTGTAGGTTGGTGCGCGTGCGTGTGTAGGTTGGTGTGTGCGTGTAGGTTGGTGTGTGCGTGTAGGTTGGTGTGTGTGTGTAGGTTGGTGTGTGTGTGTAGGTTGGTGTGTGTGTGTAGGTTGGTGTGTGTGTAGGTTGGTGTGTGTGTGTAGGTTGGTGTGTGTGTGTAGGTTGGTGTGTGTGTGTAGGTTGGTGTGCGTGTGTGTAGGTTGGTGCGCGTGGGTTGGTGCGCGTGGGTTGGTGCGCGTGCGTGTGTAGGTTGGTGTGTGTGTGTAGGTTGGTGTGTGTGTAGGTTGGTGTGTGCGTAGGTGTAGGTTGGTGTGTGTGTGTAGGTTGGTGTGCGTGTGTAGGTTGGTGTGTGTGTGTGTAGGTTGGCGTGTGTGTGGAGGTTGGCGTGTGTGTGTTGGCGTGTGTGTGTTGGTGTGTGTGTGTGTAGGTTGGTGTGTGTGTGTGTGTAGGTTGGTGTGTGTGTGTAGGTTGGTGTGTGTAGGTTGGTGTGTGTGTGTAGGTTGGTGTGTGTAGGTTGGTGTGTGTAGGTTGGTGTGTGCGCGAGCTTCTTCTCCGCCCTCCACACCCTGCGAGCTCCCCGCTCACCGGTCGTCTCCACGGTAATACTCGCGCTGGTCCTTGTCGCCGGGGTAGGTGTTGCCGAAGGGCCGCTTGCGCCCCGCGTCGCTGTAGTGTTGGTGGTGGCGGTAGCCGCCCCCCGAGTTGTGGTGCTGGTCGGAGCGCCCGCGGTGAGACGAGCGGTCCTTGTAGTGGTGCGAGCCGTAGCCCTGGTGGTGCCTCTCAGAGCCCCAACCGCCGCCACCGCCGCCGCCGCCGCCGCCGCCGCCGCCGCCGCCGTGCCCGTACACGCGCTCCTTCTGCCTCTCCCCCCAGTCTGGAACAAAATACGCAGCAGTTCGTTTCACATTCAATTGCAATTATTGTAGGGAGTGCAGTGTGTCGAGATCTCTCCATTTGAGAAACGTTGTCCTCACTGGTCCAGTCCCACACCTACAACGTGCAGTCAGGAGGTGAAGCAGAGGCAAACGTTTTCGTTTCACCAGGTGAGACCTCCCAGAGGCCAGGCTGCGGTCTCATTTGCAAGAGTGACCTGGAGCATCAGCCAACCTTGGCGGCCACAACAACGGCTGCGTCTCAAACAGCATGCGGGAGGGCATTCACCCAGTAGCGATTAACGGCCGTCAACGATTAGTGTCAATTTAGCTGCCATCGACGACGAGCCTGCTGCTAACGGTGCCAACGCTGCTGCGAGTGACGTTGCTGCTGCACGTGTGTGCGCGCGCGTGTTGGCACGTGTGTGTGCGCGCGTGCCAAGTGCACGTGTGACCGGTGTGCGCGCACGAGTAGTAGTGCGTGGGGTGTGTGTGCGGAGCGTGTGCACACGTGCGCGGAGCGTGTGCACACGTGTGCGGAGCGTGTGCACACGTGTGCGGAGCGTGTGCACACGTGTGCGGAGCGTGTGCACACACGTGTGCGCGCTGCGTACCCGAGGGCGGCCGCTTGTGCTGGTTGGCGTAGGGCTCGCGGTGCGGCCCCCCCTGCTGCGAGGGGGGGTAGTGCGACTGCGAGTACGACGAGTCACGGCTCGACCCCGACGGCTCCGGCGGGAACGGCTTCTTGGCGACGAAGCTCTGCTTCTCCTGCCTCGCCTTGGGCTGCTCCGACTGCACAAAAACAAAGGATCCCCCGTGTGGACTTTGAAGCAAGTGGCTGCGTGCGAGCGGGACCAGTGCAGTGAAGGCCGGCACCTGTGAAGGCCGGCACCTGTGAAGGCCGGCACCTGTGAAGGCCGGCACCTGTGAAGGCCGGCACCTGTGAAGGCCGGAACCTGTGAAGGCCGGGACGTGCGACACGTGGGGGTGGGAGTTTGGGTGGCCAGCACCACGCCTGGCCGCCTTTGTGTCCGATTAAGGCCATGTGAAGTGTGGAGCGCCCGCTGGGAGGTCACGGGACAGACCCAGGTGCCATGGGTCGCAGACATACACAGGCAGTTTACTCAAACTGTAAATGTGGATTCACTCTTCAACACACCGGTGGGCTAAAGTAGTGAATTATTTGTCTTTTGTCAACGTGACACTTTTTTTTGCCGATTGGCCGTGTCGGGTGGTGGAGGGTTACGACACATTTATAAATAAACGCGATCTAACCCAAAAACCTTTATTATGAATTATTATGAATACACAGGCAGGCACACACGCCCGCACAGGGCACAATTGTTCATTGATATTTTACACCGTTCTCCGTCTATTTATTTTAATAGTTTTTTTTTGCCCCCCCGAGACAAAGTGGCCATTCGGATCTCTCGCAGGGCAGCGCGACCCCCTTTGCGTTAGAGAAAGGAACCCACAGAAGTGGATATCACAGAGCTACCTCTCGGGATCCCTTCAGGTGACCTCTGTTGCACACAGGAGCAGGGGGGGGGGGGGGGGGTTTGGGGGGGGTGACGGGCAATACCTTGCCACCCACGCTGCCCGAGAGAGTGTAACGCTCATCATACTCGCCAGTCAAGACTTATTTAATTCTCGCAGCTGGGAGTTTGTCTAAAATTAAGGGTAGGATAAAAACCTAACGCGGCCACTGTGGCGAGCCGCAGCTCGCGCCTCTCCGAGAGACTCACCCCGGCCTCCTCGGCGCGCTTCTTCACCGCGTGCTTGTACAGTTTGTGCAGCTTCCGCGCGTCAAACTCCGTGAACTTCGACACGAAGATCCACAGGTTCCTGCAAGGGATGCGGGCGGGCACACGTGGGTAAGCGGGCGGGCGGGCGGGCGAGCAAACAGTGGGTGGAGAAACGACCCGAGAGCGAATGGACGGGTGAGCACGCGACAATGGGAGAGCAGCTGAACGAGCGGGCGAGTAACGAGCAAGCGAGCGCCGTGGGCAAGCCCAGGGGACGGGCATTAAAACGGAGCAAGCAACGGAGAACGACGGACGGGCGAGCGAACATGCGGTTGAGCCCGGCGACTGGATGAAGTGGATAAACAAGCAGCGGGAGCAGGCGAGCCAACGGAGGAACGAGGGAGTGTTAAATGCGGGCGACCCAGAGACGGAGAAAACAGGAGGAGGGGCGAGGAAGCCAGGAAGAGAGGCGGCAACGAGACCGGGAGAGAGGCAACGGGCACGCGCGCGGTCAGGGGAGGAGTCAACGACAAGGCAAACGAGAGAGCGAGCGGGCACAGCAGGTGGTTCCCGGTGCCGGGCCGGCGCCGCCGAGAACCTGGGGTGGAATCCAGGCAGTTGCGCCGTGATTACAGCGCGGACTCGGCGGTTCCGCACACAACTTGGCGACCGGGGCGACCAAGTGGACGCGCGAGCGAGCGCATCACAGGGGCGGCCGGGTGAGCGCAAAGAGGCGAACGAGCGGGCGGGCTCACCGTCTCCACTGCTTGACGAGCTCGGGGTCCGAGTGCTTCTGCAGGCACTCGGAGATGTGGTCTCCGATGCGCAGCAGGCAGTGGCGCGTGTGCAGCAGCTGCTCGCGCTCCGACAGCCCCTCCTCGGGCTTGTCCAGCTGCTTCAGCGCCTTCTTCACGGGCCGCATGCGCTCCTTGCACTGCGGCGGACACGTGGGTTGTCCGGTGAATTAATAAAATGCACAGACCCCCCCCCGCTTGGGAGGGAAATAAATGGATGCGCCCCCCCGAACCTTGTCAAATCACATCGAAGCTAAACGGGGATTTGAGCCTGGTTAGCACGACCGGACATCTGTGAAAAAAAGAGCTTCACAGATAAGCTCATCGGTTTCCTCCAGGATAAAGAAAGATTCACATTTATGACTTTGATGGGAAACTTTGTGAGGCTTGGGTTGGAAAGTGGCCAGCAGATGGCAGCACAGCAACGGATTCCAAATCCATGCCTGCAAAGATTTCAGTGTTACCACGCTACCCATGCGCAATCCACCAACCCCGGCCCTCCATAGCAAGGGAGACGGAATGGAACCAGCCACCTCCTCTGGTTTGCAAGTCCAGTGGCGCTGCTAACCACTGCACCGCCCACCCCACCGTGGCTGCAGCAGCAGCGCCACCACCACCACCCCTAGGGAAGGCGGATGGATGGATGGGGGTGGGGACTCACGATGCTGAATGTCTTCTGGTCCAACTCCTCCTCCGTCTCCGTGGCGATCAGCACGGGCTCGCTGCCCGCCGTGATGTGCACGGGGCCCTGCGGGATGGAGGCCTTGGCCCCGGCGCGGGTCCCCCGCTCCCCGCTCCTCCCCCCCTCCGCCCGCCCCCCGCCCTCCGCCCCCTTGCCGGTCCGCGGCTGGGCGAGCGACAAAGCAACGGGGGTGAATCGTTATCATCGGTGTCAAGAAAGCCATCGTCCACCCCCTGTGGCAATGTTTTAGAGCTCGCGCATCAGGCGCTCGTTTGAGGCTGAGTTGACCTAAGGGAGGCCCCCAGGTTGGGGTCCATCATGCACACACCCACACACTCACACTATCCGTGTGCGAAGGAAGTTCAACACACACATGTACGTGCACCTATACACACAGAGACACAAATATCCCCCGTATAGCTTTAACACTGTAAGAGCAAGTGGCGAGCACAAATCAAGGCAGGTCAGGTGGCCAGCACCACACCTGGCCGCATTTGTCTCCCGAGTGGTGATGTTTACACTCCTTTGAGGCCGAGTCGACCTAGGGGAGGCCCATGACCAGTCCACAACAGTCACTGGTGATGACCACGAGTGGAAATTGGACCCAGGTCAACGGGTTCGTAGCACAGCGCGCTAACCGGTACCCTACCGCTCCCCACTCACACACGCACACCCGTACAGTCTCAAATCCTCACACGCACACCCATACACAGGCCCAAACCCTCACACGCACACCCGTACAGTCTCAAACCCTCACACGCTCACCCGTACAGGTTAAAACCCTCACACGCTCACCCGTACACAGTCTCCAACCCTCACACGCACACCCTCTCAGGCACACACACACCTATACACAGGCACACACACACCTATACACAGGCACACACACACCTATACACAGGCACACACACACCTATACACAGGCACACACACACACCTATACACAGGCGCACACACACACCTATACACAGGCGCACACACACACCTATACACAGGCGCACACACACACCTATACACAGGCGCACACACACACACACCTATACACAGGCGCACACACACACACACACCTATACACAGGCGCACACACACACACCTATACACAGGCGCACACACACACACCTATACACAGGCGCACACACACACACACCTATACACAGGCGCACACACACACACACCTATACACAGGCGCACACACACACACACACCTATACACAGGCGCACACACACACACCTATACACAGGCGCACACACACACACCTATACACAGGCGCACACACACACCTATACACAGGCGCACACACACACACACACCTATACACAGGCGCACACACACACACCTATACACAGGCGCGACACACACACCTATACACAGGCGCACACACACACACACACACCTATACACAGGCGCACACACACACACACACACCTATACACAGGCGCACACACACACACACACACCTATACACAGGCGCACACACACACACACCTATACACAGGCACACACACACACCTACACACAGGCACACACACACACCTACACACAGGCACACACACACACACCTATACACAGGCGCACACACACACACCTATACACAGGCACACACACCACTATACACACACACCTACACACAGGCACACACACCACTATACACATAAACACACCTATACACAGGCACACACACACCTACACACAGGCACACACACACACCACTATACACACAAACACACCTATACACAGGCACACACACACACCTACACACAGGCACACACACACCACTATACACACAAACACACCTACACACAGGCACACACACACACACACCTACACACAGGCACACACACAAACACACCTTTTCCTTCTTCTCGCGTTTCTCCTTCTTCCCTCTCCGCGTCTCCTTGCCATCCGCGCCCTTCTCCTTGTTCTCCTTCTCCCGCTTCTTCTTCTTTTTCTTCTTCTCGCCGCCGTCATCCTGCAAGGGCAGAGGCGTTGCGCCCGAGGTCAAACAAACGCGCGCGACGCGCTTCACACACCGCCCAGCGGCCACGCCAACGAAAACTCAAACACATTCGACTTGCGACATTTCAGAGATACGAACAAACCTGTCCAACTGTCCAGTTGCCCGTTCGGACCGAGAGTCGTAAGTTTAACCGCCACGCAACGGATGGCGGTGGTGGCATCTGCATCTGCAGAATGTGAAGGACCAGTGGCATCTACATCTACAGAATGTAAAGAACAGTGGCATCTACATCTACAGAATGTGAAGAACTAGTGGCATCTACATCTACAGAATGTGAAGAACCAGTGGCATCTACATCTGCAGAATGTGAAGAACCAGTGGCATCTACATCTGCAGAACGTGAAGAACTAGTGGCATCTACATTAGCAGAACGTGAAGAACCAGTGGCATCTACATCTGCAGAACGTGAAGAACCGGTGGCATCTACATCTGCAGAACGTGAAGAACCAGTAGCATCTACATCTGCAGAACGTGAAGAAGCAGTGGCATCTACATCTGCAGAACGTGAAGAACAGTGGCATCTACATCTGCAGAACGTGAAGAACAGTGGCATCTACAGCTGCAGAACGTGAAGAACCAGTGGCATCTACATCTGCAGAATGTGAAGAACCAGTGGCATCTACATCTGCAGAACGTGAAGAACCAGTGGCATCTACATCTGCAGAACGTGAAGAACCAGTGGCATCTACATCTGCAGAACGTGAAGAACCAGTGGCATCTACATCTGCAGAACGTGAAGAACCAGTAGCATCTACATCTGCAGAAGGTGAAGAACCAGTGGTATCTACATCTGCAGAACGTGAAGAACCAGTGGCATCTACAAATACAGAACATGAAGAACCAGTGGCATCTACATCTGCAGAACGTGAAGAAAAGTGGCATCTACATCTACAGAATGTGAAGAACCAGTGGCATCTACATCTGCAGAACGTGAAGAACCAGTGGCATCTACATCTGCAGAACGTGAAGAACTAGTGGCATCTACATCTGCAGAACGTGAAGAACTAGTGGCATCTACATCTACAGAATGTGAAGAACCAGTGGCATCTACATCTGCAGAACGTGAAGAACCAGTGGCATCTACATCTACAGAATGTGAAGAACTAGTGGCATCTACATCTGCAGAACGTGAAGAACAGTGGCATCTACAGAACGTGAAGAACCAGTGGCATCTACATCTGCAGAACGTGAAGAACAGTGGCATCTACATCTGCAGAACGTGAAGAACCAGTGGCATCTACATCTGCAGAACGTGAAGAACCAGTGGCATCTACATCTGCAGAACGTGAAGAACCAGTGGCATCTACATCTGCAGAACGTGAAGAACTAGTGGCATCTACATCTGCAGAACGTGAAGAACCAGTGGCATCTACATCTACAGAATGTGAAGAACCAGTGGCATCTACATCTGCAGAACGTGAAGAACTAGTGGCATCTACATCTGCAGAACGTGAAGAACCAGTGGCATCTACATCTGCAGAACGTGAAGAACAGTGGCATCTACATCTACAGAATGTGAAGAACTAGTGGCATCTACATCTGCAGAACGTGAAGAACAGTGGCATCTACAGAACGTGAAGAACCAGTGGCATCTACATCTGCAGAACGTGAAGAACAGTGGCATCTACATCTGCAGAACGTGAAGAACCAGTGGCATCTACATCTGCAGAACGTGAAGAACCAGTGGCATCTACATCTGCAGAACGTGAAAAACCAGTGGCATCTACATCTGCAGAACGTGAAGGACCAGTGGCATCTACATCTAGAGGCGATTATACAACTTTGTCAAGACATTCCGCGTGTTTAGTGTACACGCCGTAGATCGTGCTTGGATTTATGAACAAACCTCTAGAAGTACACGAGTCCCTGGTATTTATATTTTACCAGGTAAGGCCCCGCTCAGGTATATAGCTTTGTCAGAAGCAACCTGGCTATGACAAATTATAGTTCAACGAAGGTGGCTTATTACGTGGAAATTTGTGGAGGCCAAATTATAAAGAATGCATACGGATTCTAAATGTGGAGGGAAAAAAAAAACCCAGGGGTACCCGGAGATATAAATCCACACGACCAAATAAACTGGCGTCAGGGTCGAGCTCGAAACCCAGGACCTCCTGCATACCGGGCGAGGTAGTTAACATCTCACCACCGTGGCACCCCAAACCAAGAGGCGAGCGGGTACCTTGATCTCGCCCTCCTCCTCCGACGCGTGCTCGGCGGTGCGGGGCGAGCCGCCGCTGGTGCCGTCGGGCTGCCCCCCTTCCCCGCCGCGGGCGCCCCCCTTGTGCGCTTTTTTGGCGTGGACCCTGCGGGGCTTCTTGTTCGTCTGATGAGTGGAGAGAGAGAGAGAGAGGGGGGGGGGGGAAGAGGGGGTAAACGCTCGCTTAGCGAGCCGCGGGCACGGCTCTCGCGCCGGATTCCCCGGGCCCGCCGCAGGAACGCGGCGACGACGACGACGACGAGCGGGGCGGCAAAACAAACGAAAAAAAGCGTCACGGCGACGAAGGCCTGGGCGCGGAACATCGCGGCACGACGGGGAACGCACCGCCTGGGCCGCGGGCTTCAGGGACTCCCTGCGCAGCATCTCCTTCTTCAGCAGCTTGACGAGGTAATCGGCGCGGGTCTGAAGCTGCTTCGCCTGCGGCTTCAGCTCCGGGTCGTCGGGCAAGATCTGTCGTCATCGTAGGGGGGGTGGGAGGGGGGAGAAACGAAAAAGACCGTTTGACAACAGATCCCGGCGTTGGGTTTCTCCAGGGCACCCGGAGAAAACCAACGCCTCGCGCGAGGGGGTAACACCGAGTGGTGGTGTTGACTGTGGCCTGTGAGGTGGGGGGAAGAGAGGGAAGGAGGGGGGGGGGGGAAGGCAATGGGGGGGGGGGGGGGGGCAGGCAGGGCCGTGCCTTGTCGGTGAGGTTGAGGTCGGGGTCCATCTTGACGAGCTCCCAGTTGCCGTAGCCGTACTCGTGGATGCCCACGAGGAGGTTCGAGTCCTCCTCCACGCCCCACTCCGAGTCAAAGTGCGCCGCCTTGGCGCGCGACGACAGCCGGTACCTGCGGACGGGCACGCGCCCCAGCCGCCGCGTCAACACGGCGCGCGCGCGAGCACGACAGCCGCCGCTCGCCACCAGGTGGCGGCGACGTCACCCGCAGCGCATCAGGCTCGGCGCACCGAGGATGGGGCGAGAGCGGGAATCCAACTCGGGTCGCCGGGTTCGCGGCACGGCTCCCCCCCGCACGGCCCAGGACAAACGCGCGCGCGCTCACCGCTTGCGCTGCTCGGGGTCGGAGGGGATGGCTTGGTGCAGCGGCAGGAACTCCTCCTCGTGCGCCAGCAGCGACTTGGCGTTCACCTGCACGCCCGACAGCCGGAAGGCCGGCCCCCGCTTCTTACCCCGGCCGCCACCTGCAGCCGGCGCAAGATCACCCACGGCAGCAGCGACGACAAAAATAAAAAAAAAACAGCGTCACCTTCACACGTTCACGCGTGAACGCGACGGTCGGGCGCGGCACGGGAGAAGCCCGTCCCGCAATGGGCGCGGCACACGGGTGCCGTGTCGCGACGTGCTTTGGTGCGGCGCGGAACGGTAGCTTGGCGTCGCGGTAAGGTGATCGAGTGAGGTGCGGTGACGGCGAGGTGCGGTGGTGTTTTGCGCGGCGTGGCGGTGCGGCGCGTGCCGTCGGCTTTGCCGTCCGCTTGCTCCTGCATGGCCTCCTCGCAGCCGCGGTGGATGAGCTCCCCGAGTCGCTTGAGGTCTGCCGCCGACTTGTCTCCCAGCTCCGCGTCGCGCGCGATCGCATCCAGCCTTCGGGGGGGGGGAGGCATGGCACAACCATTAACATCACAATCACCACCGCAAACACCACGACCAGCATCACAACCCACGACAACACCGGCACAACATCCACGAAGACCGCCGATGCAGCCACCACCCTCGCCACAACGACGCAAAATAATTAATGACGTGTAACACATCACACAGCCCAAGCCCTACGCACAAACTGATCGTGGTAGCGCGAGTGGTATTTTGCAGACAGCCAGATCCGGTATGGGGGGGGGGGGGGGACTATCGCCACCACCCAAGCACTACCCTCCGCTCGAACTGCTGGACAGATGTCCTCCCGGACACGTGTGAAAAAGAGCTTCATAGCTCATTGGATTCCTCCAGTCTAAACATAGATTCCGATTCCGTACTACTCACCTCTCCAACGGCGCTCCGAATCGCTTGTAGCTTTTGATGAACCTGTAACGACAGCAAAGAGACAACCACGGCAATCAAATAAACACATCATAAACTAACGTTCGGAGCGTTAGTAACGCGAGCTGTTAGTTCCGTTTGTATGCGCGCTCGTATTCTGGGATAAAGGACGACTCTCGTGAAGACGATTCTGCATAAATATTCTAACTGGGCGAGGCAGGCCTGGTGGCCTAATAAAATTAATAATAATCCTGATCCTAAACAAGGTGATGTAAAATCTCTCAGGCACGCACGCACCTCCGGATCTCCGAGTCGGTGAAGCCCTGCACAGTGTCGCGAGGTACGGTGCGTGGCCGACCCCGCTTGCGCGGCTTCTTGTCGTCCCCCGAGTCGTCAGAGTCGCTCTCCGAGCCCGACGAGCGCCGCTTGCCGCGCCGCCGCCGGCAGCTCGCGTCCGAGTCGCTGCCGTTCACGTGCACCGGCTACGGCCGAACCCACGCGGGGGGGGGGGGGGGCGGGCAGACGAACGCCATAAGCCACGCGTCAAGACCGTGCCACGCCTAAAGGTGCCGTCACCTCAAGATTGAATCGCTATCTTGCAAACGGCTTCACATCCAGAGGAACACTTTCCATAGTCAACCCCCTCTGTACGTTTCATCTCGTCTCCCAATATTTTTTCCAGAGTGCGCAAACGGCGTCACGTGATCTCGCACAGAGCAGTGCGACTCTTTACTATTCAAGAATGGCCCGTGGAAGTGGACATCGTGGAGCTAGCTCAGAGATCCCTTCGGTTGACCTCCGGTGTACACAGTAGATGGGGGGGGGGCATGCAGAAGTTTTACCTCCCACCTTGCCACAGAGAGATATGTTTGCCGCATGACAGTCAAGTGGAAATTTTAATTCTCAGAGATGTAATTTTCTCACACGCTGGGCGTGTGCACACACACTCACACACCTTCTAGCCTTCACAGACTTGTTCGGGTAAGTGCTGTTAACAAGCACCTATGAAGGCTGGCACGGCACACGATGGCGTGGGTGACCAACACCACGCCCGGTCGCCTTTCTCTCCCCGAGTAGCGATGTTTATACATCGCACCGGGTACTCATTTGAGGTCGAGTGGACATAGCGGAGGCCCGGACCGGTTCAGAACAATCGTCACCCTTGTTGCCCGTCAGCGGGAATCGAAATCGGGTGGCCGGATTCATAGCGCAGCATCACAAACCGCTACACCACCGCTCCTCCACACACACACACGCACACGTGTCCACTCGCACGAAAGCACACGTCTATACACACACACGCACCTTCTTGGTACGCATGCGTGGCAGCATGCAGATCTCGAGCAGCTCTTTCTGGCGCTCCTCCTCCTCCACGCGCTTCCAGTGCTCCTCGGGGATGATCTCGTCCCACGAGCGGACGGCCAGCGCGTCCTTCAGCTCCAGACCCTCCTCGTCCATCGTCGCAAAGTTCGCCACCTGAGCGAGGCGCCGTCGCCAGGAGGTCGCGGTGGGGACGGGGAGGGTTGTGGGGTCACGGTGACAAGGTGGTCACAGTAAGCCCACTTCGCAGTACAGTACAATAATTGCAATGGGTTTGTACGTTCTACTCATTGTCCTGCGCAAGTTTCTTCCGGCTTAAATTTCGATTTAAAGCTTTCGTGACTGCAAGGATTCATCTTCTTTGGTTCTTTCGGTAAAGCCATGTAGAATGATAATAAAATAATAAATTAATAAAATAACACACGAAACGTCGTGAGAATTTAATTGTGTTATTTTATTTCATTATTTTATTCTCATTCTACGTGGCTTTACCGAAAGAACCAAAGAAGGTTTCTTCCGGCTTCTCCGGTTTCCTCCCATAGCTAAAACTAGAACACACAATTGAACTGGTGTTGGGGCCACACAACATCCCGAATGCTGATAAATTCCCTGCAAGTTACTCAAGTGAGATCGCACATCCACGTCGCCCGCCCACCCCCACAACCTCCCCCCTCACACTGAAAAAACTTGGCAAGACCCTCCTAAAAAAAAATGTCTTGAGACTCGGGGGCGAGGGTTTACTCTGCTAACCTGCGGCCTGGCCCTGCAAACGTGGAGGGCGAGGGCGAGCGGGAGAGACCCCTATTGTGAACAAGCGAAAAAGCGAGTGAGTGAGCGAGTGGGTGACTAAACGAGCGAACGAGTGCGCCCCCCCCCCCTCCCACCTTGAACTGCGAGAGGAGCTCCTCGCCGGCCGTGGGCAGCAAACTGTCGTCGTTCTCCCGCGTCTCCGCTCGCCGCAGGATTTCGTCGATGTCCATCTCCTGCTGACGAGAAAACGACACGGCGCGTCAGATCTCACGCAAGCGCTCGTTCCCCGAGGACCGATGGAATCGCGCGCGAATTCCGCTTTGAAACGGGTGTTATGTCACGGCAAATATTTATTCGGCCATGTGACAAAACATAAAATGCACAACGCGAGCCGAGCCACGTGCCAAGTCTTGCATCACCCACTAAAAGCTTGCATTTGTTGTTGAAAAATCGGCAGGAGATTGATACCCTTTTGAAATTTGTACTATTTTATTTGGTTTATTCGGTTGAAAGAAGAAAGTCTGCCTAAGCAGCTTTACTCTTTTTTGCTCCTGATAACGATCGCTTGTGTTGTGATCGAAACATCGGGAGTTTTTTGTTATTTTCTTTCAACCTAACACGTAGGCTTTCGCCACCAATATTATTCAAAATAAAGGTTTTTTGGGTTAGATCGCGTTATTTATAAATGTGCCGTAAACCCTCCACCACCCAACACGGCCAAACAGTAAAAAAATGTGTCACGTTTACAAAAGACAAATAGTTCACTACTTTAGCCCACCGGTGTGTTGAAGAGTCAATCAACATAATTTACCATTTTGAGTACGTTTCGCTGGTAATTACATCCAGCATCATCGGGCAACTTGCCAGAATGGTGAAGCCCTCCACTTGCTCCCGGTCTTAAATAATGCAGCAAGGTGACGACATAATTTAACCCAATCTGGTGCAGATTGGGTTAAGGCTCCGAAGACGGTCTCCTTGGGAGGAGCGACTGTGGAGTTTCACGTAGGGCTTTCGCGACTAATATTGTTCATAATAAAGGTTGAGTCCGTGGACCGTGTTGAGTGAATCCATGGACCCTGTTGAGTCATTGGGCAGTGCTGCATCTATGGGCAGTTCACATAGTAAAGGTTTTTTTGGGATAGATCGCGCAAATATAAATGCAACGTTAACCCACCACCACCCAACACAGCCAATTAGTAAGGTTTGTCACTAAAACAAAGCGTGCCAATTAGTTACTACGTCAGCACATCGGTGTATTGGAGAGTAAACCTACAACATTTACAATTCTAGAATGACATTTTGCACGGTGAACCGTCTTCATCGGGCGACGTGTTCAAGCAACTGCAGGACCAACCCGGCGGAACGAGGCGATGACAGCCAGGGTGCGGGGGGCCGGTGGCCGCACCAATGAAACTGGGCCGCAGTGCGACCCTCTTCCCGCCCCCCCCCCCAACCTGGCCGTTGCCGTGAGGGGCACACGGGGAGGCCACCGCGTCCGTACCTGCGACTCCTGCTCCTCAGCCTCGCCCTCCTTGAACAGTTCCTCGGCGCCAAACTTGAGGATGGACGCCAGCTCCTCCTTGTTGAACGGCGTTGAGCTGTAGTGCAAGGCAACGCAAGGCCGTTGTGAGCAGGGGGAGCGAGGAACTCACGGCCCTGGGTTCCAGCGGGGCACCCCCCTGTCTGATATACCCCCCCCCCTTCTTAATTGAACAGCGCCCAGGCCCCTACAGTGCAGGTGCATCGTCTGCGCGACCAATGGCTCCAGGGTAATATACGAGTCTATAGGTTCTCCCGTTAGTCTGTGGGTACTATACTAGTCCAAAATATGTTAGCCTACAGGTCTCCAAGTCAGTCTATGGGTCATCTATGGGTCTCAGTGGCACACTGTGGGAGGGTGGAAAGGGCCCTGGTGCGAGGAATTCAACGTCCCCCTCACCACACAGTAGCCCACAGTAAGCGAGATGTTAACGACCTAGCCTGGCATACAGGAGGTCGTAGGTTTGATCCTGACTCTTGTATATTTTTGGAGTTTTGCACGTTTCTCTCCCCGTGGTTGCTTGGATTTTTCTCCGGGACCTCCGGGGGGTTTCCCCCGCCACATTTAGAATCAACGTGTGCGTTCAAGAGTATTTTGGCTGCTATAAATTTGTACATAAGCCACTTTGTTGAGCTATCATTTGTGATCGCCAGGTTCGCTTCTGAAAAAGAGCCCTTACCTCCGATTAGCACGGTTGGCGACGTATATAGTGCGAAAGAAGTTCAACACACACACGTATAACATACCTGGCAAAATACAAAACAGTTTCAAGTTCATAGTTTTTAAGCCCCCCCAACGCACCTGGAGGGCGCCGAGCCCTTCTGCAGAACCGTCTTTCCCGTCGTGTCCATGCGCTGGATCACCAGGTGGTCCAGCACCATCTTTTTCTTGGCTCGCTCGATGATGTCCTCCTCCACGGTGCCGCGCGTCACCAGCCGGTAGATGTTCACCTGCCGCGGAAAGCCACCCACCACGTGCGCCAAGCGTCGATGCATTAGTCCTGCTCGTCCGTCCGTAACGTGGGGGGAGGGGTGGGGGCTAGCGCTATAACTCTTGTAAACAACACACAACGTGAATGTGTCAATGTTGTATTAGCGATCCGTCCCCGAGAGAAAACTGGCCAAGTGGATCGAAGGGTTTTCGCCAAACTTGAAAACAGTAGTGAATGACCCCCCCCCCCCCCACCTCTCTCCTGGACGTCCCAGCCCTCCCGACCAAGGTGCCCCCCCCCCTCCCCACCCAGCCCCCCAAAGTATCCAGAGCAGTGCGGACCCTTCGTGTCAGAGAACGGCCCACAAAAGCGGATATCACGGAGCTACTTCTGAGGTCTCTTAAGCGACCTCTTGTCCACACACAGTAAAGAGAGGGGGCAGCCTTTTTTTCCTGCCGCCGTCCCACAAAGATGCTTGGTTGCTTTGACAGTCAAATCGATATTTTCAATTCTCCAAACTGGCAATGAACCAGACTAAGTCCAGACGGACACCAATACGAATTTCATTTTTGTGCGATCATAAAGACGAAGTATTGTTGACTTCGATGTCACTGGAACCGCATGTATACCCCTCCACACATTGAACAGTTCGACAGATCGTCACTCGGGGTGGGGGACGGGGTCACACACCTGCTTCTTCTGGCCGATGCGGTGGGCCCGCGCCTGCGCCTGGAGGTCGTTCTGTGGGTTCCAGTCCGAGTCGAAGATCACGACCGTGTCGGCCGACGCCAGATTAATGCCGAGGCCGCCGGCGCGCGTCGACAGCAGGAAGCAAAAGTCCTGCGTGGATTGTTTCAGAGGAGAAACGCCGGCCTCATCTTAACCAAATACACGGGGAGGTCTTGCCAAACGTGCTCCATTGTTCAGAGGGGCCCAGTAGGGCAAGCTGCACGACGGAACCCACGCGCATAGCACGCGCCACACACTACGCCAGAGTGGACGATATACCGCGCACAGCACGCAACACACCACACCACACAAACGTACGTGCACCACACAACCACCAACAGTGCAGAGCTTGCGCTACACCACACACACAGTACGCACACCCCACAGTACAGAGCATGCACATCACAGTACACAGTACAGAGAGCATGTTCTACACAACACACGGTACACAACCACACACGACACACGCAAGCACACAGTGCAGAGCTACTGTGGCCGAGGACCGCCTGCTCACCTCCGATCCCTCGGCGTTGAAGTGATCGAGAGCCTGCTTCCTCTGCTCGTTCTTAATGGACCCATCCAGCCGCTGTGGAGGACACGGCACAAGCGTACGCGTGTTACGCGTCGCACGGCAGCCCGCAGCGCCCGGCACAACCGAGGGCCCGCCGACACGGCGCGCGAGCGGCGACGCGGCCCGGCGGTTCACACGCCGGTCACGTCGACTCGCATCTGCTGTTCCTTGCGTCGTCATTTTGAGTGAAGTCTACAGCGACCTGAACGGTAAAGACAAAACTGCCTCCCCCCTCCACAACGAATGTCCAATTTCCACCATAATTTATTATTTATTTCCACCTCTCGTCTCCCTGCTCAAATGCCCCTAGTGGGTGGTGGTGGGGGCAATGATCTCCAACGGCAGACCTGAGCCAAGGGTGGAAACTCCACATTCCCATTTCAGGACAAGTCCCTCCCATGGGACCCATCATCACTGCTAACTCTTGACCAAGTTCTCGTCATCTTATTTCGCCATCGAAAAACGACGAGCCCGGTTCAGAATCGGAATATTTATTTCCACTCGAGGAACCCGATGAGCTACCACGCTCTTTTTCACAGAAGGACCGACAACGTTCACGAGCAACCCCTCGGCTGCTCGACCCACTAAATAAATGATAACGCATCAAAACACCCACGGACGGACAAGGCCTCAATTCCAGCAACGGCTCGGCAAACCCCAACCGCCCCCCCCTCTCCCCGTTCGCACGCACACGGACGAGCGAGCACGTAACGCAACGCTACGCACGGGGCGCACGCGACGCTCGCGAGCGCGACCTGACCTGGAAGGGGAAGTGCTTCATGGCGAGGTAGTCGGCGAGGATGTCGAGCATGCGCACCATCTGCGAGAAGATGAGCACGCGGTGCCCGGTCTCGCGCAGCCGGCACAGCAGCTTGTCCAGCAGGATCAGCTTGCCGCTGCTGCGCACTAGCGACTGCTCACAGCGGTAGCCGGTGCCAACCGGGGTAGGGGGGGGGGGGGGAACGGAGGGGGTACGAGGCAGTGAGTGAGGAGAGACGCGAGGCAACGTGCGCGCCGAAATAATGAAATGAAAGATCGGCGTCGCTGTAGAGGTGGCCGAGTGGGCTCAGAGGGGACCGACGGTTGAAACACCCACAGGCGTAGTAGGGAGATCGCCATTGGTCGGCCTATGGAGAAAGTCAACATTTCTGCTCACCCTGCTCAGCCACCAGTCTATCCAGTCGCTCACAAATAGGCCCACTCGTCCAACCATCCAACCGATCCTACTCACTTGCTCAGCCACCTACTCGACTAACCACCTACTCACCCACCTACCAACTCCTGCCCACTCAACCACTCAGCAGTCGCTCACACCTGCATTCACTTTCATCCATCCACACACCCACCCATCCTCTCACCCATCCAGACGAATATCCACCCACCCAACTACCAATCTACCCAACTATCCCACGGCGGGTCATTGCCAAGTGGGGCCCGCTCCAAGAACCCTGGGATCCGGACACACCTGGCGGGCCTCCCCCCGCCCCATCCGCTGTGGGCGGCCAACTCAAGGCCCCCCCCGGGCGGGCGCGATGCTGCGGTGGCGGCGCTCACCTGCAAGGCGTCGTGCTTGTCCACGTTCTCGTCCTCGGGCAGCTTGATGAGGTAGCAGTGGTTGCAGCACTTCTTGAGCTCCATCATGATGTTGAGGAAGCCCGACGTGCTACCCCGCGTGCCTTTACTCAGCGCTTTGAAGTTCCTCGTCAGGATCCACCTGGGGAGGAGGGGGGGGGGGGGCGAGTGCGGCGGCCGACGGCGTTAGTTGGTTGCGAAGGCATCGGTCGCTGGGCCATTAGTTGCTACGGTGTCGGTCGCTAGGTTCCATTAGTCGCTGGGGTGTCGGTCGCTAGGTTCCATTAGTCGCTGGGGTGTCGGTCGCGAGGGCAGTCGGTCACGAGGACGTAGGCCACGCGTGCAAACGGGAGATGGCCTCTCTCGTCGGGAATCGAACCGAAGGCCCTTTGTGGCCCGCGAGGTGCAAGCGTGGCCGCGTACTTATAGTAGTGCTTCTGCTGCGGCGTCATCTCCACGCGCAGGATCTGCTCCACCTTGGCGGGGAGCGAGCGCTCCACGTCCTTCTTGACGCGGCGCAGCAGGAAGGGCTCCAGCTCCTTGTGGAGGCTCACGTAGCCGTTGTCGCTGCCGCTGCCGTGCACCGCGTCAAAGTCTTCCCACGCGGAGAACCTGCGCACACGCAACACGGCGGGCGGGCGGTTGCATGGTTGTTATTGTATTGTACGTTGGAACTTATTCCGCACTGTACGTAGCCAACCGTGCTAGTCAGAGCAGTTGTTTCATAGAACCGCTCTCTCCTCTTAACGATGGTAATTCGTTCCACAAAACCGGTCGTTGCATAACGCGTTCCGATAGCATCAAAAGTTACCTTTTTTTCTTTCAAAAAACGTATTTAATATTTATGCAAACGATATTCATACATAAAGATACCAATAACATTATAAACACAGAAACACGATTAATAGATGCATTAATATTTACTGTACCTACAACAGCGTTGTCATTAACAGGGGAATGGTCGGTAAACAAACACATTGGGCTCTACGGATGCCCGTCGTTAAGCGATTAGTTGTTACAGGCGTGCTGGTTAAGAGGGATTCTACTTTTCACTATTATACACGATACACGACACTACTATACACTACACATTGGGCTACACGGATGCCTGTCGTGAAGGGATTAGTCATTAACAGGTGTATGCAAGGTTTCATGGTGTCACTAGAATTATTTTCATGATTTATGAGGATTTCTTTACGCCTTGGCAGACCAGGTCCCGCCCCCCCAGCCATGGACTGCAGCTAGCCGAGGTTTTACCGTCATCGTCAAATCGTGAAATTCCATCCCTAGGTCCCAATGCGCAATGCATGGAAAGCAGGAAACAAAAACAAAACCAGGGGGAAACCGACCAAACTAAAGAGAGAAGAAGGGTTTTCAAAGCTGACTTAAATATATATACAGACTCCGATTTCCTGATTTCAAGTGGCAAAGCATTCCATAGTTAGGTGCCAAGCTAACAAAAGCCCAATCGCCAAAACAGCGCAACTTAAGGCCTGGGAGTGCTGAGCAGTTGGAGATCAGAAGATCTCAAGGACCTTGATGGAATATATAAATGATTTAGTTCCTGCAAGTAATGTGGGGTGAGCCCTTTTAAAGCCTTATAGGTTAACAGCAGTATCTTAAAATCCACTCAGAATTTGACCGGTAGCCAGTGAAGGGGGGGGAGACTAGTGTAATGTGTTCACGGAATGGGGTACACGTGTAAGCACATACGCCCGATCTGTGCGGGATAGTGGGGTTGCCACCTCGCGCGCGGAGGGTCGTTTTCTCCCACCTCGTATGAACGCTCACTGGCTGATATAACATCTTAATCTACGCGTGCACGCCCCGTGTTTGTGGATTGCGCGAGGCATTTGCATAACCGGACGCTACCGCACAACCACCTGGAGATTTACTTAAAGCTTTCGTGACTGCAGGAATTCATATTATTTGGGTCTTTCGGTAAAGCCACATAGATAGAACAAATATTCAAGGCATATTTCTTTCTCGCCTCAGCAGCTCTCCCGCTATATTTTTTCACCTGATGACGATTGCTTGTGTTGCGATCGAAACGTCGTGGCTTTACCGAAAGAGCCAATTAATACACCTGGAGATTATGACAGTAGACTTTCGCTAATCCGCGCTAATGACGGCAAGGACGGCCGCGGATAATCTGAAATTTTTTTTTTCGCAGCTCTCTTTGCCAAAAACTAACGATCGACCGATCGATGCGCGTGTTCAGTGATAATAACACTTCCCTGCTCCCGCACAGCAGAAGACTCGGTGCACTAAGTGGATAGCAAAACCATGGCAATCAACATCAAACTCCGCCCCCCACTGTAGTAAAGATATGCAAGTGTTGCACTGTAGAGGCTATCATGTGGATTTCGGATTAACCGAAACACACATTTGTTTGGTTTAAGCATGTAACTTGTAATAAACATTTCCAAGAATAGCAATGTTAACATTAATTTAGGCTTATGGGAAAATCCACGAGTTGTTAATTTATGTCAAAACCTCAGTTTGCGCTTTGAATCAGAAAATCGGAAAAACCGCACGTGTATAATGGAGAGTCTACTGTACGATTATTTGTACAGCAGCAAACCTGCCACTCCTGCCCAACGGCGCGGCACTCACTTGTCGGGCATGATGAAGTGCAGCAGGGACCAGAGCTCCTTGAGGGAGTTCTGGAGCGGCGTGCCCGTGATGAGCAGCCTCACGTTCGTCTTGAACTCGATGAGCGACTTGTAGAGCAGAGAGTCGTCGTTCTTCAGCCGGTGAGCCTCGTCCACGCCCAGGAACGCCCAGTTGACCGCGCCCAGCACAGTCTGCACTCACCGGCGGACAAGGACAGGACCCCCCCCCCCTCACGCCGGTCATTGCGCGAGCGGACAGGTCGCTGGCTGCGCCGCGTAAGCGCAAGCACTGCGATCCCACTCGCTCTGGGAGGCGATGGTTAAAAGGTTCAGGGGGGCACATTCGAGGAAAAACTCGCTCCTCACCGCTGCCCGTAGGCATTGAGCTCGGCCATCTCCCGGCTTGCAAGGGTATGGCGAGCGGTACAGCAAGTGGGTTGATGTCCATCCGAAGAGGATCGATTGTTACTCCCCCCCAGGTTTCTCCGGTTTCCTCCTCCCGCGTGTATGAACACCCATTCACGGAGTTGGCCACAAACATCCCAAGAGGAGAGGGGCCGAGTCACAAGGATTTTTCTCAGAGAGTCCTGCCAGGCTTTCGCAGTCAGGTGGCGACGATGCAATGTGTGCGACCCAAATTTGAGCAATATGAAAGGTTGTTTTTCAGCATTGGGATGTTTGGCCAATACCAGTAACGTTGTGGTGTGTGTGCGTTTATTTATGGGAAGCGGCAGTGTAGCGGTTAGCGCGCTGCACAACGAACCCGGCCAACACCAGTGACGATTATCTGAACCGGTCCTGGGCCTCTCCCAGGTTGACAAAGCCTGAAATTAGTACCTGGTGCGGTGTGTAAACATCCCCACTGGGGAGACAAAGGCGGTTGGGCGTGGTGCTGGCCACCCACCCCCTCGTGCTGTTCCGCCCTTCATAGGTGCTCACTAACAGCAATTGCCTCAAGAGTCTGATAAAGGCTATATGGGGGATCTTTGTCTTTGTTATGGGAGGGGAAAAAAAAGAAAATAAAAAGTCCACACGTAAAAAGGCACACGAGTTGGGAATCGAATCCCAGTCCCTTTTTGCCGTCGGGTACGAGCCTCACCACTGCGCCACCCTATAACAACAACACCACCGTCGCGGACCGCCAGACCGGGCTGTGCGAGGGAGTGCGCACCTTGTCCTTGAGCAGGATCTCGTAGGTGGTGACCAGGGCGTTGAACTTGAGTTTCTTGGTCTGCTGGTGAATCCACTCGTACTCCCGAATCTATGGCAGGGGGCAGACACGTCAGCAACGGTGGCGAGCAAGCAGCAGTCATCCCGACGTCGCTTTCAATAACAATAATTAGAGTTTACATGTAAGAATAGGTTTTACCCTTTCTGGCAATGGAACAGGTGTTAAGATGTTAAAACACCAAACTGAAACCTTTTGCAAGGAATCATGTCTGCATTAACCACAGATATTCTTTGGGTTTTTCGGTAAAGTCACGTATCTACGTGCTGACGTCTCTGCCCCCTGCCAGAGAAGATGAATTCCTGCAGTCAAGAAAGCTTCAAGTCAAGGTTTAACCACATGTACTTGTGGTGAACATGCAAACAAAAAACACACACTCTGGTAGTATATGATGATGCATTGTCTTTGAAACCGATTGGTCCACACCAGAGACAGCTTTCGTTAGAGCCTAGTCTCAAACAGTGCGAGACCAGAGGATGCAGCTACATCATGGGACCTCCCTTGCCAGCATAAAAATATAAGAATAGGTGTACGTACATCATGTGCACTCACATTATGCCTGAACATTATGTACGCACATGCATGCAGCTTATGTACACGGGTAGTGCATGCACATGACGACGCGTCAACGCCTGGCGGTGACGTCCTCACCACGTTGCGGCTCGACATGTCGCCCAGGTACACCACCACGTTCATCTCGGGCGCCCACGTCGCGAACTCTCGCTGCCAGGACGTGACGGTGGAGAGGGGCACCACCAGCAGGAAGGGCCCGTACACCTGCAGGAGGAAGAGTGGTGGGGGCAGGGCGTGGGGATTATCGGTAGAGGCGACTGACACCGTGGGGGGTGGGAGCAAGGGTCGAGGAACCTACGGCCCCCTTCGTGGGACCGAGAACGTCAGGAACGGCCCCGCAAACGAGATTTCATCCATCGCCACAAACACAAATTTGGTGCGGCCGTGGGGGGGGGGGGGGGGAGGGACACCATCGACGCCCGATCGGTCGCCGTCTCTCAAGTAACGTTTACGTGCAAGATAAAAGCCGTCGGGTTTTATTCTGGTCGTGCCTTGCATCGCGTGCGTCGCGGTCACGGTTGTGGGGAGGCAAGGAGGGGCGGGGGGCGAGAGTGACCTCTATCGTGTTTGCGTATCGCTTGTTGTTGTGTAACTCGCCGACCCGACCATACTGGACCATCTGTGAAAAAGAGCTTCATAGCTCCGATCCCTGCCGCGGTCTAAATAAAGATTCCGATTCTGTAACCTAGCGCTGTGGAGTCAGCATTGAGGGGTTGGTGGGTCACACGGATGTTGCGGCGAAACTCCCTTGTCACGGGCATCGAGCAGGAGCTATAGCCTGGCCTCGCCAAGAGAAAATAGCAGGGCAAAGTGCCGACTACGATCATGTCCCTTTTGTATGGGACCGATCGCTCTCACGCGTGGGGGGGGGGGGGGTTTTCGCCGAGCGCCGATTCCTTTCCACGTGTATGAAAGCCGTCTAATTGGCCGAAAGCATCTTACTATATAGGGGAAGGCAGAGAGTGGGCAATTGCCAATTGTTGGTGGTGCTGGCTCATCACCGCCTTTGCTACTGCCGCCTTCCAGCACGCCATCTGTGGTTCCTCCGCAGCGATTGCGAGAATTTTGCACGAACCATGCCAACGGCTACTATATTAAACTAAAAACTGAAGTGAAACATTACCTGGTGCGAGTGGAACATGTAGGAGAGGAAGGAGATGGTCTGGATCGTCTTGCCCAGCCCCATCTCATCGGCAAGGATCACGCTATTGCCTCTGCACACGAGCGCACAAAGACAAAGATCCCCCGTATAGCATTAACAGACTGTTGGGGTAAGTGCTGTTAACGAGCAGCACCGATGAAGACCGGCACGGCACACGAGGGGGTGGGTGGCCAGCACCATTCCCCGGCTGCCTTTGTCTCCCTAGTGGTGATGTTACACACTGCATCAGGCACTCATTTAAGGCCGAGTCAACCTAGGGGAGGCCCAGGAACAGTTCAGAAAATTGTCATTGGTGTTGAAATCGAACCCGCATTGCTGAGTTCGTCATGCTCCTCACACGAGCACACACACACACACACACTCGTACGTATGCACGCGCCGATACACGCACACACCAAGCACAGCGATCCAGCTGCATGCGGCTAAAATCAACGAGACCTTATGGGGCGTGATCCAACCATGCGATGGACGATCACTAGACACGTAACAATTTACCCGTGGCCTCCCGCGACCACCCCCCCCCCCCCAACTCGCCCAAAGCGATTTGATGAATTTCCCAATTAGTGGTCGCAGTTAGATTTTAAAAGTTAATTCTCACTGGTCTCGTTCGCGCACTGCCTTATTTGTAAAGAAAAAAAAATCCCACTTTTTTCTCGTCCGCCTTGTCAACTTCTGTGGAGCATTAGCATACGATCTGCATGTCAATTGCCATGGGTCCACAGCGACGCGATGGAATCTGCCATTGTGCGGCGGGACGAGACGGGTTGCCAACTACTTAAACTCCCGGGGGGGCCGTGAGGGATGGAGACGGCTTGGAGACAACGGCCAGAAAAAAGGTCGTGCGACGACCGATCAAGGTGGAGAGGACATCCACGCCCATCGATTCTCTCTCTGCAGCCAATGCAGCCCTTGTACAGCTCACCAACGAGAAAAACCACACACGCACACGAAGACCCCTGCCGACGCCGCCACCACCCTATGGCCAAAGACACTAATGAAGGCCGCCGGCACAGCATACGAGGGGGTGTGCGGCCAGCACGACCGTGCCGGGCCGCCTTTGTCTTTCCCCCAGTGTTGATGCCCGCACACCACACACACACCCGACACTCACGGCACTCATCTGATGCCGAGTCAACCTCGAGGGAGGGGCTTCCATACCGGTCCAAATATTCGCCACCGTTATGTGGCCGCGAGCAGGAACAGGACTCGGGAACGCCATGTTCTGTAAGCGCACTGTGCTAACCGCTACGCAAACGTTCCCCACGCACGCACACTACCCACGCACACGTCCATCGGCGCTTTCTTTATTGACGGCGCGTGACAGGAGGGGGTGGGGGGGGGGTGCCACGGGCCAGCGGCTCCATTATGCCACTCTCATCATCCTCAAGGGGAACCTCGCGATTCATCTTCAATGCTCACCGAGGGACAAAGGGGATTTTGTACGAAGGTAAAAAAAAAAACCGGTGCGGGCGCCGCGCCGACCCGGCGTGCATCAACGCAAGCGTGCATTCTGCGCAGCGCCACCAAATAGCGGCGCCGAGTGCCACCACAAAGTCTCTCTATACTCGGAAGCCTCTTAAGTACAACAAAAACTCGAGTCTGGGGGTGCCACGGTGGCAATAGGTTAAATAGCTCGCCGTGTACGCAGGAGGTCGTCGGTTTGATCCCAAAATCCTGGCACGCCGGTATATTCGGAGTTTGTGTGTCTCTCCCACGGTGATCAAAAGGATTATTCTCCGGGTCCTGCAGTTTTGCTCCCCACATGTAGAATCAATGTGCGTTTTAGAGTTATTTGGCTGCTATACATTTCCACGTGATAAACCACTTCGTTGAGCTATCGTTCGTGGGCAGGTCGCTTGTGAAAAAGAGCTATACAAGCACAGTGCCCACCCCCCCCCCCCCGCTTACCTGATAAAATACAAAGCTAGTGAAATAGTTTTTAGTTTGAGCATGTGCCTATTAAAACTGACATTCCATTGACAAAGAGCATCGGGACCTCATCGAGTGTACGAGCCAGCTGGCCAGCGGGCACAGAAAGGCCTCTAAAGTTGTCCAGCAGGCGGGCAAATTAAGTTTCACGAGTGGGCTTGCAAGCAGGTGAGAGCAGGCTAGTGCGTGCGTGGGCAAGCATGAGAGGGCGAGAGTTGGCTACTGGGAGGGGTGCACGCGCGAGTGGGTGGATGAGCGAGTTATCGAGAGGGCAAGCGAGCGAGTAGCCTAGCTGGCGGACTAGCGAGTTAAGCTAGAAAGTAGGTGTGGTGACCGAGTGGGCCGGCCGGTGAGCGGGCGAGCGTGCGGGACCGGCGGGCGAATTAACAAGTTGGCGAGGAAGGCGGATGAGCGAGCGAGCGAGCGAGCATGCGCGTCTCACTTGCACCATGAGTGAGCGAGCCAGTTGAGGCCGTCGAGCTGGTAGTCCCGCAGCTCCAGGCTGTCGACGCCGCCCACGAACGGCGGCTGATCCTTCAGCGCCACGAAGCGCGGACGCTGCTTGAGCGCCTGCGCTCTCCGAGGAGACAGTGAGGTGGCCGATTTAGTGTTCTGGACCCTTGCATTGCGAGTTAAGTGTGCCAACCATCACACCAAGTCAGGGGTGGGCAAATTTTTTGACTCGCGGGCCACAACGGGTTCCAAAATTTGACAGAGGGGCCGGGCCAGGAACAGATGGATGGAGTGTTTGTGTGAACTAATATAAATGACGTGTAAAAATCATTACGTGAAAGGATTTGGCCTTTAACAGGTAGCAAAGCATTTATTTGCAAGGCAATTTAACAAACTGCACGAACATGAACAATGCAAAAACATGTCGTAACTCCCGGTCAAAGTGCACCATCTAAATGGGGGCATTACAGGAGAAAGGTAAAATTTAATTTAATAATATTTGGACAAGTTCGGCAGGCCAGATTAAAAAGCCCAACGGGCCATACTTTGCCCATGTCTGCACTAAGTAGTGCTGCCGCCGCCGCCGCTATTGTTCGTGTAGGGCACGGCACAGCGTGTACCGCCGCTGCTGGCGCGGAGAGGCTCACCTTGCACTCCTTGGTGGGGAGCGTCTTGGAGCGGAGGTTCGCCATGTAGCCGTCGATGCAGTGCTGGAACTTGCGTGATATGAGGGCGCCGTCCTCCCAGCTGCACTCGGCGTAGGGCAGGCCCTGCCACTTGCACAGGTAGTCCGGGTGGCCCGATGTCGACTTGTGGCCCACGTGCGCTGCCCGTCGCCAAATGCGCACACACGCACGCGTGTCACAATCTCGGTCTGACAAAGCTTGGCGGGGGGGGTGGGGAGCTACTCGACCGCAGAAGCTTTAGCCGCAGGCAGCGCGACGTAAATCGCGGTCCGGTCGCGCCGCGGCTACGGCGGCCGTGTACTGGAGCTTTTCCGCGTCTGCTCGCGGTCGGACAAGCGATTTGGGCATCGGATCTGCCGCTCGGTACGAACGAGGCCAGGAAAGCATCGGTGGCAGGCGTGTGGGTGCGCGGGTGGGAATCGGTGACTCCGTGGCCTGACAAGAGGAAGGACGCGCCGACACATGGCGGACGTTTGGCGAAAATCGTTTTTACCCAGGGATCACCAAATTTTTACAATGCACGGTGGGGTGGGGAAACCAAGTCCTTGGGACATGGACGACAATGACAAGCGCACTGCACTTTAAGGGGCCCGCGCAGAGGAATAACTCTGCTTCACCAAGGCCGCTAGAATCACTCTGTCAGGCCAGGGCCCTTTATCCATCCACACGCCTACTCCTCAAAAACGTAACAAGGCCGGCAAGGCAGCACACGGGCGGCAAGGCAGCAGACAGCACGCGACTCTCGGCGCCTCCTCGCGGCTCGATGCGGGCGTTTTCAGAATCAGGATATTTACTAATACTGGTGGAATCCGATGAGCTGTACACAGCTCTTTTTCACACGTGGTCCAGTATTTAGCAGATTTTCAGTATTTTCACTCGGGCGCCTGCGAAACGGAGCGAACGGAAACGCCCGGCGCGCGCACGTTCACTTCGCAGTCAGGGCTCTCGTGCCGTCACAACTGAAGCAGCGCCACAAATTAATAATGATTAATAATAATAATCAAAACCAAAGCCAAGGAAGCGGAGGCTGCCACACTACTGCACGAAGCAGGACCCAGCGCATGCGTGGACCCCCCCCCCACACCCGCCGGGGCACGTGTTGCAAAATTACCAACGCAGAACATCTTGGAAGTAGCAAGTCTATGGGTAGTGTTAGTCTATGGGCAGTGTGCATGTATATGTTTAACTTCTTTCGCACCGTAACATAACCAACCGTGCAAATCGGAGGCACGACGAGAATCAAGAGGCGCGACGAGAGCCGATGAGAATTTTCGAGGGAAGGATCCTGAGGTGGGCATGGAACGACGTGCCCACATTTCCCCCCCCCCCGCATTGTCACAAATTGTCAATTAAATGTTCGACTCCTTTCTGCCTTTGTCGCGCCGTTAAGTTTGTTATTTTCGGCCTCGTTTTTTGCATTTGCTCGGCGGGCATCGATCGTGCCCGTCTCTCATTCTGCGCCCCGCGTGCGCCCGCTTCGTCCGTTCCCGTCGCGGTCGTGGCCTCGGCTCCGTCCCTAACGCTCGCGTGAGAGCGTCAACGATCGAGGCTCGACCGGCGGGTGGGGACGTCTTCAAAAAAATTAAATCGGTGGATCGTTACACGCCCAGTCTACGAGACTTGAAGCTCAGTGGCTGCGGTGGAGGGGGTGGAGGGGGAAGGTGTGGCGCGGGGCAGCAGGCAGGCCATGCAATTGCTCGAAGCCGCAGAGGAAGCTGCTGCGTTTGTCAGTGCGGGGTGGTGGTGGCCGGCGCCGGTCGATGACTCCACAGCAGCAGCAAGGAGGGAGGGGGGGGGGTCTCCCGGTAGGAACTATAACCCGCAAAGATCGGGCCGAGTCTGAGATCCTGGCCGCGAGCACCCGGGGGTAAGAGTTGACACTCAACTTATTCCAGCCATAAGAGGGTTTGGGGGAATAATTAATTGACAGAAAGAATGCGATCCATCTATTTTTGGTAGTTTTAAATTCCCTTCAGCTGGAGTGGGGGGGGGTGCGACAATTAAACTGCAGTTCAGTCAACACCGCTCGCTCGTTCACTTTGTTGAGCATCTCAGGCAAATTAGCCCCCTCCCCCTCGCCCGGTGGAAAGTGTCCAACTACGAGCAACTGTTGTGGAGTCGGATGGAAGGCGCCGCCCGGCGGCCTGCGCTAGCTACCCTGCGTCTAGATCGGTACAACGATCGGTACCAAGCGGCAGAAAGTTGCAGCATGTTTGCGAAGAGAACGCGGCGTGCTCATTCGGAACGCATTGACCACAAATCCCACCATGCCCCGCGAGAGCCCCCCCCACCTCGCCCTGCCTCGCGAGAGCACTCTGCCTTGCCGCGCGATGTGGCCGAACGTGCGGGGGCTCCGGCCGCGAGCGGAGCTAACGCTGCGACTGCGTAGGTTGGCGCGGTTGTGCCGGGAGACGAGCCACTCGCTCCGGCGGTGTCGCCCACCACTTGCGAGAAAGAAGAGGCGGGTAAACGTTGCACGCGTCCCAAAATCGGGTCGATAAACCTACGTCCTTAAGCAAAGGGTTCGCAAGCTAAACTCGACACGTGTTTTAAATTGGCACGATGTTCGAGGTTTCGCTCCTCGTGACGAGGAGGGGAGAGGGGGGGGGGCAGAGATCGGATCTTCGTGGAAACTGGTCTGACACGTTGCTGGCAGCGATGAGTTGAACGTCGTGGAATAAAAGTGCTGGGTGGGGAAACGTTGGCCAGACAGCTCCCCCGTGGCATGTGCAAGTTGCCTCCACACCCACCCCCTCTCTATAGCCCCCCCCGAATCAAAACCCAGGCTCTCAGAGGAAGGGGAGGGGGGGCCCTAACTCGCACTGCGCCGTCGAGACAAAGTGCACCGCCCGTTGCCAGGATCCCACGAGCAACAGAAAACCCATCAGCCAGGATCCCAGCGACAGCCTCGCTCTTGGATGGCCTGGTTGTGCACGCACGCCCTCCCCCCCCACCCCAAGTCTCCATGCTGGTCAATGCTGGTTTTGGTGAAAGTGGGGGGGGGGGGCGTAGACATGGAAGTTCTTGAGGGTCCCCCGCATTGGGAAGTTATGGCCAATTCCCATACCAACGAGTGTTTGGCTTGTGTGAGGAAACTGGGAGTTTGTGTAGGAAACCCAAGTCGACATACAAACATGCCAAATAGCCTCCCACGCTGGCTCTCCCGGGTCCACTGGCCATAATTTCCCATAGGCCGGGAGTGTAACGCCACACCTACGGCGGCGGTCTTTACACGATCCACCAACCCCCGCAGAAGTTACCGCGTTAGGGAGCGCGCGTGCGCCAGAACAAACCAAGCCAGGCAGGGCACCGAAAACTCGCAGCGCCGCAAACGAGGGCAACGGAAAAGACGCGGCGCCGCAGCCAACCGGATAAACCGTCGCACGCCTAGGAGGGCCACGGACAGGGCAACCGCGTGAAACGTTTGGGCGATCGTCACCAGCAACTCGCGCACGCGGTGGTTACCGTGAGCAACTGTGGTGGGTGGGGGTTCCGTCAGCACCAGAGTGTTTGTCGAAAAGCGTGCCCGGCGAACGGCCGCCAAGTCTTGAATGCACGCAACCCCCCTCGGTTAGTCCACGTGAACCTGGCCCCCCCCCCCCACACCTCTGGATGAGGCCCGATTGGAAATTGCTTTAAAATTGCCAAACCCGAGTGAGATTGTTCCAGGTAACCTTTGGAGGCAACCGCCCCGCTGCGGGGGGTGGTTACGTATCGCGGCACTATTAAGCGCCAGGCGAGAGCGAGCTTTCGTTTTACCGCGCAGAGTTGCTGACAGCAAGGACCCAGTGCCAAATCGTAGCAAAGGCTTAGGCGGGTGTCAGGAGGGGGGGGGGGGGGGGTTAAGGTTGGTGGGAGTTGAGCAGACTGCCATGGTGGCGGTGGGGGGCATGCGTGCGTAATTTGCACAAGCGAAGAGAGGGGGTAGTAGTGGAGGGAGAGCGGTGGGCGAAGGGTAGGAGAGCGGGGTGGGGGGGGGGGTAATCAGCCAAGGCGGAGAGAGACCAAGAGAAATGTTCGGACACTTACACAGGGAGTCAGTGTGACTCGGAGCAGACTTACTAGTCTTCATTGCTGGCACGACATGAGGAAGACAACAACGATGAGCACACTACACACTCGTGCACTTCGGTTATCGTTATTTATTACCCCCCCCCCCTCATTTTAATTACCGTTGTGCGATCACAGTGATGTCACAATATGGAGCATCCCTTGTTGCGATGCCCCATGCGTTACGAGAAGTGGATATCACGAGGGGCCCTTTCCAGCGACCCTTTAAGCTGCAACACGAGGGGCCCACGTTCCCACACAGCCTGCCGTGGAAAAGTAATTCACGGCAAGCCGGCGAAACCATTCTTTTTGATACGTGCGTAACTCTTGCGGAATTTTGCCACGCGAAGTGAAAAAGCCAGTCCAACACTTGGAGATTTCTGCGTGGCCATTGGTGACTGGGCTGAGAAAAAAGCCGCTACCTCTTGAGAACTCGGCGCAAATTGCAGGTGGTGGCTGAAACCTGGATTCTCAGCAGCACCGGCGCCAACCCAAGGGCCTGCCCGCCACCCCGAACACGGCCTGCGTCACGATTCACGATGGTCGGGCGAGGCCCCGTAAGGATATGGGGGCCAAGCGAATGTCGGGAAACCCTCCACCACCCGACATCGCCAAACAAATT
Organism: Petromyzon marinus; assembly: GCF_048934315.1. Classification (NCBI taxonomy): domain Eukaryota; kingdom Metazoa; phylum Chordata; class Hyperoartia; order Petromyzontiformes; family Petromyzontidae; genus Petromyzon; species Petromyzon marinus. The sequence continues at coordinate 2,933,713 of NC_133723.1, forward strand.
AAACGGTCAAGTGCATGCACTTTTAACGACGAGCCAATCGTTCTTGGTCGGGCGCCGCGGTGGCGAGACGTTAACTACCTGGCCTGATATGCAGCAGGCCGTGCATGCAATCATGACCCCGATGCCTGTATATTTGGAGTTGGAATGTCTTCCCCCGTGGTCGCGTGAATTTTTCTCCGGGTCCTCCGGTTTTTCCCTCCAAATTTAGAATCGACATGACGCACTTAAAAGAGTACTTGCCCATTATGTATTTCCGCGCGATGATTAGGCCAACTTCGTAGAGCTATCATTTGTGGCCAGGTCGCTTCTGAAAAATAGCTACATAGCTCAGCGGGCCTTACCTGGTAAAATAAAATGCGTTTAGTTTAGTTTAAGCTTGCCGACAAGTCGTATGTATGTACAATTTATTCCGCACCGTACGTAGTTAACCGTGCTAATCGGAGTTGCAGGGGGGTGGCAGGACGACAAACTAACAATTATCACAACAACAAGTGGCCCTACTTGGTAACGCGCCTGCCACAAGTCCGACAAGACCGGCTTCCCTCGTGTGACCTCCGCCAACCCCACGTAGCGCGGCGCAATCCCCGGGGCAGCGCTTTTAGGGGCGTCCCTCACCTATGACGCGCTCCACCACGCAGTACTGCTTGTAGAGGTCGGCAGACATCTCCCGCTGGCAGCTGTAGTATTCGGCATCCTCCGGGGAAGCCATCGACAGCCTGCGAGATAAAAAAAAAACAAAAGGTAGAGAGAGATCCTTCACACGCACTAAAGCGTTGGGGGTGTGGACAGGACCACACACGCCACAGCCGCCTTCGTCTCCCCAATGCTGTTTACCCACCGCAGCAGCTGTTCATTCAAGGCTCAAAGACCAGTTTAGTAGATACAGGGACTCCACTACTTACAAACGAGTTAGGTTCCCCAGAGGTCTGCTCCTAAGTCCAACTTTACTCGTGTCGATTCCAAACATGTTGTACGGCATGTAGACTAAACACGGGGAATGGCTTGACAAGTTGTATAACCTCCCGTAGATGCCACTGGTTCATCACGTTCTGTAGATGTAGATGCCACCACCGACATCTATTACGCGATGGTTGAGCTTACAACTCTCGGTCCGAACAGGCAACTGGACGTACGGGACAGGTTTGTTGGCATCTCGGAAAGTTCGCAAGTCAAACGTTTGCAAGTAGAGGAGTCTTCCAGGCTGGCCAGACACCTTAGAAGAGAGAGGTTGGCATGCACACACTTCACCCCACCGCACACAACCCAGCTAATCGTGTCATCACGGCGTCACCCAATTGTATCACTCGATCGACAGAAGCCAGGAGATGATAAAAAAGTACCCCATTGTTTCAACTGCCCCCCCACCCCCCCCACCCCCCGCAGGACTCAAAATATTAACGCACATCGACCGCGATCGTGAAACCCTGGTGCAAGGGGGGGGGGGGGAAATGGGAGGGGGTAATGGAGAGGGGGGGGGGGCGATGACGATGCAGAAGAGACGCTCGCACTGCCCGACCGCAAGTGTCCTCACTCACCACTGCGCAATCTCCTCTTCCTTCTTCTGGAAGTTCTCCACCTTCTTGATGCCGCGCACCTTCTGCTGCCGCAGCGTGTCCTCGCTCTCCCACGTGTTGTGGATGTGGGACCAGCCCTTCCACTTGATCAGGTACTGAATGCCGCCGCCGCCGCCGCTCGCACCACTCGCGCCGTCCGCCGGGACGCTGCCGCCGTCGGCATCGGCGCCGGCATCACCGCCGGCCGTCGCGGCCGTCGCCTCGGTGCTACCGGCGGTGGTCTTGGTGGTGGTGGTGGTGGTGGCGGCGGTTGCGGCGGAAGTTGCGGCGGAGGCAGTGGCGGAGGCAGCGGCGGAGGCAGCGGCGGAGGCAGCGGTGGCGGCTTTGGCGGCAGTGGCGTCCTCGCCGGGCAAAAAGCCAGCGTTTGGGTCTCCGTCGGCCTCCACCGCGTAGATGGTGGTGGCGGCACCGACGGCTGCACGTGGCGAGCGGCACAAGGGAGGGGAAACCGTTCACAAACCCGGGTGGTCGAGTCGCTCGGGCGGACCAAGACGGTCCACCAATTCCAATCGGCTCACTCACACAAAGATCCCCCCCCCCGTGCAACCTTTAACAGACTTTTGCTGTTAGAGCACCTGTGAAGGCTGGCACGGAACTCGAGGGGGTGGGGAATGGCAGCAACACGCACGGCCACCTTTGCCTCCTTGATGGTGATTTAGGCCGAGTCACCCGAGGGGATAATCATCATTGGCGTTGGCCTTGAGTGGGAATCAAACTCGGGCCACCGGGTTCAAAGCTCGGCGTGCTAAATGCTACACGACCACTGCCCCACACACCCTCATCGTACACGCAGACACGCAGACACGAGGGACACGCACGCACCTGTCTTGCGCCCGACGCGGCAGTCGATGACGCGCTCGATCATCTCGAACTCCTCGCTCTCGGCCTGCTGCGCCGTCTCCGTCACCTCGATGATGTCGTCAGAGTCCGTTTCCTCGTCATCGTCCTCCTTGTAACTGAGAACGCACGCACACGCGGCGACTCCCTTGGTCACAGGGGACGAGGGCTGTTAGCGAGCAGCCGAGCCAGGTTGGTCAGTTGGCGGTCGAGCGAGAGGCTTGCGATGGGCGGATTTGGTTGCGAGTTCAACTCCTGGTTGGGGGGGGGGGGATCGACTAAGCTCGTTGCGCACTCTGCCCGTGGGGACGCAAAGCAACTCGCGCGCAACTGCCGCGTCCCGTCTATTTTTACCCGTACAATTTGATTTAAATCATTAATGACGGCGCGAGCATCATGGAGGGAGGACGACGAGGAGGAGGAATAAGAGGAAGCAGCAGGGGGACAATCTCGAGAATCTGCGTGGTGGCAAGGTGACGAAGGTTGCGAGCTCAACTCCTGGTTTGGGACGGCAATCCACGCAAATGCGTCGCCGTTTATTTCTTCCCGTACAATTTAATTTCAAAATGTAAATGAAGGCGCGAGCGTCGTGGAGGACGAGGAGGAAGTAGGGAGGCCATCCTGGGGGGCGGCGGTGCAGTGGCAGCGTGACGAGGCCGGCCGAGCGGGCGACCTACCTCACGTTCACCGTCGCCTGCCGTTGCGACTGCCTCTTGGGCGTCACGTCGTCCTCGTCGTCGGAAGACTCGCTCTTCTTCCGCTTCTTGGGCGTCTTCTTGGGCGTCCCGCGGCGAGTCGGCGGTCTGAGCACGCACGCACGCACACACACGCACGCACACACACGTCACTCCCGCGATACTCAGCTAGCGTCGCGCAAAAGGGCCGCAGCAGCTTCAGGCTAAACCTCGAACAAAGACAGTCACCGTATCACAATTTCACATGCGCTTCTGCGGTCGTCTGGAACGCTCTTTCCTTCGGATATTAAGGATGCCACTGGAACAATGCACTTTTAAATCACGCAGATTGAAAAATAATTTATTTTAAACAGCTTTTTGTGTTTAGTTTGATGTCCTTCCTCCGCACCTCTGATAAGCTCGGTTGGCTTCGTACGGTGAAAAATAAATTCAACATACATAGATAAAGATCCCCTGTATAGCCTTAGACTGTAGGGGCAAGTGCTGTTAGCGAGCACCTATGAAGGTCGGAACAGCACACGATGGGGTGAGTGGCCGGTACCACACTTGGCCGCCTTTGTATTCCCAGTGGCGACGTTTACACTCTGCACCAGGTACTCATTTGAGGCTGAGGCCACCTAGGGGAGGCCCAGGACCAATTCAGATAATCGTCACCGATGTTGGCCGTGAGTGGAAATCGAACTCGGGTGGCACTCCTGCTCCCCACAAAAAAAGACAAAGATCCCCCCCGTATAGCCTTAACAGACTGTAGGGGCAAGTGCTGTTAGCGAGCACCTATGAAGGCCGGAACAGCACACAAGGGGGTGGGTGGCCAGCACCACGCCCGACCGCCTTTGGCTCCCCAGTGGCGATACACACCACACAGGGTACTCAATTTGAGGCTGAGTCGACCTAGCGGAAGCCCGGGACCGGTTCAGATAATCATCACTGGTGTTGGCCGCGAGCAGGAATCGAACCTGGGTCGCCGGGTTTATAGCGCAGCGCGCTAACCGCTACACTACCGCTCCCCACACACACACGGATACACAGAACCACAGTTACACACAGCCAGTCACTCGTGCAACACGCAGCCACTCTTGCGATACACAGCCACAGTCACGCACGCACACAGCCACGGTCGCACAAAGGAAAGTCGGCCAGACGTACAAACTGCCACGGTTACAGAGTCACTAATGCAAAACACCTCCGATAAGCGCGGTTAGCTGCGTACCGTGCGAAAGAAGTTCAACATACATAAACACATATGCGCAGCAAGCCACTCAGGATTGGCAGCTGGTCACTCACGCCGCATCAGCATCAACACCCCCCCACGCCACCACCCCACGGCTGGCTTGTGCCGGGGTACCTGGCTGGAGGTTTGGGCGGAGGACGCCGCGATCGGACTTTGTTCTGGGGCTCGTAGTCCGAGGCACTTCCTTCGCTGCTCTCATCTTCCTCCTCCTCCTCTTCCTCCTCCTCCTCCTCCGCGCCGTCGTCACCCGTTCCGGATGCTTGCCAGTCCTCACTGGGAGAGCACATGGGGTTGTGTCAACGGCGCTGCTATTGCGTCCATCTATGCGCAGCAGTGCCTATGGACCCTAGTCAAGAGCTTAGAAGCTGGAGCACCAGTTGCTGGTAGAGGGTCCACATCTTCAGCTCAAAATACACTTCCGTAGACCTAAACGGGAATGGACCCCACACGCGTCTAACAAAGCGCATAGCAGGACCCGGCAGCGATACGTCGGCCCGACGGTAGTTTGCGGTCATCAATTTCGCCGCAGCGCCATGCACACAAGCGCGCTCCCGGTGGCGTTCTTACTCGGGTCTCCGCTTGGCACGTCCCTTCTGCTTGGGCGAGTCCACCTCCGAGTCGTCGTCGCTGGTGCCCTCCTGGAAACCAGCGCGCACACCAAAGCACGCACGCACGTCAGCCGGAGGGCCAGCCACGCGCCAGCCGCGGGCTTGCCGCCAGAGCCGGTCGGCGGCAGCTCACCGAGACGCAGCGCCGAAAAACCGCTCCCATCTTGGCAGGCCGCGTTCAGGCGTGCCAGAGTTCGCAGCTTCGTTCATTACTCGATTGCCAGGGAGGGTCAGGGTGAGCGAGCGACCGGGTGCGCGAGCTTGGGTTTGATCATCGCAAGCATGAACAAAGCGGAGCGGGGGCTGGGGGGCAAGACCATCAAAAATAACAAAGAAATGTAAACCTTAGACTTTGCCAGTTTCAGTGAAGCTCACAACACGGTAAACGTTCGCTGCTAGTTTTTGTGTTGGGTTTAGCCGGAGCTTAGCAAACGCACCGAGCACGCAGCGATGATGCGGGAGTCGAAATAGATTTAAACCCGGGTGAACACCCCCCCCTGAACAGAACACACAACGGCAACGCGACAAGCGACCCCCGTTCGGTTCAAGCGCCGGTGCCGTACTGCGCTCCGCCCATGTCACTGCAACCGACGTACCGGAGTGACGTCACGGCAACACGCCCCAAGGCGATTTTATTAGCTTTTCCCTTTTCTTCATACTTTGCTCTCCTCGTCCACCCCACTTCCGGTCTTAACGGTGCCACTGGAGTAGAGAAGATCCATCTCCAATCGGAACTCTCGAGGAACGGGCCCCCAAGAAGTGAGCGTCACGAGCGCGTGTGACGTCGCCACTTCAGGGTCCCCCTTTTACCCACGTCGTCAAGAGGCACGCGTTTGGGGCGAACCGGCCGAGCTCATGAGCTGGCTACATTTTTCAAAACGGGTAGAATCACAGGCAGCTGAAAACCTGGACTCAAACCCAGGTTTTTAACTCGGTGGCGCCGACTTGGCGATCTGAACCTTGAAGCCCCCACCCGCCCACCTTCCACGTAACTTCAGTGTCTCTCATGGAACTAATAAAGTTTCACAGGTCTGTGCAGGGGCGGAGCCAGGATTTTGACTTTGCGGGGGCTGACTTCAATATTCTGAGATATCCAGTGTGTAATGTTTTCCAATGGGCGCCACAAATGTCTAAAACAAATTTTATTGGATTTGAACGCGGAGTTTATTGATAGGTCGGAGCCGCTGATGTGGCTAATAAGTTCAAAAGGCTGCCGCTCAAGCAGCCTGCAGGGCAGCACAAGGTGGCAGCCTGCAGCATTTTGCAGCAGCCGGATATCCGGTTATCCCGATTACCGACTTTCCCATAATTTCAGGGAGGGCTGAGCCCCCCCCAGACCCCCCTGTGGCTCCGCCTCTGGGTCTGTAGGACACCCCGGGACGCCGCGCGGGCTAGGCACGTCTACCAGAGCTTGTTTGTCATTCGAGTCGCACCTTCCTTTAAATCGGCGACCCTCCACCCCCCCCATCCCCACCCACCGGCCCCCCCCGTGACATCAAGTCTCCCACGCCATGGCCTTACCTCCACCCGGCTCACATCTAGGCGAGACGGCTCTTGACGCGAACGGTTTGACCTCCTGACCCCATAAACATCAGGGAACTCTTCCCACATCTGCAAACACACAGCCCCCCGTCATCATGGACCCCTTCCCAGCACAGCCCCCTCTGACAGGAGGGAGCGGTGGGCGAGGGGGGTTAGGTAAGGGGGTTAAGAGCTGGGGGACAGAGGGGTGCAGAGGAATGGGAGCGAGAGCAAAGCTGGGGTTCCCCCCCCCCCCCGACACGGGTGAGAAACCTTGTCCTTATAACACAGGGACTCCTCTACTTACGAACATTCGACTTCCGAACGAGATACGAACAAATCTGCCTGTACGTCCAGTTGCCTGTTCGGACCGAGATTCGAAAGTTCAACCGCCGCGCAATAGATAGCGGTGGTGGCATCTACATATGCGGAACGTGAAGTAACGGTGGCATCTACATCTACAGGAGATTATACAACTTTTAAAGCCATTCCCCGTGTTTAGTGTACACGCCGTACAACACGTTTGGAATCGATAGGAGTAAGTAAAGTTGGACTCACGAACAAATCGACTTACGAACATACATCTGGAATATAACTCGTTCGTAAGTAGACGAGTCCCTGTAACAATAACTGGTTGTTTACATTGTCCACAACAAGCACTTAAAATCGCCCACCCCTCAAAGAACCTCCCAATTATTCACCTCTCCAAGCAGCGAACGAACAATGAATCGAATCTCAATCCCCTACACCAACAGACATGTCAAGAACATCCCAGTGAGACGGCGGTCACCAATCTGGACCACAGTAGCTTTGTCACTGCCTTCTGAGCAGTTTTTGCTCTGTTTTATTTATCTGGGGGGGGGGGGGGGTGTGGGGGTGCCCCCCCCCACACCTCATGGCAGCTTGTCCGAAGAGCCAAACAGGACTTCAAAATAAGTTTGAGCGGCCCATACATCAGCACAAACACAAGCCGAGACAGTGCTATCATTGTAAAGAGGCCTTTGCGTTTACAGCAGTTGACCGAGCACAGGGCTCAACAGAAGCGGCACGCTGTCGCCAGCTTGAATAGATTTCTCCTGTAGAACCGGACCCTGCGACTTTAGGAGCATGCAGTGACGGACAAACGTTGTTCGTGGGCCCATTCCACAGCGATGGGTCTCGCGAACAGAAATTGTGGGCCATGTCCAGAGCCCACGTGGCACCCTGCCGGAGGTTGTCAATGCACGGCTCATTCGGTTTCTCCCAATTACATTCCAAGTGCGCCATCAGCGTCGTGTGGCAGTGCCAACTAATCTTCGGTATGGAACTACAGACAGTGGACAGTGCACCGTGTTAGTGACCATCCTGGCAGATGAGGTCATCGGGCAGCACACCAGTTATACTCCTTGCAAGGGGTTTGTTGAATGCCAATCACAACCAAAACTTATTCAACATTCACTGAAACTAGGAAAGACAAAGCTTTGTGAAACGGTATTTAAAAATTAAAAGATCTCAGCGTCGACCACCGTCAATCAACTCGCGTGCCCACCCCCCCCCCCTCTAGAGATATAACCCCAGGGTCGCACGCACGTCATGGGCTGGGAGCCACTAGTCTAGCAGCAGCATTATCACCACCACCATGATGGTGGTGGTGGTGGTCTCTGTGTGATCCACCAACTGGTTCATTACGGCCACCTCGCTCAACCTCGAACACTGTGGTCTCGGGTGTGGGGCGTAAGCGGCGTTACCTTCTTAACGTCAGCAAGTCGCTCCTTGCGCGAGGGCCGCCGGTTTTGGCGCTGGCCCGGTGAGCCATCCCCTCGCGAGGTGGCCCCTTCAGACCCCGAGCCACCCGAGCCACCGGAGCCGCCAGAGCTGCTCTCCGATTGGCTGCCCGAGTCATCGCCGCTCTCCGACTGGCTGCCAGACTCCGATCCGGAAGCCGATTGGTTGTCGTCCTCAGAGGCGGCGCTGCTGCGGGCAACGCGAAGTGGAGGCGGGCGGGGATCAGGGCAAGCAACTACGCAACCACCACCGGAACTACAACTCAACAACAATTACAACTACAGAAACCAACTCGCCGCTACAAACATTACACAAGCACCATCTACCACAGGTGATGATCACGGCAATAATTAATTACAAAACCGAACGGGTGGGTGACTGCTAACGAGCGCCGAGCTGGGCGGCACAGCCGAGATCCTGGGTTTAAATCCAGGTTTCAAGGGTTTGAGTCCAGGTTTCAGCCACTTCCTGCAATTAAACCGGGTTCTCAAGTGCGATGAGTTGATAAGCCCTCGGCCCGGTCACCGGGCCGAGGTCTATCAACAAAAAACAAAACCCCCATCACGTTAAATTAGATTCTGCGCTTAGTTTACCTCAATTTCAAATCTGACAATGAAAAATAACAGTTTTGACTACCGTGCAATGAACGTTACTCGTCACACTGGAAGACGTACACACTGTGCCTTGCGCACAGCAGAAAAAGGCATCACTCCTGGACCTCATGGAATGACCGTAGACACAACCGGAGTTGTTGTTCGGAACAAAAAAATCTCACATTATTCAATAACACGGTGGCCTTTAACAGAAAAACTATATAATCAAGCGATATTTTGACAATGACTGGCCCTTCTACACAGCAGAAAAATGTGGGTTTGCCAGGAGACGTCGCTTGCAGAGACCGATGGCTGTTGGTCGAGCCTAATGACCAAGTGGCGGCCAAAGGAGGGCCACACACACCCTGGATGACATCCACCGTAGAGATGGCAGTGACATCGGGAACTCATGTGCGGGACCTAGACGCTCGTTACATCGGGAGACCGGGAGACCGAGAGACAGTGGTAAAGGCTTTGGGAGGCCATCCTGTCAATTTCTGGCCTACGGTTGGTTATACCCACCGAGAGCCATCGGCACGTGGAATTTCCACCATCAGAGGTAATGAGCGATAAACAGGCGACGAATGCCGTCTCAACCTTGTTTGAGTGACAACACCGCTTTGATATTTTTTAGTTGCAAGCCGTTCCTTATATAGGGGGTGGCACAGAGCAGCCGGTGGGTGATGTGAATACCCAGCTCTGCCGGTGACCAAGTCGCCCCGTAATCAGCCCGATCCACCTCAGATGCAAGGAGCTCAGCAAGTTCGAGTCAAGACAGCCCTTAAGAGCGGGGGACAACGATGCACAACAGGTTGTTTGTTACAGGCTGCAAGGGGGTTACATGATGGGCTGAGGGGCAGTGCTGCAACATCCATTGTTGTATCCGACTTCTCCGTTCCGACATCGAGCCTTCATGAACCCTCGCGCTCACAGCACGGCCGGGATTGGAGAGGCTCTCATCCAGGAGTGGATTGACAAGAGGCCTGCTGTACATAAGACACATGTACCAGACGTTCGACTCGTGCGGCCTCCAACAGCGAGCTTAAATTGCAGAGCCGACAGGTTCTAACCTCGGCGAAAAGTCTCCCAACTCGACGGCTGTTGCACCCATTGTTTTCACAAAATGCACCATCCACACTGTGGCCTTGTCTCACTCATTTGCACAGAGGTCCATCCCGCTCATGAGATTCAGGCGAACGAGGGTCGTTATCGTTTTGTGGGCGCAGCTGCTCACCGCACCAACGAGGGCTGGGGGGGCATGAGATGTGGAAGGAAAACAATATTCATTTGAAATGTATTCTAGAAATTTTGTATATCACCCAACCATATGTTCCTCCTCCACAATATCCAGGATTACTTAAACCACCTTTATCCAAAGAGCATCATAAATTCGAATGCAAGATGGGACAAAAAAAAATATATTCTTATTTAAACATCACGTGGTTTGGGATTTAAACCTGTAACCACCCTAGGGCAATCATTCACTTGCCTCAGGCCAAGCCCAAGAGGCCACTCGCCCATGTGTTTTTACCACTCTCCACCTCTCTGGCCTCTACACGTGCTGTAAAACAAGGCCCCCCCCCCCACCTATTGTATACTTTATCTCTTCAAGGCAAGGGGTGTTAATGACGAACGTTTCGCATCTTGTTGTTATTTGTGCACCACTGCCAACGTGGCAGTATCACCACGTGCCCCAGTGTTTGTCTCATACCGCCACACATTCAGACATACATTGCAGGTCAAAAAAGGTTAACTGCTAATAATAATAACAACGACAAAACGTGATTATAAGACACCGCACTTCACTTTAACTTACACAAGTATCTTGAACTTCTTTCGCACTAGATGTGGCCAGCCGTGGCTAATTGCAAGTGCGGGGTCAAGAACGAACTAAACAAGCAATTCTGAAGGAGTTCTCAATTTAGATGATAAAGTATATAGCTCCAGTGGCTTCTGAATAGATATCGGAACGAAGGGCGTTCCAGATGACCTGCAGCAGCGCATCTGAAAGAACGCGATGCGGTTGGACCGTCTTTGTTCGATCGCAAGCCGAAAGACGCGCCTCGGCTCGCCCCCCCCCCCTGGAGCAAATCGGCAGCAACACGGGACACCGGGCGCATGTTACGTAATGGACGCAGCAAGCAACCCAAATGTCATTCATTGGGCATTGCCTCTAAACTTTACACAAACCCTCCGCCCAAGACAGAATTCCAACAAAACCGTGGGTCGAATTTGCCGAATGGAACCCGCGAAGGAACCCTAGAGAAAGGAGGACGATGAGAAGAAACTGGGCTGGCGTGAAACTCAAAAGGGTTGAATGGCTCTGGAAAGGGACACAGTCGCACGTGTTTTGGAGAGACCCCCCCCCCCCCCACTGTAAAGATGGGCCCCATTCATGGAGTTAGTTTAACAAAGCAGTTAATTCTGCCCCCACCCCCAGGGGTGTTGGTGAGCCAACGAGCGCATGCCCCTGGCGGTCGTCGGGAGCGCGCGGGCGAGCCAGAGAGCGGGCGAGCGAGAGTCCGGCGCCCTCTGCTGGCAGCTTCCGGTACTGCACCACTGAGACCAGCAGCACCACCACCACCACACGATTGCCTTAACCAGCCTGAGCCCGCACGCGAACCCCGACGTAACTCATCAACCAACTGCTAACCAATGCCACCACCACACTAGTTATTCACCCCACTCACCCCTGAGACACCACAATCAGTCACATGCCCGCCCACCAATTAAGATGGGGGCATCAGCAATTATTTCACTATAATGTACTGCATTTTATAATAACCAAACGCATATCTTTGGCGTCTAATTATCACATTAGTTGCACTAACACACTTGTCTAGGTTATCAAGCGAGTGCTGCCTCTGTGTTGGCGCAGGCCTGAGGCCCCTGGTAGGCCCGAGGGCCGGGGCCACGTCCAGTACAGTTGCTCATCCGTCACTGATAAAAACAGCACGGGCAGCCATTTTGTGAAATGCACATACATACAAGCTCCTCACAAAATGGAGGCTTGCTTGCTTGCAAATTGAACGTGCATGCGAGGCTACGCCAACGCCGCGCAGCCTGCGCGCCCCCCATTGCCGGGCACCACGGTGGGGAGGGTTCCGTCGCAAAACGCCCTCGTCGGGAGGCAGCAAGAGCTCTTACGGGGTGCCCTCGCAATGCAAAACGAGGCACAAGATGCCACGTGAGGCCACCCGTTCACGAGGAAGCCGATTCAAGCGAGTTAAAAGGCTCGCCGTGCCGTCCAACTTTTGGAGTTTGTCAAACCTTTCAAAAGCAGACTGCGGCCCAAAAAAGGACGGCCGATGTGGCGACTGAGGACACCGTGGCCTGCAAAAGCTGGCTTATTCCCATCAATTTGAAGTTGCATGCAAAAAACTCAAGAAATATCTAAGAAATGAAGGACGTCAAAGATAAAAGTGATCATTATCAACATCATTTCTAAGAAAGCTGGCAATCTGGATGATAACGGAGGTGTTGGTGGGGGTAATGGGTGCGTGTAGCACCAGGCAAGGGCCACAGAAGACCTGAAAGTGGCCGCAGGCACAGGTGGCCATGGAGCCACCACCTCAAAACCAAAAGCAAATAGGGCAAGAACATTCGGAGTGGTGGCAACCAACCACATGAGCTCAAAAAGACCTCAATAATTTCACTACCTGCTCCAAAAGCAACTATCAAAGGGTCGCTTGCTTGAGAGTGGGTTGACCACCAACCTCCTCACCCAGGCCCCCTCCCAAGAGCTTATGGGGGCCCAACCGGAAATCAAATCACAGGCGCGCTCCATCCGCTGAACACGACGTTTCCAAGTTGACTTGGGAGGCCTCATGAGAGCCTACGCCGCAACAGCAGATGTCGGCATGGTTGTATAAATGCACAGGCTTGGCTGGGCCATTGTGATGGAGTTGAACTTGGTTTCTTGAAACCATTGAAATGCTGCAACAGGTGCAAGTAACCATGCACACCCCTCAACCTTCTTTCCACAGGGGCCATTAAAAGTCCACAATTGTGCACGCACCAAACCCGCAATCGCAAGTAAACCAAGTGCGTTGTGAAGTTCATGGAAGGGTTTAGAATATAGGACATACACCTTGATGAGACACGATGAACCAGATGTTTAAGAGACAAGATGAGCCAGATGTGGAGGACACATTCATGTGCATTGCAAAACACTATTTGGTCCCATCAGGTGTCCCATCACACTGCGCCCAAGTGCAACATACACACAGATAAGAAAACTGAAGAAATGTGGTCAACAAGCAGAGCCTAAAGATGCACATGGGCTGCAGCCTGACAAGCATCAAGCTAAATGAAGGCATCTTGCAACTCCACCAAGGCCCATCTATAAACATGTGGGCATCTCAGCAGTGACACGTGCACACACCGCACAACAAGCCATGCACAGTGGTGGAACACGCAAAAGGCTCGAACGGTGGACACTTAAATAATGGGAACAGGACGGCTGCAGATTGCCAAATATTGTACTAGGCGACAGGCCTCTGTCTGCAGCAGGAAATGATAAAAGTTCAGGACCTGGAACAGGCCTGGTACTCGCCTCAATGTTGAAAGTCTACTGCCAGTGTCAACTCCATCAAGTTCATGGCCAACGTTATAGAACGTCGTCTGGACTTCAAACATTCTCGCGAAGACGCAAATCATTCAGTTCAGCTCCCTGGGGACGCACGCGACACTTGCCTGCCGAGCCACCTCTATCGGTCATCTTTGGTGGGCACCAAAAACCGTAACCGAGACCGGCAAGACGGGGGGGGGGGGGGTACTGAACGTCATCACCGAAAGAAGCAGAGCAACGGACACAAAACGACGGTCTGTTGGGGCAATGTTCTTCGTACAACCGCTGTGCGGCGGAAAACGAGCTAGACCAAAAACACGAGCGTGGAGGTCTCTCGAGCGTGGTTTGCGACTGCGGGTGGCGAAGATCACGCTTTTCTCGGCTCACATCGGGCACGTGAACTTGAACCACCGCGCAAAACTCAACCGCACCAACAAAAACTACACAGGAACGCGTGTCAAGAGTCGACGCACCAACAACACCAGGCAGGTTGCAAGCTGCAGTGCACATGCACACCGTGCCGTGCAAACTGTACAGCGCACTGCACAGAGCTCTTGCACTGTACAGCACATTGCAGAGCCCTTGCACTGTACAGAGCCCTCGCAGAGCCCCTGCACTGTACAGAGCCCTTGCAGAGCCCCTGCACTGTACAGAGCCCTTGCACTGTACAGAGCCCTTGCAGAGCCCCTGTACTGTACAGCACACTGCACAGAGCCCTTGCACTGTACAGCACACTGCACAGAGCCCGTGCACTGTACAGAGCCCTTGCACAGAGCCCGTGCACTGTACAGAGCCCTCGCAGAGCCCCTGTACTGTACAGCACACTGCACAGAGCCCTTGCACTGTACAGCACACTGCACGGATGCCCGTGCACTGTACAGAGCCCTTGCACAGAGCCCGTGCACTGTACAGAGTCCTTGCACAGAGCCCTTGCACTGTACAGCACACTGCACAGAGCCCGTGCACTGTACAGAGCCCTTGCACAGAGCCCGTGCACTGTACAGAGCCCTTGCAGAGCCCTTGCACTGTACAGAGCCCTTGCACTGAACCCTTGCATTGTAGAGCCCTTGCACTGTACAGAGCCCTTGCACTGTACAGAGCCTTGCACTGTACAGAGCCTTGCACTGTACAGAACCTTTGCACTGTACAGCACACTGCAGAGCGCTTGCACTGTACAGCACACTGCAGAGCGCTTGCACTGTACATTGTACAGCGTGCTGCACAGAAACATGCACACTGTACATTGTACATCACACAAGGCATTGTACAGCGCAATTGCACTGCACTGTAGTGCGCCCCGTGCTGCACAGCACAGAGTACATCACGCACGCAGTGCATATCACAGTACACTGCATAGCATACAGCAAAGGCGCACTGTACTGTGCACCGCACAGCCGGCACGCGCACTGTACACTGCGCAGGCCCTCCTGCGCGCACTGTACACAGCACAGCCCCCGGGCGCACTGTACACAGCACAAAGCCTCGAGCGCACTGTACACAGCAATACCCACGCGCGCACTGTACACAGCACCGCCCACGCGCGCACTGTACACCGGAATTCTGCGAGTGGGAACTAAAAAAAAACCCAAGCAGCGCAAGGTTGCTGGGCACGCCGGGGCGAGGTAACTCAAGCGGCGTGCGAGAGCCTGCGAATGTCTTCTCGTAGAGCGGGGCACGAGAACGCGTGTGGTAATCGGCAAGCCACCACGCGCACTCTCACGCACAACAACGCGCACACCCAACAACAACGCGCACCGGACACAGCAGCGACTCGAGCGCGATTTAAACTGCGTCGTCCCCAAGCAACGGCTAGCGAAACTAAAACAAAAAAATCACCTTTTTCGCTCGTGCCAAGCACGCATCGGTTGCAGGAATTGTTAAGGACGCCGGTGACTAAAGTACCCAAACTCGGCACAACGTAAGAGTAACACGTTTTTTTCTGTATCTCCCACATCACGACGACTGTCGCGGCCCCAAACAGCGACAACTTCCTGGCATCGCGCGGCAAGTCGCCGAGTGCCACGTTCACAGACCCACACGGGGGGGGGGGGGGGTAGCTGCTGGAACAACCACCAATACATACACACACCCCACTCACACATACACACACACCCCACTCACACATACACACACACCCCACTCACACATACACACACACACACCCCTCTCCCGCTCACACACACACACATCCCTCTCCCGCTCACACCCCACTCACACCCCTCTCCCGCTCACACACCCCACTCACACATACACACACACCCCACTCACACACCCCTCTCCCGCTCACACACACACCTCTCCCCGCTCACACACACCCCTCTCCCGCTCACACATACACGCACCCCTCTCCTGCTCACACATACACGCACACACCTCTCTCCCGCTCACACATACACACCCCTCTCCCGCTCACACACACCCCGCTCACACACACACACCCCTCTCCCGCTCACACACACACTCCCCTCTCCCGCTCACACATACATACACACACACCCCTCTCCCGCTCACACATACATACACACACACACCCCTCTCCCGCTCACACATACATACACACACACACCCCTCTCCCGCTCACACACACACACACCCCTCTCCCGCTCACACACACACACCCCTCTCCCGCTCACACACACACCCCTCTCCCGCTCACACACACACCCCTCTCCCGCTCACACACACACACCCCGCTCACACACACACCCCTCTCCCGCATATACACCCCTCTCCCGCTCACACATACACCCCACTCACACACACACCCCTCTCCCGCTCACACATACACACACGGGTCGGCGGCTTCTTAGTTGTTGCGAGCCCCTATGAGCCTTTGTGGATAGCCAGTTAAAATTTGTGGGGGGGCGGAGAATAACACGCCATTCAACAAAAATTGTAAAGAAAGCGAGTCACAATTATCTATTCATGATATCCGCTGATTAACTCGGACGCATCGCCGCCACCCAAACCCTCTTCTCTCCCTCCCACGTCGCCCCTGCTGCTTCTTTCGGTGTGGCGATGGAGAGGCAGAACGCCGTCGATCTTAAGCCGCCCATTTTTCGAGGGTGCTAAATAAACGCAGGTGGATGCTGCCCTCCCCAAGATGTCATCCCTGGCCAAGGTGGCAACAGCCATACATGGGGGAGAGATGTTGGAGGAGGGGGGGGGGACGCAACCTCGGCCCCTTAGGTTGCCACCACCAACAACACCCCCCCACCACCACCAACACCCCCCCCACCACCACCAACATCACCCCACCACCACCTCTGCCTCCGCCCGCCCACCACTCCCGCAGCACCCCCCCCCACTACCGCATTGCCTACGCATCACCGCTGCTGCATCCCTACGAAGGGGCTGGTACTGGCCCGGTTACAGAGCCTATCCCGCCGTGTGAAGAAGAAGAAGCCCTTACACCCAGAGTATGAAGTACAGCGTAGCATAACAACGACTGGGACCACGAGTAGGGAGGGGTAGGGCAAATGGATGTCGCCCTATGGAATCGTGTGGGAACATCGTGAGAGAATCCACAGCACCACCACCCACAGCACTTTCCTCGCAAGCTGTTTCTGCCAGCCTGGTTTGGCAACAGGACTGCGTGTGTGATACAAATCCCGGTGGATTATGGGTAACTAAAATAAATGTTGTGGCGTCGTCGTCATCTGCGGTAAGAACTCGCATTCAGACCCCCCCCGCCCCCAACAAGAAGGTTCAAGAAGCAAACAACATCGACGTCAAAATGATGCGTCACTTATATGGTCACATCCACTTCTGCTTTATTGTACTAAGCCTAGGAAGGATGTTTTGCATTATCATCATCATCCACGGTCAATCCACTGCTGAATGAAGACCTCCATAGTCGTGACCTCCCTCCCAGTCCTGCGATGTCACCAAAATCCACCCCCCCACGTCACCACAAGCGTGAACCACGTGGCTCTCCTTTCAGCCATGACCCCTACCCAAGCTGCCATTCCACCAACAGAGCCTCATCCATCATTATCTGTTCTTGTCACGACGTGTACCCTTGCCTAAACCTCACTTTTCTCACCTTACAGCAACCAAGTCACCACGATTGCCAAGTGTTGGTTTGTCCTGCAATTAATGGGTTCCTCCATCTCAAAAGCAGGTTAATATGCACCGATTAAATCTTTCCCATTTTAGGTAAGTGTTATGTTGCTATTCATGATTTAAGTAAATTGTTTTCCACTTGAATACATAATTAATCGTATGCATGTCCAGTCCTTGTTGAATTCCATGTTTACCTTGAGCTTATGAAGTCTTCTTCGTAAAGATGCCCAATCGACTACTGTAGATCATCAGCAAATCTGAGATTAAACAAAGTATCCATTTGTGTACTATATATGCCTTTCATATCCATCGTGGAAAAATTCCAACAACGTTGTAAAAATAAGAGTATCAAAACGTCTAAAGTGTGTAATAGTAATGGCTGGAATGTTTCCACGGTAATCCCCTTCGATCCAAAAACATAAACACAGCACCTTCAGTTGAAATGTCCTTTTGCAGTGGCTTCCTCAACATGCCCTACAGGGCCATTGCTTCGGTCCCTGGAAAGTAAATGTGTAGGGTGAAAAAAACCCACAAAATCCTCAAACTATAGACGGCTAAAGTTCTTGCAAACCAAAACTCTAAGTGACAAAAGCGCAAACTGAGGCCTAAACATGAGAAAGCCCTTGAGCCAATCTCCTCTGTCAACTCCACCCTGGTGGTGGAATTGGCCATCTTGAGGCCATAATTGACAGCGAAGCGATGGAAAGGCCTTCACTGGACCCCACCGAAGTTGTGGGCCCCCACCCGCCCGCTCGCTTTCACGAGCCGAGGATATCTATAACTAAAAAAGGGGACCTTGTTCAGGCACGAACCACCCCCGCATAGTCACCACCCCCCACCTGTGGCATAGAGACCAAACAGCGAGACGATATGGAAAGTTCCAAAGTTGAGAGGCAGGTAACGGGCGTTGGAGGTGGAAACACATTCCTGGAACAATGACGCTTGCCCGACGTTTCGAAGACACGGTGCCCGATGAGGAATGGCTAATGTCACCAGTGGTTGGACAAGAATTGCAATCCAAACTCGAATCCCAGGGCTGTGGCTCAAAAAAGTTGACTTTCACGGCCTAAAAGTGACGAGGAAAGGCGTCGCTCAACATCGTGACACCACCTGCGCGCGTTTTGTTCTGCAGCCGAACCGGGCTGCGGCTAGAAACGTCGAAACACAACGACATCTAAAATAAAATCCAACAAACGAGGGACCTCATTTGGCTTCAAACGCAAGCACCGAGAAAGGGGTAACCCCCCGCCCATCTCCCCTGAAAATAGCAGCCACCGCTTTCATAACATTCGCTTAAAAGCAACCAAAACGTAAAACAAGACCCAGGCGGGTGCTGTTAAGATAAAGTGGAGACGAGTCAATAATCGTCAGCCAGAATTGTTCTCAAAACGAGAGGCGGCCGCACGACAACGCCTCGCCGAAGCAACAACAAAAACGAGACATTAATTCATCAAACTTTTGCCGTTTTCAAAACAAACCTCCTCGGGCCCCCCCCCTCCCCCCGCCAATATTCAAGTGGGGGTGGGGGGCTGCGGCGAGGGGCCTCGGGACGGGCTTCACCTACGGCGCGAACGGCGTCGACCGAGCCGAGGCCCGAGGCCGCCCCCCGGCCGCCCCGGGGTGCCCGCGGTCGGCTGGCGGCGGTCCCTTTGGGTGGTGGTGGTGGGGGTCGTCCATTTTGTTACAAAATGGTGCATTGCAGTAACAAAAGGGGGTCTCTCTCTCTCTCTCACTCCCCTCCTCCCCGCCCGGGCACCGTCCACTCGGCAAACACGACGGGAGGATTTCACCCCGCGACACCGCGAGCCCCGCGTGGCATCGGCGCCGTGGCAGCATCACCGCGGCCATCGGCCCGAGGAGGAGGAAAAAACCCCCAGAGCAGAGCAAGCCGCACCATGCCCTCTCGTCTCTCTCTCGTCTGTCCTCTCCCTTCCAAGGGCGTGGCGGCAACAGCCACAATGTCTCCCCCGTTGCGTTTCTCCCAAGGTCACCGTGGACACGAAGGAGAGATACGGACAACCAACAGCGAAGAGAGAGAGAGACACAATCGCGGCTCGGTCGGTCGGGCACGAGAAAGTTGCGTCGAGAGCCGCGGGGCGGGCTTCCCCACACGATGGCTGCCCGGGTTCAAGCTACGCGCGAGGCTTATCGTGAGGGTGGTGGTGGTGAGGAGGGAGTCTCCGGCACTCACCTCGACGCGTTGCTGTTGTTGTTGTTGTTATTGGACGCCTCGTCGTCGCTGGCTGCCGTCGGCGCTGTCGCCGCGGTGGTGGTGATGTTGAGGGTCGAAGACGACGGGGGGGTGGCGGCGGCCGGGTCGAGCGCGCCCTGCGAGCCGGGAGGGGAGGCCGGGCGCTCCGTGCTTTTGTCTCGGCTCCCGGCCTCCTGTTGATGGCGGTGACGATGAGGACGACGATGTTGGTTAATTAGCTACGATTCATTAAACTAGAACGAGGGGGGGGGATGAGGAGAGGAGGCGGCGTGGTAGGTAGGTAGGGGTTGGTGAGCTCGCAACGCGGACAGGCTCCGGGGCCTGCTAGGCCGCACGCGCCACCGCTGCTCGGCGCTTTGCGAGAACGCCGTTTTTTCCACTGCTCCTCATCGGCACGAGAGGTGATATTTAAATAATAACACTAAAAAACACCCCCCCCCCTCCTCCTCCAAATGTAAAGGTCGTTATCGTTGCCGACGATAGCGGTCGTAGACACTCGTTTTTGTCGTTTAGTTTATAAAGTGTGAAGACGCTGGCGCGTTCCAAGTCCTCAAAAGGGGCGAGTGTGTTCCGAGGCATCTGCGAAATCGCCTAGTCGCTAAAGCTTACCTGCTCCATCTCATTAAGAAGTCGGCTCTCTCGGGCTGGCCTCAAGCTGTCCCACCCCCCCACCACCCCCCACCACTAATTGATGAATCGCCCTTCACTAGACTCTACCAACGCATCAACCAAAACCCATCAAATGAGCTAACGCGTCAACAAAATAAACAAAAAAATAAACCGCGCCACCAACAACGAACCTAACACACCCCCCTCCCCCTCCCAGCGAAAAATGATAAACTTTAGAGGCCTTCCTGGCTCCTAGGCCCGCCCGCTTCGCTGCCTAACGCGTGGGGAGCCCGCGATGCACGCAAGACGCTGGCCACAATTAGCGCCGCCGCCGCCGCTAACCGCCGCTGCCCCCCCCAACCCCCCTCCCTTCTAATTAACGACGGTCAACACTTAAAGAGGCCTCGAGCCCATCATCGCGATGTCGCTCCTAAACCCGCCGCCTTGCCGCTTGCTAATCGAGTCTGGGGGTGGGGGGTGGGCGCGCGCGCGTCGTCGCCGCCGCCGCCGCCACGTTCACTGGAGTCGCACGTGTGCGACGAGCATCGGCGCTAAAGATGGAGTCCTCCTCCTCCGTCTCGCCATCGCCCTCTCTCTGCTGCCTCCTCCTCCTCACCCTTCCCTCTCTGGCTCCCTCCCCTCCCCTTCTCCCTCCCCTCCCTTTCTCCCTCCTCTCCTCCCTCCTCTAGCGGCCGCACACGCAACACGTAACACATGTAACCACGCTCACGACTGCGTGCCGTGTGTGCCTTACTCTCCGATCACAGTACATGCAGCACACACACACACAATACATTTTTTTTTCAACTGACCATTTCTTGACAGATGTTGTGAAAAATCCCTCCACCCCCCACCCCACCCACCAACCAACCACAATGATTGATACGTATACAAATAATTCCCAATAAAGCCACCTCGCCTCCTCTATATATAGGTAGGCGACAGTATATATAGGCTACACGACTGTGGACTTCCTTCTGATGCTGAAGGCCCCCAACGGAAGCTACCGAGAGAGACCACGCGCCCCCCTACCCCGACTCTTTCTGATGCAAAATATTCATCGTCGTCAGCAGCGAGGAGCTGGAGGAGGAGCAACTGCGAGTGACGATGAGAGAGGGAGGGGTGGGTGAGTGATGGAGGGGAGGGGCCGCGGGGTTGGTGGTGGATGGGTTGAGTGGATTGGGCGAGTTTGTTGATCGAGTTAATAGGCGGGTGGACAGGTTGAGTGGGTTGATAAGATCGATGGGTTTTTGAGTCGGGTGGATGGGCTGAGTTGGTGGATTGGCTTGCCAAGTCGGTTGATGGGCTGAGCTGGGTGGATGAGCTGGGTGGATGAGCTGGGTGGATGTGTTGGGTGGATGTGTTGGGTGGATGTGTTGGGTGGGCGAGTGGGTTGGTTGGTAAGGCGGGTGGGGTGGGTGGATGAGTGGGTTGGGTGGATGAGTGGGGTGGGTGGATGAGTGGGGTGGGTGGATGAGTGGGGTGGGTGGATGAGTGGGGTGGGTTGGATGATTTAAGTGGATAGGTTGGATGAATTGCGTGGGCGAGTGGGTTGAATGGGCAAGTGGGTTCGGTGGCTAGGTGGGTGGGTTGGATTAGTTGGGTGGGCGAATGGTTTGGGTGGCTAGGTTGGGTGGCCAGGTGGGAGGGTTGAGTGGCCAGGTGGGTGGGTTGGGTGGCTTAGGTGGGTGGGTTGGGTGGCCAGGTGGGTGGGTTGGGTGGCCAGGTGGGTGGGTTAGGTGGCTTAGGGGGTAGGTTTGGGTGGCCAGGTGGGTGGGTTGAGTGGCCAGGTGGGTGGGTTGGGTGGCTTAGGTGGGTGGCTTGGGTGGCCAGGTGGGTGGATTGAATGGCCAGGTGGGAGGGTTGGGTGGCCAGGTGGGTGGGTTGAGTGGCCAGGTGGGTGGGTTGAGTGGCCAGGTGGGTGGGTTGAGTGGCCAGGTGGGTGGCTTGGGTGGCCAGGTGGGTGGATTGAATGGCCAGGTGGGAGGGTTGGGTGGCCAGGTGGGTGGGTTGAGTGGCCAGGTGGGTGGGTTGGGTGGCCAGGTGGGAGGATTGGGTGGCCAGGTGGGTGGGGTGGGTTCGGTGGGATGGATGAGTTGGGTGGATGGGTTGGATGAGTTGGGTGGGCGGGTGGGTTGGGTGGGCGGGTGGGTTGGGTGGCTAGGTGGGTAGGTGGGTTGGGTGATTAGGTGGGTGGGTTGGATGAGTTGGGTGAGCAGGTGGGTTGGGTGGGTTGGGTGGCTAGGTGGGTGGCAGGGTGGATGGCTTGGATGAGTTGGGTGGGTGGGCTGGGCGACGAGGTGGGTGGGTTGGGTGGTTGGGTGGGTTGGGTTGTTAGGTGGGTGGGTTGGTTGACTAGGTGGGTGGGTTGGGTGGCCGGGTGGGTGGGTTGGATGGCCGGGTTGGATGGCCAGGTGGGTGGGTTGGATTGTCCGGTGGGTGGGTTGGGTGGCCGGATAGGTGGGTTGGATGGCCAGGTGGGTGGGTTGGGTGGCCAGGTGGGTGGGTTGGGTGACTAGGTGGGTTGGGTGACTAGGTGGGTGGGTTGGGCGATTAGGTGGGTGGGTTGGGTGGCCAGGTGGGTTGGGTGACTAGGTGGGTGGGTTGGGCGATTAGGTGGGTGGGTTGGGTGGCCAGGTGGGTGGGTTGGGTGGCCAGGTGGGTGGGTTGGGCGATTAGGTGGGTGGGTTGGGTGGCCAGGTGGGTGGGTTGGGTGACCAGGTGGGTGGGTTGGGTGACCAGGTGGGTGGGTTGGGTGGCCAGGTGGGTGGGTTGGGTGGCCAGGTGGGTGGGTTGGGTGGCCAGGTGGGTGGGTTGGGTGGCCAGGTGGGTTGGGTGACTAGGTGGGTGGGTTGGGCGATTAGGTGGGTGGGTTGGGTGGCCAGGTGGGTGGGTTGGGTGGCCAGGTGGGTGGGTTGGGCGATTAGGTGGGTGGGTTGGGTGGCCAGGTGGGTGGGTTGGGTGACCAGGTGGGTGGGTTGGGTGACCAGGTGGGTGGGTTGGGTGACCAGGTGGGTGGGTTGGGTGGCCAGGTGGGTGGGTTGGGTGGCCAGGTGGGTGGGTTGGATGGCCAGGTGGGTGGGTTGGGTGGCCAGGTGGGTGGGTTGGGTGACTAGGTGGGCGGCCAGGTGGGTGGGTTGGGTGGCCAGGTGGGTGGGTTGGGTGGCCAGGTAGGTGGGTTGGGCGATTAGGTGGGTGGGTTGGGTGGCCAGGTGGGTGGGTTGGGTGACTAGGTGGATGGGTTGGGTGGCTGGATAAAGGTTGGGTGGGGTGGGATTGGTGGGTGGGGTGGGTGGGATTGGTGGGTGGGATGGGTGGGTGGCTTGGGTGGGTTAGGTGGGTTGGATGAGTTGGGTGAGTGGGTCGGTTGGGTGACCAGGTGAATTGGTTGGATGGATGGGTTGGGTGGGTGGTGGGTTTGGTTGGTGGACTGGGTAGGTTTGATGGGTGGATGGATGAGTAGGTTTGGTGGGTGCATGGCTAGGTGGGTGGGTTGAATGACTAGGTGGGTGGGTGGGCGGGGTGAATAGATGAGTTGGGGTGGATGGGGTGGGTTGGTTGGACGAGTTGAGTCGGTGGGTGAGTGAGTGGGTGAATTGAGTGGACGGGTGAGTGGGGTGAATTAGTTGAGTGGGTGGATGGATTGAGTGTGTGGGTTAAGGAGCGGATGGATAGGTTAGTCGAGTGGGCACGTTAGATGTGTATGAATGCCGTGCTGGCTGTGTGGATAACGTGGGTTGGCCAAGTGGACGAGTATGTAGTGCGTGGTCCGGGGCTGCTCGGCGCCGTTTCGCTAATTATGGTCTCCAGCCTCAGCTGGGCCAGCACCCCCACCCCCGACACATTACCCAACTCCCACTCCTCGCCACCACGAAGGGATGACGTGAGTCTACCCCCCACCCCCGCGCCACATTCTCCTGCCTGCCCCATCCTCCTCCCCTCTCTCCCTCCCCCCTTCTTCTCCACCTACATCACCGCCACGTTAACTTCTCCACAGACGTCATCATTATTATCATCAGAGGGGCGATGTCACAATCCCAACCAATCACGACTCTCCATCACCATGTAAGGGGGGGGGGCGTCACAGATTCCTGAATTGATACAGAGCGATTGCTTTCCAATCTGTGGTCCATGTACAATCTTCAGGTGCACAAATCTGTACAATCTACACAACCAAAATCTGCATACAGAATCAATCTACAAGCTGCAGTGTATAACGTGTCAGCAGTATAATCTGACACGATTAATCAATAATGATCATTACATACCACATGATTTGACATACGTACGAATTCGTCATCAAAATGATAATTTCACCTCTCAGCAGCACCACTTTCAGTGCAGTTTGGCGATGTGAGCAAAGGTTGACATTTCACATTGAGTCACTGGGTTTCCAATTATCTTTTGCTGGTTAGGATGCAGTTTGTTCTGATGAAAAACGTTTGATGAAACAAAACGGACCAATGCAATGTATCCTATTAATGTATTTGATTCAAGAACAAATTAATCTTCTCCAATACTATGAATGTGGGGCTAAGTTGTCGGCAGCAGAGAGATGCGCAGAACAGTCCATTGTTATACTGTACTTTTATGCCCCTACATCTTGGCTCCCAGACTTCACCCACCCACACTGACCAGCGTGGTGACGTATGCACGTCTGGATGCAGTAAATAAGAAAGGAGAAATATTTTTAATGGGATAAGTGGTGTTCTGTATTCAGACAAAAGGCTAATTGGAAACCCAGTGAGTCTATTACCCCTTTTCCACTTACAAATTCCTGAACCGTGCCAGCAGGGCGGTTTTCCAATGGCGTTTTACCGAGCCGAGCCAGAACCAAGCCGAGCCAGAACCAAGCCGTGCTAGGTTGGGCCTCGCAAAGACAACATCTGGATCTGGCTCTGGTGGAAAGCCGCGCTAACGGGCGAGGCGAATGACCCGTGTGACGTTAACAGGTGCAACTCAAACAGTGGCGCAACCGCGTAACGTGCGTGCGCCTTGGGACGTCAAACTGAGCGACGTCATCAGTGGCGCGGCTCGGCTTCGGAAATGGAAAGGAACCCCCAAGTTTTCCGGTCTCGGATGTGCACGTGTAAAATGAGGTCTTTCATGAGCGATCGTTTTGGTCGAGTGCATTCACTCTTCCCTGTCCTGTGTGTACGTACGAAAGAAGTTCTACGTTCATAGGTCGTCATCAGGCTCGTGTTGCGATCGAAACGTCGTGATTTGTTTTATTTTATTTCTAACTACGTGACTTTACCGAAAGAACCAAAGGGTATGAATTCCTGCAGTCGCGAAAGCTTCAAATCAAGTAAATAGAACTTATTTCGTGTCGCCAACCGTGCTAATTGGAGGTGTGAAAGTTGGCTTCACCCAAGGTACCCACAGTGGACGAACCACATCGGCTGCAGGAGCGATCCGCACGCAGGGCCGGGAGGCCCCCAAAGTGCAGGGCCCGGTTGTCCTGATTCGCCGTGTACCCTAGGAACGCCTCTGTGCGCGTGCATTACACGCTGCGGTCCTTGCCGTTAAGCCAATGTGCAGACACCGTCACTGCCGTCTCGATGAATTAAGTCTGCGAGTCATTTGTGAACGTTTCAAAAGTTTCGTGTTTTTCTTTAACGAGGGTGAGAACTCGAGGGACCAGGAGAGTCTCATTTTGCAGTCGACCTTGGGAATTTGGTCCGCCAACAGGGGGCGATGATTACCGTTTACTGCTGCTGTGAATAATTACCATGCAACATCCCAATAGAGTGATTTGTGGGTAAGTTTCTAATCAAGACAAATTTGGATTCCGACGCCGGCACACAACGAGCCTACTCTTACGAATTACATCGGGGGGATCTTTAACGTCCACTGTAAGGCAGATGGCGCGTAGTACCAACGTGGCTGTTACACTCCTTAGAGATAATTAGGGCCGCTGCTGGATTTGAACCGTGAACCTCTGCAACAATTGAAGGCGCTTGCCGCTAGGCCGTGTCTAGGCGTGCATGCAAAGCAACAGTCACCTTATTTTACCGTGAAAACAAAGAGGTAGTCATACGGTAAAGCTTCCAAGCATTCTAGTTTGGCCGGGACAGTTCCAATTAGTTCAGAAAGGTGGAATCTAGAAGCTTTTGTGAAATGGTGATTTTTATACCAGCTTTTAAACATGTTTTTTGACCCCATGGTTGAGTCATGATGCGGACAGTAGGCGGAGCTACCTGAGCAGTGGGTGGGCATGAGCAGTGGGCAGGGCTACCTGAGCAGTAGGCGGGGTTACCTGAGCAATGGGCAGGGCTAACCGAGCAGGCGGGGCTACACGAGCAGTGGGCGGAGCTACCTGGCTGGTAGGCGGAGTTACATGAACAGTGTGGGGCCATCCATTTAGTACGTACGCATGGAGGGGGGAGGGGGGGGGTTAACCCAAATGCGTACGCTTGCGTATGGGGGGTCTACTGACAATGTACGTACGCATAGGAAATGGGGGGGGGGTGAAGCCTCGATAACAATTTCAGCCGGCGATGGACTATCTGTTTGCTTAAACATGTTAATATTATTCATCCTTGATCGTTTCTGCGTGGATTAAATATCGGCCGTTCTAAATGGATGGCCCCTGTGCGGGCCTGAGTAGTTGGTGGAGATGAGTGGTGGGTGGGGTTTACATAAGTAGTGGGCGGGGCCACTTGAGTAATGGGTGGAGCTATCCGAGAAGTGGGTGGGGCTACCCAAGTAGTGGGTGGGGCAGGGGGCGTGAGCAGGACGCCCCTTGGCACAGGCGGTGCATCGGCCAGTCGTCACCTGCCAGTCGACCCATGGCACCACCTGGGTTGTGTCCCGTGACTTTCTGCTAGCGGGCGTTCGACACGTGACGTGGCCTACAAGTGCACGTTGCCTGGCACAAACGCCGTGGTGACGTCACCGCCACTTAGTGGCGAATGGCGGTCGTTGTTGTTGTTGTGGGCAGCACCTATGAGCAGTCGGTGGGACTAACAGGATAGAGGGAGGAGGAGGGGCCCCCGCTCACTCTGGGCGTGGCTCGTTCGTGAGTGGGCGTGGCTCGTTCGTGAGTGGGCGTGGCTATGTAAAAAGTGGGCGAGGCAGACTGAGGGGTGGGCTGAAAGCAAGACGCTGTTGTCCTTGCAGGTTGAGCCTCAGAATTTTGGTAGCTTTAGCATGTGAGAATTCAGTAAAACTACATGCGACGCATTACTGCGCAATATTCCACGTCAGTCACTTTACAAAAAACCTATGGCACGACGTTGTTAAGAGTCAAGTCGGTCTCTGTACACACTCGCATGGTGTTAATCTATGTTGATAGCCCCAAACCAGTGGAAATGCCACATTGCTATGGCGGGGGCTAGTCTTTACATTAAAAACGCTCACAAAAGCAGATTTCATTTTTCATCGTTGTAGGGATGATGGGCTTATCACCACCTTCAAGTGCGCTTGGCATAGTGTGGTCACACCCTGGGGCGGAGCTACAGGGGGGGCTGGGGGGGGCTCAGCCCCCCCTGAAATTTTGGGAAAGTCGGTAATCTGGATAACCGGATATCCGGCTGCTGCAAAATGCTGCAGGCTGCCACCTTGTGCTGCCCTGCAGGCTGCTTGAGCGGCAGCCTTTCGAACTTATAGCCACATCAGCGGCTCCAACCTATTAATAAACTCCGCGTTCAAATCCAATACAATTTGTTTAATACATTTGTGGCGCCCATTGGAAAACATTACACACTGGATATCTCAGAATATTGAAGTCAGCCCCCCCCCCAAAGTCAAAATCCTGGCTCCGCCCCTGGTCACACCACGAGGTACCCAACACAATAAACACTTTTGAAACCATACGACTCGAATAAGCCAGCAAGGTTGCCTGAAAATCACAAAATAAAGAAAAATTAACTCAACTTCTCTGGGTGGAACACCGTTCAGGCCGTGCACACTTGCACATGCATTAGCCGACCACGACGTTAAGCTATTTTTTCGGGGGAACATTGTTCTCCTGAGTGTGTTGATTATCACGAATAAATCTCATTCAAACGTATATTCATCAATTATGCCCAAAGCTAGAAATACCCTGCTGCCAATTAGTCCGGCTTTCCGAGGTTTTTTTTGCTGCATTAAAATGTTACCGCTCTTCCACACACGTAGACCCGGGGCTGGATGACAAACACAGAACGAGGAAGTCTTGTAAGTGTATTGTTTGGCGAGGCGTGGGTAAGAGCCTGGTCCAGTAGAATGACGAAGGGCTGTAAAATTTTAAATAGTTTTGGCAACATTTATTGATCTCGTTCCGCAGCCGAGCTGCTCGGCCACGGAACCAAATCGCTCTCGAAATCCTGCAAACTTAAAATCGCCCTTGAAAATATTGTTTAATAATCATAATTGAGAGCCATCAATCAATCCAATACTGCAGGAAGGCAATCCCCAACGCTGCAAGGGTCATGGGGATTGTTTGACCATACTTCACCACAAGCGTCAATTCAGGGGATGGGTGGGGGGGGAGCTGGAGACAGGGCACCCAGGACCGGTTCGGACATCACTGTGCCACTGCTGTTAGCCGTGATAAGCAATCAAGCTCACGGTCGCCGAGATCGCAGCGAGTGCGCCGACTGCTTCTGTGCTTATTCAGGTGAAATGCAAAAAAATGTAAAAGCTAAATAAAGCTGTTGATTTATTACCAACTCTGTCTCTCGGTCTCTCTGTCATCAGAATATTTAATTAAATGTGCAGAATATTCATTAATTGTAGTTGTATAATAATCGGTACGTTTGCTTTATTTTACAGGAAAGTCTTGTCGAATCTCAAGACTTTCATTGGCAAAGGCTAGCTAGCAGTGGAGTGTTTGGCCAGTTCCGTGCTAATCGGCTACATTTGCAGGACATACACAACTATGCATGACCATGATATACTCAACAACTTTGCAGGCTTAATTGTGTTGATGTGAATTAAGAATATTTGTCTGCTATAAATGTCAACATCATACGCCACTTCGTTCAGCTATCATTTGTGGCCAGGTCGCTTCTGAAAGAGCTATATAGCTCAGTGGGCCCCACCTAAATGAAAAATCGCTTTTTTAATATTTTAGTTGAGTAACAGAATTTAACAATTGTATGCACACAAGCAGAACTCTTTTTAAATCGAGGTTTCACTGCACATCCTTGAGGTCGGATTAAAATCGTAAAGTTCTTCATAATTATGGAATCAACCTAGTTTCAGTCGTGATGTAAATAGGTTGCACTTACAAGACTTTTATTCTCGCTTTGTGTAAGAAAGGATCACTGTCACAGGTGCCCAGGATCCTCAAAGAGACGTTGAGTCGACACGGCTCAGACCCTGGGTTTGAATCCAGGTTCAGCCACTGCCCTTCACTGTGGTGAAGTTGATGGTGTCAGTTTGATCACCAAGACTGCACAAAAGAAAACGATTACATTCGATTTTTGTACGGCATTTCATTCAGCAAATTTCCAGCTTCTTAGAATTTAAAAAAATCTGTTTGACTGTCACGACATTAATATACCTCTGCAGTGGCAGAGTGGGTTTAAATGTACTGTCACAATGTGTGGAGACCCGAGGTCACTTGAAGGAATTTCAGAAGTAACTGTGATATCCACTTTCACGAGCCACTCTCGAACATGTTTTATCACTATGTATAAACACTCAATAATTGGCTGATAACACCTTAATATGAAGAGACCTGCAGAGCTTGGGAAATTGCTGGTAGCGCTGACTCACCACCTGGTTGCTACCTTCCAGCTTGAGTCTGTGGCTCATCAACAATTGTGAGATGCAATTTGCTTGAATAACAATGTCATATAGAAATGTACACAGCAAAAGCTCTGTTATCCGGCACTTTACCATCCGGAATGCCCTACTAACCGGCAATCTGTCATAGAAGGCAATACAAATCTTCCTTCACGTATCCGGAAAAAATTCGACAGCCATCCGGCATCTTGCCATGCACTTAACATAGATCCGTTGTTTACGGGAGCTTCAGGACGCCGCCGAGTGGTGATGCTAGCGGCATGTGTCTATTGTACACACAGTACTCTAATACTCTAAACGGACCCACTGCTTTCTTACAATCAACTTGTAATGCTCTACGATGGACTGATGAGTATCTCCATAAAAGATAAATATTATTTCCTATATAGTTCAAATGTAGGCCTAGTTCCTTTCTTGAAAAATGTAATGTACTTGGACTTTTTGGTGAACCATAAGTATAGACTCTCAGATATGAAAAACTAAGAATAAATAGGAATAGACTCTCAGATAACCGGCATATTTCAAAAACCGGCACCGTCAATTCCCCATGGATGCCGGATAAACAGAGCTTTTGCTGTATATATATTTTAAACTAACCATAATCAAAATAAGGGTTTTTGGGTTAGATTGCACAAGTATGAATGCGTCGTAACCCACCACCACCCGACACAGCTAACCAGTAAGGCTTGTCACGTAAACAAAACGTGCCAATTAGTTAATATTTCAGCCTAACCCAAAAATCCTTTATCATGAATAATAATGGTCGCAAAAGCCAACGTGTCAAACAAACCATGAGCAACAATGCTCTACAAGAGTTTTCGAACAGATTCTTTGTCTCAGGACATCACGGTGGTAACACAATCAGTATAGACTTGGGAAAAAAGATAAATACAGCAAACCCTTTCCCATTGCAGGAGGGGAGGGGGGGGGTTACGTTCTTGATGATAGCCACAGTCGGCTAATCCGCAAACCTCAAACTCAAATGAATGCATTGGCGGTACACTGTTGCGCGAAAAAAAAGCAGCAAAATTTTGTGCAATGTTTATTTTCCCGTGATTCGCGACCCCGGTCAGAAAATCTTGCGGGGTGGTGGTGCGTCAAAAAATCCGTTCTCGTAATGCGGTCGGAAGACGAATGTCAGTTCAAATTTAGATTTCAGAACGGTTTTATGAGGACTGGTGTGCCGCCAATACGCCCAAATGGGAAAACTAGGGTTTTGTTCATGGTTCGTAATACGACACCCACCCCCTCCTGTCGTTTTCCGTTACCCCACATCAACCGAAAACATTATGCGGCAAAGTATTTTGAATGTGAAATGACATTTTCCCGTGTACATATAAATGGCATGGTAAGTATATAGAATTTTTTTTTATATATAGTTTACAATACTGTACACGTGTACGTGTTACACTACATTAAGGAAAATCGTGCGGTTGAATCTCACTGCATCACTGGACGCTGGGAACACCACGCGGCCTGGGACTCACAATGGGTTCTCGCTTGGGAGGCAAGATGGAGTCAAGACGGCGCCGAGCGTGTTCTTCCGCGGCAGCGTCATCGGGAGCAGTACAGTTGTGACACGGACAGGAATCTCGCAGGTCAACCGCGAATCGTCAAGCCGCAGGGGCGCGATTGGCGAACTCTGTACCTCAATAAATTTGGCGCAAAACCGCAACAGCTAAAAAAACCCACAAGAGGGAATTGGTTTGCTGTACGAGTAAAACTGGCCCACTGTCACTGTGCGAACCAAAATGGCATTTTGGGCAGACAGAGAAATTAGAGGAAAGACGCACAATAAAAACACCGGGCAAAACAAGACGAGCAGGGCACAGGCGCGGACTTGGGAGGTTGACGGATCAGATGATGGCTTCCAGACGAGGTGGACGACGAGTGTTGGCACCCCTGGGGCTTCGGGTGGCCGGGTAAAAAAACAAAAATCCATTAGGTATCTACTTTCCACATCCAGGTGAAATGGCGGTTGAGCTGGGTCAGTGGTGAGCTTCTGAAGGAGGACCTGCAGCAGATCCAAGTGACGGCGCTACCAAAAAGAACAAGTCTTGAGCTTGCAAATCACGGCTTTGTGTCCTGGGGTGTGCCACACCTGATCCATGACTGATGTAGTGGCATCGGTGGAGGCCACTGCATGAGGCATAAGCCGACCTGTGCGAGGCATGATGCGCGCCGCTCACACCAGCCACGTGCAGTGCCAGCCTCTGCCGGTTAGGGGGCGAGAGCGCCAGGGACGGCGCAGGGGTTCTCCGGGGACCATGGCGCTCCAGGTGAACCTGGAGGCCTGGTGACCGGAGGTACCGGCCAAGATGCCCCAAGGAGGGGGCTGGGGGGACCACGGGACCAGGACCAGGACCAGGTCCCTCTCGAAGGCTCGAGAAGGGAGGCATGGCCAGGGGCGGAGGAAGCCCCGGGACTGGCAATATGAGCCGGACCCCTTAACGGGTCTGGCAGCTGTTGCAAGACTGAAGACAGAAGCCGTCACCCGGAGAAGACCTGCCCGACTACAGGACGCGGACCCGAGCCAGGGTCCGGTCCGAGATCGCCACCCCGTGTGAGCAAGGGTTAGCTAGGGAGAGATAGCCCGGAGGAGATACCTCCCTCGGGTAGCTGGTGAAGGAGCAGTTAAACCCCATCGTGTTGTAAGGCTTATTGTAAATAAACGTGTTGCCTCCAAGAAGCCTCTGCCTCCCTCATGTGAACCACTACACTATTATTACCACTATGATTTTTTTAACCCAAGAAAAGCCTCACCGAGTCTCGAATCTTGTTCAGGAGGGTCCTCCCAAGTTTTCCGCAGTAGAGGGGCGATGTTGCTTTGCGTAATCCCAATTGAGTAATTTGCAGGGAGTTCTCGGAGCATTGCGTTTGTTTCTTTTCGTTCAATATGAAGTTGGTGGATAAATTAATGACACCAAAGTGGCACAATAAGTAAAGCTTCATCAATTAGATAAAAAATACTTTTAAGCACCTTCTCAATCCATCACCGCAGCGATGGATCTTCTTTTCTCTTCCAAATACTTTATATTCGTAAAAAGGTTGGCAAGCGAGGGAGCCAGGCGGCTTTGGAAGGAGCCTGACGATTATCTGAAACCAGT
Source organism: Petromyzon marinus (assembly GCF_048934315.1). Lineage (NCBI taxonomy): Eukaryota > Metazoa > Chordata > Hyperoartia > Petromyzontiformes > Petromyzontidae > Petromyzon > Petromyzon marinus. The sequence goes on from NC_133723.1 coordinate 2,966,834, forward strand.
GCCAGTGAATGATTCTAAGTCAGCAGTAGTGGAACTGTGTGACCCACGGTTTGAGATTCGGTGACTGCAGTCACGCTGTGGGCTCGGCTTAGGCTGGCCCATCGTTGTAGGTCAGCGGTTGCCAACTGACGTCTCCCGAGCTGCATTCGGCTCTTTAATCCACTACGTGCAGCTCCATCGAAGGGGCATAACGTAGAACATATTACCACAGTAGCAAAGAAAATTAATGTCTCTCGTGCTATGCCAAAAACTGTCAATAATAATTATGTAAATTCCATCGTTTTACCATAATAGCTTTCTTGAATCAAAACCGGTGTTTTCTTAAATATCCAATTGGGTTTATGGTAACCAATTCCATGTCTTTTGAAACAAAATGATGGATTAGTTAAGCAAACAATGAGTAATTAAGGTTCAGGGTAAGTGAAAAAGTAAGTGAACCCCTGGTTTAATTAGCTCAATTAAGGGAATAAATAGAATCGGAGTTTAAATAATTAGGTAGCTCTTAATGGGTGAGTTTGAAGGCCCCACCCTATATAAAGATCAGAAACTTTGAGAGTTTGGCCTTCACCATGCAGGTGTGTGGATAGAAGTCATGGCACAATCAAAAGAAATCTGAGGACCTCAGAAAATGTTCTATTGATGCTCATCAGTCCGGAAAGGGTTACAAAACCATTTCTATGAATTTAGGGCTCCAACAATCCGCTGTCAGATAGATAGTCTACAAATGGAGAAAGTTCAAGACCACAGTCACTCTACCCAGGAGCGGCTGTCCTACCTAAATCTCAACAAGAACAAATCGGAAAATCATCAAGGAAGTCGCAAAAAACCCAAGAGAAACATCCAAGGATCTGCAGGCTACTCTCGCCTTGGCTAATGTGTGTATTCATGACTCAACTTTCAGAAAAAAACTGAACAAGAATGGTGTTCATAGAAAGATAGCAAGGAGAAAATTACTGCTCTCTTTCACCTGAAGAAGGCCACTTGTGTTGTGGCCGAAACGTCGTGATTTTTGTTGTTTTATTTTTTACCTACGTGACTTTACCGAATAGAACCAAAGATTATGGATCCTTGCAGTCACGAAAGCTTCAAATCGAGAAACGTTATGTTTGGCGACAACCAAACACTGCTTTCGAACAGAAGAACCTCATCCCAACCGTCAAGCGTGGTGGTGGAAATGTGATGGTTTGGGGCTGCTTTGCTGCCTCAGGACCTGGACGGCTTGCCATCATTGACACAACCATGAATTTTGCATTGCATTAGAAAATTCTAGAGGAGAATGTCAGGCCATCTGTCCGTGAGCTGAAGCTGAACCAACCAAAATTGGGTCTTGCAGCAAGACAATGATTCTAAACAGAAGAAATTCCACTTTTTACAATGGCCTAGTCAATGTCCACACCTAAACCCTATCTAAATGTTGTGGCAGGAACTGAAGTGAACTGTCCATGCAAGGCAACCCTCAAATGTTACCGAGTTGAAGGAGTTCTGTCAGGATCAATTGGCCAAAATTCCTCGAATCCGATGTGAGAGACTGACCAACGGTTACAGGATACACTTAATTGGAGTCATTGCTGCTTAAGGGGGGGGGGTGTCACCAGTTACTGAATCTAAAGGTTCGCATACTGTTTCACACGTGGTTATGAAGATTAATAAATGTTGAAAGAGTATCATGGTTTTGTGTAATTTGTTTAATCAGGTTATCTTTATCTATTATTAGGACTTATATTAAGGTCTAATAACATTATAGATTTGAAATATGTAAAATATGTGAACATCCGAAGGGGTTCTCGGCACTGTATACACTTGGCTCTTTGCAGACATCATGGCTACTTTTTGGCTCTTGGTCTACGACGGGTTGGCCACCACTGGTGTAGGCGATGAGAGGTAGGTTCTTCTGTGGGGTGGCCAAGCGATTGTTCGGAACATTTGCAACTTGGGACATTAGTCCCAGGTTGTTCCCTACAACCTTGGACATCTGGCAACCCAGGAGCAATATATTTAACAATCAGACTACTAATGAGACTGAGAAAGTCAAAACCTGTTTTGAGTTTTCCTGCTTGAACTAATGCTGCTGGAAAACATTGACCCCTACATTCCAGGGGCTGATCAACCTAATTTTCAAGTTACTTAAAGTGGTGGTGACCCACAGTCGGACCGTGGATTATTCTCAATTGCCCATCGGTGTGGCATGAGAAATCCACATCTGCCGTGTGATGCTGTGATGCGGTTTCAATCCGGACACTTGTTTGCTGGGTGAAGTGAAACCGGGAGGTCTTTTAGTGGGATTGGTGAAAAAATTAAAGAGCTCGTTCGGGACATCGGTATTTTCCTGGTTCGCTCTGCATCGAGTCTCTGGACAGAACAAAGGTGCTTTGAGAGCCTGCGCTTGACCTCAAAGAGGGTTGTGGCACGTTAGGCTTTTGGAGGTTCTGATGGTCCTCTTGAAATCGGCAAGCGACGGAGTCAAACAAGCGTGGAAACCACACAACTGCGATGCCACCAAAGTGGAACGCAACTCCCAATGGTCAAGATCTTTTTAAAACGACAATTTTCTTCTCACTAATCGCTTGAAACTTTGTGGCGGACAGCCCAGGACACTACCACCCTGCGTATGCATCGGACAAATCGGAGCCGAGAAAAGTCTCACGGAGGCGACGAACATTAACGCTGGACCAGCCGGGCGATCGAACGCACTTTATGAGATTGGCCACCCAGCCGCACGAATGGACGGTTGTGTCTGATAACGTGACTTTGCGAGTCCTCGCGAGTGGCCACCAATAACTTTTGAAGTGGCGGTCAGTGCCGCTGGACAGACACCTAAGGACCCCCGATGAGAACTGCGCTGGTGTTTGAAACGCCTCGCCGAAAAGTGTTTTGTGTTAGGAGGTGGCCCCCTCTACTTGTCCTGAGGAGCAGCAGCTTTTGTTCCCGAAAAAACAACTGCTAGTCTTCTCTGTGTCACGTCTTCCTTCAAACGCAATCAAATTATTTTTAAAAAGCTTAACTTTGATCTGCAATAAAATTTAAGCTACTACATGGTGTGTGCATATCTGGCTGACGGTTTGCGCTACGTCGTACGTAGCACCATCCTTCAAGCAAAACCTCAAGGCTCTCACCTGGTTCAGGCTTTCACCTGGTTCAGGATCTCACCCAGTACAGGCTGTCACCCAGTACACATTCTCACCTACTCCGCTTGTGTTGCGCCCGAAACGTCGTGATTTAATTTATTTTATGTTATACCTACGTGACTTTACCGAAAGATCCAAAGAGTATGGATCCTTGCAGTCACGAAAACTTCACATCTAGATTGACACTCTCACCTGTTCAGGCTCTCACCTGTTCAGGCAAGCATACAAGGGACTTTGAGCTCTGGTCAGCTCCGTGCCTCCGAGTTCTCAATAGAATAACGCGACCGATTTGCGAAATATGCACGCGTTATAAATCATGTTCATTATTTATGATTAAAAGATGAAACTGTTAAGGACAAAAAAACAATTAAGCAATTACTGCTGCACAGTGCACCTGGTACTCGGTGCAAAGTGTGTACTCTGCGGCCGAACGGTGCGTCGTGTGATCTCTGGCACAACTGGCACTGTGACGCATAGGCCCCAACGAAAACTCCTTTATTGTCGGTTAAAACCCCAAAACGTAGTCATTTAACGGCAAAGGTGGCAGCGATATCTGTTGAGAGACGCCAACGCACCTTGTCGGCAAGAAGGAGGTGGCCATAAAGCACTCTGCAGTGCGGTGCTTGTGACGAGGCCTTCGAGACCGGCTCACGGTCCTCTTGGGGGCTGGCGACCCCTCAGCGGTGCCCATTCTTCAGTATCTTGGAAAAACACAGAACCGTGCACACACATAAAGATGCACGCAAAGACATACGCATGCACGCACGCTTGGGAAATTCCATTTTGATTAAGCGGAGTTTGGCCGCTCTTCATCAAAATTGCGGTAATCGGTGCAGTAACAGAAAAGGGAGTCACAGTCAACTCAAGATTTGTAACGCGCGGCTACATTCAGCAGAAAGCCGAGACAGAAACACGGACGGCACGGAAACATTTTCAACAAAACGTGAGGCGCAGAAGATAGTCCGGTCTTAAAAGCACAGATTCTCACAGCTGAGCGGACCTCAGAAAGCACTCTTCCAGGCCACCAGGCTTTTAGATGAAAAGCTCCGTTTTGCTCTCCTAAGCCAAGTGGATTTGACACACAGCAGCAGGTTCATGCCAGATAGTGTATATTTTGCGAAGGTTAAGTATGGATGGAAGACATTGCTCAGGTGAGATGATTGACCGGTCTTCTTTGCTATAAGAGCCAGTACCGTGACCTACAACTGGACTCTCCCGTGCATTGGTAACCAGCAGAGCTCTTTCACAAGGCTTGAGGGAGCTTGCGAGCAGCAGTGGGGTCTGGGAAAACGACACCGGCGAGGAGGGTGTTTTGGAAAATGCTGGAGACGTCTGGCAAGGCTCCGTACAGCAGAGTTATAATAGCCGAGACGCGAGAGCCAAATGGACCACATCCTTATTTGTGCAATTTCTGCTCAGTGCAAAACTGGATAAACTTGCCGACGCACGATTCAAAGGTGAGATGTTTGTCGAGTGCAATACCCGGAAATTAAAGATTGCCGTGTGTTGCTACGGAACTACCCGGGACGACGGTGGAAACTGGCACATCCAGACGTCGTAACTTCTGACGAGTTGCAGGGATCGTGGTCTCGGACATTAAGGGCTTGAGTTGTAAGTTGTTTAGCAGCGGCCAGAATTGTAGAGCTGATGTATATTCTGAGAGCAAGTTCATTGTATTGGGACCATAAGTTTGAAAGGGATGTAGAACTGGGTATGTACCCAACTTTTTTCACACCAAACGTAGCCAACCGTGCTAATCAGAGGCTTGGTATCATCAGCATATCGATGTACAGGCCAAGAACGGATCCCTGTGGGACGCCAACAGATACAGGACGATGCTGGACGTGTCTTGTCTGCAGGTGGTGCAGGACACGGTGATTGATGGGGTCACGAGCGACTAAAATGTTCAGTCCATCCAGTGCTACTGCCAACCCAGAAGAATCAACAGCCGGCAGGTCATTGACAATAGCCACACGACTGTGGCCTCAGTCAATCGGAGGGCTCGGTATGCAGACTGGACAGGGCTGAAGTTCATTGAGCCAGTTACATGTGGTCATAGCCACACCGGTCTTTGCCGCTCGACTGTTTTCGAGTTTGTAGAAAGAATGGAGATAGACCAATAATGTGTGACTTCGCACCTGTCAAAAGTATTTTTTTGAGGGGAATGATCTAGCACTTCTTCCAATTGGATGAGAAAGTGCAGGAGCTGAAAGATAGGTTTTGACAGGTGCGAGAACATCATGGACAGCTTCTCTTTGCAGACCTTCAATAGTGCGACTTGAAACAAATACCCAGAGAGGTCTTCATTGGTAATCCTTCGATGATCTTCTGAGATGAGAAAATAAAGGGGGTAAGAGGAAACCTAGGAGAGAAAGGTTGACAGTATTGTATGCATGTGTAATGTAGCTCTCAGAGACACTGTTTTGTCTTTCCATGTATTTATTGTAATAAAGTCCACTGACAACTCAACGAGTAACCACGAGTGACTATATACACTTGGTTAGTTAGACGACTCTATTCTGGGACAACACTTCTAGTCTCAAGACATCTCGAAGACGATGGAGACAACCCGTCCAAGGCGACGACGACGACACATCAACAGCCACCAGCTCCGGCTCGCACAGGCTCTTACACCTCGCTCGGTCCGGCCACGCCCCTATTCTCGAATTCTCCTCGCCGCACCTGCTGTCAATCTCCGCCCTTATTATACTTCCCCCGCCATTGGATCCCATGCTCCCCCTCATGTGACCCTGTCAACATTTGTCTCATAAATCATCATTAGCACGTCCATTAGTAACCATGGTCCCAGGGAACCATACTGTCCCACTATCGCTCTGTACTGGCTTTATATCACCCCCCCCCCTTCCCCTCTTAAAAAATAGCAGTCCTCGGCTAACACAATTTCAAACAATATATTTTTAGGCCAGTCAACCATTTAAAACAACGCATACCAATTGTTTGAGGATTGAAGGAACAACTTACTCCTTAGAAGAACAATGCAGACAACAATAACCAAACCAACAACACAACAATATTTCCAAAATCCGAGCAACACACGCACGCAACCCCCGCGATCGTCCCGTCAAGCCACGGACATTTTGAACAGACAGACGCCCACAACACACAAGGAAACCAACAACATCACGGCGATCCGTCAACGAAATGTCCAGTTCTTGACGTCGGTCCTTCTCCCCGGGCAGATTTGTGGCCATCAATGGCCAAGAGGGTTTGCACTCAAGCCCGGGCGGTGTTTTGAGGTCTTCGGGCACTTCTGACGCCTTGGATTCGCAACGGGGGGTGGAACAACACACATCCCTCGGCGTTCAATTATTCCGGCCCACCGGCCCGGCCCGTCCGACACCCCAGACCCCGACCGCACAACACTGGGGATGAATGATTCAAGTCTAAGACGAACATACGGTTAGAACACAACTCATGGGCTGCCCACTGGCGACATATCACCCGCCCTTGCCCACTCCGCGGCCGTCAATTTTTAATAACCTCCACCAGCCATTTACGTGGCCAGTGCAAATTTCGGGGACTAAAGCAATGGCACTTCGCAACCGACTCAGCCATGCTCTATCCCATACTACACCTCCTCTGACTCACACACTTCGACAATTCATACAGCCTGCTGATTTACTGACAAGGAAGGTTTGTCCCTTCCTGAGGCCGGACCCCATCCAACATCCATAGCGGCGTTTCCACGGCCAACATTCACTCAACAGGAATCGCATTCAACAGGAGTCACACTCAACCTCCTGCGCCCTGAACAACTTAGGGTTACTGCCACAACTCACCCTTTCATGCTTCACAGCATGTGTCCTAACACCCCCCTGTCTCAGCGGTTGGCCCGAACCCGTCGCTCCTTGCTAACCTCGCTTAAGCAATACCTCTTTCACCTGAACCCCCGCAATTTCCATATCCCCAAATAGGATCTGCAGGAACGGTTCCCAATTTCCACTTAATAGCGTTAGCACCCAGAGCAGTGTGAGTCCGCAGCCCTTACGCTCTAGACGGGCCAAGGAGGACCTCCGTCTCCTGCCCGCCAGGTCAAACCGTTGCAACGACGCACAGGATCACTATTATCAATTAAAGTGAGCCCCAAGCCCACCGTTACGGATGTGCCACGGAGGATCTCGACCTCCGGGCCGTCAGGTCAAACCGTCTGCCGCACTACGACGGGACCATTACTCCCGAGCAATGTGAGCCCCCCAACCCAGTGCTCTAGACGTGCCACGGAGGGTCTCGACCTCTGGGCCGTCAGGTCAAGCCGTCTGCCATAACACGATGGGACCACTACTCCTGAGCAATGTGAGCCCACAGCCCAGTGCTCTAGACGTACCACGGAGGGCCTCGACCTCCGAGCCGTCAGGTCGAGCCGTCTGCATCAACATGACGGGACCACTACACTCGTGTCAGGTGGATCTCTAGAAATTCCTTGAATTTTACCTGAGCCAAATAATGCTCGCCGATGGGGAGAATCCCCGTAACATTCGTGGTCCCATGGCATCCGAACACACCCTGGTCATTCAACACTTTCGGGCCATCCTGGTCAGGATCCGTCCCAATCCAATACTGGCACCCCAGCTCTACAACATCCTAATTACCTCCGTTCGCCGCTACACACGCAATCACCCAAGCGAGCCACAACGATCCCTTAATCTAGAGGGCTTCATGACAAAACGACTCCAGAATCACAATCCAAGGCACTCACCCCTGAACACATTTTCACACCAAACACACCATCTACAATTCCCCATGAACCAGCCGCCCCTACGACTACTCGGCCCGCCAGCTTTCGCCACTGCGTGCCCGAGTTCGGCCTCTACGAATCCCCGATACGCGAGGTGAGTTTTAGCGGTCGGGTGTCTGGTGCATCATGACTCGCCTGGGCCAGGCCGTAGCTGTCAACGAGGCGGTGGACGCAAGGATTCCATGATGTCCCCACGACGCTTGGCATCCCCGCACAAAGTGTCGAAGCTGGCCGCAGCGGAGCAGGTGAGCCTGGGCGCCCGCGGCGAAGGCGCCGAATCGGACCGAGATCGCCACTCCCGGAGCCGTCCCGGCATCCCCCCTTCGCCGCTGGTCCCCTCCGCGAACCGCAGCCATCACTCCCCTCGTAGGCTCCATTTCTTCCTGCGACGCCACGACAATCTTGGATGGTCGGCTGGCCCATTCGTCACCAAGCCGAGGTTTTCCGATCCCTGCTTCCACCCCAGACCGTCTTCGCCAGGTTTCGCCCGCTTGCAGGCACCACCCGGGCCCGACGGTGGGTCATATACTGCCGACATCTCCTTGTAGGCAGCCTGAAGCGTGGCCCCCTCCTTTCCTCCGGAATGGCCCAGAACACTGCGAGGTCATCATTATCAAGAGCTGTAGGCGCCTCTTCCTCCGTCCAGACGACAGACCGGTACGCTGCTCCCAACTGGCAGGTGAAGGCACTCCAGTCCCCCCCCCAAACGCCGCCATAAATTATTTGATCAATGGCAACCTTCGTGATTGCTCGTCGGCTCCTCGCACCGCCGCCCGAGACGACACCGCCTCCGCTGCCTCCCGCGAAGGTTTCAAAATGGCGGCCGTCGGTCGTGTTGCCTCCCGCGAAATGGCGGCCCCTGATCGCGTGGTCTCCAACGCGGGAACCCCGACCGCGTGGTCTCCAACGCGGGAACCCCGACCACAGGCAGCCGCTCCACCAACCCCACTCGACTTCGTGGCTCGTCCCCGGCTGCGTCGGCTCCCTAAGTCGCCACTCTCCTCTTCGACGTCAAGTCAGCGACGGTCAACCGGAGTCGATCTGCCTCCGCCATGAGGGCTGGCTACTCCTCCGACGCAGGTGCCGCATTCTCTGCACCCTCGGGCTTCATCACCGGGCTCCCGGCTACCAGGGCTGCTGGGGGAACTCCTTGGCCGTCTCCCTTCTCCGTCTCTGAAGATGCTACAGGTGGGTTCTTACTATTTCCATTCTTCGGCATTTTACAATAGCCACTTCTGACGCCACTGTAATGTAGCTCTCAAAGACACCGTCTTGTCTTTCTGTATATTTATTAGAATAAAGTCCACTGACAACTCAACGAGTAACTACGAGTGATTATATACACTTGGTTAGTTCGACGACTATTCTGGGACAACATAGCTTCTCGTCTCAAGACATCTTGAAGACGATGGAGACGTCTCGTCCAAGACGACAATGACAATTCCCCACACCAACAGCCACCAGCTCCGGCTCGCACCAGCTCTTATGCCTCGTCCGGTCCGGCCACGCCCCTATTCTCGAATTCCCTTCGCCGCACCTGCTCTGTCAATCTCCGTCCTTATTATACATCCTCCGCCAATGGATCCCGTGCTCCCCTCACGTGACCCTGTCAACGTTTGTCTCAACAATCATCATTAGCACGTCCATTAGTAACCATGGTCCCGGGGAACCATACTGTCCCACTGTCACCCTGTACTGTCTTTCCACATTATATTGAACTTCTTTCGCACGGTACGTAGACAACCGTACATATCGGAGGTGTGGGGTAAAGACAACTAAACAAGAAAGCAGTTCTAAAGAAATTAGTTTTCAATCTAGATTATTTAAAAGTACATAGCTCCAGTGGCTTCCTAAAATTGGAAGAGCGTTCCAGACGGCTGCAGAAGTGCATCTGAAAACGCGTGATGCGGTGACCGTCTTTTTTCTATAGCTAGCTAGAAGCCGCTGCGAGAATGACCGGAGTTTGCGCGATGGTTTATGCTCCATGACGAGATCAGGGAGGACAACTAAATACAAAAAGCAGAACTAAAGAAATTTGTTTCCAAGTGCAGAGCTCCAGTGGCTTCCTAATATCAGAAGGAAGAGAGTTCCAGACTGCCGCAGAAGCACACCTGAAGCAGATGAAATATGGTACAGTGGTGGGAATATGTAAAAGGAGGCCATAGTGTGTTGGAGTAGCTGCAGTAGGCAATCAAAGCTGCTTAGCATAACGAACAGCCACCACAGGAATGGAAGACAATCATCATACCACTACATAAGATGGGGACTAAAAAGGACTGTAGTAACTCCAATGAAATAAGTCCGTTGAGTATCCGGGGTCAAGTATTACCAAACTATGTATGAATATGGTGAAGTATCAGATGGAAAAAACGTTTACAGGAAAATTAGAGTGTATTTATATAAGGGAGGGGCTTGAGTGATTAGATCGGTACAGCTAATAGAGAAAAGTTGGCAGTATGGGGTGGATCACTGGATTTCCTTTTTAGACTTTAAGCACGCCAATGACGAACCTGTGGAAACTGCCAGCCTGTTTCGGCATCCAAGGTAAGATACTACAGATGCTGAAAATTGTGCATGATGGCGCTCAGGCCTATGCACAGGCGTCAACTACGGGTGCTCTGAAATTAGACAGGATAAGTAAATGCAGAAGACCAGACGAGAACATGGCAGGTAATTGTCGAATATATGGCGAGGAAAAAAATGGTTGCGCTGGGTGGGACACGTGTGCAGGATGAGGGAGGGCCGGTTTATCAAGGCGGGCATGGAGTCGTCTACAAGAATCCAGTGACCAAGCGAAATACCGAAGTCACAGCAGATGGTGGGATACTGTTCGGGAAGACCTTGGAGGTCGAGTGTCTCCTATGCAGTAGCTGCGGTACCTGGCAGACGGTAGAACGCATTCGCGAGGTCTGGTGGCATCAACGGCTATGGCCATGATGACACGGTTCAGGAGTTTGGTGGTTTAGGTGAAGTTACAACTTGGGGTTGAGTACTTTGGTTACCTCAGGCCTGCTTTTCTTAATCGTCATCTACAGGGACCGGAGTTTCAGTTGTTGCAGAGTGTCGACGTTGATCAATCCAACTTGTTCACGAGGCCACATTGACCACCACCACCCACAGGGCCCCGTTTGAAACGGTTTTAATCCATGGAATAACAATTTCCTTTATTTATCCAGGAAAAGCCTCACCGACTCTATAGAATCATTTTTTTCTGAGGAGACTTCCACAAGGAGATGTTCGGACGGTTCCACTTCTGAGCATTTGGCTTTGCGTGCAAGGAAACCAGAAAGCAGAGTAGCCGGAGCGAAAACATAGCCGTGAGGCAGAGCTCCACACACATGGATTCAAGAATGTGCATCGGTAGTGCCATCTTCGGACCATGTCACAGTGGACTTTCATCAGCAGATGCCACTCCGTTGTTGGTGAAGTATCCAGAACCTCGGAGTTGTTAGCCACGAGTTGGAATCTCAGCCAGGGTCAACATGCACCGATAACTATCAGGACCATCATCATCACTTAGGAGAGGCTAAAATGATCACCGCGTTTGTGCAGTTAACATGGCAAAGTTGATGTTTTACGGATATATTTGGTCTCTCGCCATCACAACTGTAGATTTTTCCACCATTGGATAAACACGAAAGAGTGCGAGAGATGGCCTGCAAGGTTTTAGGCTTATACCCACTGATATTTTCCTATTTTTTTATGTCGTGTGAAGACGCCAAGAATAAAATCAACGCCACTCAATTTTCTGCATCTTTCACCGAGCCTCAGGGCCCACTTTCACGAGGTTCCTGCGATTGTGAAATGTCTGGCCGATGCCTTTATACGACCGTAAATGCCACACTGCACAATGTTTTAAACCGCCAGTTGATAACGCACTATTATACAAAACAAATGCGATAGACATTACACGCAAAATAACCCCATCGGGTCTTAAATATATCATTGTTTACAAATGAACACGCTGACACTTTGGGGCAAATGGAAACACGGCGGTGGATCAACGTTTGCAGTGGTTGCTTATAAAATGAATTAATAACCACACGGCATTTTACAGAATACATAAGACGCAAATACACCTCCGCTGAGGCATTATACACACACACAACCCCCTACTACCCACCAAAAAGACGAGACAGCGCATTGAAAGCAACGCACTTTGTAGACGAGCGAACAAAACTCCGAAGCAAGGTGGCGAAAATGAACAGCGCATCAAAAAAAATGTATATATATGAGTCGCGATTTTATCCAGCCTCGTAAAGATACGCCCGCCAAGGACGGGAAAAAAAATCGCCATTACGCGAACTACGGTTAAGGGAGGCGGAGATGACCGGCCTCGGCCCTGCGGCCTAGCGCAGGCTTCCCGCGGAAAAATCCAGGCGAGAGCCTCGGACGAACGGGGCGGTAAGCGGCCAGCGGCGGCTTCGAACGGCGTGAGAGGAGGAGGGGGGGCAAAGCGTAAGTAAATAAAATAAAACAACAGACGCGGCGACAAAGACCGGCGGCTGTGGGTCGTCTGAGACGACGACGGAGAAAAGAAGAGGATACAAGAGAGAGAGAGGGAGACATCGAGCGAGCGATAAATTCCTTACCTGGCGTAGCAGCGGCACTGGCGCGGAGCGGCCCCTAAGCGTGGCGACTGCCCCCAACTGACTCGCAAGTGAAATAAATCAAACAACCCAGGCGCTTTAACACCCCGTATTCTTCTTCTTATTATACAGGGTGGGTGGGTTAAGTAAACAAATATAAAATTAGTCCGTTTTGTTGTTTCTCCCTTGCGATGGGACTTTGTGGAGGATTAGCGTTGAGATTTTTAAGCGTGTACAGGGTGACCGATAAGCTCTGAATTGGTCTGTAATCATCAGGTGGGGGGGGGGGGGGCACTGATCAGGGGTTGACAGCTGTAGTGGGCAGCTATCCCTACGCAGCAACAGCAACTCAAGGTTGTACTCAGCAGCACTTATCTAGACAGAGGATGGGTGGGGGGTTCTTTCTCCGATAATATGAGACATCGTTCAATCCATAACCTTTGACCCCTTATTAGTGCCTCCAACCTTATTACAGATCAATTCAGAGCTTATTGGTCAACCCCGTGCCCCTTATAAATCTCAACGTTCATCCTACAAAGTCCCTTCACAAGGGAGAAACACAAATAGACGCATTTTTATGTTTATTTTGCCCCGTATTGAAACGACTGTACGCCGTATGGACCTGAAAATTAAATTTCCCTTCTCTACACTACTCTACACTACACACTACACTACACTACGACATAGCTGCCAACCCCTTATCTCAACGTTCATCCTACAAAGTCCCATCACAAGAGATAACATCAAACAAATACACAACACTTTTTTTTATTTTGTCCGTATTGAAACGGCTGTACGCCGTATGGATCTGAGAACTAAATTTACCTGTACAAGAATACGGGGTAAACCGTGTGGGTTGACACGGTATGTCGGTGTCGGTGTGTGTGTGAGGATCCCACCACATTATTTGAAACCATTGGGGGTTTGACAGCAGCTCGCGGGCCTTGTGCAATGAAGAACGGTGGAATATTCTAAACCATATTTACCAAGGCCGTAGCCATTGGAGTCAACATTGGGGGAGGGGGGGACCAAATCTTCCAGGGTGTCTGGGGGTCCCAACCCATAAAAATATCTAAATTTGAAAACTAATTTCCTGCCTAAAATATTAAAAAATTCACTAACACATGGGATGGACTTTCTATTTATTTTTTACAATAATGTCTAAGAGTGTATTGTATTATATTGCTCTGTTTTTACTTTTTTTTTTTACCATTTCTTGTTTCATTGTATCTAATGGCAGAGATTAGGGATTAATAAAGTACAACCATAATCACCATCATATAAACAGAAATCTAAGCATTGATTTATATGAAGACAAGTCCAGATATTGTGGCCAAGGTTTAGCAAATTGTTGTTTTTATTTACATAGCATAGAAATTTTTTGTATAACAATATATTGGGGGGGACATTTTGAGCATATTTTAATATATTGGGGGGGGGTGCCCCCCCCCCCAATATATTATAATTACGGCCTTGATATATGCATATTATTGTACCAGGTAAGACCCACTTTGAGCTATGTTGCTCTCCTTTTTTTCAGAAGCGACTTTGGCCATCACAAATGACAGCTCAACCCAAATGGCTGTATCATCATCACGTGGACATTGGTGGCAGCAGCAGCCAAATCTACAGCAGCGTTCTTTGTTAATTTTCAGAGGGGGGGGGGGGGGGAACTTCACCAATAAGACATCGTCAGTGTGAGTGCCGCCACACATTTGAAATCATTGTGGGTTTGACAGCAGCACGATGATGATGGGGGGGGGGGGGTGTTTTCACTATTTGTGTTGTTGTTGCGGGCCTGCACTAAATGCCACCAAGGGGCCGCCAGTGGTGTAAACTATATATTTTTTATACTCTTTGGTTTTTTGGTAAAGTCACGTAGGTAACTTGCAATGAAAACAACTAAATTAAATCACGACGTTTCGAAGGCAACACAAGCTTCCGTCTTCAGGCGGAACAGTCACAGCAGAATAGCTGTATCAAGTGAAGAGCTCTGAGATACCCGAGATTATATACAGGTTAAAGGGGGGGGGGGCAGGAAGAGACGTGGGTGGGGGGAGGGCTAAGTTAAGCCGCCTTTTGTTAAGCTGCAGGGGGTTCGGGGGAAGAAATGCACGAGTACACGCAACCCACTGAAAGCAATGGAAATGGCTGTACAATTATAAGGCAGCTAAAGTTTGACTTGGTTCATAACATCTTTCCAATGGTTGCTCAATTAAAAAAAAACATCCTCTCGGTTTCTTATTTTACCAGGTAAGATCCACTTTGAGCTACGCCACTCTTCTTTTCAGAAGCGATCTGGCCATCACTAATAACAGCTCAACCCAAGTGGCTGTATCATCATCACGTGGACATTGATGGCAGCAGCAGCCAAATCATCTACAGCAGCATTCTTTGTTAATTTTCAGAGGGGGGGGGGGGGTGGAATTTCACCAATAGGACATCGTCAGTGTGAGCGCCGCCACACATTTGAAACCATTGGGGGTTTAACAGCAGCACGGTGATGATGATGATGCGGGGTGTTTTCACTCTTTGTGTATTGTTGAGAGCTGCACGTCAGGGGCCGCACTAAAGGCTACCAGGGTCCGCCAGGGGCCCCGAGGGCCTTACAATGAACGCTGATCTACGGGGTGGTCCTTGCAACCCCCAATTAATTGACCCCTGACATTTGTAGCGCCCTTTGCATATTCATTTGTGCAGATGTCTACTGGGCATCTGTGAAAGAAAGAGCTTTATAGCTGATCGGATTCTTACAATATAAGTAAATATTCTGATTCTGGTGATTTCTGGTTTAAATAAACCTTGCTTTCAAAATATGTGTTACTTTTTGGAAAATTTAAGTGGATACTCTCTCTCTCTTCCTCCTCCGCCTCCTCCTCCTCCGTACGGCTGATGTTGGCTTGCCCTATGTTTATATCGTGGTGGTTGATGACCCAAATGATTGCGACAAAAGTAGTGGAGGCTGTAATACCTCCTTCATAGGGTCTCTACTTGAGTCTACGCATCTCTATGTGAGTCTATAGATCCCTGTGTGAGTCTATAGATATATTGTGTAAGTCTATGGGTCTTTATGTGAATGTATTGATCTCTGTGTTAGTCTATGGGTCTCTGTGTGAATCTATGGGTCTCTGTGTGAATCTATTGATCTCTGTGTTAGCCTATGGGTCTTTATGTGAGTCTATGGGTCTCAGTGTGGGTCTATAGGTCTCTGTGTGAATCTATTGATCTCGGCGTTAGTCTATGGCTCTCGGTGTGAGTCTATAGATCTCTTTCTTATTCTCTGTACGGCTGCTGATGTTGATGATGAAGAGCCAACAGCTGTGATCTCACATGGAGGTGGTTGATGAGCCAGATGACAATGTCAGGAGTAGCGGAGCGACGAATGATCGCTCCGAAGATGCCTCCTTCATACAGATCCCTGTGTGAGTTTACGGGTCTCTATGTGAGTCTATAGATTTATGTGTGAGTCTATAGATATATTGTGTGAGTCTATGGGTCTTTATGTGAGTTTATGGGTCTCAGTGTGAATCTATAGATCTCTGTGTGAGTCTGTGGGTTTCTATGCGAGTTTATGGGTCTCTGTGTTAATCTATCGATCTCTGTTAGTCTATGGGTTTCTATGCGAGTCTATGGATCTCTATGTGAATCTATAGATCTTTGTGCGAGTCTGTGAGTTTCTATGCGAGTCTATGGATCTATATGTGAATCTATAGATCTCTGTGCGAGTCTGTGAGTTTCTATGCGAGTCTATGGATCTATATGTGAATCTATAGATCTCTGTGCGAGTCTGTGAGTTTCTATGCGAGTCTATGGATCTATATGTGAATCTATAGATCTCTGTGCGAGTCTGTGAGTTTCTATGCGAGTCTATGGATCTCTATGTGAATCGATAGATCTCTGTGCGAGTCTGTGAGTTTCTATGCGAGTCTATGGATCTCTATGTGAATCTATAAATCTCTTCTCTTCTCCGTGCGTGGTGAATCATCATCGCTGCTTTGACGATGCCACCACCACCACCACCTCCTCCTCCGTTACAAATCCCGTGGTTCTGTTCTGGGTGGTTGACCGCAGTCTCCGTACACTGCCCGGAGAGTTCGTAATCTCCCACACATGCATCATCATCATCATCCAGTGTCCATTATCATCTTCATCATTTTCTGCTGCTGCTGCTGCTTCTACTGCCATGGTTCGTGCAATGGACGATGCAGTTCCGGGGTTGTGGTCCAGAAGCCTCATGGCAGAGATCGAAGCCCAGGGGATCTCCTGCGCGGTTGCGTTTCTCACGAGGAGGATGGCGCGGGGAGGAGGGGAGGAAGGAGGAGGGAAGAGGAGGGGGGAGGAGGATGGGGGAGGAGGAGGGGGAGAGGAGGAGGGGGAGGAGGAGGGGAGAGGAGGAGGGGAGAGGAGGAGGAGGGGGGAGGAGGATGGGGGAGGAGGGGGAGAGGAGAGAAAAGAGGAGGGGGGGGGGGGTGGAGAACGGGGGGAGGAGGAGGGGGGGGGGAGTAGGAGGGAGAAGGAGGTGGAAGGTTGGGGGGGGGAGAGGATGGGGGGAGGAGGAGGGGGGAGGAGGGGGGAGGAGGTGGATGGGGGAGGAGGATGGGGGGAGGAGGAGAGGAAAGAGGAGGGGGGGGAGGAGGAGGGGGGAGGAGGATGGGGGGGGGGGAGTAGGAGGGGAAGGAGGTGGAAGGTTGGGGGGGGGGAGAGGATGGGAGGAGGAGGAGGGGGAGGAGGAGGGGGGAGGAGGGGGGAGGAGGAGGGAGGACTTCTTCTCGTAAACTCCACTCGGCTCTCCGAGCTTCATCACCAGGGTGATGACCTTCCTCGAAGCTCACGGTCCACCCTGAGCCGCATCGACTGCACAAACCATGGCAGCAGTAGCGGTGGTGGTGCGACTGTGGGTGACACAGAACAGAGACCGTGCCCAGCGTGTCAACGACGCAACGCCCCGATCCGCACGTAACGAAGAAGATCAGCAGGCTTGCCTAAGCGGTCAGTAGGGGGCGATGTTGCTTTTTCTAGGCCAGTTGTGTTCGTTGAAAGTACTGCGACGCACTCCACTTACGAACATTCGACTTACGAATTTTCATAGATACGAACAAACCCGTCCCGTACGTCCAGTTGCCTGTTCGGACTGTGAGTCGTAAGTTCAACCGCCCCACAAGGGATGGCGGTGGTGGCATCTACATCTGCAGAACGTTGAAGAACTAGTGGCATCTAAATCTACAGAACGTGAAGAACCAGTGGCGTCTTCATCTGCAGGAGATTGTACAACTTTTAAAGCCATTCCCTGTCTCATCATTAGACCACCTTTGCCAGTACCAAAATGTAATAATAGGGGTTTTCCCCTTTTTTCTGGCAACAAAACTGAAACTTTTTTTACGAGGATTCATGTCTGCATTAACCACAATACCTGCAGTCAAATGCAAACAAAAAACGTACTATGATAATATATGCATTGTCCTTGAAACTGATTGGTCCACACCAAGGGACGGCTTTCTTTTGAGCCTCGACCCAATTGGTGCTCGACTAGATGACGCCAAAAGGCGTACAGCTCAAAGAGGGGGAAAACCCTATTATTATATGCCATTCCCTGTTTAGTGTGCATGCCGTACAACGTGTTTGGGATCGATAAGAGTAAAGTTGGACTTACGAACAAATCGACTTACAAACAGACCTCTGGAACCTAACTCGTTCGTAAATAGAGGCGTCACTGTACTGTAAATTAATAAATTTGGCACATACCAGCCAGCTCTATTGAACATCACGGGATCGTTAATGACCGCTTTGAAACATCTAACGCGTATATTTATTGGATAAATACAACCCCTAGTATATACGAGGGCCCTTTTTTGGCAGTAACAAAAAGTATGAAAAATAAGAATAGGTTTGTACCCTTTCTGGCAAAAAAACCGGGAGGTGTTAAGATTTTGATTTAAAGCTTTCGTGATTGCAGAGATTCATATTCTTGGTTCTTTCGGTAAAGTCACGTAGAAGGGAAACAATAAAATAATAAAAAATATAACACAATAAAATTCTCACGACGTTTCGACTGCAACACAAGCAATCATCATCAGGTGTGAAAATCACAGGAAGAAAATTTGAAAAAAGTGGCGTTTTTTTAACGTTAGCACCACGGAGAGCGATTTATGTTCGGAAAAGAGGAGGGGGGAGACGAAAATAATGGATGCGGTCTGAAAGCCACCGTAAGCGTGAACAATCAATTAAGACCCGAAATAGTTTATCAAATTCTTCCAATGATTGCTAAGCCAGAATCCATCTTCTCGGTTGAAATTGTCTCTGTGTTTGTTTATGTGGATAGCCTCATGAATGAATCTCTCATGGTAGCCAGATGGCTTGCAAAGAACCTCTGTTTTGGAGAAGTCAATGTCATGTGAGCCTACTGAATTATAACAGTGATCTGCCACGGCCGAGGTGTTGGTCCTACCGTGTTTTAGGTCTGGTTTGTGTTCACGAATGCAGTCCGAGAAATGTCGTTTGGTTTCTCCAATGTAACTACTACCACAGAGGCAACTTAGTTTGTAGATGCCAGGGAATCACATCTTTTACAGGCGGAACCAGATCACGGATTATATGTAATGTGTTGAATCGGACCTGGATCTTGTGTTCATTCAAGATTTTGGAGATCTTTTTTGTGAACCCCACAATGTAGGGTGAAGTGGTGGTTTTGAAATGCTCCTAAAGAGGGTCCTTCTTCATGGTTGGAGTGATAGCTTTGCGGATTGTGTAGTCGGAGTAACCATTAGCCTTAAGAGCTTGGTGTACGTGCTTGAGTTCACTGGCTATGTGTTTTTGGTTGGATATGCATTGAGCTCTATGGTGCAGAGTCTTGATGAGGGAATTCTTCTGGGATGGATGGTGGTGGGAATCCGGTTTCAGGTAAGCATCCGTATGGGTAGCTTTCCTGTAGACAGATTGGCTCATTGAACCATCAGGTCTCTTTTTTATTAGGACATCCAAAAAAGGTAGCTTGCCATCTTTTTCGACTTCCATGGTAAATCTGATGGCTGGGTGTATGGAATTGATGTGGTCGAGGAATTGGTCTAGAGCAGGCCGGCCATGTGGTCAGATGACAAAAATGTCATCCACGTACCTCTTCAATAAGGTTGGGCGCAGAGTGGCAGTCTGGATGGCGTCAGTCTCAAATTTCTCCATGAAAATGTTGGCTACAACCGGAGATAGGGGGGAGCCCATTGAGGTGCCCTCAGTTTGTTTGTAGAAAGTTCCATTCCAAGTGAAGTATGTATTGGTTAAGTAGTGTCTCACCAGGGGGGTACCTCAGTGTTTAGTCCTTGATGAACCAAGTCTTCAATGATTGCGATGGTATCAGGTACAGGAACTTTGGTGAATAAGGAAACTACATCAAACCTGAGAAGCAGGTCGTCTGGGGACAGGGAAATACCCGTGATTGTCGATACCAGGTGAGTTTAACACTGAATGCCAAATCACGATCGCAAAGCAATACTACTGAAAGCGACCAGATTGTTAAAACAATAAAAATTCCATATATCTCAGGAGTAACTGACAAATTAGCCCGCGTTTTGCAAAAGCAAAACATTACAGTAAGATTTGGTACAGTACACAAAATTCAAAAACTAGTATCTTGCACTAAAGACGCATTACCTAAACTATCAACAGAAGGTGTATATCGGATTAATTGTTCATGTGGCAGCTGCTACATTGGGCAGACGGGACGTAACATCAGCGTAAGACTAAAAGAACATCAGAGAAATATTAAATTATCTCAAACACAACTGTCGGCAGTGGCAGAACATGCTTGTCAACAAGGACACTCAATTGATTTTGACAATGTTGCAGTGGTGTGTAAAACTAATTATTACTGGCAAAGACTAATTAGAGAATCCATTGAAATTGAGAGGAACAAGAATAACTTTAATCGCTCTGACAGCTACCGGCTCAGTGCGGCCTGGAAGCGTATTATTAAATAATACACATTACATTTTGATTTAAAGAATTACTAATCTACAACTCATTACTAATCATAACCAATGACTGATTACTAATCGATTATATAATTACATTACCCCCCCCCCCTCCGCCTCTAATCACTGCACCTGATGAGTTAAGTGATGACGTCACCCTTCTGCTCTATATAAAACCGGGAGCAAGCGAGGGCTTTACCATTCTGGCGAATTGCCCGATGATGCTGGAAGTATTTACCAGCGAAACGTCGTACTCAAACTGTAAATGTGGATTAACTCTTCAACACACCGGTGGGCTGAAGTAGTGAATTATTTGTCTTTTGTCAACGTGACACTTTTCTTTGCTGATTGGCCGTGTCGGGTGGTGGAGGGTTACGACACATTTATAAATAAACGCGATCTAACCCAAAAACCTTTATTATGGATACCAGGTGAGTAGAATTTTGTACCGCAGAGGTGGTTTTTCCAGTGAAAGGCCGCAGGATTTCAGACAGAAAACAAGCCAGTTTGTAGGTGGGGGAGTTGATAGTAGAGACGATGGGACGAAGGGGTGTATCTACTTTATGTATTTTTGGTAAGCCTTTAAATCTTGGTGGCCTGGCAGCAGAAGGTTTCAACGAGAAGTTTGGTTTGATCAATTAATGCGGTTGAATCAGAAATGATTTTGTTGGTCTGTATGATGAGGCTGTTGGTGGGATCACTTTTTATTTTTGTATAGCTGCCATCGTTGAGTAATTCTTGAATTTTGTTGTTATATCCTATTTTATTCATGATGCCAGTGGCATTGCTGTTGTCGGCTGATAGGATGACAATGTCATCCCTCTTTTTTAATTTATATAATTCAAAATGCTCATCTTTGCTGAGGTTGCTAGCTGGCATCTTAGCGTTTTTGAGGGTTGCAGCGATTTCAGATCTTGCTACGTCTGCAGCGATGTGACCCAGGCCCTTGAGAGCCACGTCTACTTGGGCAATGATATCATTAACTGGTATGTGTTTAGGTGTGACTGCAAAGTTGAGCCCTTTAGCTAAAACGGATTTCAGACCATCGGAAATAGAACTGTTACTGCAATTAATTACGACTTTGTTAACGTCTATCTTTTTGGTGTGTGGGTCCGGTCTTTTGTTGGAGAGGAGGTTAAATTTGGAAATCAGGTTGTCCTTACATTTGGTCGACATAGTGGCAGCTGAAGAGGTAGTCATATTGTCTACATGTTCCCAATCCGATGTGGACATTGTTTCCGTCAATGATAAGCGTGATTTGTAGAGTGTCTTGTCTAACTGATCTAGTTCGGTGCGTATAAGTTAGTCTGATTTTCTCTGAAATAAGAGCTAAGCTAGTTCTGGAAATAATTAGTTTCGCATTAGAAGAAGTTACAGCAGAAGAGGTCGTCATACAGACCAACAAAATAATTTCTGATTTAACCGCATTCATTGATCAAACCAAACCGTTGTCGTTGAAACATTCTGCTGCCAGGCCACCAAGATTATACGGATTACCAAAAATACATAAAGTAGATACACCCCTTCATCCTATCGTCTCTATTATCAACTCCCCCACCTACAAACTGGCTCGTTTTCTGTCTGAAATCCTGCGGCCTTTCACTGGAAAAACCACCTCTGCGGTACAAAATTCTACTCACCTGTTATCGACAATCACGGGTATTTCCCTGTCTGCAGACGACCTGCTTGTCAGTTTTGATGTAGTTTCCTTATTCACCAAAGTTCCTGTACCTGACACCATCGCAATCATTGAAGATTTGGTTAATCAAGGACGAAACACTGAGGTACCCCCCTGGTGAGACACTGCTTAACCAATACATACTTCACTTGGAATGGAACTTTCTACAAACAAACTGAGGGCATCCCAATGGGCTCCGCCCTATCTCCGGTTGTAGCCAACATTTTCATGGAGAAATTTGAGACTGACGCCATCCAGACTGCCACTCTGCGCCCAACCTTATCGAAGAGGTACGTGGATGACACTTTTGTCATCTGTACAAATGGCCGGCCTGCTCTAGACCAATTCTTCGACCACATCAATGCCATACACCCAGCCATCAGATTTACCATGGAAGTCGAAAAAGATGGCAAGCTACCTTTTTTGGATGTCCTAATAAAAAAGAGACCTGATGGTTCAATGAGCCACTCTGTCTACAGGAAAGCTACCCATACGGATGCTTACCTGATACCGGATTCCCACCACCATCCATCCCAGAATAATTCCCTCATCAAGACTCTGCACCATAGAGCCCAATGCATATCCGACCAGGAACACATAGCCAGTGAACTCAAGCAGGTACACCAAGCTCTTAAGGCTAATGGTTACTCCGACTACACAATCCGCAAAGCTATCACTCCAACCATGAAAAAGGACCCTCTTGAGGAGCCTTTCAAAACCATCACTTCACTCTACATTGCGGGGATCACTAAAAAGATCTCCAAAATTTTGAATAAACACAAGATCCAGGTCCGATTCAACACATTACATAAAATCCGTGATCTGGTTCCGTCTGTAAAAGATGTGGTTGTAGTTACATTGGAGAAACCAAACGACATGTCTCGGACCGCATTCGTGAACACAACGCAGACCTAAAACATGGTAGGACCAACACCTCGGCCGTGGCAGATCACTGTTATAATTCAGTAGGCTCACATGACATTGACTTCTTCAAGACAGAGGTTCTTTGAAAGCCATCTGGCTACCATGAGAGATTTGTTCATGAGGCTATCCACATATACAAACACGGAGACAATTTCAACCGAGAAGATGGATGGATTCTGGCTTAGCAATCATTGGAATTTTTTGATAAACCATTTCGGGTCTTAATTGATTGTTCACGCTTACGGTGGCTTTCAGACCGCATCCATTATTTTCGTCTCCCCCCTCCTCTTTTCCGAACATAGATGGACTCGTCCATCTGAATAACTGCCAAATCGCTCTCCGTGGTGCTAACGTTTATTCAAATTTTCTTGCTGTGGGTTTCACACCTGATGATGATTGCTTGTGTTGCAGTCGAAACGTCGTGAGAATTTTTATCTATTTATTTATTTCTTTTATTGTTTCCCTTCAACGTGACTTTACTGAAAGAACCAAGAATATAGGTGTTAAGATGTTCAAACCAAGGAATTAAGTCTAGCATTAACCACACGTGCTTGTGGTAAAACACGTGTAGTCAGTCCAAATGAGTCGCAGACGTTTTCTTGGGCGCAACACTATTTATTACATCAACTCAACACAACATAACATAACCTACACTCGGGTGTTGAACGCCCATCTAACCACACTACGTCAGAACTAGACACGGTCCCGCTATCCCGGTACAGACCACGAGCTGGGTCCCAGACCACATGGCTTGAGGCTTCTTCAACCCGACGTGGATCTTCACTCACCAACAGTCAAGAACCCCGAGCCCCAGACAGGGCCCCCGTTATATCGGCCACGGCTGGGGCTGGCTCCGCTTCTCGCCCCGCCCACCTTCTCGATCTCTCTGGCCCTTTCCCGAAGGCTCTCGAGAGCTCTTCTATACCACGTGACCACCCAGCGGCCCCCGTCCACCGGCGGCCCCCCTCCGATATCATCCGGTCACGTGTCGGCAGGTCAACCGAGCGTATCATGCCCCAACGTAAGCCTGGCTGGCTGAAGCTCTCTCTCGCTCCCTCACCGGGAGCCCGCACCGCGCTCCGTACCCAAGCCCCGCTAGGGCCGGTACTACGCCCAGTAAGCGAGCTGCACATAATGACAACACATTATCCGCCGTGGCCTCGCAAGCCCCGCACCACACAGTGACGTTCACAGTCACTGCACATGCAAGCAGACGTGCTTTGATAATAATGTATGCATTGTCTTTGAAACTGATTGGCCAACACCAGAGACAGCTTTCTTCGTGGCCTTGTCTCACCAGTGTTAGACCAGAGAACAACGCAAAAAGGCGAACAGTATGAAACCAATGAAAGTATCAGAACATTTATAGCTCGGGTTGAGCAGCTATATCTACGGGACAATTTATTTTACCAATATTTGTTATTTGACCATTTTTCGCTACGATGGACAATGCGGGTCGGTGGAGGCTGGGTGAAGAGATGGCTTGCCTTCGCATAACGTCTAAACATTAAAAAAACAGTTCCTCTTACTTATTATTAGTTATCATTTACTTCTTACCTTTCTTATGCGATGTGTTGTGCGCGGTTGCAATCTACTCTGCTTATGGGACCTTTTTTGTTGTTGACGATATCAAAGTATGAAAAATAAGAATAGGTCTTACTCTTTCTGGCAATAAAACGGCTCGTTAAGATGACTTTTTGCAAAGAATCAAGTCTGCATGAACCGCACGTACTTGTCGTGAACATGCATTGTCTTTGTAGTGTTCGACGATACGTGCATTGTCATTGTACTGTTCACTTTTTGTCGTCGTTTTCTGGTCTGACACTGTTAGTGAGACGAGGTCCATGAAAAGGGTGTCTCTGGTGTAGGCCAACCAGTTTCAAAGACAATGTCCATTATATTATCATAGCGTGTTTGATCGCATGTTAACCACAAGCACTGCGTGCGGTGAATGAAGTAACTTGATGCCCTTAAACACCAAAGAGAAACTTTCCCAAAGGAATCAAATAACTGCATTAACCACACACAGTGCTTGGTGGTGAACAATATATGGGCATTGTTTTTGAAACTGGTTGGCCTACATCAGAGATGGCGGCCTTCTTCACGGCCTTGCCTCACTACTACCAGCGTCAGACCAGAGAACGACGCCAAAAGGCGAAACGTGTTGTCAATGTTCGACCGTCTTAACACCTGCTTTATTTTCCATACAACGACCTCCTCTGTATACCAGGCGAGCTGGTTAACATCTCGGCACGGCGGCGCTGCAAGCGGACTGCGTGGTCACCCGGCTAAGCGTGATGCAGCCTCCATTCTGTTCTCATGAGCATGAGGTGATGTCCATCTAAGCTGGTAACCCTGGGGGGGGAGGGGGGGGTCAATTCATTGAAATTGATCGCTCCTTTGTTGGCCACACAGCCCATGGTGGACACTGCCCACCAATGGTGGACACTGCCCATGGTAGATACTAGCCATGGTGGACACTGCCCGTGGTGGACACTACCCATGGTGAACACTACCCATGGTGAACACCGCCCATGGTGGACACTACCCATGGTGGACACTACCCATGGTGAATTCTCCCCTTGGTGAACACTACCCATGGTGAACACTACCCATGGTGGACACTGCACGTGGTGGACACTGCCGTGGTGGGCACTGCCCATCACGAGCAGAATTTCCCACCCCAGGTGGTTACCAACCAACCCCCAATTGGCCCGTGAGCTACACGAGGCACTCCGTGCGATTGTTCTCGTCAGCGATCTGACACCGCCCCCCCTGCCCCCCCCCCTGCCCCCCCCCAACCCTCGCACCCACAGCCACCGCCCCTCCGAACTCTCTAGAGGAAATTACGAGATCGGGGATAGGCAACACCCCCCCCCCATCACCGCGCCCCCCCCCTCTCGCCTCAATAGCACGTGCTGTCAGGGTAGGGCTGAGTAATGAATAAGAAAAAAAAAACACATTTTCGGGACCGGTGCATCATCGTGCGTTCGAGGTACGTGTCGGTGCACCATCGTGCGTGGCATTTACGTCTCGGTCCATATTTCGCCGTCGCTTCACACTTCTTTTCTCGCCGCACGCGCGCAGACCGGACGCGTTCTCGCGAGCGGCGCGTTGTTCTTTTTAAAAATAAAATAAGAATTGTAGTCAACGCGTGAGTGGAAGGCGAGGTCAAGGTGCTTGCCACAGGTGGGCCTGTTCGATGCGCACTCGATTTTTTGCATGGATGGCCATCGCCCAAAGACGGCGGTCAGCGCGTCGCGAGGCGCTTTTCAGAGGCGCTTCTGCGGGCCGTCTGGAACGCTCTTCCTTACCGATATGCGAGAGCCACTGGGAGCTGTGCACTTTTATATGACATCATCTAGATTGACAAACTCATTGGTTTAGAAACTGCTGTCCTTGTCCCCCCGGCACCTCCGATTAGCACGGTTGGCTACGTGCGGTGTGAAAGAAGTTCAACGCACACACATAGCAAGGTTGGCTACGTACGGTGCGAAAGAAGTTCAACACACACACATAGCACGGTTGGCTACATATGGTGTGAAATAAGTTCAACACACACACATAGCACGGTTGGCTACATATGGTGTGAAATAAGTTCAACACACACACATAGCACGGTTGGCTACATATGGTGTGAAATAAGTTCAACACACACACATAGCACGGTTGGCTACGTACGGTGTGAAAGAAGTTCAACACACACACATAGCACGGTTGGCTACATATGGTGTGAAATAAGTTCAACGTACATACACATAGCACGGTTGGCTACGTACGGTGTGAAAGAAGTTCAACACACACACATAGCACGGTTGGCTACGTACGGTGTGAAAAAAGTTTAACACACACGCACATAGCACGGTTGGCTACGTACGGTGCGAAATAAGTTCAACGTACATACACACATAGCACGGTTGGCTACGTACGGTGCGAAAGAAGTTCAACGTACATACACGCGTACAATTGATGTGCTTCATCCACCTTCCGGAAGACTTTTGTTGCATGGCAATGAAGCTGATGTTGTTGCGTTTAAACAAAAAAAAAGTTCTTTCCCAGAGATGGAATGTAGCCAAATGAAATAAAAAAAACCCAACATTTAAAATGAGGATGTTTTTTTTTACTCTTAGTTGCCAACTGCTGGCTCTCTCACACCTGCATTTAGAGATCATGTTTCTATAAACCGACGACCACATAACAGATAAAGATCTCCCCGCATAGCCTACATAGGCGATTGGTCCAGAACGGCGCACCAGTTGATGTTGTAGCCGGACCACAACGGCCGGCGGCCTCTGTATTCCCAGCACCGATGTTTGTCCACATTGCTCCGGTTACAGCACTCATTCAAGCTGGAGTCCACCTAATGGGAGGCTCAGGACACGTACAGGTTATCGCTCGCCACGTTGATGTGGGGCCATGGCCAGGAATTTAACTCGGGGGAGGCGTGGGGAGTTGCTGGGTCTGTAGCGCAGCGCGGTGCGATAATCACTCCCCCATCACTATCCCCCCCACCCCAACCACATGGACGCGCATGGGCACGCTCAACGCACAGCCTCTCTTACTCATCGAACGCCTTCGCGTGCTCATTTATTTATTCCGCCCGGCTGCCCAGGCAAGCCTCGCTGAGTCTTTCGGATGCGCCGCTCCTGCGGCCGTCTGGAACGCTCTCCCCTTGCCGATCTTTATTTTATTTTATTAGGAAGCCGCTGAAGCGCTAATGCACTTTCGTGCATTTCTAAATCGTCCAGATTTTAAAAAATCAAGTCAACAGGTCCGTCGACCATGTGGAGCGTAAACCATCAGCCACGCGAACTCCGATCATCCTCGCAGCGGCGTCTGGCTGGGCCATCGAACAAAGACGGTGGCCGCCTCGTCGGGCGGCGCTTTTGGATGCACCGCTTCTGCGGCCGTCTGGAACGCTCTTCCCTTGCCGATATTAGGAAGCCCACTGGGAGTTACGAACCTTTAAATAATCTTTCGTCTCGATTGCAAAACGCATTTCTTCTCAACTGCTTGTTTGTGTGCGCAGTTTGTTGTCCTTCCCCCACGCACCTTCGATTAGCCAGGGTTGGCTACGTACGGAGCAAAAGAAGTTCAATGTACGTACATCCGAGGCTCATTTTCGGGAGGGTGTCGCCACGTTTCCGCACGAGGAGGGAGGGCGCGATGTTGCTGCTGTTGCTGCTGCTGTTGCTGCTGCGTGTGAGCCCAACCGAGTAATTTGCGGACATATTTTTCATCATTTGGGGATGTTTTGGCCACTTCCGGTTGAAATGGTGTGGCATTTTTTTTCTTCAAATGTAGCTATGGGAGGGAAGCGAAGAACGCGGAGTGAACCTATGCAGAAGAGGGGGGGTGGGGCTGGTGGAGAACGGACAAACTCTACACAGAACGGTGCCCCCGAGTCGAGAGTCGAAACCCCACCGTGCGAGGCACGGACGAGTGCGTTGCGTAGTCGACGCGGTTGACGATCTACATCGCAGCGTGTTTGAGGAACGTCGAAGCCAGGAGGAGGTGCCATGCGATGCGATGTTCGGGTCTCGAACGAGGCGATTGGTATTCTGGACGTCACACTCTCTGGTTCTTTCGGTAAAGTCACGTCGGTAAAAGCATAAAATAAATAAATTAAATCGCGACGTTTCGGACGCAACACAAGCGCCCGTCATCAGGCGGGACAACCACGTGACTTTACCGAAAAGAACCAAAGAGTTATGGATCCTTGCAATCACGAAAACTTCAAATCTCGATTCTGGACGTCCGCGTTGGGCCACGCTGTTCGCACCGCAGCAGCAGCAAAGCAGCAGCGCCGTTCCTCCAGGTCTGGGTGAGATTCCAGGATGATGGATGTCGTTTGGTATCTCCAATGTAACTACTACCACAGAGGCAACTTAGTTTGTAGACGCCAGGGTATTGTATGTCCGGAATCACATCTTTTATAGACGGAACCAGATCACGGATTTCATGTAATGTGTTAAATCGGACCTGGATCTTGTGTTTATTCAAGATTTTGGAGATCTTTCTTGTGATCCCCGCAATGTAGGGTGAAGTGATGGTTTTGAAAGGCTCCTCAAGAGGGTCCTTCTTCATGGTTGGAGTGATAGCTTTGCGGATTGTGTAGTCGGAGTAACCATTAGCCTTAAGAGCTTGGTGTACGTGCTTGAGTTCACTGGCTATGTGTTCCTAGTCGGATATGCATTGGGCTTTATGGTGCAGAGTCTTGATGAGGGCATTCTTCTGGGATGGATGGTGGTGGGAATCCGGTTTCAGGTAAGCATCCGTATGGGTAGCTTTCCTGTAGACAGAGTGGCTCATTGAACCATCAGGTCTCTTTTTTATTAGGACATCCAAAAAGGTAGCTTGCCATCTTTTTCGACTTCCATGGTAAATCTGATGGCTGGGTGTATGGAATTGATGTGGTCGAGGAATTGGTCTAGAGTAGGCCGGCCATGTGGACAGATGACAAAAGTGTCATCCACGTACCTCTTAGATAAGGATAGGCGCAGAGTGGCAGTCTGGATGGCGTCAGTCTCAAATTTCTCCATGAAAATGTTTGCTACAACCGGAGATAGGGGGGAGCCCATTGGGGTGCCCTCAGTTTGTTTGTAGAAAGTTACATTCCAAGTGAAGTATTATTATTTTGTTGTTTCCCTTCTACGTGACTTTACTGAAAGAACCAATAATATGAATCCCTGCAGTCACGAAAGCTTTAAATCAAAATCTATGGGCAGTGTTGAGTCTATTCGCAGTCCTGAGTCTATGGGCAGTGCTGAGTCTATGGGCAGTGCTGAGTCTATGGGCAGTGTTAGTCTATGGGCATTGTTGAGTCTATGGGCAGTCCTGAGTCTATGGGCAGTGCTGAGTCTATGGGCAGTGCTGAGTCTATGGGTCAGTGTTACGTCTATGAGCAGTGTTAAGTCTATGTTGAACTTCTTTCGCATCGTACGTAGCCACCCGTGCTAATCGGAGGTGCGAGGGGGTGGTGGGAGAACAACCGTGTAGCCACTGAGCAGCCCGTCACCTGACCAAACGTTTATGAATAGCTATGATGATGTTAGGGAGGAACCCCCCCGCGAGGGACAGCGATCAGGTGAGTTTGGTGACATGGAATATTTGGTTCACACTTAGTTCCCCCGGACAACCACTGCCGTACACACACTCACCTGTACACACACACCTGTAAACACTCTCACTCACCTATACACACACTCACCTGTACACACTCTCACTCGCCTATACACACTCTCACTCACATATACGCACTCACCCGTGCACACTCTCACTCACCTGTACACACTCTCACCTGTACACACTCACCTGTACACACTCTCACTCACCTATACACACACTCACCTGTACACACTCTCACCTGTACACACTCACCTATACACACACTCACCTTGTACACACTCTCACTCACATATACACACTCTCACTCACCTATACACACACCCGTGCACACTCTCACTCACCTATACACACTCACCTGTACACAGTCTCACTCACCTATACACACTCTCACTCACCCATACACACACTCACCTATACACACACTCACCTGTACACACTTTCACTCACCTATACACACTCTCACTCACCTATACACACTCTCACTCACCTGTACACACTCTCACTCACCTATACACACTCACCTGTGCACACTCTCACTCACCTGTACACACTCTCACTCACCTATACACACACTCACCTGTACATACTCTCACTCACCTATACAAACACTCACCTGTACACACTCTCACTCACCTACACACACTCTCACTCACCTATACACACTCTCACTCACCTGTACACACTCTCACCTGTACACACTCACCTGTACACACTCTCACTCACCCATACACACTCACCTGTGCACACTCTCACTCACCTATACACACTCACCTGTACCCACTCTGACTCACCTATACACACTCACCTGTACATACTCTCACTCACCTGTACACACTCTCACTCACCTATACACACTCTTAATCACCTGTACACACTCTCACCTGTACACACTCACCTGTACACACTCTCACTCACCTTTACACACACTCACCTGTACACACTCTCACCTGTACACACTCACCTGAACACACTCTCACTCACCTATACACACACTCACTCACCTGTACACACCCTCACTCACCTGTACACACACTCACCTGTACACACTCTCACCTGTACACACTCTCACTCATCTATACACACTCACCCCCGCCACTCACCCTCGCTGCTCCTGAGATGTCACGCGCTATGTAAGCGTGCAAAACACGGGGACAACACGAGCACTCACTCACCTGTACGCACACTCACCTATACACACTTTCACTCACCTATACACACTCTCACTCACCTATACACACTCTCACTCACCTGTACACACTCTCACTCACCTATACACACTCACCTGTGCACACTCTCACTCACCTATACACACACTCACCTGTACATACTCTCACTCACCTATACAAACACTCACCTGTACACACTCTCACTCACCTACACACACTCTCACTCACCTATACACACTCTCACTCACCTATACACACACTCACCTGTACACACTCTCACTCACCTATACACAAACTAACCTGTACACACACTCACCCGTACACACACTCACCTGTACACACTCTCACTCACCTATACACACACTCACCTGTACACACTCTCACTCACCTATACATACACTCACCTGTACACACTCTCACTCACCTATACACACACTCACCCGTACACACTCTCACTCACCTATACACACACTCACCTGTACACACTTTCACTCACCTATACACACTCTCACTCACCTATACACACACTCACCTGTACACACACACACACCTGTAAACACTCTCACTCACCTATACACACACTCACCTGTACACACTTTCACTCACCTATACACACTCTCACCTGTACACACTTTCACTCACCTATACACACTAACCTGTGAACACTCTCACTCACCTGTACAGACTCTCACTCACCTATACACACACTCACCTATACACACACACGCTCACCTGTAAACACTCTTACTCACCTATATATACACACACTCACTCACCTGTACACCCACTCACCTGTACACACTCTCACTCACCTATACACACTCACCTATACGCACCCTCACTCACTTATACACATTCACCTGTACAGACTCACCTTTACACACTCACTCACCTGCACACACACTCACCTGTACATACTCTCACTCCCCTGTACACACTCACTCACCTTCATACACACTCACATGCACACACACTCACTCACCTGTATACACACTCACCTGTACACACCCTCACTCACCTGTACACACTCTCACTCACCTATACACACTCACCTGTACACACACACTCACCTGTACACACACTCACTCACCTGTATACACACTCACCTGTTCACACCCTCACTCACCTGTACACACTCTCACTCACCTATACACACTCACCTGTACACACCCTCACTCACCTGTACACACACTCACTCACCTGTATACCCACTCACCTGTACACACACGCACACGTGCAGTGCTCTCGCCAAAAGGTAAGGGGCAGGCAGACTGTGTATGCACGGGGCTTGATGATGCTGTTTTTATCATTGGCTGCAGAGGGTTACCACCTGTTACATAACGGCATTTACGAACTGAAATTAAAGTTCAGAGAGGCAATGGATTACGTACACACACTTTGGGTACTCTATTACATTCATAATTAGCATTGTAACATTAATTTATGTAGCCAGGAAGGCCTCAGCGAATCTGAAAGCTCCTCTTCAAGAGGGTCCCTGCTAACATTATATATAGAGGGACTTACGATCAAACCTCTGGAACCTAACTCGTTCGTAGAGAGAGGAGTGCCTCAATATAAAAGGAGAGTCCTGCGAACTGTCGAACTTGGGAGTCACGATGGCTCTGCGGTTTCCCTCGATTGAGTAATTTGTGGGTAACATTTTTTCGGGTCAAATTTGGCGAATTGCAAACAGCGTGATGCCGACAGACGTGTCCCGACTTATTATAACAACACCACCGGGTCTTTGACGTCCACGGTAAGGCAGACGGCGCGTAGCGTTTACGGTTAACACGCGCGCGCCGCAGTACTGGGACTCCTCTACTTACGAACGCGTTCCAGAGGTGTCTGTTCGTAAGTCGATTTGTTAACAAGTCCAACTTTACTCCTGTCGATTCAAAACACGCTGTACGGCGTGCGCACTAAACACGGGGAATGGCTTTACAAGTTGTCTAGTCTCCTGTAGATGCCACCGGTTCCTCACGTTCTGCGGACGGAGTTGCCACCACTGATATTCATTGCGTGGCGGTTGAACTTACGACTCTCGGTCCAAACGGGCAACTCGACATACGGACAGGTTCGTTCCTATCTCCTGAAAGTTCATAAGTCGAATTTTCGCAAGTAGGGGAGTCCCGGTATTAACCAGGGCGGCCGGGGGGGACCCTCAACCCCGTTCAGCGCGAGGTCGCGGCTCCGCCGGCTCGGCGAGGTAGTGGTGTGAGTTTCACTGAGTCATCGTTGTTCGTATCGGGCTGCTGATGATGCTGATGCTGCTGATGCTGCCGCTGATGCCGCCGATGCCGCCGCCGATGCCGCCGCCGATGCCGCTGCTGATGCTGCGTGGTTATTTCCAGATCATCGATTACCCGGCGGCTTCGAGGGAGGGGGGGGGAAGGGGGAGCCGGATTTTCAAAAACGCCGGATAATCACTAAATCATCATTATTTAAAATAGCTTATTGTTGCACATTCTTGCATAATGTTTCAGGTGTTGTTTATGTGCTGGAAATACTTGTTTACTTCGTGAAATTGCTATAAACGAACGTACAAATAGACAACAACATCCCCCTGTAAAAAGTTACCGTATTTACCGTACCATGTTTACCACTCCAATCTCGAAGACTCTGCATGGGGTGGTGATGTACGTGCTACTACTACGCTCTTCTTTCAACACAACCATGATGTACGTGTTGAGGATCACCGGACTGGGTTACAGCCTTCGGAGAAAATGTTGGAAGCGGCCGGATAATCGTTCGATGATTCAACTTGTGTTCCCGTCATGCCGTCTGCACCTTTCCGAGATGAGGCAGGCAGGCCGGCATCAGGCAGAGGGAAGGGAAATAAACTCTTGATTTAAAGCTTTCGTGACTGCAGTAATTCATATTCTTAGTTTTTTCGGTAAAGTCACGTTGAAGAGAAACAACAAAATAACAAAATATATATAAAACAATAAAAAATTCTCACGACGTTTCGACCATAACTCAAACGGTCATCATCAGGTGTGTCGGTTTGCATTAATTTATTTTGAAAACGGCATATTTATTTATATATATAAAAATAACGTTTGCGTCACGCGCAACGATGGCAGTTTGCCAGGACTAGTCCATCTATTTTTTTTGAAAAGAGGAGGGGGGAGACGAAATTTGTTTTTATGTAAGCTGTCTGAAAGGCACTGTAAGCGTGAACAATCAATCAGGAACTGAAATGATTTATCAAATCTTTCCAATGATTGCTAAGATAGAATCCATCTTCTCGGTTGAAATTGTCTCTGTGTTTGTATATGTGGATAGCCTCATGAACGAATCTCTCATGGAAGCCAGATGGCTTACAAAGAACCTCCGTCTTGGAAAAGTCAATGGCATGTGAGCCTACTGAATTAGAACAATGATCTGCTACGGCCGAGGTGTTGGTCCTACCGTGTTTAAGGTCTGCTTTATGTTCACGAATGCGGTCCGAGATATGGCGTTTGGTTTCTCCAATGTAACTACTACCACAGAGGCAACTTAGTTTGTAGACACCAGGGTATTGTATGTCCGGAATCACATCTTTTACAGACGGAACCAGATCACGGATTTTATGTAATGTGTTGAAACGGACCTGGATCTTGTGTTTATTCAAGATTTTGGAGATCTTTTTTGTGATCCCAGCAATGTAGGGTAAAGTGATGGTTTTGAAAGGCTCCTCAAGAGGGTTCTTCTTCATGGTTTGAGTGATAGCTTTGCGGATTGTATAGTCGGAGTAACCATTAGCCCTAAGAGCTTGGTGTACGTGCTTGAGTTCACTGCTTATGTGTTCCTGGTCGGATATGCATTGGGCTCTATGATACAGAGTCTTGATGAGAGAATTCTTCTGTGATGGATGGTGGTGGGAATCCGGTTTCAGATAAGCATCCGTATGTGTAGCTTTCCTGTAGACAGAGTGGCTCATTGAACCATCAGGTCTCTTTTTAATTAGGACATCCAAAAAAGGTATCTTGCCATCTATTTCGACTTCCATGGTAAATCTGATGGCTGGGTGTATGGAATTGATGTGGTCGAAGAATTTGTCTAGAGCAGGCCGGCCATGTGGCCAGATGACAAAAGTGTCATCCACGTACCTCTTCCATAAGGTTGGGCGCAGAGTGGCAGTCTGGATGGCGTCAGTCTCAAATTTCTCCATGAAAATGTTAGCTATAACTGGAGAAAGGGGGGAGCCCATTGGAGCCCAAGATGAGCGTTTTGAATTAATTTTGTGTATCAACTTTATGTATTTTTGGTAAGCCGTATAATCTTGGTGGCCTGGCAGCAGAAGGTTTCAACGAAAACTGTTTAGATTGATCAATTAATGTGGTTGAATCAGAAATTATTTTGTTGGTTTGTGTGACGAGGCTGTTGGTGGGATCTCTTTTTATTTTTGTATAACTACCATCGTCGAGTAATTCTTTAATTTTGTTGTTGTATTCTATTTTATCCATGATAACAGTAGCATTGCCTTTGTCAGCTGAGAGAACTACAATATCATTCCTCTTTTTTAATTTATATAATTCAAAACGCTCATCTTGGGCTCCAATGGGCTCCCCCCTTTCTCCAGTTATAGCTAACATTTTCATGGAGAAATTTGAGACTGACGCCATCCAGACTGCCACTCTGCGCCCAACCTTATGGAAGAGGTACGTGGATGACACTTTTGTCATCTGGCCACATGGCCGGCCTGCTCTAGACAAATTCTTCGACCACATCAATTCCATACACCCAGCCATCAGATTTACCATGGAAGTCGAAATAGATGGCAAGATACCTTTTTTGGATGTCCTAATTAAAAAGAGACCTGATGGTTCAATGAGCCACTCTGTCTACAGGAAAGCTACACATACGGATGCTTATCTGAAACCGGATTCCCACCACCATCCATCACAGAAGAATTCTCTCATCAAGACTCTGTATCATAGAGCCCAATGCATATCCGACCAGGAACACATAAGCAGTGAACTCAAGCACGTACACCAAGCTCTTAGGGCTAATGGTCACTCCGACTATACAATCCGCAAAGCTATCACTCAAACCATGAAGAAGAACCCTCTTGAGGAGCCTTTCAAAACCATCACTTTACCCTACATTGCTGGGATCACAAAAAAGATCTCCAAAATCTTGAATAAACACAAGATCCAGGTCCGTTTCAACACATTACATAAAATCCGTGATCTGGTTCCGTCTGTAAAAGATGTGATTCCGGACATACAATACCCTGGTGTCTACAAACTAAGTTGCCTCTGTGGTAGTAGTTACATTGGAGAAACCAAACGCCATATCTCGGACCGCATTCGTGAACATAAAGCAGACCTTAAACACGGTAGGACCAACACCTCGGCCGTAGCAGATCATTGTTCTAATTCAGTAGGCTCACATGCCATTGACTTTTCCAAGACGGAGGTTCTTTGTAAGCCATCTGGCTTCCATGAGAGATTCGTTCATGAGGCTATCCACATATACAAACACAGAGACAATTTCAACCGAGAAGATGGATTCTATCTTAGCAATCATTGGAAAGATTTGATAAATCATTTCAGTTCTTGATTGATTGTTCACGCTTACAGTGCCTTTCAGACAGCTTACATAAAAACAAATTTCGTCTCCCCCCTCCTCTTTTCAAAAAAAAAAATAGATGGACTAGTCCTGGCAAACTGCCATCGTTGCGCGTGACGCAAACGTTATTTTTATATATATAAATAAATATGCCGTTTGCAAAATAAATTAATGCAAACCGACACACCTGATGATGACCGTTTGAGTTATGGTCGAAACGTCGTGAGAATTTTTTATTGTTTTATATATATTTTGTTATTTTGTTGTTTCTCTTCAACGTGACTTTACCGAAAAAACTAAGAATATGAATTACTGCAGTCACGAAAGCTTTAAATCAAAATTTAATCGCCTCTACGGGGAGGGTTTTCACATAACTTTAAGATCTTTCAACAAACTCCGGGATAAGAAAGCTCAGCTGATCGAGTCTCTCACCTTCCTGAAGAGATGCCGCGACTCTGGGGTAATACCAATCGCATTTACACTCACCTCTGCTACTGTAACTTCTTCTAATGCGAAACGAATTCTTTTCAAAACTAGCTTAGCTCTTATCTCAGAAAAAATCAGACTTATACGCACAGAACTAGATCAGTTAGACAAGACACTCTACAAATCACACTTATCATTGACGGCAATAATGTCCACATCGGATTGGGAACATGTAGACAATATGACTGCCTCTTCAGCTGCTACTATGTCGACCAAATGTAAGGAAAACCTGATTTCCAAATTTAACCTCCTCTTAAACAAAAGACCGGACCCACACACCAAAAAGTTAGACGTTAATAAAGTCGTAATTAATCGCAGTAACAGTTCTATTTCCGATGGTCTGAAATCCGTTTTAGCTAAAGGTCTAAACTTTGCAGTCACACCTAAACACATACCAGTTAATGATATAATTGCCCAAGTAGACGTTGCTCTCAGGGGCCTGGGTCACATCGCTGCAGACGTAGCAAGATCTGAAATCGCTGCAACCCTCAAAAACGCTAAGATGCCAGCTAGCAACCTCAGCAAAGATGAGCGTTTTGAATTATATAAATTAAAAAAGAGGAATGATATTGTAGTTCTCTCAGCTGACAAAGGCAATGCTACTGTTATCATGGATAAAATAGAATACAACAACAAAATTAAAGAATTACTCGACGATGGTAGTTATACAAAAATAAAAAGAGATCCCACCAACAGCCTCGTCACACAAACCAACAAAATAATTTCTGATTCAACCACATTAATTGATCAATCTAAACAGTTTTCGTTGAAACCTTCTGCTGCCAGGCCACCAAGATTATACGGCTTACCAAAAATACATAAAGTTGATACACCTCTTCGTCCCATAGTCTCTACTATCAGCTCCCCCACCTACAAACTAGCTCGTTTTTTGTCTGAAATCCTGCGTCCTTTCACTGGAAAGACCACCTCTGCGGTACAAAATTCTACTCACCTGGTATCAACAATCAAGGGTATTTCCCTGTCCCCAGACGACCTGCTTGTCAGTTTTGATGTAGTTTCCTTATTCACCAAGGTTCCTGTACCTGACACCATTGCAATCATTGAAGACTTGGTTCATCAAGGACTAAACACTGAGGTACCCCCCCTGGTGAGACACTGTTTAACCAATACATACTTCACTTGGAATGGAACTTTCTACAAACAAACTGAGGGCACCCCAATGGGCTCCCCCCTTTCTCCAGTTATAGCTAACATTTTCATGGAGAAATTTGAGACTGACGCCATCCAGACTGCCACTCTGCGCCCAACCTTATGGAAGAGGTACGTGGATGACACTTTTGTCATCTGGCCACATGGCCGGCCTGCTCTAGACAAATTCTTCGACCACATCAATTCCATACACCCAGCCATCAGATTTACCATGGAAGTCGAAATAGATGGCAAGATACCTTTTTTGGATGTCCTAATTAAAAAGAGACCTGATGGTTCAATGAGCCACTCTGTCTACAGGAAAGCTACACATACGGATGCTTATCTGAAACCGGATTCCCACCACCATCCATCACAGAAGAATTCTCTCATCAAGACTCTGTATCATAGAGCCCAATGCATATCCGACCAGGAACACATAAGCAGTGAACTCAAGCACGTACACCAAGCTCTTAGGGCTAATGGTTACTCCGACTATACAATCCGCAAAGCTATCACTCAAACCATGAAGAAGAACCCTCTTGAGGAGCCTTTCAAAACCATCACTTTACCCTACATTGCTGGGATCACAAAAAAGATCTCCAAAATCTTGAATAAACACAAGATCCAGGTCCGTTTCAACACATTACATAAAATCCGTGATCTGGTTCCGTCTGTAAAAGATGTGATTCCGGACATACAATACCCTGGTGTCTACAAACTAAGTTGCCTCTGTGGTAGTAGTTACATTGGAGAAACCAAACGCCATATCTCGGACCGCATTCGTGAACATAAAGCAGACCTTAAACACGGTAGGACCAACACCTCGGCCGTAGCAGATCATTGTTCTAATTCAGTAGGCTCACATGCCATTGACTTTTCCAAGACGGAGGTTCTTTGTAAGCCATCTGGCTTCCATGAGAGATTCGTTCATGAGGCTATCCACATATACAAACACAGAGACAATTTCAACCGAGAAGATGGATTCTATCTTAGCAATCATTGGAAAGATTTGATAAATCATTTCAGTTCTTGATTGATTGTTCACGCTTACAGTGCCTTTCAGACAGCTTACATAAAAACAAATTTCGTCTCCCCCCTCCTCTTTTCAAAAAAAATAGATGGACTAGTCCTGGCAAACTGCCATCGTTGCGCGTGACGCAAACGTTATTTTTATATATATAAATAAATATGCCGTTTTCAAAATAAATTAATGCAAACCGACACACCTGATGATGACCGTTTGAGTTATGGTCGAAACGTCGTGAGAATTTTTTATTGTTTTATATATATTTTGTTATTTTGTTGTTTCTCTTCAACGTGACTTTACCGAAAAAACTAAGAATAGGAAATAAACTCCTTAAAAAGTTTTTTAAGTGCACTAAAAAGGAAATAACTCGATTGGACAACGGGAAGTGGACGACATCTTGATCGCAAGAGGCACGTGGCACCTGCTTCCGAGGCGAGGCGATTCCAAAAATGTTAATTGCTTTAAAAGAGCCAATTAATTGATGCCGATGTTCATGCAGGCATGTATTGTCACCGGATCTGAGTGTGCACAATTTGGAGTTCATTGGACAACAGGAAGTCGACTAACTTTTGATTACAAGATTTGACCACGACAAACATGGGAGTCAAGTTGAGTGAAACCGTTGAAAAAGTTCCTCGCTTGAGCTGTGGAAGTGGAGAAAGGGGCTGGAAGTGGGACATGAGGGTGGTGTCGGGGGAAAGTCGGACAACAGGAGGGGCAGCAGCTGAGCAGGTGGAACCACCCGCTCTGTTTATGGAGCAGAGAGCGCGTGGTGGGGAGCAGAGTGAGATGAGTGGGGAGTAGAATGAGATGAGAGGGGAGGGTTAGGAGAATGCGTGGAGGCGGAGTGGAGTGAGATGAGAGGCAGGAGAGTGCGTGGAGGGCAGCAGAGTGAGATGAGTAGAGTGAGATGAGAGGGGATAAGTAGCAGAGTGCGTGGAGGGGAGTGGAGTGAGATGAGAGGGGAGGCGTGAGCGGGTGGGAGTCAGCAGTCTCGACGGCGGAGAGCTCCTCCGTGGAGCCATGCGGGAGAGCTCCACCGTGGAGCCATGCGGGAGAGCTCCACCGTGGAGCCATGCGGGAGAGCTCCACCGTGGAGCCATGCGGGAGAGCTCCACCGTGGAGCCGTGCCGAGAGGTTCCGACTCCCCGCTCCTTCACCATCATCAGGGGCCTCTCCTCCCGGAGTGGCTTCTGCTCGGCTCGTGGTGCCCAGCCCTGGTGGTTTGGTGCAGGCGGTTCACACCGTGCGTGCAACAGGCTCCCTTCCCACCCTGGCCGCTACGAGTTCACACCCACCCCCCCCCCCCCCCCCCCCGTGCTGTCTCCGTCTCTGCGGGAGCAGGAGGGAGCTCGCAGGGCACCTGCCAAGGCCCGGCAATGGGCACCTGCTGCTCCTGCTGCAGGCTCAGTGGTGGTTATGAGCAGCTGTACGGCGATGATGTGAGTCGCAATGATGACGAACACTGTGCCAACACCACTTAGATATCCATTGTCATTTATGTGAACATGCTAACCCTCAGTTTAACACCTAGCAGGCTTTCGCGACCAATATCATCCATAATACAGGGTTTTAAAAACGATGGACCCGATTTGAAATCGCTGTATCTCTGCAACCACGAACCGACCATGAATGAAACTCTTACCACTTGAAAGGGCGGGGCATAGAGAGGGCGGGGCATAGAGAGGGCGGGGCATAGCGATGGCGGGGCATAGCGAGGGCGGGGCATAGCGAGGGCGGGGCATAGCGAGGGCGGGGCATAGATAGTTTCAAATGATTACCGCTCGATGCCTCTCCCAGCGCACAAACAGCCCCTAGCCTCAGTCATTCGCAAGGCGGTGACCCCCGCAACACAAGGGGCGTTTTGCGTTCTGCAGTTCAGCAAGACTGAATCCGTAATTACGGTGCAGCGTGCCCTTCAACGGCGTTTTGGCATCGATCCGCCAATGTCAAAGAGCATTCGTCGTTGGCTAGCGACAATTTGAGGAAACGGGCTGCTGTTGATGTAAGGGGAAGAGCACAGGGCGACCACCCACCTCAGAGGGAAACGTGAGAAGAGAGGCGTTGGGGACGAATTCAACTATCGTCTCGATGTTGTCCGTACAGCAGGTGGAGGGCGCGTAGAGCATTTATAAAATGGTTAATAAAACTTGATAACTCATTAAACCGTTTGTAACTTTGTGTGTAATTGTAACATGTTGCCATCGTGAAATATACTGCTTTGAAATTGGGCCCATTCTTTTAAAGCACCCTGTACATCGCGTAAATATTTTCGCGATCTCACCCTAAAAAAGAACCTGCTTATATTATTTTTTACCGAAAGTGCTAAGAATATGGATTACTGCAGTCACGAAAGCTTTAAATCAAAATGTATTGCAGACGTTAACCCCCCCCCCCCCCCCCCCGCCTCTGGTCTCCGCACCTTGATTGTCTCACAAGCGACGATATCACGTTTATTTAAGGCCGAAACGGGAGTGGGATTTCTCCAAAACAACTCTCTGCGGCTGTCGCCTGACGATGCCGGTCGCTGTCATCACCGGCGAAACGTCGCGGCTGCTCGCGTTGCAAATGTCGCTGTGGGTTTTTACTCCCCAAAGCACAACCGGTTAGTGCCGATCCGAGTAACGAATTGGCCACGTTTTGTGGACGTTGACAAACCCCGCAATTGTGTATCTCTGTGTGTATGTATCTCTGTGTGTATTTATCTCTGTGTATGCATCTCTGTATGTATGTATATCTGTGTGTATCTCTGTGTGTATGTATCTCTGCATCTCGACGTGTATCGCCACGGTGGGCGAGATGTTAGCTACCTCGCTTGGTATACAGGAGGTCGTGAGTTCAATCCCAACCCTGGCGCCTGCTGCTGTATATTTGGAGTTTCAGTGTCTCTCTAGAGATCGATTTAAAGATAGATTTAGAGATAGATTCAGAGATCGATTTAGAGATAGATTTAGACGTAGATTTAGAGATAGATTTAGAGATAGGTTCAGAGGTAGATTTAGAGAGAGATTTAGAGATAGATTCAGAGATAGATTTAGAGATAGATTTAGAGAGATTCAGAGATCGATTTAGAGATAGATTTAGAGGTAGATTTAGAGGTAGATTTAGAGGTAGATTTAGAGATAGATTTTGAGATAGATTTAGAGATAGATTTAGAGATAGATTCAGAAATCGATTTAGAGGTAGATTTAGAGGTAGATTTAGAGGTAGATTTAGAGGTAGATTTAGAGGTAGATTTAGAGATAGATTTAGAGGTAGATTTAGAGGTAGATTTAGAGTTAGATTTAGAGGTAGTTTTAGAGGTAGATGTAGAAATAGATTTAGAGGTAGATTTAGAGGTAGATTTAGAGATAGATTTAGAGATAGATTTAGAGGTAGATTTAGAGGTAGTTTAAGAGGTAGATTTAGAGGTAGTTTAAGAGGTAGATTTAGAGATATATTTAGAGATAGGTTTAGAGGTAGATTTAGAGATAGA
Source organism: Petromyzon marinus (assembly GCF_048934315.1). Lineage (NCBI taxonomy): Eukaryota > Metazoa > Chordata > Hyperoartia > Petromyzontiformes > Petromyzontidae > Petromyzon > Petromyzon marinus. The sequence continues at coordinate 3,009,857 of NC_133723.1, forward strand.
TTTAGAGATAGATTTAGAGATAGATTTAGAGGCAGATTTAGAGATAGATTTAGAGATAGGTTTAGAGATAGATTTAGAGATAGATTTACTAATAGATTTAGAGATAGATTTAGAGATAGGTTTAGAGGTAGTTTTAGAGATACATTTAGAAATAGATTTAGAGATAGATTTAGAGATAGGTTTAGAGATAGATTTAGAGGTAGATTTAGAGATAGGTTTAGAGATAGATTTAGAGGTAGATTAAGAGGTAGATTTAGAGATAGATTTAGAGGTAGTTTTAGAGGTAGATGTAGAAATAGATTTAGAGGTAGATTTAGAGGTAGATTTAGAGATAGATTTAGAGGTAGATTTAGAGGTAGATTTAGAGATAGATTTAGAGGTAGATTAAGAGGTAGATTTAGAGATAGATTTAGAGGTAGTTTTAGAGGTAGATGTAGAAATAGATTTAGAGGTAGATTTAGAGGTAGATTTAGAGATAGATTTAGAGGTAGATTAAGAGGTAGATTTAGAGATAGATTTAGAGGTAGTTTTAGAGGTAAATGTAGAAATAGATTTAGCGGTAGTTTTAGAGGTAGATTTAGAGATAGATTTAGAGGTAGATTTAGAGGTAGATTTAGAGATAGATTTAGAGGTAGATTTAGAGGTAGATTTAGAGATAGATTTAGAGGTAGATTAAGAGGTAGATTTAGAGATATATTTAGAGATAGGTTTAGAGGCAGATTTAGAGATAGATTTAGAGATAGGTTTAGAGATAGATTTAGAGATAGATTTACTAATAGATTTAGAGATAGATTTAGAGATAGATTTTGAGATAGATTTTGAGATAGGATTAGCTGCACAGATCGACGCAAAATCACACAAACCGAACCTGCAATAAAGCGAGCGAAAACCTGCATTAAAAAAAATGTGACTTAGCAATAGCATCCCGTAATGTACCGGGGTCACACACCTTTCCCTAAACACACGTAAGAATAAATTTGACCATTTCTGACAATACAACAGGAGGTGTTAAGGTGTTAAAACACCAAATATAAACCTTTTCGAAGCAATGTCTGCGTTAACCACACGTGCTTGTGGTGAACATGTAAACAAATATGGACTGATAGCAATAATATAATGGGCATTGTCTTTGAAACTGAATTGGCCTACACCAGAGACAGTGGTCTTCTTCGTGGCCTCGTCTCACCACCAGTGTCAAAGCAGAGGACAACGGCAAAAGGCGGACAGTACAATGACAATGCCACACGTGTCAGAGCATTTAGATCTCAGCTTGAGCAGCTTTATCACGGGATACCCTTTTTTTGCCAGTATCAAAGTATGAAAAATAAGAACAGGTTTTACACTTTCTGGCAAATAAACCCTTTCTGGCAATGAACCTATTCATACTCTCTGGTTCTTTCGGTAAAGTCACGTAGATAGAAAAAAATAATAAAAGATGAACACGACGTTTCGGTCGCAACACAAGCGTCCGTCTTCAGGTGAGAAAAAAAAAGATTTGCTGTTGTGGCTTTATATAGGCACGGGAGGGGGGTGGGGGGAAGAAGTTTTGTCGAGTCGTGGCTGTAGGAGTTCACGGGGATGGGGGATGGAGGGTTTGTGGCGTGCAGGGACGGGTGGGGCTGGAGAAATTAGCAAGTAAAGGAGCTCGAATTAGTAATCGGATGACGACAACCCTGTGGCTGAGTGAAAATCATAGCAGTTGAAACTTGGCGCGGTTTATCGCATCCTTCCAATGATTGCACAATTTGAATCAATCTTCTCGATTAAAGCTGTGTCTGTGTTTCTATATCTGGATGGCTTCGTGAACAAATCTCTGATGGTGGCCCGAGGGTTTGCAGAGCGCCTTGGTCTCGGAGAAAACAATGTCACGTGTTATCAATGTCACGTGTGCCCACAGCGTTGAAACAATGATCCGCCACCGCCAACGTGTTGGTTCTGCCGTGTTTCAAATCCGCTTTGTGTTCGCGAACCCGGTCTGAGACACGTCGCTTCGTTTCAACAAATGCAACTGCTGCCGCAGACCCCCACTCAGCTTATAGACACCAGGACACTGCATGTCCGGAATCGCATCCTTCACCGCTGAGATCACCTGCAGTCACGAAAGCTTCAAATCAAAAACCTATTTTTATGTTTCATACTTTGCTTTTGCCAAAAAATGGTCTCATGGTATGCGCACACACACACACCCACGCGTGCACTTTTGTCAAAACCGCAATGGTGACACAGCTGCAACAATTCATGACCAGGCCCCCTTTGCAGCGACTCGAACGCTCTCGCGCCGATGGTGAAACCTGCAGGGCCGGTCGGAGCGGGCCAGGCAGGCTTCTGACTGCCAAAGTGTGATTTCTCATGAACGTTTTAAAAAAAAATGCATATATTGCCACACGCGGTCAACTGCTTCCCTGGTTCATTTGTTTTGAGTCCGCGATCTGCGCGCTATTGAAATCACACACGCATGGTTGCTATCGGTGGCCCTCGAGATGTGATTATTACACTGTGTAACAAAAACTATTGATTTGTTCCTGGGTGCTAAGTGATATTTCCTAATTGCGTATGCCTCAAAAGTACGTAAAATGGGCTATTATTCCCCACAAACTTTGCTTTTGTGACCAGGACATTGATATTTTGAAATGTACCTATTTTCAATGAGAGAACGGGCGAATTTGTGTCATTCCTTCACATTAAATCCTGGTCACAAAAGCACAGTTTGTGGGGAATAATAATAGGCATTTTCTATACTTTTGAGGCATAAGCAATTAGAAAATGATACTTACTACCCAGGAACAAGTAGCGTGTTACATCGTATTATCATTGCACCCGTAGCAGGACGAGGGGGAGGTAAGAGATTCACCACGTGGGCTAGGAGAAGTTAACTACCTCACCTGGTATACAAGAGGTCAATCCTCACCCTGACGCCTACTGCTGTATATTTGGAGTTTGCGGTGTCGCTGTCTCCCCGTGGTCGCGTGGATTTTTGCTCTGGGTCCTCTGGGGTTTTCCCCTCCATATTTAGAATTAACATCACGCGTTTAGAGTATTTTGCTGCTATATATTTCCACACGATGACAATGATTAACCACTTCGTTCAGCTATCATTTGTGATGGCCAGGTCGCTTCTGAAAAAGAGCGACATAGCTCAGTTGGTCCTACCTGCTGAAATAAAAATACATTTTTTATAGTTTAGTTTAGTGCCAGAATTTAACAGTTGAATGCACACAAGCGGAACTCTTTTTGAATCGAGATTTCACACCACAATCTTGAGGTGGGATTAAAATGGTAACTTTAAAAAAATAATGGAATCAACCTGGTTTCAGTGGTGATGTAAATAGGTTGCACCTACATGACTTTTATTCTAGCTTTGTGCAAGAAAGTATCACTTTTACAGGTGCCCAGGTTCCTCAGAAGCCAGAGACGTTGAGTCGACATGGCTGAGACTCTGGGATCTAATCCAGGTTACTCAGAAGCCAGAGACGTTGAGTCGACATGGCTGAGACCCTGGGTTCTAATCCAGGTTCCTCAAAAGCCAGAGACGTTGAGTTGACATGGCTGAGATCCGGGGTTCTAATCCAGGTTCCTCAAAAGCCAGAGACGTTGAGTCGACATGGCTGAGGTCCTTGGCTCGAATTCAGGTTCCTCAGAAGCCAGAGACGTTGAGTTGACATGGCTGAGACCCTGGATTCTAATCCAGGTTCCTCAGAAGCCAGAGACGTTGAGTTGACATGGCTGAGATCCGGGGTTCTAATCCAGGTTCCTCAAAAGCCAGAGACGTTGAGTCGACATGGCTGAGGTCCTTGGCTCGAATTCAGGTTCCTCAGAAGCCAGAGACGTTGAGTTGACATGGCTGAGACCCTGGGTTCTAATTCAGGTTCCTCAGAAGCCAGAGACGCTGAGTCGACACGGCTGAGACCCTGGGATCTAATCCAGGTTCCTCAGAAGCCAGAGACGTTGAGTTGACATGGCTGAGACCCTGGGTTCTAATCCAGGTTCCTCAGAAGCCAGAGACGTTGAGTTGACATGGCTGAGATCCTGGGTTCCAATCCAGGTTCCTCAGAAGCCAGAGATGTTGAGTTGACATGGCTGAGGTCCTTGGTTCGAATTCAGGTTCCTCAGAAGCCAGAGACGTTTAATCGACACGGCTGAGATCCTGGGTTCGAATGCAGGTCCAACCACTGCCACGTGACTAAACATGGCTCTCAGAACTACGGTGAAGTTGATAGTCTCAGTCTGATCACCATGACTGAACAAAATAAAACAATCGCGTAACATTTTCGGTTCGGCACTTTGGTTTAGCAAATTTCCAGCTTTGTAGAATTGGATTTTTTTTATATATATCTGTTTGACTGACACGACATGAACACACCTCTCCAGCGGCAGAGCGCGTTGGAAAGTCGAGTCGGCACGGCTGTAATAGTTTTGTTGTTGTTGTTGTTGTGTTGTTTAGTTCGAGAAAATCTGACAAGAGACTCAGTGAGGCTGTGCCGGGTAAGGGGGCGGAATCATAACCACGAGACCCAGGTCCGCGCTCGACCTCGCAGCTCAGCTCAGACCCCACACAGCACTGCCCATGTGTTTATTTTCTTTTCTGCAGTGACGATCATCAAATTCCTCCCGGAGATTTTAAGACATCTACCCATGGGTGGAGTTTGGGGGACGGGGGGGGGGGAGAGGCGGGCAACGCCCTCCCTTACTGGACACCTTAATGCATTTTTTAAATCTTACAATTAAGATAATAAATTAATTAATCACATGCACCCGCGATTCCTCGTGTGAGGGACAAAGCGAACCCCTGCATTTTGACTGCAGGTATTGTGGTTAATGCAGACGTGAATCCTTGTAAGAAGGTTTCAGTTTTGTTGCCAGAAAAAAAGGGGAAAAACCCTCTTATTACATTTTGGTACTGGCAAAGGAGGTGTAATGATGTAGATGCTCACCCCGAGCCCTCATTACTTTGATAGTGGCATTGTATTTGAGCTGTGTGACGCCTTTTGGTGTCATCTGGTCGAGCACCAATTGGGTCGAGGCTCAAAAGAAAGCCGTTCATTGGTGTGGACCAATCAGTTTCAAAGACAATGCGTCATATATTATCATAGTATGTTTTTTTTGCATTTTTACTGCAGGTATTGTGGTTAATGCAGACATGAATCCTTGAAAGAAGGTTTCAGGTTTGTTGCCAGAAAAAAGGGGAAAACCCCTATTATTACATTTTGGTACTGGCAAAGGAGGTCTAATGATGTACAGTGAGGGAAAAAAGTATTTGATCCCCTGCTGATTTTGTACGTTTGCCCACAGACAAAGAAATGATCAGTCTATAATTTTAATGGTAGGTTTATTTGAACAGTGAGAGACAGAATAACAACAACAAAAATCCAAAAAAACGCATGTTTTTCTGGATTTTAATGAGGGAAATAAGTATTTGACCCCTCTGAAAAACATGACTTAGTACTTGTTGGCAATTACAGAGGTCAGACGTTTCTTGTAGTTGGCCACCAGGTTTGCATATCAGGAGAGATTTTGTCCCACTCCTCTTTGCAGATCTTCTCCAAGTCATTAAGGTTTCGAGGCTGACGTTTGGCAACTCGAACCTTCATCTCCCTCCACAGACTTTCTATGGGATTAAGGTCTGGAGACTGGCTAGGCCACTCCAGGATCTTAATGTGCTTCTTCTTGAGCCACTCCTTTGTTGCCTTGACCGTGTGTTTTGGGTCATTGTCATGCTGGAATACCCATCCACGAGCCATTTTCAATGCCCTGGCTGAGGGAAGGAGGTTCTCACCCAAGATTTGACGGCACATGGCTCCGTCCATCGTCCCTTTGAAGCGGTGAAGTTGTCCTGTCCCTTTAGCAGAAAAACACCCCCAAAGCATAATGTTTCCACCTCCATGTTTGACGGTGGGGATGGTGTTCTTGGGGTCATAGGCAGCATTCCTCCTCCTCCAAACACGGCGACTTGAGTTGATGCCAAAGAGCTCCATTTTGGTCTCATCTGACCACAACACTTTCACCCAGTTGTCCTCTGAATCATTCAGATGTTCATTGGCAAACTCAGACGGGCATGTATATGTGCTTTCTTGAGCAGGGGGACCTTGCGGGCGCTGCAGGATTTCAGTTCTTCACGGCGTAGTGTGTTGTCAATTGTTTTCTTGGTGAATATGGTCCCAGCTGCCTTGAGATCATTGACAAGAACCTCCCGTGTAGTTCTGGGTTGATTCCTCACTGTTCTCATGATCATTGCAACTCCACAAGGTGAGATCTTGCATGGAGCCCTAGGCCGAGGGAGATTGACAGTTCTTTTGTGTTTCTTCCATTTGCGAATAATCGCACCAACTGTTGTCACCTTCTCACCAAGCTGCTTGGCAATGGTCTTGTAGCCCATTCCAGCCTTGTGTAGGTCTACAATCTTGTCCCTGACATCCTTGGAGTGCTTTTTGGTCTTGGCCATGGTGGAGAGTTTGAAATCTGATTGATTGATTGCTTCTGTGGACAGGTGTCTTTTATACAGGTAACAAGCTGAGATTAGGAGCACTCCCTTAAAGAGTGTGCTCCTAATCTCAGCTCGTTACTTGTATAAAAGACACCTGGGAGCCAGAAATCTTTCTGATTGAGAGGGGGTCAAATACTGATTTCCCTCATTAAAATGCAAGTAAATTTATAACATTTCTGACATGCGTTTTTCTGGATTTTGTTGTTGTCATTCTGTCTCTTACTTTTCAAATAAACCTACCATTAAAATTATAGACTGATCATTTCTTTGTCAGTGGGCAAACGTACAAAATCAGCAGGGGATCAAATACTTTTTTTTCCTCACAGTAGATGCTCACCCCGAGCCCTCATTACTTTGATAGTGCATTGTCTTTGAGCTGTGTGACGCCTTTTGGCGTCATCTGGTCCAACACCAATTGGGTCGAGGCTCAAAAGAAAGCCGTCCCTTGGTGTGGACCAAATCAGTTTCAAGGACAATGCATCAAATATTATCATAGTATGTTTTTTGTTTGCATTGTGACTGCAGGTATTGTGGTTAATGCAGACATGAATCCTTGTAAAAAGGTTTCAGTTTTGTTGCCAGAAAAAAGGGGAAAAACCCTATTATTACATTTTGGTACTGGCAAAGGAGGTCTACTGATGTAGATGCTCACCCAGAGCCCTCATTACTTTGATAGTGCATTGTCTTTGAGCTGTGTGACGCCTTTTGGGGTCATCTGGTCCAACACCAATTGGGTCGAGGCTCAAAAGAAAGCCGTCCCTTGGTGTGGACCAAATCAGTTTCAAGGACAATGCATATATTATCATAGCATGTTTTTTGTTTGCATTGTGACTGCAGGTATTGTGGTTAATGCAGACATGAATCCTTGTAAGAAGGTTTCAGTTTTGTTGCCAGAAAAAAGGGGAAAAACCCTATTATTACATTTTGGTACTGGCAAAGGAGGTCTAATGATGTAGATGCTCACCCCGAGCCCTCATTAATTGATAGTGCATTGTCTTTGAGCTGTACGCCTTTTGGCGTCATCTGGTCGAGTACCAATTGGGTCGAGGCTCAAAAGAAAGCCGTCCCTTGGTGTGGACCAACCAGTTTCAAGGACAATGCATATATTATCATCGTATGTTTTTTTTGTTTGCATTGTGACTGCAGGTATTGTGGTTAATGCAGACATGAATGCTTGTAAGAAGGTTTCAGTTTTGTTGCCAGAAAAAAAGGGTTAAAACCCTATCATTACATTTTGGTACTGGCAAAGGAAGTCTAATGATGTAGATGCTCACCCCGAGCCCTCATTACTTTGATAGTGGCATTGTCTTTGAGCTGTGTGACGCCTTTTGGCGTCATCTGGTCCAACACCAATTGGGTCGAGGCTCAAAAGAAAGCCGTCCCTTGGTGTGGACCAATCAGTTTCAAGGACAATGCATATATTATCATAGCATGTTTTTTGTTTGCATGACTGCAGGTATTGTGGTTAATGCAGACATGAATGCTTGTAAGAAGGTTTCAGTTTTGTTGCCAGAAAAAAAGGGTTAAAACCCTATCATTACATTTTGGTACTGGCAAAGGAGGTCTAATGATGGCCTTGCCCTTGTTTTGTCTCCCCCCGATTTGCTCTGCACCTCCCCCCCCCGTTCCCGTTGTACCGTGGATGTGCACCGATGTCCCCACCTACTCACGGCACGTAAAGTGCAGGGGACTGATTGAAGATGAAACACTCGCGTGCGAAAGAGACATTTTTCAAAGGATTTGAAGCTTTCGTGACTGCAGGAAATCCATACTCTTTGTTTTTTTCGGTGAAGTCACGTGGGTTTATTTGATACCGACGTGACTTTACCGAAGGAACCAAAGAGTATTTTTCAAAGGGTTTTTGATATATTACAAAGTAAAGATCCCCCGTATAGCCTGTAACAGACTGTAGGGGCAAGTGCTGTTAGCAAGCGCCTATGAAGGCCGGAACGGTACACGAGGGGGTGGGTGGTCAGCACAACGCCCGACCGCCTTTGTCTTCCCAGTGGCGATGTTTACACACAGCACCAGGTACTCATTTCAGGCTGAGTCGACCTAGGGTAGGCCCAGGACCGGTTCAGATAATCGTCGCCGGTGTTGGCCGTGAGCAGGAATCGAACCCGGGTCGCCAGGTTCATAGCGCAGCGCGCTAACCGCTACACTACCGCTATATATTTTCACACATACAGGGTGCTTAATGTTTTGTAACACTTTTATGGGACTATCGTTTTTAATGAAAAAATTACGGATAATAATACACTGTAACATGATAAGAAATGTAATGTTAATAGCTTCAAAAAGTCAAAGAGTCTCTTCCACTTGTTCGCCATCGTTGCCAACGCGTGCCTAGAGTCTTCACCAGGTGGCCTCCAGAGGAGGCACATTTAATACTCTGTTGTTGTTGCTGCAAATTCTACGAAGTGTTAACATTTTTTTGAAGCACCCGTATAGATATTTTAAACGTGTAATAATAATAATTTACACTTTAAATCGACTCTCTTTTGAAAGATCCTCGTCAAAAGCTGATGGCGACGATGGCGACGACGTTCCATCCCCCCCTCCTCCTCCTCCTCCAGAATCCAGGCGACCACACGCCACTACCGGCCAGGACCCCCAGCGAGGGCGCAGGGCTACGCGACCCCCCGGGGGGTCTCCACGACCGCCACCTCAAGGCGCCTCTCGTGGATCTGGAGTCCCCCGGGTGGGAGGGCCGCCCGTCGACGAACGCGAACGGCCCCGCCGACCCCAGCCGAGCGGGGCGATGTCCTCCACCGTGCCCCTCCGTTGACGCCCCCTCCGCTGGAGTCCCCGACCAGACCCCTCGGGGTCCCGCTAAGGCAGCCCCGTCGCCGCCGCCGCCGCCGCCGCCACCGCCGCCACCGCCGCCACAACCTCCCCCCATGCCCGGGATGCCGGACACGGCGAGGATTCCGCCGTGGCTCAAGGCCAAGAAGAAATACGACAAGAGGCGGGCGACACGGCCTGTCAGGTGGAAGATGGTGGGTGTCGCACAGACAGAGATCACGCACAAAGACAAAAGACCCCCCCGTGTAGCCTCGACAGACTGTCGGGGCAAGTGCTGTTAGCGAGCAGCACCTATGAAGGCCGGAACGGTACACGAGGGGGTGGGTGGCCAGCACCACGCCCGGCCGCCTTTGTCTCCCCAGTGGCGATGTTTACACACCGCACCAGGTTACTCATTTGAGGCTGAGTCGACCTAGGGGAGGCCCGGGACCGGTTCAGATAATCGTCAACGGCGTTGGCCGTGAGCGGGAATCGAACTCGGGACGCCGGGTTCGTAGCGCAGCGCGCTAACCACTACACTACCTCTCCCCACACACAAGCATACACACGCACTCACCCACCCACCCACTCACCCACCACTCACCCACCCACACGTGGTGAGTGCCGGTCCAATCCATTGTCAATCGTCGCCATCTCCGTTCGCCAGCTCATGGTGATCACCTGATCGTTCTGCGCTCTCGAGCAGCAATATTTCATAGATATTGCTGCTCGAGGTCAGCGGTCCATTGGCGTGAAACTCACCCACCCACTCACTTAACTACTCACCTACCCACTCACTCACTCACCCACTCACCTATTCACCTACCCACCCACTCACTCACCGACTCACCTACCCACTCACTCACCTGCTCACGTACCCACTCACCTACTCACCTACCCACTCACTCACCTACTCACCCACCCACTCATCTACCCAGCAGCCCATTGGCCTAGAACTCACCTACCCACTCACCTACTCACACACCTACTCACCTACCCAGCCACCCAACCACTCACCTAGTCAGCGGTACATTGGGCTGGAACTCACCTACCCACTAACTCACCTACTCATCCATCCACTCACCTACCCCCTCACTCACCTATTCACCCACCCACTCACCTACTCTGCAGTCCATTGGCCTGGAACACACCTACCCACTCGTTCACCTACTCACACACCCGCACACCTACTCAGCGGTCCATTGGCCTGGAACTCACCTACCCACTCACTCACCTCCTCACCCACCCACTCACCTACTCACCTACCCACTCACTCACATACTCATTCACCCAACAACTCACCTGCTCAGCGGTGTATTGGCCGGAACTCACCTACCCACTCACTCACCTACTCACCCACCCACTTACTTACTCACCTACCCACTCACTAACCTACTCACCCACCCACTCACTCATACCCACCCACCCACTCACCTACTCATACCCACCCACTCACCTACTCATAACCACCCACTCACCGACTCACCCACCCACTCACCGACTCACCCACCCACTCACCTCTGTGTGTGTGTCTCTCTGTCCGTGCGGCGTTCTGGCCGCAGATCGCCCCCAGCGCCGTGGAGAGGAGGAGCGTGTGGAGCAGAGCCGACGAGACACGATTCGACAGCCCCCAGTTACAGGCACAGCTCCTGCGGGCATTCGCGGGTCAGAGCTGGGGCAGTTCGACATCCGTGGGGGGGGGGGGGGGGGGGCGGGTGGGGTCATGGTGCCACTAGGTCATCGTGTCACCGGGTCATTTGTAATCACCTGGTCGCAGTCCCACGACGGAATTTGCTTTTGTGTTTTCACGGGGTCATGGGTCAGATTCTCACGGGGGGTCATGGGTCAGCTTCTCATGTGGGAATTGGTATAATGGGGTCATGGATCAGCTTCACATGGGGGAATTGGTATAATGGGGTCATGGGTCATTTCTCATGGGGTCATGGATCAGATTCTCACGGGGGTATTGGTATAATGGGGTCATAGGTCAGATTCTCACGGGGTCATGGATCAGCTTCTCATGGGGGAATTGGTATAATGGGGTCATGGGTCAGATTCTCACAAGGGTCATGGGTCAGATTCTCACGGGGGTATTGGTATAATGGGGTCATGGGTCAGATTCTCACGGGGAAATTGGTATAACGGGGTCATGGGTCAGATTATCACGGGGAAATTGGTATAACGGGGTCATGGGTCAGATTATCACGGGGGTATTGGGATAATGGGGTCATGGGTCAGATTCTCACGGGGTCATGGATCAGCTTCTCATGGGGGAATTGGTATAACGGGGTCATGGGTCAGATTCTCACGGGGGTCATGGTTCAGATTCTCACGGGGGTATTGGTATAATGGGGTCATGGGTCAGATTCTCACGGGGAAATTGGTATAACGGGGTCATGGTTCAGATTCTCACGGGGAAATTAGCATAACGGGGTCATGGGTCAGATTCTCACGGGAGTATTGATACAATGGGGTCATGGGTTAGATTCTTACGGGGGTATTTGTATAACGGGGTCATGGGTCAGATTCTCACAGGGGAATTGGTATAACGGGGTCATGGGTCAGATTCTCACGGGGTCATGGATCCGCTTCTCATGGGGGAATTGGTATAACGGGGTCATGGGTCAGATTCTCACGGGGAAATTGGTATAACGGGGTCATGGGTCAGATTCTCACGGGGGAATTGGAATAATGGGGTCATGGGTCAGATTCTCACGGGGTCATGGATCCGCTTCTCATGGGGGAATTGGTATAACGGGGTCATGGGTCAGATTCTCACGGGAGTCATGGGTCAGATTCTCACGGGGGTATTGGTATAATGGGGTCATGGGTCAGATTCTCACGGGGAAATTGGTATAATGGGGTCATGGGTCAGATTATCACGGGGAAATTGGTATAACGGGGTCATGGGTCAGATTATCACGGGGGTATTGGTATAATGGGGTCATGGGTCAGATTCTCACGGGGAAATTGGTATAACGGGGTCATGGGTCAGATTCTTACGGGAGTATTGGTACAATGGGGTCATGGGTCAGATTATCACGGGGGTATTGGTATAACGGGGTCATGGGTCAGATTTTCAAGTGGAAATTGGTATAACGGGGTCATGGGTCAGATTCTCATGGGGGAATTGGTATAATGGGGTCACGGGTCAGATTCTCACGGTGGGACTTGGTATCACAAGTTCATCTGGTCATGGATTGCAGTGGGGCAATCATCTCGCGGTGGCTAGGAGATGTTAACTCCATCGCCTGGTCTGCAGGAGGTCGTGGGTTCAATCCTGACCCTGACGCCTGCTGCTGTATATTTGGAGTTTGCGTGTCTCTCTCTCTCATCATCATGCTGGCTAGGAGATGTTAACTCCGTCGCCTGGTATACAGGTGGTCGCGGATTCGATCCCGCCCCTAACGATGCCTGCTGTATATTTGGAGTTTTCAAGTCTCTCTCTCTTCCCGCGATCGCGTGGATTTTCCTCCGGTTTCCCCCTCCACGTTGAGAATGAACATCACGCGTTTTAGACCATTTGGCTGCTGAAAATGTCCACGTGACGATAAGTGGCCACTCCGTTGGGCTATCGCTCGTGGCCCAAGTCGCTTCTGACAAAGAGCTACATACCTCAGTGTGGCCTTACCTGGGGGGGGGGGATAGTTTGATTAGTTTTAGTTCCACGTGCTTGCTGGTGTGTCACGCTCACCCCACCCGCGTGTGTGTGTGTGTGCGTGTGTCACAAAATCGCTCCGTTGAACTAGTTCAACAGCTTATTCACTTGCGTTTTCATAAGGGCGCTGAAGATCCAACGGAAAGGGCTACGGAGCGCCGTGTCCAGAATTGAAGTCCCGTTGGTCCTCACTTCTCCATCTTCGTCGTCGTCATCAGTCACCAGTCACGCTTGTAGCGTAGGCCCAGGGCAGCCGGAGCACCTCGGCTCCGGCTCAGGTAGACGACGAGGTGAGGGCGGTGGGGGAATTCGCGGTGTGAGGACGACGAAGGCGACCGCGGGGTCGTGTGGGTCTCGTGGTGACGGTTGCCTCTGCCGCCGTGTCGCAGCCAAGCAGCCCAGGGCCGGAGGGTCAACCGGAGCGACGTCAGTGCCACCCGCCGCGCCCCCCGCTGAGGCCTCCTCCGTCTTCAGCAAAGACGTCTTACAAAATTTTGGTGAGAGGGAGAGCCATGACCTCCCACCCCCACTACCCCCACCACTTCTACCCCACTCCTACCCCACCACTTCTACCCCACCACTCCTACCCCACCACCCCCACTCCTACCCCACCACTCCCACTCCTACCCCACCACTCCTACCCCACCACTTCTACCCCACCACGCATACTCCTACCCCACCACTCCTACCCCACTACCCCCACTCCTACCCCACCACTCCTACCTCACCACCTCACTCCTACCCCACCACTCCTACCCCACTACCCCCACTCCTACCCCACCACTCCTACCCCACCACTCCTACCCCACCACTCCTACCCCACCACTCCTACCCCACCACTCCTACCCCACCACCTCACTCCTACCCCACCACCCCCACTCCTACCCCACCACCTCACTTCGACCCCACCACCCCCACTCCTGCCCCACCACTTCTACCCCACTCCTACCCCACCACTCCTGCCCCACCACTCCTACCCCACCACTCCTACCCCACCACTCCTACCTCACCACCTCACTCCTACCCCACCACCCCGGGGCCCTGTGTCGCTCCCAAATTCGGGGAAACTCCCAAACAGCCGCCGACGTGGCCAGGAGAGGTGAGACAGCATTTCAGTTCATGTATTAGGTATAGCCCTGTGAGCCATTCGGCTCTTGACTCGGGTGCAACCACAACAAGCAAAAACAAGAACAAGAAAACATCTTAAAGTGACTACGCGCAACAGAAAAATCCAGGAAAAAACAGCAATGTCTTCCAGAAAAAGCACCGTACATCAACGCTGTGTGCAAAAATCCCAGTGGGATACAAGTCAAACACTAACAACCATAAGACAATTTAGATTAAAGTTATCAGTCTAACTCTGTACTATAACAAACAGATATGGCTCAACCAAAACGTTTTCGAAATCACCAAAATAAAGCTATAAAACAATGTAACAGTGAAATAAAATAACACAATAAAATGCTCACGACGTTTCGGCCACAACACAAGTGGCCTTCATCAGGTGAAGGGACCGGACTGTCCAGAGGACAGCGTTGGAGTGTTATTTTTTTTTATTTTATTCTCATTCTACGTGACTTTACCGAAAGAACCAAAGAAGATGAATCCTTGCAGTCACGAAAGCTTTAAATGGAAATGTAACAGTGATTATAGGGGGTACAACGGCGAATCGGGGGTGACCGCCCTGAGCCCCGTGCTGTGGGGGCCCCCCACTCCCCCCCCCGCGCTTCGACGTCACGACGTCAGATTTCAGGTTTAGTTTGAAGGCATCGATGGCGGGGGGTGGTGAGGCGGGGGGGGGGTCCCACACGTCGTGATTTGCCCCGGGGCCAATGGACGGCCCTGCCAAGGAGATGGCGGCAGGGGGGGGGGGGGTCATCGTCTTCTTGTCAAGCGGGGCGGACTTTCTCTCCGGGTTCTCCCGGTCGTGTCTCTTCCCCCCCACCCCCTACCCCCTACCCTGCCTCTACGCAAAGGGCCGGCGATCGAATTCGCGGAAATCGACCGACCGTTCCAATGTAGTAGCGCGGCACTGCATAGCGGCACTCTCGTGCACAAACATAACAAAAAAACCAAACACGTCTTGGGATTCAGTGACGCTCTCCCGGACAAATACACGAGACTATAAGCCGGGGGTCGTGACTGCGGTGATTATCCGACTCCCTGTCTCCTCTCATCCTAAACCTGTCCGCCCCCCCCGCCACCGTGCACGCAGACATCTTCACAAAGTCGGCGAAGGTCTCATACGATGAGATCGCGAGGGCCACCCTGACGGGAGACATGGCCTCTCTCTCCCACATCAAAAGCATCAAGGTAAACACCGAGCGGTCGCGGCACGTGCAGCCTGCGCGCGCGTGTCACGTGCTCCACGTGTATGTCACGTGAGTGGTGAGCCACGTGAGCCGCGGTGGCCAGGAGATGTTAACTACCTCGCCTGGTATACAGAAGTTCGTGGGTTCAATCCAGACCCTGACGATGCCTGCTGTATATTTGGAGTTTGCGGTGTGTGTGTCTCTCTCTCTCTCATCATCATCATGCTGGCTAGGAGATATTCTTAGCTCTTTCGGGTAAAGTCACGTTGAAGGGAAACAATAAAATATAAAATATATATAAAACAATAAAATTCTCACGACGTTTCGACCATAACACAAACGGTCATCATCAGGTATGAAAACCGTCGCCTGGTATACAGGTGGTCGCGGATTCGATCCCGCCCCTAACGATGCCTGCTGTATATTTGGAGTTTTCAAGTCTCTCTCTCTTCCCGCGGTCGCGTGGATTTTCCTCCGGTTTCCCCCTCCACGTTGAGAATGAACATCACGCGTTTTAGAGCATTTGGCTGCTGAAAATGTCCACGTGACGATAAGCGGCCACTCCGTTGGGCTATCGCTCGTGGCCCAAGTCGCTTCTGAAAAAGAGCTACATACCTCAGTGGGGCCTTACCTGGGGGGGGGATAGTTTGAATAGTTTTAGTTCCACGTGCTTGCTGGTGTGTCACGCTCACCCCACCCACGTGTGTGTGTGTCACGCGTGGGGTGAGCTTGACACACACACATGCGCATGACCCACGCGACTCGGGTTCGATTCCCACTCACGGCCAACGCCAGTGACGATAATCTGAACCGGTCCTGTTCCTCCCCTAGGTCGACTCAGCCTCAAAACGAATACCTGGTGCAATGTGTAAACATCGCCACCGGGAAGACAAAGGCGGCCGGGCGTGGTGCTGGCCACCCACCCCCCTCGTGTGCCGCAGTGCCGGCCCTCATAGGTGCTGCTCGCTAACAGCACTTGCCCCAGCTGGTTGTTAAGGCCACACGGGGGAATCTGTGTCTCGTGCGCCCACAGGGCCTGCTTGCATCGCTGCAGAAGATAAACGAGGAGGAGGAGCAGGCGCTGAGAGAGAGGCAGGGCGAGGGGGGCCCTCTGCAGCCCCCCGAGTTGTTCTACTTGCAGGTCGATATTCAAGTCTTCGTCTGTGTCGTCATTTCCCACCCCACCCCCTGCCCCCCCGGTGCATAGGTGGCAACTCCTTATCAGTGCGTCCTACCTTATTACAGACCAACTCAGACCTTATCGGTCACCCCGTGCCCCTTAGAAATCTCAACGTTCATCCTACACAAAGTCGCATCACAAGGGAGAAACACAAATAAATAGACATTTTTAAAAACTCAATTTCCCTGTACATGAATACGTGGTAAACCATAAGGGTTGACAGGTACGCTCCTATACACTACACTATTGCATTACACTACTAAACACTACACTACTACATTACACTACTATACACTACACTATACACTACACTACTACATTACACTACTATACACTACACTATACATTACACTACTATACACTACACTACTACATTACACTACTATACACTAAACTACACTACTACACACTACACTACACTACTACATTACACTACTATACACTACACTATACATTACACTACTATACACTACACTATACATTACATTACTATAAACTACACTATACATTACACTACTATACACTACACTATACACTACATTACTATAAACTACAATACTACATTACACTGCTATACACTACACTATAGACTACACTACTACATTACACTACTATACACTACACTATACACTACACTACTACATTACACTACTATACACTTCACTATTACGTACCTGTCAACCCCTTATCAGTGCGTCCTACCTTATTACAGACCAACTCAGACCTTATCGGTCACCCCGTGCCCCTTAGAAATCTCAACGTTCATCCTGCACACAGTCCCATCACAAGGGAGAAACACAAATAAATAGACATTTTTTTAAAACTCAATTTCCCTGTACAAGAATACGGGGTAAACCATAAGGGTTGAAAGGTACGCTCCTATACACTACACTACTGCATTACACTACTAAACACTACACTACTACATTACACTACTATACACTACACTATACACTACACTACTACATTACACTACTATACACTACACTATACATTACACTACTATACACTACACTACTACATTACACTACTATACACTACACTACTACATTACACTACTATACACTACACTATACACTACACTACTACATTACATTACTATACACTTCACTACTACGTACCTGTCAACCCCTTATCAGTGCGTCCTACCTCATTACAGACCAACTCAGACCTTATCGGTCACCCCGTGCCCCTTAGAAATCTCAACGTTCATCCTACACAAAGTCGCATCACAAGGTAGAAGCACAAACAAATAGACACAAATACATTTTTGCCCGTATTGAAACGGCTGTACGCCGTATGGACCTGAAAACTCAATTTCTCCTGTACAAGAATACGGGGTAAACCGTGTGGGTTGTGACAGTATGGCGGCGTCACTGCCGATCTGTCCTCTCGGCATCAACGTCACGATGGGAGTGGTGGTGGCTATGCTGCACGCAGCCTGCCTGGAATCCCGCGCTGTGGGGAAGAGGCAAGCAGCGACGGGGGTTGGCGGATCACCGCACCTCCTCGAAAGTCCTTGGGTGGGGCTTTCGAGGAGGTGCCGGCACGCCTCGCCTGGCAGGACGAGGCGGTTAGAGAAAGCGTGGACCGATCGCCGTCTGTGTACATCTGCAGTGGCACGCGGCATGGTCCCGAGAGACCTCGGTGCTGAGCTCCACGTGTGTGTGTGTGCGTGTGACCTCATAAAGTAGGAGGTTTAATTTCTTCAGGCACGAGAAACACACGCGCGCGTCTTCCAGGATTACTCTTTTCTCCATGCGTCCTGACCTCTCGCGTTCGCCCCCCCCCCCCCCCCCCCACACACTTATGAATCCCTCAAGCCCCTTTCTAGAAGATTCCTCACCAATCACCTTCCACTTTTTCTGACGGATCCCAACCGACATCCCGCCCGCTCCGCTTTCAATCTCTCCTAACTCCTCACCGTCCCCCACTCTCTCTCCTTGTGCACAATCACCATTGCCACTCCTTATCCCTACTCACCCCCTTGCACTGGAACAAACTTCCCCTCCACACAAAGCGAGAAGCACCCTCCCCCCCAATGAGTTTCCTCTCCTCCCTCAAGACCCCCACATCTTCTCCCTGGCCCATCCTTTCCTCCATCTCTAGGTATCCCAAGTAATTCCCGTAACCCACTAAACCTCCCTCCCCATACCCCCATCCCTATTCACCATGTGACTTGTAGCTGACCTCATTGTTCCACTCATAACCCTAGTAAAACGCCTTGTTTAATTGTGCTAAATAAATGTTGTGCAGTAGAACCACGCGGAGACGAGGAATACTATATGAAACACTGTTACACACAACACTCTATGCTCACACCAGGGGTAGGTGCTCTCTATCTCGGTCATTTACCCGAATGCTATCTGGGTCCTGCCCTTGGCTACCCTTGGGGCTCTCTCACTCGTCCACCACGTAGATCTCGGACAGTCCTTCTTGATGGTTTCCACCATGTTGATTTTGGACAGTGTTTCTTGATGGCTTCCACCATGTAGATCTCGGAGAGTCTTTCTTGATGGTTTCCATCATGTAGATCTCAGACAGTCCTTCTTGATGGTTTCCACCATGTAGATTTCGGACAGTCGTTCATGATGGTTTCCACTATGTAGATCTCAGATAGTCCTTCTTGATGGTTTCCACCATGTAGATCTTAGATAGTCCATCTTGATGGTTTCCACCATGTAGATCTCGGACAGTCCTTCTTGATGGTTTCCACCATGTAGATCTCAGATAGTCCTTCTTGATGGTTTCCACCATGTAGATCTCGGACAGTCTTTCTTGATGGCTTCCACCATGTAGATATTGGACAGTCTTTCTTGATGGCTTCCACCATGTAGATCTTGGACAGTCTTTCTTGATGGTTTCCATCATGTAGATCTCGGAGAGTCTTTCTTGATGGCTTCCACCATGTAGATCGCAGACAGTCTTTCTTGATGGTTTCCACCATGTAGATCTCGGACAGTCTTTCTTGATGGTTTCCACCATGTAGATCTCGGACAGTCTTTCTTTATGGCTTCCACCATGCAGATCTTGGACAGTCCTTCTGGATGTTATCCACCATGCAGATCTCGGACAGTGTTTCTTGATGGCTTCCACCATGTAGATCTCGGAGAGTCTTTCTTGATGGTTTCCACCATGTAGATCTCAGACAGTCCTTCTTGATGTTTCCACCATGTAGATCTCAGACAGTCCTTCTTGATGGTTTCCACCATGTAGATCTCGGACAGTCTTTCTTGATGGTTTCCACCATGTAGATCTCGGACAGTCCTTGTGGAACGGATTCCACCATGTAGATCTTGGACAGTCCTTGTGGATGGTTTCCACCATGTAGATCTCGTACAGTCCTTATTGATGGTTTCCACCATGTAGATCTCGGATGGTCCTTGTGGATGGTTTCCACCACGTAGATCTCGGAGAGTCTTTCTTGATGGTTTCCACCATGTAGATCTCGGACAGTCTTTCTTGATAGTTTCCACCATGTAGATCTCAGACAGTCTTTCTTGATAGTTTCCACCATGTAGATCTCAGACAGTCCTTCTTGATGGTTTCCACCATGTAGATCTCAGACAGTCCTTCTTGACGGTTTCCACCATGTAGATCTCGGACAGTCTTTCTTGATAGTTTCCACCATGTAGATCTCAGACAGTCTTTCTTGATAGTTTCCACCATGTAGATCTCAGACAGTCCTTCTTGATGGTTTCCACTATGTAGATCTCGGAGAGTCTTTCTTGATGGTTTCTACCATGTAGATCTCGGACAGTCTTTCTTGATGGTTTCCACCATGTAGATCTCAGACAGTCCTTCTTGATGGTTTCCACCATGTAGATCTCGGACAGTCCTTCTTGATGGTTTCCACCATGTAGATCTCACACAGTCCTTCTTGATGGTTTCCACCATGTAGATCTCGGACAGTCTTTCTTGATAGTTTCCACCATGTAGATCTCAGACAGTGTTTCTTGATGGTTTCCACCATGTAGATCTCGGACAGTCTTTCTTGATGGTTTCTACCATGTAGATCTCGGACAGTCTTTCTTGATGGTTTCCACCATGTAGATCTCGGACAGTCTTTCTTGATGCTTTCTACCGTGTAGATCTTGGACAGTCCTTGTGGATGGTTTCCACTGTGCAGATCTCAGACAGTCCTTCTTGATGGTTTCCACCATGTAGATCTCAGACAGTCTTTCTTGATGGTTTCCACCATGCAGATATCGACCAGTTGGCCCGATGGTTTCCACGATGTCGATCTCCAACAGTCAGCCCCTATGTCGTCCACCTGCAGTCGTCCTTCAGTCCCCAAGCCGGCGCCCCGATCGCAGGCCTTGCTCCCCCTTATAGGGTGTTTTAAAAAGATGGAACCAATTTCAAAACAGTACATTTCACGATGGCAACATGTTACAATTACACAATAAGTTACAAACGGTTTAATGAGTTATCAAGTTTTACTAACCTTTTTATAAATGCTCTACGCGCCCTCCACCTGCTGTATGGACAACATCGAGACGATAGTTGAATTCGTCCCAAACGCCTCTCTTCTCACGTTTTCCTCCGAGGTGCGTGGTCGCCCGGTGTCCTTCCCCTTACATCAACAGCAGCCCGTTTCCTCAAATTGTCGCTACCAACGACGAACGCTCTTTGACATTGGCGGATCAATGCCAAAACGCCGTTGAAGGGCACGCCCCACCGCAATTACGGATTCAGCCTTGCTGAACTGCAGAACGCAAAAAGACGGTGGTCACCGTCTTGCGAATGACTGAGGCTAGGGGCTGTTTGTGCGCTGGGAGAGGCATCGAGCGGTAATCATTTGAAGCTCTATGCCCCGCCCTCGCTATGCCCCGCCCTAGCTATGCCCCGCCCTCTCTATGCCCCGCCCTCTCTATGCCCCGCCCCCTCTATGCCCCGCCCTCTCTATGCCTCGCCATCTCTATGCCCCGCCCTCTCTATGCCCCGCCCTTTCAAGTGGTAAGAGTTTCATTCATGGGCAGTTTCGTGGTTGCAGAGATACAGCGATTTCAAATCGGGTCCATCTTTTTAAACACCCTGTTATACCCGCTCAGCCCGCCCTGGTAACTTCCAGCAAATTTTCCCCGGTAGATTCGTTCAACAGACTCCACCATCTTCTACTTCCCTTCTCGAACTTTCCCTCATACAGTAGTCTACACCTGTTTCCACCCATCTCCGCTGACCCCACTGTAACCCTTGCCATGTACAGTGCCCTACACAAATATCAATTCAGATATTTTGCAGAGCAGAGCAAATCCGCCGTGTTGCAGGACAGCCCACGGAAGTGGATGTCACAGAGCTACCTTTTGGTAGATCCAGAACCAGAAACAGAATCTTTGTTTAGACTGGGAGGAGGAATCCGATGAGCTATGAAGCTCTTCTTCACAGATGTCCAGCAGGGCCACAAGGGGTCAGAACGTTACAACAACAAGTAACACAACAACACGACGGGAGTGCAAAGTATAGGCAAGGTAACAAATCACAAAACATTTTAAATGAAGTAAACTTTTGATTTTTTAGCAGGTATTATGTTACGAGGTAAAGGCCACTGAGCGATTTGCTTCTTCAGAAGCGACCTGGCGCAACGAAGTGGCTTACCATGTGTTAGACATTTATAGCAGCTGAATAACATAAATAGTGTAAATGCGTGTTTCTAAACGCACGCCTTCATTCAAGAGACCTCTGGGTCACAGTGCAGAGAGCAGCACTTTCAAAACCCACTCTGCACATGAGAGTAATGTTGAAAATTTTAAATAGGTTTCACCCTTTCTGGCAATACAACAGGAGGTGTTGAGATGTTGAAAGACCAAATATATACATTTTGCAAGGAATCAAGTCTGGATTCACCACACGTACTTGTGGTGAACATGCAAACAAACATGATCTGATAATAAATGCATTGTCTTTGAAACAGATTGGCTTACACTAGAGACAAAAGGCAAACAGTTCAAGGAGAATGCAGAGCATTTACAGCTCGGGGTGAGCAGGGCACATGATAGAGTAATGTTCGTCACGTAACAGTAAAACTAAAATTCTTGAAGCTGGAATTTAGCAAAAATGAAGTGCAGGAACAAATTGAATGCGCTCGGTTTTTTTAGTGAAGTCGTTGGTGAACCGGGCTGAAACCATAAACTCACTACTCTCGAGAGCACGGTTTACTGACAGGTGATTGAAAGTTGGATTGTAACATAGGATCTCAGCAGGACTGGCTCAGAGGTCTCTGACCTCCAGGCCACACAGCGCCACCTCCACATCGTCAGATGTTATCGCTCACCGTTGGAAATGACTCAGGGCAGCCACTCAACCGATCGACGGGCATCTGGGCAAGCCTAAAGGCCCAGCCGCTAACACCCGAAGTAAATATCTACGAAGCGACACGGCAATTCTTCGCAAAGCCTAGTTTAGAAGCGACGAGTCGGTGGCGTAGCTAGAGAGTGCGCAGGCGGTGCTACTGCACCGGGGCCCATGGTCCTGAGAGGCCTGGGTGCTGAGCTGCACGTGTGTGTGACCTCGTGGCGGTGTGCGTGTCTGTGGTTGTGCCGCGTGTCTCTGTGACCCCGTGGTTGTGCCGCGCGTGTCTCTGTGACCCCGTGGCTGTGCCGCGCGTGTCTCTGTGACCCCGCGGCTGTGCTGCCCGTGACCCTGTGGCCGTGTGACCTCAGCTCGTGGACGAAGGCTACCTGTCGGAGCGCCTGCGCTGCCTGCTCTTCCACTTCACCCGCGCCGAGGTGCTCGACCAGGCTCGGAAGGAGCAGGAGGTCGTGCTCGCGGCCCTGAGGGCGGTCGTCTCCAGCCAAGGCCTGGCCCAGCTGGCCCAGCTGCTCCTCTTCATCCTCAACTTCCTGAACGAGGGCCCCACCTCGTCGCCCGCCTACGGATTCAACCTCTGCGACATCGACAAGGTCCCACGGGGAGGGGGCGGGGGCGAAGGGTAACCAGTGGGGGGGAGG
Organism: Petromyzon marinus; assembly: GCF_048934315.1. Lineage (NCBI taxonomy): Eukaryota > Metazoa > Chordata > Hyperoartia > Petromyzontiformes > Petromyzontidae > Petromyzon > Petromyzon marinus. Next base: position 3,033,222 of record NC_133723.1, read on the forward strand.
GCGAGGGGGTCATGGGTCAATTACGGCGATCCGGGTGGCGAGATGTTAACTACCTCGCCTTACTTTTTGTTTCTTTCGGTAATAAATTAAATAATAGAATACGACGTTTCGATTGCAACACAAGCAGTCATCATCAGGTACGAATGAATGAGAAAAACAAACCTAGTAAACTCAGAAATATAATACAATACAAGACAGAGAGTCAGCTATCATAACACCCTACCTGGTTGATTTTGTTCTTCCAAAGAGTGCTAAATTTGAGAGAGAGACAAAACACAGACACGGAGACACATAGACAGGCAGAGAGAGACAACACAGAGACACACAGAGAGAGAGACACACATAGGCACACAGAGAAACAACGCCTCTGTGTCGAGGCCTTAAATAGAGAGTGGGGCAGAGAGGGGGGTAGAGAAATTAGCCTGTCAATGAGAGATTTGGAGCTTTCGTGACTGCAGGAATTACTAGAGAGACAACACAGAGACAGAGAGAGAGAGAGAAAACAAACTCAATAAAACAAATTTAGTAAAATTGTTTACAGAAGCTCGTTGTTTCAATCCCGACCGTGACGCCAGTATATTTTGAGTTTGCGTGTTTTCCCCTTGGGTCCTCCAGGTTTTCCCTCCACATTTAGAAACATGCATTGAGAGTATTTGGCTGATGTACATTTCCACGTGGTCAGACACTTCGTTGGGCTATCATTTGTGTGCGCGTCACATGTCAGAATACTTTTTACAGAATATAAAATGTACACGACTGCCCAGCTCGTTGGCGGCGCGTGAATTAAGACGACTTAATCCCAAAGCGCCCCTTAACTCTGGTCTAATGACAGGGGGTTATTAGACCACAGCATCAGAATATGTATTTATACTGGAGGAATCTGATGAGCTATAAAGCTCTTTTTCAAAGATGGCCAGTAGGGGCGGGTAAGAAAGGTTACGAGAATATTTGCCTCGGGAGATTTTGTCCCCCGGCATTGAGATGTTCGCCTCATCACCAAAAAAAGAAAAACCTCACAACAAAGGTGCCCGAGTCAGGAATCGAACCAAGGACATTCTCACCCTGAGGCGCGTGCGTTACTACTGCGCCACCCTGCAGACAGAGGGGTAGGGAGGGGGGATGGAGGAGAGTGGTGAGGGAGGGACGGGGGTTGGGGGGGGAGGGGACGCTGGCATCCAGCTGGCTCCCAACTTGCCGGTGCTGTCGCCCCAAACAGATCAACTCCGTGAGGATGACGGATCCCGCTGAGAGCGGCACCCTCCTGGACCTGGTGGTCAGAGAATGCCAGAAATCCCACCCCGACATCCTCAACGTCATCACGGAGCTCGAGCCTGTTGACAAAGCCACAGGAGGTGCCCGACGGGCCTACCTGCACGACGCCACACCAGCCTAGGACTCGCCCAATGCTTTGCTAATCGTCTAGATCTCTGGCCCACCGTCTCACTCTCCCACCAATCCATGAACCTCTCGGTCTTGTACGTCTCTGGTTCACAAGCCAACTCGCCTGTTGATCCATTGCTGTGACGCTCGCTCGCTCGCTCGTTCGCACGCCCGCTGTCCCAGTGCAGTTGGCGAGACAGGCCACGCGAGAGGCTTCAGTGACGACGGAGTTGCCGTTTCCCTTTTCGTATCAGCCGTGAGAGCGTGGTCGTGCGTGGAGCGGTGGGGAGGGGAGGGGGGGCGGTGACGGACGTTGTGACGACATTGTGACGACGTTGTGACGATGTCGACTTCTCTCCACAGCCGACGAGAAGAATCGGAAATCGGCGATCCAGTCCTTCCGGGTGGAAGTCACGAAACTGGAATGCGACCTTGAATCATTGCCGGACGCCGAGCCTCACGGAGCGTTCTCCAAAACGATGCTCATATCCTTCTCAACGGATTGGTTGGAGTCGTGTGACATTAGACATGGATATCCATTGTCATTTGCAATGCATACCCATTACCATTAATCCCGCGACCCCTTCGCACAAGAAGGGCTCACAAGTGACGTCGTATAAATGTGTCGTTAACCCGCCACCACCCGACACAGCCAACGGGTTGTCACGTGAACAAAAACGTGACAATGAGTTACGAGTACAGCACACCGGTTGTGTGTTGGGGAGTAAACCCACTACGACATTTACAGGGTACTGTGACGTTCCGCTGGTGATTACAACAACCAGCCCCCATTAGCGATTTGCCTGTTGGGGGCTGATCCAGAGCAAACAGCGATTCCATTGGTCCAAGTCGATTCTCTATGGCCACGATGCGTTCACAGAACGAGTCTCGCGCACACACACACACACACTCACTCATTGTCCACGACGTTTGTTTACGAATGTGCGAGCCCATCCGCTGGGCCGGTGCCACACGTGACCATTTATCCGTCGATGGAGGTGTCCCCCGTTCGCGTTGCCGCTCGTCGACAAACGCCACTCCTAGCCTGGGGGTCGCTGTGACCCCCGCGTGACCCCCGCGTGACCCCTGCCTGATCCCCGCGTGACCCCCATGTGATCCCCCGCGTGACCCCTGCGTGACCCCCGCCTGATCCCCACGTGACCCCCGCCTGATCCCCGCGTGACCCCCACGTGATCCCCGCGTGACCCCCGCCTGACCCCCGCGTGACCCCCGCCTGATCCCCACGTGACCCCCCGTGACCCCCACGTGACCCCCGCGTGATCCCCGCCCGACCCCCACCTGACCCCCGCGTGACCCCCACGTGATCCCCGCGTGACCCCCGCCTGACCCCCGCGTGAACCCCGCCTGACCCCCACGTGACCCCCCTTGACCCCGTGGCACCCGCTGCTTCAGGAGTGGACGCGGAAGGTGGAGCTGCTGGAGAGGGGCGAGGGCGAGATCGGGGCCGAGTGGGAGAGGCTGAGGGTGAAGTTCAGCCTGAAGGGAGAGACGCCCAGGCCGCTCCTCTCCAGCCTCGCCACGTTCCGCGGAGACTTCAAGGTGCCCTGAGACTTGGCTCGCCTCTCCCACGCCCTCCCCTGTTGGGCTGTGGCCGCTTCTGCCAGCGCCGGCTGCACGCAGATTTCCGCGGGGCTAAAGCTCACAGGGCGGCAATTGTGTTCGGATTGTGTTCAGTTTGTGTTCGGATTGTGTCCAGCTTGTGTTCGGCTTGTGTTCGGATTCTGTTCAGCTTGTGTTCGGATTGTGTTCAGTTTGTGTTCAGCTTGTGTTCGAATTGTGTCCAGCTTGTGTTCGAATTGTGTCCAGCTTGTGTTTGGATTGTGTCCAGCTTGTGTTCGAATTGTGTCCAGCTTGTGTCCAGCTTGTGTTCGAATTGTGTTCAGCTTGTGTCCAGCTTGTGTTCATTTGTGTTCAGCTTGTGTTTGGATTGTGTCCAGCTTGTGTTCAGCTTGTGTTCGGATTGTGTCCAGCTTGTGTCCAGCTTGTGTTCGAATTGTGTTCAGCTTGTGTCCAGCTTGTGTTCAGTTTGTGTTCAGCTTGTGTTCGGATTGTGTCCAGTTTGTGTTCAGCTTGTGTCCAGCTTGTGTTCAGTTTGTGTTTAGCTTGTGTTCAGCTTGTACCGCGCAGGAACAGCTGCCGGTGGAGGGGGGGGGGGGTCCAGTTGACCGGACCGCAGCAGCAGAGCTCTGGAATCGGTTTTGGATGAGGTGCAAAGCACCGTGAGGCCAGGCCACACTCGCGTTCAGCTCCTCCGCGGTGACACCGATTGTCTTCGGTGGCGTTCTGCGTCTTCCCCCTCCCCCGCCCTCCCCACCCGCCCCCACCCCCCCACCCCCCCGTGTATATTTCAGAAAGTCACGGACAAAACCAAGCGTCCGAGCTCGCGGAAGAAGAAAAATGAATCGGCGTGTTGAGAGCCGCGGCTCCCCCCCTACGTCGAGAACTCGCCGGGTGTTGGGGGGGGGGGGGTCATCGTCACCGCGGTGGAGCGGTATAGAGGTCGAGAGGTCGGCGCACCGGACGACTTGCGACCCCCCGGAGAGGTCGATGCGATCTTGAGTCACGGGCGACAACCGCTCCACGCGACTGGTCGGTGAGCGTCGATTTCAGATGTCCTCCATGAAGAGCCTCCCGCAACCATCCTCCCCCCCCCGGCCCCTACGTGCGTTATTTCGGACATTAATTCAATTGAGAGCAAAACGGTGGCGATGATGTTTTTTCATAATAAAGGTTCTTTGGGTTAGATCGCGTTTATTTATAAATGTGTCGTAACCCTCCACCACCCGACACGGCCAATCAGCAAAAAAGTGTCACGTTGACAAAGACAAATAATTCACTACTTCAGCCCACCGGTGTGTTGAAGAGTTAATCCACATTTACAGTTTGAGTACGACGTTTCGCTGGTAAATACTTCCAGCATCATCGGGCAATTCGCCAGAATGGTAAAGCCCTCGCTTGCTCCCGGTTTTATATAGGGCAGCAGGGTGACGTCATCACTTAACTCATCAGGTGCAGTGATTAGAGGCGGAGGGGGGGGTGTAATGTAATTATATAATCGATTAGTAATCAGTCATTGGTTATGATTAGTAATGAGTTGTAGATTAGTAATTCTTTAAATCAAAATGTAATGTGTATTATTTAATAATACGCTTCCAGGCCGCACTAAGCCGGTAGCTGTCAGAGCGATTAAAGTTATTCTTGTTCCTCTCAATTTCAATGGATTCTCTAATTAGTCTTTGCCAGTAATAATTAGTTTTACACACCACTGCAACATTGTCAAAATCAATTGAGTGTCCTTGTTGACAAGCATGTTCTGCCACTGCCGACAGTTGTGTTTGAGATAATTTAATATTTCTCTGATGTTCTTTTAGTCTTACGCTGATGTTACGTCCCGTCTGCCCAATGTAGCAGCTGCCACATGAACAATTAATCCGATATACACCTTCTGTTGATAGTTTAGGTAATGCGTCTTTAGTGCAAGATACTAGTTTTTGAATTTTGTGTACTGTACCAAATCTTACTGTAATGTTTTGCTTTTGCAAAACACGGGCTAATTTGTCAGTTACTCCTGAGATATATGGAATTTTTATTGTTTTAACAATCTGGTCGCTTTCAGTAGTATTGCTTTGCGATCGTGATTTGGCATTCAGTGCTCTGTTAATTTGAGCATTATTGTAGCCATTCTGTCGTAGTGCGTCTTTAACGTGTTTAATCTCTCTCACTAGACTCTCACCATCTGACACTGTTTTCGCCCGATGTACGAGCGTCTTGATAAGAGAGGATTTTTGAGCTGGATGATGATGTGATTCTGCATTCAGATAGGCATCAGTGTGCGTTTGCTTTCTGTAAACGCTGTGTGTTATTTTACCGTTTAGGCCATGTCCAAGCAAAATATCTAGGAATGGGAGTGTGTTATTCACCTCCATTTCCATGGTGAACTGGATGGCCGGGTTTTGTGCATTGAGATGATTTAGAAAATCATTAAGTGTATCTTTACCATGTGGCCAGACAACCAAAGTGTCATCCACATACCTAAACCAAAAGGATGGTTTTAATGTGCTCGAGGCAAGTGCTCTTATTTCAAAGTTTTCCATGTACAAATTTGCTATAGCAGGGGATAAAGGAGAACCCATTGCTGCTCCTTCCTTTTGTTTAAAGAAATCCCCTCTCCATAAGAAGTAAGTGTTATTTAAACAATGGCCAGCAAGTTTCGGAATATCTTTTTGTAAACCGGTATTCTTTACTAGTGTATCAAGTAATTTAAGCGATTCGTCCACTGGAACCTTAGTGAATAGAGAAATCACATCAAAACTTACCAGAATATCATCAGGAGTAAGTTTAATATCTTTAATCACATTGACAAGATGTTCTGAATTTTTTATGAATGAAGATGTCTTACCGATGTAGGGCTGTATTTGTTTGGTTATATATTTTGCTAATTGATATGTGGCAGAGCCAATTGTACTGACTATGGGTCGTAATGGAGGTGAATAACACACTCCCATTCCTAGATATTTTGCTTGGACATGGCCTAAACGGTAAAATAACACACAGCGTTTACAGAAAGCAAACGCACACTGATGCCTATCTGAATGCAGAATCACATCATCATCCAGCTCAAAAATCCTCTCTTATCAAGACGCTCGTACATCGGGCGAAAACAGTGTCAGATGGTGAGAGTCTAGTGAGAGAGATTAAACACGTTAAAGACGCACTACGACAGAATGGCTACAATAATGCTCAAATTAACAGAGCACTGAATGCCAAATCACGATCGCAAAGCAATACTACTGAAAGCGACCAGATTGTTAAAACAATAAAAATTCCATATATCTCAGGAGTAACTGACAAATTAGCCCGTGTTTTGCAAAAGCAAAACATTACAGTAAGATTTGGTACAGTACACAAAATTCAAAAACTAGTATCTTGCACTAAAGACGCATTACCTAAACTATCAACAGAAGGTGTATATCGGATTAATTGTTCATGTGGCAGCTGCTACATTGGGCAGACGGGACGTAACATCAGCGTAAGACTAAAAGAACATCAGAGAAATATTAAATTATCTCAAACACAACTGTCGGCAGTGGCAGAACATGCTTGTCAACAAGGACACTCAATTGATTTTGACAATGTTGCAGTGGTGTGTAAAAGTAATTATTACTGGCAAAGACTAATTAGAGAATCCATTGAAATTGAGAGGAACAAGAATAACTTTAATCGCTCTGACAGCTACCGGCTTAGTGCGGCCTGGAAGCGTATTATTAAATAATACACATTACATTTTGATTTAAAGAATGACTAATCTACAACTCATTACTAATCATAACCAATGACTGATTACTAATCGATTATATAATTACATTACACCCCCCCCTCCGCCTCTAATCACTGCACCTGATGAGTTAAGTGATGACGTCACCCTGCTGCCCTATATAAAACCGGGAGCAAGCGAGGGCTTTACCATTCTGGCGAATTGCCTGATGATGCTGGAAGTATTTACCAGCGAAACGTCGTACTCAAACTGTAAATGTGGATTAACTCTTCAACACACCGGTGGGCTGAAGTAGTGAATTATTTGTCTTTGTCAACGTGACACTTTTTTGCTGATTGGCCGTGTCGGGTGGTGGAGGGTTACGACACATTTATAAATAAACGCGATCTAACCCAAAGAACCTTTATTATGAATAATATTGGTCGCGAAAGCCTACGTGTTAAAATGATGTTTTTTCTTTGTTTCACCGATATAAGTTTACATGTCAAGGACACGTGATCCGTAGGGATCTTGTTCTGGGGTCGCGTTCTGTCCTCTCCGTACGTTCATTGGCCTCGCTCGTGGCTCTCAACCAATCAGAGATTGAGCCCTGCGTGGAGATATTTACGGTGACTTTGGTGACTTAATATGCGGAGGGTTCAGATATGTGAAGGAGACGGACAGTTTTTGTACTTCGTTATTTATGTTCTCCAGAACGACGCCAATGATTGTGTCGCGTTGTGGACAGCGCGCGGGTGGAGGTTTGGACGGTCGCCACTAACTCTGGTAACGTCAATCTTGATTTGAAGCTTTCGTGACTGCAGGAATCCATACTCTTTGGTTCTTTCGGTAAAGTCACGTAAGTATAAAAATATTTTGTTTTTATATATATCACGACAACATCTATAACCTCTTGTTGTTGTAACAGCTCTCTCGCGGTGTTTCTTCCTGGTTCAGCAGTTCCACTGCTCGATTATTTTTTTCCGCCTGAGGACGACCGCTTGCGTTGCGATCGAAACGTCGCGAGATATTATTTTTTAAATTGTATTTTATTTTTCTACCTACGTGATTTTACCGAAATAACCGGAGAGCGTGACGTCCAGAATACCAATCGCCTCGTTCGAGACCCGAACATCGCATCGCATGGCACCTCCTCCTGGCTTCGACGTTCCTCAAACACGCTGCGATGTAGATCGTCAACCGCGTCGACTACGCAACGCACTCGTCCGTGCCTCGCACGGTGGGGTTTTGACTCTCGACTCGGGGGCACCGTTCTGTGTAGAGTTTGTCCGTTCTCCACCCCCCCCCCTCCTCCCCTCTTCTGCATAGGTTCACTCCGCGTTATTCGCTTCTTCCCTTTAACTGGGAGTGCCGTTTCCCAGAGTGTGGAGAAAGTCAAATTTTTTTTATCTGCTATGAAGAAGGGTCATCGCCCGAAACGTCGTCTGTATATTTTCTGCCCTTTTAAAGCCACAGTGTTATTGACGCGGAACGTGTTGAGTGTTGTTTGTTGTTGTTGCTGTTGTTGTCTGCGCTCGGGCACCACTGCCATCGCCACAACAGCAGCAGCAGCAGCGGCATCGCCAGGTAACTTGTTCAAGTGTGTGGATTCGGGCCTTTTGAAGGCAGAATACTCAACCAGTGTCATTTGCAGCATCTCTGCGCGCGTGTCTGTGTGTGTGTCTGTGTGTGTGAGTGGGGAGCGGTGGTGTAGCGGTTAGCGCTACGCTACGAAACCCGGCGACCCGCGTTCGATTTCCGCTCACGGCACAACACCAACAGTGACTATTATCTGAACCGTTCCTGGACCTCCCCTAGGTCGACTCGGCCTCAAATGAGTACCTGGTGCGGTGTGTACATATCGCCACTGGGGAGACAAAGGCGTCCGGGCTTGGTGATGGCCACCCACTCCCTCGTGTGCCGTGCCGGCCTTTATAGATGCTGCTCGCTAACAGCGCTTGACCCAACAGTCTGTTCAGGCTACACGGGGGATCTCTGTCTTTGGGGGCTCCTGTAGAATCACAGCTGGAGTGTTCTACTCCACCAGTGCGTCAGCACGTCAGTGTAGAGACTGCTGGGTCGGCAAGACGAGTGCAGCGGTGGTGCAGCGGTTAGCGCGCTGCGTTACAAACCCCGTGTCCGGGTGACGATTGTCTGAGCCGGTCCCGGGCCTCCCCGAGGTCGACTCAGCCTCAAGCGAGTGCCGTGGGTGGACGTCACCACTGGGAATACAAAGGGGGCTGGCTACCGTGTAGCTGCTACACGTGTAGCAGCTGCACGTGTAGTAGCTACATAAGTAGCAGCTACAACACGTGTAGTAGCTACAACACGTGTAGTCGCTACACGTGTAATAGCTACATAAGTAGTAGCTACACGTGTAGTAGCTACATAAGTAGTAGCTACATAATTAGTAGCTACATAAGTTGTAGCTACTACTTATCTGGCTACTACTTATGTGGCTACTACACTTGCAGCTACTACTTATGTAGCTACTACTTATGTAGCTACATGTGTAGCTACTACTTATGTAGTTACTACTTATGTAGCTACTACTTATGTAGCTACATGTGTAGCTACTACTTATGTAGCTACACGTGTAGATACTACTTATGTAGCTACTACACGTGCAGCTACTACTTATGTAGCTACTACTTATGTAGCTACTACACGTGCAGCTACTACACGTGTAGCTACTACACGTGTAGCTACTACTTATGTAGCTACTACACGTGTAGCTACTACACGTGTAGCTACTACACGTGTAGCTACTACACGTGTAGCTACTACACGTGTAGTAGCTACTTTGGCTGCTAGGAGTACGCGAGGAAGACGCGCGAGGTGGGGCCAAGCGGGTTGGCACTCGGCTCACGGCCACGCGACGTGGCCTGGAGCCCGTGCCGCTCTGCGTGGTTGCGCCCCACGAGGGAAAACATCTCGCAGCAGCAGCAGCCGCAGCAGTGCGCACTGTGGCGGTGAACGCGAGACGGTCGTCACCGAACCAAGGGCTGTCACGAAGCGGTCCCTTAAGAGAGCCACGGCGCCGCACGTTGCCGAACCCTGCCCGTGGTAAACTGGATTTCCGTGGTGAACTAGACTCCCATGGGTGAACTGGACTCCCATGGTAACCTATACATCCATGGTGAACTGGACTTCCATGGTGAATTGGACTCCCATGGTGAACTGGACTTCTATGATGAACAGGACTCCCATGGTAACCTATACATCCATGGTGAACTGGACTTCCATGGTAAACTGGACTCCCATGGTGAACTGGACTCCCATGGTGAACTGGACTTCCATGGTGAACTGGACTCCCATGGTGAACTGGACTTCCATGGTAAAGTGGAATTCTATGCTGAACTGGACTTCCATGGTGAACTGGACTCCCATAGTGTACTGGACTCCCATGGTGAACTGGACTTCCATGGTGAACTGCACTCCCATGGTGAACTGGACTTCCATGGTAAAGTAGAATTCTATGGTGAACTGGACTCCCATGGTAACCTATACATCCATGGTGAACTGGACTTCCATGGTAAACTGGACTCCCATGGTGAACTGGAGTTCCATGATGAACTGGACTCCCATGGTGAACTGGACTTCCATGGTAAAGTAGAATTCTATGGTGAACTGGACTTCTATGGTGAACTGGACTCCCATAGTGACCTGGACTTCCGTGGTAAACTGAAACTCCCATGGTGAATTGGACTACCATGGTGAACTGGACTTCCATGGTCAAGAGTCAGCAACCAAAATAATAAGAGGATCCATTTTTTTCCCTCCAGAAATAAAAAAAAACCCTCAACATTTCAAGAGCCGCGATGCAGTTTGCTGACGGAGCCCTTTAGCCCTGCACCAAGCCGCCGTGTGGAATTCCGTCGCATCCGTGCACCTTGGGAGGCCCTGGCCACCCGCCGGGCCCTCTGCTCGTGCTACTCGCGTTCGCACCGACTTGCACTTTTAACTTTACGAATGCACACAGCGGACAATGAATAACTGTTTTATTATTATTAAAAACAAAATTCCGGCTCGTAAATAAAATACAAAGAGCAGAACGACGGTAGGGGCACGGCGTTCAGTCGATAGGTTGGGTCTGGTTGGGTCTGGTTGGGGCGGGCGGGGGGGGTGATCGACACGCAAAGTGTTGGGAAGCGCTGCTGCTCCATATAAAGTTCAGAAATGTGTTTCGCGTTCAGCGGAGATTCTCCGAGACGAGCAGACAACACCGCGGTGTCATTCGGCCACGTTGTCCGTCCAGAGCAGGGGTGGGCAAATGTTTTGACTTGCGGGCCACAATGGGTTCTAAAATTTGACAAGAGGGGCCGGGCCAGGAACAGGTGGATGGAGTGTTTGTGTGAACTAATATAAATTACATGTAAAAATCATTACATTAAAGGATTTGGCCTTGAACAGGTAGTAAAGCATTTATTTTGCAAGGCATTTTAACAAATTGCACGAACATGAACAATACAAAAACATGTCGTAACGTGACTGATCAAACATCATGAAAACATCTGAGGCCTGCGCCCAAACCAATGACTTCACTTGAACGTCTTTGTTATCTACATTAACAGGTTAGATCAGCCACGCAGGCTGTCTGTGTCGGAGATTTGGCTCCAACCTCGCTGCAGCAACACATCATCACTTTCACTCCCGGTCAAAGTGCGCCATCTAATGGGGAAATGGGGGCATTACAGGAGAAAGGAAAATTTTAATTCAATAATAATAATATTTGGACAAGTTCGGCGGGCCGAAATTAAAAAAGCCCAACGGGCCGTAGACGGCCCGGGGGCCGTACTTTGCCCATGTCTGGTCCAGAGGATAAACATCACAGAGGGGCCACTGGCTTTGGTATCGGCAGAGCCAGACCGAGGGGCGTGCAGGGCCCGGGGGAAAATCCTTCAAGGCTAAAGAGGAAGTATTACATCTGGCACCGTGACGCCGAAGCACGGGGGGGGAGGGTGGGGGGCACTAAAGCGCGGGGCCTGGGGCGGTCGCCCTGATTCGCCGTGACCCCTAGGGACGCTCTGGGTATTGGTGTCGAAATGTTAACTACCTCGCCTGGTACGCAGGAGGCCGTGGTTTCGATCCCGACCCCTGCTGTATATTTCGAGTTTGCGGTGTCTCTCTCTCTCATCATCATCATAACGGTGGCTATGAGATGTTAACTACCTCGCCTGATATGCAGGAGGTCGTGGGTTTGATATCGACCCTGATGCCAACTGCTGTATATTTGGAGTTTGCGTGTCTCTCTCTCATCATCACCACGGTGGCTAGGAGATGTTAACTACCTCGCCGGGTGTGCAGGAGGTCGTGGGTTTGATACCGACTCTGATGCCAACTGCTGTATATTTGGAGTTTGCGTGTCTCTCTCTCATCATCACCACGGTGGCTAGGAGATGTTAACTACCTCGCCGGGTATGCAGGAGGTCGTGGGTTTGATACCGACTCTGACGCCTGCTGCTGTATATTCGGAGTTTGCGTGTCTCTCCCCGTGGTCGTGTGGATTTTTCTCCGGGTCCTCCGGTTTTTCCCTCCACATTTAGAAACGTGCGTTTACAGTATTTGGTTGCTATACATTTCCACACGATAAGCCATTTTGTTGAGCTATCATTTGTGGCCAGGTCGCTTCTGAAATAGAGCTGCTCAGCTCAGTGGGCCTTACCTGGTAAAATAATACAAAAATATTTTAATAGTTTAAGTGCCCCCAATAGTCCCCCACACTCCGAAAAGGAGACCCTAAACGTGCCAGCCTTGAGCCTGGCCCGAATGGCATTACACTCGGAAATCATCGCCTTCCCTGCCTCCCATCTATGGGGAGGATTGAACCACGTTTTGTAGGCCAGGAGCCCAGTCAACTCGTGCCACTGGGGGAACGGTGGCGTTTGAAATGTGTCGAGATGAGACGCTACGTGAAGCGCTTCCGAGAGACACCAGGGCAACGGAATAGGGGCGGCTCTGTCTGACGCGAATCACGATCCTGATGGGTGCTCCTTGCCGATGGCTAAGGTCAAGGCCCCACCATCGTCAATGTCAACGCGCGTGGCAATATTCGCTTTTTAGCGTCTGTTGAGAGGGTGGACGGGGCCCGACCGGGCGGCGACATCGTACAAGTCGTTGAAGGACTTTCTCCGCAAGCTCCGACGGCTCCCCTTGTCCGTGATTTTCTGAAATAAAAAAGTAATATTGAAAAAAAACTTTATTTTACAAACACGCTTTTATGAAATGTACTAGTAATGGAAGAACTCCACGAGTCCAGGAAGTGGCCCCGAATCTTGCCATGACGTAAGGGGACCGTGGCTGAATACAGCCAACGTCAGTTAACCGTGGACAATTAAGACCCAAACCGAAACATAACATATAAAAAATAATGTTTAAAAAAATATATTTAAGATACAATATAGTATTGTCATCAGTGGGTTAAAATTGAGTTACAAGATTTGAGGATACTACAACAACAGACAGAGCGAGTTAAATGAAAGCGTGTAAGAAGACACGGGCGGAGGAGTCACAAACGCCACCAATGCGATCGCCGCCGTCGTGATTTCACGCACCTCTCTGGTCTGGAGAAGGGCCAACGCACGAAACGTCACCCGTTATATACGATTAATTTTAAGACCACGAAAACAAAGATCCCTGGTATAGCCTTAGACTGTGCGGGGCAAGTGCTGTTCGCGAGCACCTACGAAGTCTGGCACAGCACACGAGGGGGTGGGTGGCCAGCACCACGCCCGGCCGCCTTGGGCCCCCAAGCGGCGATGTTTTACACACCGCACCAGGTACTCATTTTGAGGCTGAGTCGACCTAGGGGAGGCCAAGGACCCATTCAAATATTAATCACTGCTATGATGGTCGTGAGTGGGAATCGAACTTGGGTCGCCGGGTTCATAGCCACGGCTCCCATAAGACAAAGATGCCCCGTATAGCTTTTTAACAGACTGGTATGGCAAGTGCTGTTCGCGAGCAGCACCTATGAAGTCTGGCACGGCGCACAAGGGGTGGGGGGCCAACACCACGCCCGGCCACCTTTGCCTCCGCAGTGGTGACGTCTACCCACACTCTTTGATTCTTTTGGGTAAAGTCACGTGGGTATAAAATAAAACAAGTCACGACGTTTCGGGCGCAACGCAAGCGTCCGTCATCAGGTGGGAACAACCACAGCAAGAAAACAAATTGCTGAAGTGGGCAAAAGGGCTGCCGTGACAAGAGGCTATAGAGGCAAGAGAGGGGGGGGCAGGGAGGAGAGACAGAGAGGGGGGTGGGGGGTAGGGGGAGTGGAGCGCTGCCGAGTGCAGAGCAGCTGGAAGGGATTACAGGGCGAGCAGAGCCACGTGACTTTACCGAAAGAACCAAAGCGAATGGATCCCTTGCTGTCACGCAAACTTCAAATCAAGATTGACCTCTACACCCACCGCACTCGTCACTGGTGTAGGCCATTAGCGGGAATCGAACTCGGGAGATACCGACCTGCACTGCCGCTCCCCGTAATTTAAAGACCACGCGCACACACACACGCGCACACGGTGCGAGCGATGAATGTGTTAGCTTGTTATTTGTGCTGTTGCGCCGCTGCCCAACGCAGCGAGGTCAGCTGCCTGACATGGAGGCCTCGTGCCCTCTGCTGGCCGTTTGCGCCGTGCTGCACGCAACGAGACCGCGGTGTTCATGGAGGGCTCTTCTCGTCTGAAGCGGCAGGCAGCCCGCCAAGGCATTTGCCTAACAGTGCCCATGAGACTCAGAGGAGGCGAACACGGGTGCAGAGTGTTCCTCATTCTCCATAAACGACTGCTGCTGGAAGAAAAAAAAACATTCGTCCAGAGGTCCCATTTGATTCATGGGCGTAAAAATGTGCACTTTAGCTTCCAATAGCAATTAAACATCCGGTATCATCGTGCCATCGTTCCTACGGCGCGAGGCTATCGCAAACGTTTCGCAGCTAGGGCCTGCAGCAGCTTCAGCAGCAGGGGGGGCCGCGTTGCTGTGCGTCATCCCAATCGAGTATTTTCCAGGTGACACTGCACTCAGCCCTGTCGAATTCCCTCAATGATGCCGGTGGCGCGCAAATGTCACGGTGCCCCTGTTCGAACGACGTCACAGTATCGCGAGCGTGAAGGCGCGAAGCGGGCGGCGCCTGTTTTGTTTGCGCTAAACAACTTCTGTGGCCTGCCGAGTCCGAACCGCCGCTGATCGGCGCCACCGCCCCGATGCACCGCCTGGCTACGCGCGGTGCGAGAGAAGTTCAACATACACACTGCCCATAGACTCAACACTACCCATAGACTCAACACTACCCATAGACTCAACACTACCCATAGACTCAACACTACCCATAGACTCAACACTACCCATAGACTCAACATTGCCCATAGACTCACACTGCCTATAGACTCACACTGCCCATAGACTCAACACTACCCATAGACTCAACACTACCCATAGACTCACACTGCCTATAGACTCAACACTACCCATAGACTCACACTGCCTATAGACTCACACTGCCCATAGACTCACACTGCCTATAGACTCAACACTGCCCATAGACAAACACTGCCCATAGACTAACACTGCCCATAGACTCAACACTGCCCATAGACTCAACACTACCCATAGACTCAACACTGCCCATAGACTCAACACTGCCCATAGACTCAACACTACCCATAGACTCAACACTGCCCATAGACTCAACACTACCCATAGACTAACACTACCCATAGACTAACACTACCCATAGACTAACACTACCCATAGACTAACGCTGCCCATAGGCTAACACTGCCCATAGACTCAACACTGCCCATAGACTAACACTACCCATAGACTAACACTACCCATAGGCTAACACTGCCCATAGACTCAACACTGCCCATAGACTAACACTACCCATAGACTAACACTAACCATAGACTAACACTACCCATAGACTAACACTACCCATAGACTAACACTACCCATAGGCTAACACTGCCCATAGACTCAACACTGCCCATAGACTCAACACTGCCCATAGACTCACACTACCCATAGACTAACACTGCCCATAGACTCAACACTACCCATAGACTAACACTGCCCATAGACTCAACACTACCCATAGACTCAACACTACCCATAGACTCACACTGCCCATAAACTAACCGTTTCAATGCCTTCCTGCTGCGGTCCGGCCAAGGGGACCCCCTGGCGGCAGCTGTTCCTGCGCGGCACAAGCTGAACACAAGTGCCGGCCTGCGAGTGGCCATCAGCTTTGCCCCGCGGAAGTCGGTGTGCAGCTGGCGCTGGCAAAACTGGCCAAAGCCCAACGCTTGGCTCATGCAGGGGAGGGCGTGGAGGGGTCCCGGGGGTGGGGGAGAAGCGAGTGAAGTCTCCACGCACCTTGAAGTCTTCGCGGAACGTGGCGAGGCTAGAGAGGAGCGGCTTGAGCATCTTATCCTTCAGGCTGAATTTCACCCTCAGCCTCTCCCACTCGGCCCCGATCTCGCCCTCGCCCTTCTCCAGCAGCTCCACCTTCCGCGTCCACTCCTGAAGCAGCGGGTGCCACGGGGTCAAGGGTCACGCGGGGTCAACGAGCGGCAACGTGCGCGGGGGACACCTCCGTCGACGGTTAAACGGTCACGCGTGGCACCGGCCCAGCAGAGGGCTTGCAAACATTCGTAAACAAACATCGTGAACAGAGTGTGGTGTGTGTGTGTGAGACCCATTCTGTGAAGACATCGCGGGCATAAGAATCGACTTGGATCAATCAATCGCTGCTTGCCCCGAAAGTGCTGAGGCTCCAACAGCTCCATGCCGCGCACCTCCGATTAGCACGGTTGGCTACGTATGGTGCGAAAGAAGTTCAACATACATACTGCACACTGGAACTTCCAAGGATATCTAATGTCACACCACCCGAACCAATCCGCTGAGAAGGATATTTTCATCGTTTTGGAGAACGGTCCGTGGGGCTCGGTGTCCGGTAATGAGTTGAGGTCGCATTCCAGTTTCGTGATTTCCGCCCGGAGAGACTGGATCATCGATTTCCGATTCTCGTCGTCGACTGCAAAAAAGAAGACGGCATCATCGCAACGTCGTCAAAACTTCCGTTACCGCCTTCCCCCCCGCGGGACGGACGAACACCGAGACCCCTGCAACCCCCGCTCGACGCCGGGTGGCGCGACCACGCTCTCGCGGTGAAACGAAAAGCGAAACGTTCGACGCTGAATACTCTCGGGAGCGAGCGAGCGTCACAGCGATGGCTCAACAGGCGAGTTGGCTTGTGAACCAGAGACGTACAAGACCGAGAGGTTCATGGATTGGTGGGAGAGTGAGACGGTGGGCCAGAGATCTAGACGATTAGCAAAGCATTGGGCGAGTCCTAGGCTGGTGTGGCGTCGTGCAGGTAGGCCCGTCGGGCACCTCCTGTGGCTTTGTCAACAGGCTCGAGCTCCGTGATGACGTTGAGGATGTCGGGGTGGGATTTCTGGCATTCTCTGACCACCAGGTCCAGGAGGGTGCCACTCTCAGCGGGATCCGTCATCCTCACGGAGTTGACCTGTTGGGGCGATACCACCGGCAAGTTAGCACCTGCTCCAATTCACAATCTCAATCTATACGTACACACTATACGTTCGTGTGCATACTGTATACGTAGCGACGTCTGAAAAAAAAAATTGTGGCTCAGGATGCTTTACAAGAATTAGAGATGTAAAAAAAAAACGACATTTTGGGGCAGAAGGCAAACGTGGCGCAGGTAACGAAGGCCGGGGAGTGGGACTATGACACTGAACGTAGTTTAACACGTAGGCTGTCGCAACCAATATTATCCATAAGAGGTTTTGTTGGGTTAGATCGCATAAATATTAATGCCTCGTTAAACCCTCCACCACCCGACACAACCAATTAGTAAGGTTTAGCAAGTAAACAAAACACTCGTAACGAATTGGCACGTTTTGTTTACGTGAGAAACCTTACTAATTGGCTGTGTCGGGTGTTGACGGGTTAACAACACTTATATTTACGCTATCTAACCCAAAACAACTCTATTATGGACATGGAACGCGTTCATGGGGCATTGTTTAAAGCTCCGTGGCCTGCTATCAAGTTAACCTTGTTTGTTGTTGTTGTTGACCCTATGACATCGTTCACATTGAGAACGCCACCGTTCGGTCGTCTTTACGGTTCAGATCACGAGCATGTAATAATAATAATTTAAATTCATTAAGTGCCCTTCAACAATTGTTCTCGGGGCGCGATGCATGGAAAGGCGGAAAATAGTTTAACATCATCCGAGGGAAGAAGAGACTTGAGAAAGACGTTTTGAAAATAACTAAAGAGAGAAAGCCATTTTAAACAGATTCGTTTTCAAAGGCGCCGTCACCCCCAAGTGTGAAGCCTGGAGATCCGTGGTGACAGTGAGCAACGCACAATCCGACGATCTTAATGATCATGATGGAATAATATGACTGAAGAAGGTCACGAATGTAGGTCCATTTAAGGCCTTGAATATACGTATGAGTTTACAACGTTGGTTACCGTCGACAAGATGATTATTATATAAATAGGCAGACAATACAGCCTCCTTCCCATAGGTGTGCAAAAACATCCTTTAGGTTTTGTTTTTGTGTGTGTGGAGAGACAGACATGGCAAGGAGGCGTATTGTATGCCTCGTTAGATTGTAACTGAATGAGCCTCATTGATTTTGTCCAAAGGAGAGAACCAATTTAAGAATCAGTTGAAGAGGACCGTCAACAGCAGCAGTATCCGTAAATCAATCCACTGCTGGATGAAGCCGTCCTATGCCTAATCCTCATTGGCTGCCACTCTGTTTTGTTATTGGTCCCGGCCGGTGTTAAAGGGGCAGTTGGTGAAACCAACTTGAATCACGTGACTGCCAACAGCACCCGCAACCTGACGTCAAACGGGACCCGAATTCCACGACGGTGTAGAGGTTCTGTGATATCCACTTTCTGCGGCCCGTTTTCCAACAAACGCTGCAGTTGGGCGGTTGAAACATGGATTTGAACCCAGGGTCTCGGCGGTGCCGGCTCAGCATCTCTGCTATTCAAAAATAAATATGTTATGTTTGAGATATACCAAGTGTTGTGCATTCATTGCAAAGTGTTCTGAAACTCCGCCAACCCCAAACCTCCCACCCCCGCCCCCCGCGTGGGACCTTGTCGATGTCGCAGAGGTTGATTCCGTAGGCGGGCGCCGAAGTGGGGCCCTCATTCAGGAAGTTGATGATGAAGAGGAGCAGCTGGGCCAGCTGGGCCAGGCCTTGGCTGGAGACGACCGCCCTCAGGGCCGCGAGCACGACCTCCTGCTCCTTCCGAGCCTGGTCGAGCACCTCGGCGCGGGTGAAGTGGAACAGCAGGCAGCGCAGGCGCTCCGACAGGTAGCCCTCGTCCACGAGCTGAGGTCACACGGCCACAGGGTCACGGGCAGCACAGCCACGGGGTCACAGAGACACGCGTGGCACAACCACGGGGTCACAGAGACACGCAGGACAACCACAGACACGCACACCGCCACGAGGTCACACACACGTGCAGCTCAGCACCCAGGCTTCTCAGGACCATGGGCCCCAGTGCAGTTGCACCGCCTGCGCACTCTCCTGCTACGCCACTGACTCGTCGCTTCTAAACTGGGCTCGGCGAAGAATCGCCGTGTCGCTGCGTAGATATTTACTTTGGGTGTTAGCGGCTGGGCCTCTAGGCTTGCCCAGATGCCCGTCGATCGGTTGAGTGGCCGCACTCGGCCGTTTCTCTACGGCGAGAGTGATAACATCTGACGATGTGGAGGTGGCACTGGGTGGCTTGGAGGTCAGAGACACTGAATCAGCACCAATGAAAAGCTGGGTTAAAATCCAGGTTTCAATCGCCTGTCATTAAACCAGATTCTCAAGTGTCGTGAGTTGATGGTCTCAGCCCGGTCACCAAATTCCAGCTCTGGACAATGATACATTAAGTTGACCGCCTTGCAGTGAACAATCACTCTCGTACGGCGGCGTCGCTTTGGAATGCGCTGCCCTCTGCTATGTGGACCAGAGGGCAACTTAAAGAGAAGGGGTCTCAGAGGTAGCTCTGTGATATCCGCTTCCCGTGCGCTTTGTTCCCTGTGACGCCGCACAGGGTCACGCCGCTCTGCGCGTGTGTTACGAGAAGGATGCTTCCGTGTCGTGATAACGCGAAGCCGCTGGCGCAATCGCGATGAACTTGGGGGGAATTACCGAAAAACTATAAACATGCTGGTCTGTTGTGTTTGTTTTGTCCTTTAGCTGTGCAGGGAATTCGGGGTAAGGGGTGGGCGAGGGCTACCCGCAAATAGAAGAACTCCATCTTCTGCAGTGGAGCTCCGCTGCCCCGCTTCTCGTTCAGCGCCTTCTTCTGCTCCTCTCTTACCCTCTGCAACGTCAGTATCAGGTCCTGCGAGAGCCCAAAGCGACGCGCGCCATCATCACTCGGGCCACGCACGCCATTACGTCGACACGGAAGGCCACACCAGCACGTGAGCCAGACCAACACGTGGGCCACACCAACAGATGAGGTCACACTAGCACAACGACCGCACCAGCTCATGTGACTACACCAGCTCACTCAGGATGTATACGTATGTTGAACTTATTTTGCACCGTACGTAGCCAACTGTGCTAATCGGAGCTGCGGCGGATGGACAACAAACTAAACGCAGAAAGCAGTTCTAAAGAAGTGAGTTTTTAACGTAGATTTAAAAGTGCGTAGCTCGAGTGGCTTCGTAATATCAGAAGGAAGAGCGTTCCAGACGGCCAGAGACCACGACAACAAGCGGGTCAAACTGGCTCATATGATGCATCAGCACTCGCGGCAGACAGACCACACCGGCTCACCACCACCACCACCGCTCCGTTCACCTTGAGGCTTACAATCAGCACTCGTGGTAGACAGACCACACCGGCTCACCACCACCACCACCGCTCCGTTCACCTTGAGGCTTACAATCAGCACTCGTGGCAGACAGACCACACCGGCTCACTAGCACCACCACCACCGCTTCGTTTACCTTGAGGCTTACAATCCCGGAGAGTAAGGCTATGTCACCCGTCAGGATGGCTTTTATTAAGTCGTCGTCCGACACCTTCGCCGATTTTCTCAAGATTTCTGTGTGTATGGTGGTTCCGGGGCAGGGGGGGGGGGAGATAGGGGGGGTCAGGTTAAAAGGCCTCAATGAATCTCAACACTCTTTGTCAGTATAATAATAGGGGTTTTTCCCCTTTTTTTCTGGCAACAAAACTGAAACCTTTTTACAAGGATTCATGTCTGCATTAACCACAATACCTGCAGTCAAAATGCAAACAAAAAACATACTATGATAATATATGCATTGTCCTTGAAACTGATTGGTCCACACCGTTAGTGCTGGCAAAGGAGGTCTAATGATGTAGATACTCCTTGTCAGGTTGAGTCTGGCAAAAAATGTTTGGCACTTTCACCTACATTCTGTTGAAGCTTCACGAGATAATCTTTGTATAGGAGATCATTCCATTGGGTTGAATTTTCGTATAATTGGGGATGTTTGGCCGATTACATTCATGTTTGGTTTCGCCGGGGAGACCGGAGCACCCAAGAAAACACACATCAACTCAAACCATTTCCTGGGTAAACTAATCTGGCATGGTGACTTACTGTAAGCTATTGTTCATGCAGCCATACACAAGAGAGAGAGAGGTGTGGGGTTATGGGTTTGTGGGTGGCAGGGAGGTTGGCACATTAGTAACACGTGTGCCTCGCAGTAAGAATCACCTGGGTTCGATTCCCATCTCAGGCAACTCTCTGTACGGAGTTGGTATTCTCTCCCCCTGTACTGCAATGGGTTTCCTCCCATAGCAACACCCCCCCCCCCCCCCCCCACAAAACCAGATCCCCAGTCAGTTGAGGTGGTTCGGGCACCTTGTAAGGATGCCCCCCGATAGACCCCCCCTCCCCCCCCCCCCCGTGAAACTCTACCGGGCAAGTCCCAGTGGGCGAAGACCCCGGGGCCAGCCTAGGACACGCTGCTGGGACGATGTCGCTCGGCTGGCCTGGGAACGCCTGGGAATTCCCCATGAAGAGTCCGAGTCTTTAGGCAGGTAAAGGGAGGTCTGGACCGCCCTACTCAACACGCTGCCGCCGCGATCCTCATCAGGACAAGCGGATTGATAAACGAACCAACGAAGACATCCCCAATGTTGAAAAAGCAAACGACTAAATTGGGATGATAAACACAGAGCGCGCGACATCACCCCTTCATGTTTACGCATTTGCGGGCCCCTTTCCTGAAAGCGAATCCCGATTCTCAGTGTGGCTTTTTCCTGGGCAAGACACGAAGCGGAAACAGTAATAACAGCTGCTCCTCTCACCGAGATTTTGTAAGAATCCTGCGCTGAAGACGGATCCCTCGCTGGGGCTTCCGGATGGAGATGGCAGTGGCGAAGATCCACCTGACGATGGCTGGTATATGGCCAGCCCCAGGGATGTCTTGGCTGCAACAACAGCAGTGGAGGCACCGTTGACCTCGCGATTCCACGACACCATGAACCCGCGAGAAATTGCCCCGTGCCAATGCGAGCACATTCGCGCTCGGAAAACCGTGACCGCGAGATCCCATGAACGGGTGACACAATGACCTCGTGACACCGTTAACTGGTGACCTTGTGACCCCTTGACTTCGCATCAACGGCTCTGACCTGCAAAGGTCCGCAGGAGCCGGTCCTTGAGGTCGGAGTTTTCGAATTGTTTCTCGTTCGCACTGCTCCATAGGCTGTCCTTCTCTATGTCACTCGGTGCAATCTGCATCAACACACACACACAGCAATATATTAACACACACAGCGATACATAGACACACCATCAACACACACACAGCAATATATTAACACACACAGCGATACATAGACACACCGATACATCAACACACACACAGCAATATATTAACACACACAGCGATATATAGACACACCATCAACACACACACAGCAATATATTAACACACACAAATACATCAACAAACACACAGCAATATATTAACACACACAAATACATCAACACACACACAGCAATATATTAACACACACACACACACTGATATATAGACACACACACAGCAATACATAGACACACCGATACATCAACACACACACAGCAATATATTAACACACACAGCGATACATAGACACACCATCAACACACACACACAGCAATATATTAACACACACAAATACATCAACACACACACACAGCAATATATTAACACACACAAATACATCAACACACACACAGCAATATATTAACACACACACACACTGATATATAGACACACACACAGCGATACATAGACACACCATCAACACACACACACAGCAATATATTAACACACACAGCGATACATAGACACACCGATACATCAACACACACACAGCAATATATGAACACACACAAATACATCAACACACACAGCAATATATTAACACACACAAATACATCAACACACACACAGCAATATATTAACACACACACACACTGATATTTAGACACACACACAGCGATACATAGACACACCATCAACACACACACACAGCAATATATTAACACACACACAGCGATACATAGACACACACCGATACATCAACACACACACAGCAATATATTAACACACACAGCGATACATAGACACACCATCAACACACACACAGCGATATATGAACACACACAAATACATCAACACACACAGCAATATATTAACACACACAAATACATCAACACACACAGCAATATATTAACACACACAAATACATCAACACACACACAGCAATATATTAACACACACACACTGATATATAGACACACACACACCGATACATCAACACACACAGAGCAATATATTAACACACACACACACTGATACATCAACACACACACAGCAATATATTAACACACATATTTATATATAGACACACACACAGCGATATATTAACACACACACACTGATATATAGACACACACACTGATATATAGACACACACACACTGATACATCAACACACACAGCAATATATTAACACACACACACTGATATATAGACACACACACACTGATATATAGACACACACACACCGATACATCAACACACACAGCAATATATTCACACATACACTGATACAGAGACACACAGATTCATACTGGTAGGAACCTCCTGGTTACACCACCAGCCCATAGGGGATTATTGTGTCCGTCCGTCGTGCATCCAAAAATGGGAGGGGTGGGGCTGGGTGGAGAGGGGAGGGTGGGGAGGGGCTTGGTGGGGAGGGGCTGGGTGGGGGGGTGGGAGGGGTGGGGCTGGGTGGGGAGGGGCTGGGTGGGGAGGGTGGGGAGGGGCTGGGTGGGGGGTGGGAGGGGTGGGGCTGGGTGGGGAGGGGCTGGGTGGGGAGGGGCTGGGTGGGGGGTGGGAGGTGTGGGGCTGGGTGGGGAGGGGCTGGGTGGGGAGGGTGGGGCTGGGTGGGGGGTGGGAGGGGTGGGGCTGGGTGGGGAGGGGCTGGTCACCCCGTGGTGCCCTTATAAAACTCAACGTTTAACCTACTCACGCCGGCTTGTGCCCGCCCTCACAGTCGGGCATATTTGCGGAATACACCACGTGGTGGTGCCGCCGTTGACCCTGGCCATTGACCGGGCAACCCAACGTTCCTACCGGCTCCCTCCGCAGGAATGTGTAACACACAAACACTGATGCATGAACACACAAGCTCCAACACGTAAAAACGCGAACACACAAATACACATGACTGAACGCCAAAGCATGACTGAATAACCGCATGAATGACAGACTGACTGAATGAATCGCCGAATAACTGAGTAATCGGATAACTTAGCGGACGAGTGAATGATCCCACACGTCGCTGAACCCACCGTCTTGCACCTCACTCGCTCTGTCGCCCCCTTCTTGTTGTACGCCTTCTTTTCCTGGAGCCATGGGGGCCTCGCGGGCGTCGGTGCCGTCCCAGGTATGAGGGCCGGCGGTGGCGGTGGCGGCGGCGGCGGCGGCGGCGGGGCCCCCACGGAGGGGTCTTGAGGGGTCAGGTCGTAGATTCCCAACGAGGAGCGCTGCCTGCTGTCAGGCTGCTGCACGATGACCGCGGGAATCTCTTCCTGACTGGGGGGCCCTGGCCGCACGGAGGCCTCGACTGGGAGGCCGGGGAAATTCGTGCCACGGGGCTCAGGGGCTGGGAAGGCCTCGACTGGGAGGCCGGCGAGATTCGTGTCCCAGGGCTCAGGGGCTGGGAAGGCCTCGGCTTGGAGGCCGGGGAGATTCGTGCCACGGGGCTCAGGGGCTGGGAAGGCCTCGACTGGGAGGCCGGGGAGATTCGTGCCACGGGGCTCAGGGGCTGGGAAGGCCTCGACTGGGTGGCCGGGGAGATTCGTGCCATGGGGCTCAGGGTTTGGGTGCTCGTTGGGGGCCCCACCAGGTGTTTGACGAGGTCGACCTTGTTCCTGGAGGGCAGGGGAGGGGAGGGAGAAGTCACCAATGTCGTAATCGTTAATACGTTCTTACGAGGAATGTTGGAATGTTTGACGAGGCGAATACAACATAAATAGAATGTAATTTTTCACGTGTGTCAAAACTACGTGGGCAAATATTGCGCTGACGATGAAAGTTTTCTGCAGCCTGAGAGGGGGGGGGGGGGGGAAGAGAGCGAAACGTCTTGCCGCTCTTCTGATGTGCAGTTGTGCAAGGGGCGTCGGTGTCATCCCTGATCACGAGATAAGTCTCTTTCCGTTTAATGGCAAAGCATTTTTTCGTCAGATCCCTGGAACTAAGCTGCGTTTGAGCCTGCTTAGCGCTCGGTTGGGATGACCACTTTGCATAACAGCAACCGCTTATCATTGCCCTACCTTATTACAGACCAATTCAGACCTTACTGGTCACCCCATGCCCCTTATAAATCTCAAAGTTCATCCTACACAAGGTCCCATCACAAGGGAGAAACACAAATAAATAGACACATTTATTTTTGCCTGTCTGTCTGTCTGTATGCCGTATGGAACTGAAAACTCAATTTCCCTGTACAATAATACAGGTAAACCGTATGGGTTGACAGGTGTGGCATAACAATACACACTCCTCACTAACGCTGTGTGGCTTTAAAAAAAAAAAACACAGTATATAATGTGTTGAGTTTGGTTGTTATTATTTGAGATTGTGCATCACTGCAGCAGCAGCAGCAGCGTCAATAGCCAAACTATTTGCTTACAGGCGCACCTTGAAATAAAACATTGACTCATTTAGACACATCCTCATATCAGGAAGCCATTGACGACGTTCATTGCTTCGGCAACAACAAAAAAACCCGTGGGACCGGCTGGGCAAGCGCAGGTTTGCCGGGAGAGTTTTATTTTTTTTTACTTCCCTGTTGTTGCATTTTTTAAAATATAAATATATTATTATTATCACGTGGCAATGACGGCCGGGCCGTGATGTTCTTTCCCAGATATGTAAAACATTTTTTTTTTACAACTGCATAGCTGGCAAACTCCTTATCAGTGCCTCCTACCTTATTACAGACCAACTCAGACCTTATTGGTCAACCCCGTGCCCCCTTTATAAATCTCAAAGTTCGTCCTGCACAAAGTCACCGTCACAAGGGAGGGACACAAGCAAATAGACAAAAACTAAATGCTTGCCCCGTATTGAAACGTACAAGAATACGGGGGTAAACAGCCTGGGTTGTGACGGGTGATATAAAATAAAAATAAACTCCGTCTCTTTACGACTGTCTGTGACCCCCGGGCGACTTTATGGCGACGCTCAGGTTGGATTCTGATGCCATTTTGCCTTCGGTGCGGTGGTTTGCGGGAGGTTTCAAGATACTAACATGAGCATTGCCTAATCAAGTTTTCGCGCCGGGAGACCCAACCGAACCGGCGACCCCTCGGGTTAAATTTACCTCGGCGGTGAAGTCACCTCGGAGGTAAATGCACCTCGTTCCAAACAAGTGTTTCGGCCCAATCCACGACTCCGAAGCAGGTTGCGGTTTGGGGCTAACGCCACGTTTATTAGGGGCTTACGTCAAAGTGTGTTAGGGGCTTACGCCACAGTGTGTTAGGGGCTTACGCCACAGTGTGTTAGGGGCTTACGTCAAAGTGTGTTAGGGGCTTACGTCAAAGTGTGTTAGGGGCTTACGTCAAAGTGTGTTAGGGGCTTACGTCAAAGTGTGTTAGGGGCTTACGCCAAAGTGTGTTAGGGGCTTACGCCAAAGTGTGTTAGGGGCTTACACCACAGTGTGTTAGGGGCTTACACCACAGTGTGTTAGGGGCTTACACCAAAGTGTGTTAGGGGCTTACGCCAAAGTGTGTAAGGGGCTTACGCCAAAGTGTGTTAGGGGCTTACGTCAAAGTGTGTTAGGGGCTTACGCCAAAGTGTGTTAGGGGCTTACACCACAGTGTGTTAGGGGCTTACACCACAGTGTGTTAGGGGCTTACACCAAAGTGTGTTAGGGGCTTACGCCAAAGTGTGTTAGGGGCTTACGCCAAAGTGTGTTAGGGGCTTACGCCACAGTGTGTTAGGGGCTTACGCCAAAGTGTGTTAGGGGCTTACGCCAAAGTGTGTTAGGGGCTTACACCACAGTGTGTTAGGGGCTTACGCCAAGTGTGTTAGGGGCTTACGCCAAAGTGTGTTAGGGGCTTACACTACGGTGTGTTAGGGGCTTACGCCAAAGTGTGTTAGGGGCTTACACCACGGTGTGTTAGGGGCTTACGTCAAAGTGTGTTAGGGGCTTACGTCAAAGTGAGTTAGGGGCTTACACCACAGTGTGTTAGGGGCTTACGTCAAAGTGTGTTAGGGGCTTACGTCAAAGTGTGTTAGGGGCTTACGTCAAAGTGTGTTAGGGGCTTACGCCAAAGTGTGTTAGGGGCTTACACCACAGTGTGTTAGGGGCTTACACCACAGTGTGTTAGGGGCTTACACCAAAGTGTGTTAGGGGCTTACGCCAAAGTGTGTTAGGGGCTTACGCCAAAGTGTGTTAGGGGCTTACGCCACAGTGTGTTAGGGGCTTACGCCAAAGTGTGTTAGGGGCTTACGCCAAAGTGTGTTAGGGGCTTACACCACAGTGTGTTAGGGGCTTACGCCAAGTGTGTTAGGGGCTTACGCCAAAGTGTGTTAGGGGCTTACACCACGGTGTGTTAGGGGCTTACGCCAAAGTGTGTTTGGGGCTTACACCACGGTGTGTTAGGGGCTTACGTCAAAGTGTGTTAGGGGCTTACGTCAAAGTGTGTTAGGGGCTTACACCACAGTGTGTTAGGGGCTTACGTCAAAGTGTGTTAGGGGCTTACGTCAAAGTGTGTTAGGGGCTTACGTCAAAGTGTGTTAGGGGCTTATGTCAAAGTGTGTTAGGGGCTTACGCCAAGTGTGTTAGGGGCTTACGTCAAAGTGTGTTAGGGGCTTACGCCAAAGTGTGTTAGGGGCTTACACCACAGTGTGTTAGGGGCTTACACCACGGTGTGTTAGGGGCTTACGTCAAAGTGTGTAAGGGGCTTACGTCAAAGTGTGTTAGGGGCTTACACCACAGTGTGTTAGGGGCTTACGTCAAAGTGTGTTAGGGGCTTACGTCAAAGTGTGTTAGGGGCTTACGTCAAAGTGTGTTAGGGGCTTACACCACAGTGTGTTAGGGGCTTACGCCAAAGTGTGTT
This sequence comes from Petromyzon marinus, assembly GCF_048934315.1. Classification (NCBI taxonomy): domain Eukaryota; kingdom Metazoa; phylum Chordata; class Hyperoartia; order Petromyzontiformes; family Petromyzontidae; genus Petromyzon; species Petromyzon marinus. Next base: position 3,061,554 of record NC_133723.1, read on the forward strand.
AGGGGCTTACGTCAAAGTGTGTTAGGGGCTTACGTCAAAGTGTGTTAGGGGCTTACGCCAGAGTGTGTTAGGGGCTTACACCACAGTGTGTTAGGGACTTACACCACGGTGTGTTAGGGGCTTACGTCAAAGTGTGTTAGGGGCTTACGTCAAAGTGTGTTAGGGGCTTACACCACAGTGTGTTAGGGGCTTACACCACAGTGTGTTAGGGGCTTACACCACAGTGTGTTAGGGGCTTACACCACAGTGTGTTAGGGGCTTACGTCAAAGTGTGTTAGGGGCTTACGTCAAAGTGTGTTAGGGGCTTACACCACAGTGTGTTAGGGGCTTACACCACAGTGTGTTAGGGGCTTACACCACAGTGTGTTAGGGGCTTACGTCAAAGTGTGTTAGGGGCTTACGTCAAAGTGTGTTAGGGGCTTACACCACAGTGTGTTCAGGGCTTACACCACAGTGTGTTAGGGGCTTACGTCAAAGTGTGTTAGGGGCTTACGTCAAAGTGTGTTAGGGGCTTACACCACAGTGTGTTCGGGGCTTACACCACAGTGTGTTAGGGGCTTACGTCAAAGTGTGTTAGGGGCTTACGTCAAAGTGTGTTAGGGGCTTACACCACAGTGTGTTAGGGGCTTACACCACAGTGTGTTAGGGGCTTACACCACAGTGTGTTAGGGGCTTACACCACAGTGTGTTAGGGGCTTACGTCAAAGTGTGTTAGGGGCTTACGTCAAAGTGTGTTAGGGGCTTACACCACAGTGTGTTAGGGGCTTACACCACAGTGTGTTAGGGGCTTACACCACAGTGTGTTAGGGGCTTACGTCAAAGTGTGTTAGGGGCTTACGTCAAAGTGTGTTAGGGGCTTACACCACAGTGTGTTCAGGGCTTACACCACAGTGTGTTAGGGGCTTACGTCAAAGTGTGTTAGGGGCTTACGTCAAAGTGTGTTAGGGGCTTACACCACAGTGTGTTCGGGGCTTACACCACAGTGTGTTAGGGGCTTACGTCAAAGTGTGTTAGGGGCTTACGTCAAAGTGTGTTAGGGGCTTACGTCAAAGTGTGTTAGGGGCTTACGTCAAAGTGTGTTAGGGGCTTACGTCAAAGTGTGTTAGGGGCTTACGTCAAAGTGTGTTAGGGGCTTACGTCAAAGTTGTTAGGGGCTTATGCCAAAGTGTGTTAGGGGCTTATGCCACAGTGTGTTAGGGGCTTACGCCAAAGTGTGTTAGGGGCTTACGCCAAAGTGTGTTAGGGGGTTATGCCAAAGTGTGTTAGGGGCTTACGCCAAAGTGTGTTAGGGGCTTACGCCAAAGTGTGTTAGGGGGTTATGCCAAAGTGTGTTAGGGGCTTATACCACAGTGTGTTAGGGGCTTACGTCAAAGTGTGTTAGGGGGTTAGGCCAAAGTGTGTTAGGGGCTTACACCACAGTGTGTTAGGGGCTTACGCCAAAGTGTGTTAGGGGCTTATGCCAAATGTGTTAGGGGCTTACGTCAAAGTGTGTTAGGGGCTTACGCCAAAGTGTGTTAGGGGCTTACGTCAAAGTGTGTTAGGGGCTTACACCACAGTGTGTTAGGGGCTTACGTCAAAGTGTGTTAGGGGCTTACGCCAAAGTGTGTTAGGGGCTTATGCCACAGTGTGTTAGGGGCTTACGCCAAAGTATGTTAGGGGCTTACGCCAAAGTGTGTTAGGGGGTTATGCCAAAGTGTGTTAGGGGCTTACGCCAAAGTGTGTTAGGGGCTTACGCCAAAGTGTGTTAGGGGGTTATGCCAAAGTGTGTTAGGGGCTTACACCACAGTGTGTTAGGGGCTTACGTCAAAGTGTGTTATGGGGTTATGCCAAAGTGTGTTAGGGGCTTACACCACAGTGTGTTAGGGGCTTACGCCAAAGTGTGTTAGGGGCTTATGCCAAATGTGTTAGGGGCTTACGTCAAAGTGTGTTAGGGGCTTACGCCAAAGTGTGTTAGGGGCTTACGTCAAAGTGTGTTAGGGGCTTACGTCAAAGTGTGTTAGGGGCTTACGCCAAAGTGTGTTAGGGGCTTATGCCAAATGTGTTAGGGGCTTACGCCAAAGTGTGTTAGGGGCTTACATCAAAGTGTGTTAGGGGCTTACGTCAAAGTGTGTTAGGGGCTTACGTCAAAGTGTGTTAGGGGCTTACGCCAACCCACCCCCCTAGCCGATAACTCCCCAGGGGACAGGGTACCAGGATCCCTACAACCCCGGCTAACTTCCCAGGGAACAGGGTACCAGGATCCCTACAACCCCGGCTAACTCCCCAGGGAACAGGGTACCAGGATCCCTACAACCCCAGCTAACTCCCCAGGGGACAGGGGTACCAGGATCCCTACAACCCCGGCTAACTCCCCAGGGAACAGGGTACCAGGATCCCTACAACCCCGGCTAACTCCCCAGGGAACAGGGTACCAGGATCCCTACTACCCCGGCTAACTCCCCAGGGAACAGGGTACCAGGATCCCTACAACCCCAGCTAACTCCCCAGGGAACAGGGTACCAGGATCCCTACAACCCCAGCTAACTCCCCAGGAGACAGGGTACCAGGATCCCTACAACCCCGGCTAACTCCCCAGGGAACAGGGTACCAGGATCCCTACAACCCCGGCTAACTCGGCTCTCCTCCCTGCCCCGGGCCGGGACTACCCCAACCTCGGCCGGTCGGGCGGAGAAGCCTCCCCTAGCCCCGGGTGAGGATCAGCTCCCCTGAGTCCCCACTCCCACGCCCCCGACGAACCCCCCGTTACATCCCGGGTCCCCCTTTAAATACCCCCCTGGGGCATGACGTCACCGTCCCCCCAGGGTCCGCCTGACGTCACGTTCTGCGACGCAACTCTCTCCGAGGGCGAGCGTGACGTGACGTCACCCACTACTCCCCTACACATGAATAATTTGGCGGGACCCTGGGGTCCCGCAAAAATCAGCTCAATAATTATTATTTTTCAGTCCGCCCCACTACGTGATCCTGACAGCAACGCGCCGCCCGCCCAGACTCGCACCAACAAGCGCCAGCAGCAGCAGCAGGCGGCAATCAACACGATGGGCGCCACCCCACCGGCCAAACGAAAGCCCCGGGGGGCGTCAGCCGCAGTCGCGCGCGGCGACGACGATGCCCTCCGGTCAGCCGTCGATCCTCGGCTCCTTTGCCAAGGCGAGCCCGCCGCCCCCGCAGTGAATTTAACGTGTTTGTGTAATTTTTCAACTTTTTACGAAACTAGTTTTGTTGTTGGTAAGGCAAGACTCGTGTCGCTATGCGGTTTTTCCTACTCCGGGGCAGTGATGGGACCCGGGGTCCCGCCAATTGCTTCACATGTACACAAATGTACGTCATTGCAAAAAAAAAATGTACGGAGTAAAATGTTCCTCATACCAAAAAATAAAAAAAAACATTACCTCAGAGACATTTTTTTTCCCCCGGAGTAAATTCACCACCGAGGAATTTTGACCTCGGAGGACTTTTTACCTCCGTGTCAGTTCGCTACAGTGAATTCACCTCGGAGTAAATTTACTTCAGAGAAACTTTATCTCAGATAAACTTTACCCTCAGAGTCAATTCACCTCAGTAAAATCACGTCCGGAGTAAGTTTACTTCAGATAAACTTTACCTCAGAGTCAATTCACCTCAGTAAAATTTACCTCGTGGTAACTTCGCCTCAAAGAAACTTTACCTCAGATACATTTTACCTCAGAGTCAATTCACCTCAGTAAAATCACCTCCGGAGTAAATTTACTTCAGAGAAACTCTACCTCGGAGAAACTTTACCTCAGAGTTAATTCACCTTTAGTAAAATAATCTCCGGAGTAAGTTTACTTCAGGGAAACTTTACCTCGGAGTCAATTCACCTCAGACCAAAGGGTAACTTTACCTCAGGATAATATCACCACGAATAACAAAAAACCCCACCTCAGAGTAACTTTACCTCAGTCTCACAATGCCCACCCAAGTCCCCGAGACATATTCGCAGATAAACATTTGCACCTTGAGCACACCTGCACAGCCCTTTGTTGACCCACTGCTCGATGAGGGCCTATCCACTATGGGTAGATTGTAGTGGGGGGCCCTTTGACCATACTTCGCCACGCTGGTGTGGTGCGTGTTGGTGAAGGTGGGCGGCATAGACCCTAGGGCGTAGAAAGTGCGGTACAACAATGGATTTGTGAACTTCCCGCCACTGCCCACCGCGTCGTTGTATGACCCCGCAGCAGCCTATAGCACCTGTTACGCATGGCGGTCGCCCATGCAAGCAACTATCCACTGCCAAATGCTGCTTTGCTTTCACGACACCTTAAATTGCAACCCAAGTACAGCAGTTAAGTCGGAGTGATGAGTTCCTGCTCAAAATGAGCAATGAGATTGTTCCTAGTCTCCTCTCTTCAAGGTCAGCGGTGGAAATTCCACATTCCTACGGCGAGGGCGAGGCATTCACGAGGACAGCCACCGTTTGACTTCTCCCACGAACGGTTACTTGCGACGACGGTGATAACGGCGTGGGGGAGGCCGGCATCCAGCAGTGTATTGGCCACGGCTGATGATGAGCACGTGTTTTCTTGGCGGGGCGAGTCTTAACTTTCCCGGGAGCGTCTTAGAATTGTAGCGACATCGCTGGATGTGACCATGCTTTGGGTGTAGTACCGACCCTAGAGGGGCACGGTGTAGCGACATCGCCAGATACCACAATGTTGTGGGTGTAGTACCGGCCCTAGAGGGGCACGGTGTAGCGACATCGCCGGATACCACCATGATGTGGGTGTAGTACCGACCCTAGAGGGGCACGGTGTAGCGACATCGCCGGATACCACTATGGTGTGGGTGTAGTACCGACCCTAGAGGGGCACGGTGTAGCGACATCGCCGGATACCACTATGTTGTGGGTGTAGTACCGACCCTAGAGGGGCACGGTGTAGCGACATCGCCGGATACCACTATGATGTGGGTGTAGTACCGGCCCTAGAGGGGCACGGTGTAGTGACATCGCCGGATACCACTATGGTGTGGGTGTAGTACCGACCCTAAAGGGGCACGGTGCGCGGTGTAGCGACATCGCCGGATACCACCATGATGTGGGTGTAGCACCGGCCCTAGAGGGCAGGGTGCGCGCTGAATAATAGCGCTGGATGGCACCACGCTTTAAGTGCAGTGCCGACTCTACAGGACAGGGTGTGTGGGTGCCGACAAAAGGATAGGGTTGTGTGAGGCGATGGCACGTGACCGGTTAAGTTGACAGAAGGGCCCCAAGAGGGGGCTAAGGGGGTCACGTGATTGGGATCCAGATCCTTTCCGAGGATTCTAGAAGGTGGACGTGGCCAAGGGCGGAGCCAGCCATGCCAGAGAGATAAGCCGGGTTCCCGGGAGGGACCGGAGTTGTTGTTCATCCTGGAAGAAACTCTTCGTCTGCGATCTCCATTCAACGAGTCTCCAACACGTGAACCTGGGCCAAAGTCATTGGTCCTGGTCCGTAGTAGAAGTTACGTATTAGCTAGTGTAGTAGCTAGTGTAGTAGCTAGTGTAGTAGCTAGTGTAGTAACTAGTGTAGTAGCTAGTGTAGTAACTAGTGTAGTAGCTAGTGTAGTAACTAGTGTAGTAGCTAGTGTAGTAGCAGTTACGTAGTAACTATTGTAGTAGCTAGTGTAGTAGCTAGTGTAGTAGCTAGTGTAGTAGCTAGTGTAGTAGCTAGTGTAGTAACTAGTGCAGTAGCTAGTGTAGTAACTAGTGTAGTAGCTAGTGTAGTAACTAGTGTAGTAGCTAGTGTAGTAGCAGTTACGTAGTAACTATTGTAGTAACTAGTGTAGTAGCTAGTGTAGTAGCTAGTGTAGTAACTAGCGTAGTAGCTAGTGTAGTAGCTAGTGTAGTAGCTAGTGTAGTAGCTAGTGTAGTGACTAGTGTAGTAACTAGTGTAGTAGCTAGTGTAGTAACTAGTATAGTGTAGTAACTAGTGCAGTTAGCCGGGTGGTCACCACCTTAGGTTGTTATTCTGTTAAGGGGAAGTTACCCCTGTGTTGGAACTGAATGAATGTGTTGCCTCCAAAGTCTACGTCTGCGACTCAGTTGAACCCATTACAGAATGATAGTTTTGAAAAGTTACGTTTTTTTTGATGTTTTAGTTTAATTCCGATGGTATGCGCGGTGACACTAATGATCTCGCGGGCAGTTGTTCACGGGAGCGTCTTAGAATTATAATTTCAAAAAGGTTAGTTTTATATTCTTGGTTCTTTCGGTAAAGTCACGTAGAAGGGAAACAATACAATAATAAAAATATAAAACAACAATAATAATATTTTTATTATTTTATTGTCCCCCTTCTACGTGGCGACTTTACCGAAAGAACCAAGAATGTGAAACCCCTGCAGTTACGAAAGCTTTAAATCAAAATTTAAGGTTAGCTTTAGTTTAATCCCGACGATACGGCAAAAAAAGTACGCGCGGTGACACCTTACTCACGTTCTTGCCGGGCAGTTGTTCATAGCCGCTGCGCATAGGGCAGCAGCAGCAGCAGCACCACGAAGGGCAGCAGGAACAGCAGTTGCCCATGACGGCCCTGGGACGACACCTCGCTCTCTCACTTCACTGCTGCGTCCACAGAGACAGAGACGGGGGGGGGAAGGGGTGAACTCAGGGCCTCAGTGATGATTTCTTTTTTTTCACTGCTAAACAATATATTCATAAAAAAAAGATTTTGTATTTTTACCGGGTAAGGCTTCCCCACCACCCCCCCCCCCCCCCACCCCCTCTCACAGCTGCTGTGTAAGAGCTCTTTATTGTTCAGAAGCGATGTGGATATCGCAAATGTTAGCTCAACGAAGTGGGCTTACCATCATCATCATCACCATCATCGTCAGGCGGAAAATGTATAGCCGGAGCCAACATACTTTAAACGCGCGCTCAAGTGAGCATTGATGCAGTCCTGGTCTTCTACCGCCGTGCTCGTTGCAGCTCTAAACCAGATCCGGAAAGTCCACGTTCCCATGGCGAGGGCGAGTCCATCCACGGGACATGAAGTGGAACCTATTTTATCGACCCTCCCCGCACGATGTATGATGGGCTAAGTCAACCCCCCCCCCTCACCCAACTAATTTGAACCGTCAGGACTGTCAACCATTGAGTCTCCACCTATATACAGTAAATGTGTTACTCCATCAGCCTGGTCCAGTGGTTCTTCAACTTTCTTGCATAGTTGCATCCCTTTGGGTCTCAATTGTTTAAAATGTTTATAATGTGAATGAAACAATGTAACTTGTACCTTACGTGCCCGTGCCCGTGCTTAATTTTGTGTTTTCAATTATTTACCTTCGAAAAACTAAAATCTGGCCATGTCTCAAACCCCCGCAAAAGGGAATCTCGCACCCCCCAGGTGGTGGTGCGTGCACCCCCAGGGGGTGGTGGTGCGTGCACCCCCAGGGGGTGGTGGTGCGTGCACCCCCCAGGTGGTGGTGCGTGCACCCCCAGGAGGTGGTGGTGCGTGCACCCCCAGGGGGTGGTGGTGCACCCCCAGGAGGTGGTGGTGCGTGCACCCCCCAGGGTGGTGGTGCGTGCACCCCCAGGAGGTGGTGGTGCGTGCACCCCCAGGAGGTGGTGGTGCGTGCACCCCCACGGGGTGGTGGTGCGTGCACCCCCACGGGGTGGTGGTGGTGGTCCGTGCACCCCCACGGGGTGGTGGTGCGTGCATCCCCAGGAGGAGGTGGTGCGCCCTAAGGGATGGTGGTGCGTGCACCCCCAGGGGGTGGTGGTGGTGCGTGCACCCCCAGGAGGTGGTGGTGCGTGCACCCCCAGGTTAAGAACAAGAACCAGTAGCCCGGTAGCCTTCCACGCCGGTTTAAACCTTCCGCTCCGGTCAGCGTGGAATGTCTGAGGACACCCGCTGGGCCGACGCTTCCAAGCACATTGCAACGTTGGCTCAACGTCGGTATGCTCACTGGGCAATAGTGTGCCGGTTGTTAAATAAGTAAACATAAATCAATACTCATGTATGGTGCTGTACACACACTCATTATGCTCCACGGCAAACACAAACACGCGTATAAGTAGTCCGTTGTTCCGGTGTAAGCACAAGGAGAGAGGGAAGGATGCAATCAGCTCGCGTGCAGGCGCTCAGTGCATGATCGTTAACATCACGTTATCGTGAAGAGGTGGCGGCGGATTTGGGAATTGACCGTGGCTGATGATGGCGTGGGGAGGCCTCCATCCAGCAGTGGAGTGACCGTGGCTGATGATTATGATGACGGTGACAATGGTGACGAATAAAAACCCCGAATCGCACGCACACGCAGAGAGCCGGAGTGACCCATCGGGCAATCAATCACTGAGCGGCGTTCAGCGCACACGCAAATGAGCAAAAACACAGAAGAAGCACCCTTAACCACCGCGTTCATTACTTCGCAGACCACGAACACTTTCGTTCGCACAGACCGAGAGAGTGGTAGATGGAGAGAGCGACATGGAGTAGGAAAAGAGGGGGTAGAGAGAGAGAGAGGGGGGGCAGAGAGAGGGGTAGAGAGAGAGAGGGACGGGGTAAGGAGAGCAGACCGATAATTTTTTTTTATTTAAAGCTTTCGTGACTGCAGTAACTCATATTCTTAGTTCTTTCGGTAAAGTCACGTTGAAGGGAAACAACAAAATAATAACGTGACTTTACCGTGACTTTACCGAAAGAACTAAGATTATGAGAATTTTTTTGTTAAATCTTTCATTTAAAAAGGGGGTGGGGTTACATAAAGCAAAGCATTAAAAAAAATGATGAACGAAGCAAAGAGCCGACTACACCGAGCATCTTCTTGTTTCCTCTGATCGTGAAAAAAAAGGAGATGGAGAGAGAGAGATGGAGAGAGGGAGAGATACTTTTGACTTTTTAAACAACTTTTATTGCTGCCAGGAGCAACAGCACTGGAAGCAATTCCGATATGAAACACACAAAGTCACCGGCAAAACAAATAACACAAACCTCTATAAACCCACGCGCTGTGGCGCTAAATGCACCGCGCACAACACGAAATAAAAGTCACGTGGTGGTGGTTGTGGCGTTCATCGTGCGCGCCACTGTGACGAGCGAGCGCTTCAGAAGGTGATCACGAGGAGGGTGCCGTCCACGCCGGTACAGAGATTGTGGGTGATCTAGAGGTAGATAGAGAGATGGAGAGGTAGAGAGAGAGAGATGGAGAGAGAGTTTCTCACCTGCAGCCCGACACCACGGAGGACTTGCGCGTGTGCCCGACTGCAAGGTAAGGCGAGTTGGGCACCTCTCTCTCTCTCACTCTCTCACTCACACTTCACAGAGCTGATGTCAGCTGGGCGGCTCGTGACATCGCGGGGGGTGTTGGTGGGAGGGAGGATGAGGGGGGGGGGAGGAAGCATGAGGGGTTCGTGAGAAGTGGTTAGGAGTGTGGGCGCAGTGGCGTGGTGTCTACATTATCAGCTCGGGGGGGGGGGGGTGGGTCCGCAATCGCCCAGGTGGGGCCCCAACCGTGCGAATTGTCTCGAACGGTCGCACTCAGAGGCGATTCCGTCTCGCGGCCTTCTCTTGCCCCCCACCCCCCCTAATGGCATCGTTGGTGCGCTCACGGCCTCGAACGTGTAACGCAAAACGTCGGTGGACGCTGCTGTTGAAAATTCACGATGTAACACGATTTTTGGTTTCTGGGTAGTAAGTGCTATTGTCTAATTGCTCATGCCTCAAAAGTATATAAAATGGCTATTATTATTATTCACGCACAAACTTTGCTTTTGTGGCCAGGACTTTACGTGAAGGAATGACGCAAATGCACACCGCGTTTTCTCATTGACAATAGGCACATTTCAAAATATCAATGTCCTGGTCACAAAAGCAAAGTTTTTGGGTGGAATAATAGCCCATTTTACATACTTTTGAGGCATGAGCAATTAGGAAATAACACTTACTACCCAGGAACACATTTTTGTTTGTTACGCAGTGAAATATATCTCATGGTTCATAATATTTTCATGGTAGTTGTCAAAGGGGGGCCCAGCTCGTAGCTTTAGCCACAAGGGGGAGGGTGGAGGAGAGTAGTGGGGGTGGGGGGGGCACACAGTGTCGCCCACAAAGTCCCCTTAGCAGGATGGGGCACCGGGACATGCTTTGAATCAGAATTTTAGGAGAGGATCCGAACTGATGTGGACCGCCCCTGTAAGCCCAGACCTGGCAGCAGCAACAACAACATCATCATCGTCATCACCATCAACGACATCCACAGCATCACGTGACGATCCCCTTCGGAGGAACTTAAACGTAAAAAGCGCACCTTTTACTTCAAAGTTCCACAAAATATCGCGGAAATCCAAAAAGATACGCAGCTGCGGCGAAAACCGCTGCTGGAGTTTGTGCAGCCACCGTCGACTTTGGAGGAGTCTGCGGAAGGGAGGGGGCAGGATCGAGGTTTGTACCTGGGTACGGGCCCAGGGCCGCGTAAAAAAACCCCCACAAAAAACCCCCACAAAAAACCCCGAAATGATGAACTAATCAAAGTGGCGACTACACCGAGCGCCTTCTTGTTTCCTCTTGTAAAAAAAAAACACAAAACGAGAGTGTGGGGGAGAGCAGCACGCGGAGTTGGTCGAAAAAAGAAAGGGAGAGAGAGGGAGAGGGATAGAGAGAGAGAGAAATATATAATATTATTACAAATATTATATAGAAAACATAGGGGGCGGGGAACATAGACATGGAGTAGGGGGAGAGGGGGTAGAGAGAGAGGGGGTAGAGAGAGAGAGAGGGAAGGGGTAAGAAGAGCAGAGCGTGAAATCTCTCGTGAATGAAACGAAATGATGAACGAAGCACAGTGCCGACTACACCGAGGATCTTCTTGCTTCCTCTGGTCGTGAAAAAAAAGGAGAGAAAAAGAGAGAGGGAGGGAGGGGGGGGGGTACAAGATCTCTCTTGCTTTGTGTCACGCAAAGGAACTTTGTGAACACCCTAAACGGTTCCTGGGCGGTTCGTGATATTAATTGTAAGGGGTGGGGCTGAGGGGGGGGGATGTGTGGGAAGTTACGGGGGGAGGAGGAGGGGGGGTTGGTATTTACCTGCACGGCGCGTGACTAAAGGAGTGGGTGGGGAGGGGTGCGTGGGTAGTGGGTGGGGGAGGGTTAGGGAATTTACCTGCACGGCGCGTGACGTTTGGGGGGGGGGCGGGAAGGAGGGGGGTGGTGGGTGAGGTAAGGTGAGAAAGGAACTCACCTGCAGAGCGCGTGACACGAATATCCACGCATCACCCACTAACCCCCGCCACACGGAAAGCCTAAAACACCTGTTTCACACGGAGTAGTCGCTCCATCCAAGCTCAATATCCTGCTCTGCTCGCGAATATCACAATTTTTTATTTACACCGGAGGATGAGGAATCCGATGAGCTAGGAAGCTCTTTGTTTTTTTTTACACACGGACGACCAGTAGGGGGCAACGGGGATCAGTCTTTACCACAACAACACGCACGATAGGAGGGTGCAAAGTTCAGCAAGGGTAAATAAAAATGTACAGACACATCTCGCAATCATAGGTGGAGTTTGACTTCTATATTTGTGGAGGTGGTGGGCGGGCAGGGGTTCGCTTTCCCCCCTCACATTAGGAAATTGGGGCGGGGGGGAGGTGTATATGATGAATTTTTAAATCTTACCTGTGTAATGACAGTAGAGTCAACCTGCGGTGTGAGTGGACTAGTGGCCACGGGAGGTAATGACAGGGGAGTCAGCCTGCAGTACGAGTGGACTCGTGACCATGGGAGGTAATGACAGGGGAGTCAGCCTGTAGTGCGAGTGGACTAGTGGCCACGGGAGGTAATAACAGGGGGAGTCAGCCTGCAGTGTGAGTGGACTCGTGACCACGGGAGGTAATGACAGGGGAGTCAGCCTGTAGTGCGAGTGGACTAGTGGCCACGGGAGGTAATGACAGAAGAGTCAGCCTGCAGTGCGAATGAACTAGTGGCCACGGGAGGTAATGACAGGGGGAGTCAGCCTACAGTGTGAGTGGACTGGTGGCCACGGGAGGTAATGACAGGGGAGTCAGCCTACAGTGCGAGTGGACTGGTGGCCATGGGAGGTAATGACGGGGGAGTCAACCCGCAGTGCGAATGGACTAATGGCCACGGGAGATAATGACAGGGGAGTCAGCCTACAGTGCGAATGGACTGGTGGCTACGGGAATGATCGAGAATTGGAGCGTGGCCAGGTGACGGAAGAGGACGGTCGAGTCTGCTGGGGAGCGAGCGTTCTAGAGTCAGTGAGAAGGTTCGGAAAGGGGGGCGTGGCCTCGGTCCGTATAAAAGGGAGATGCGTGGGAGACTCGGGGCTGTTGCAGTGGGGGTCTCTGCCTGTTCGAGTGAACGTGTCTCTCTACAATAAAGACACCATCTCAAGACTAAGTTCAAGTTTCATTTATTAGGTACTAGCTTAACTACCGGGCTTTGCCCGGGACTTTGATTCACCACGCCCGGCCACCTTTGTCTCCCCAATGGCGATGTTAACACACCACACCAGTTATGTGTTTGAGGCTGAGTCGACTTAGGGGAGGCCCAGGACCGGTAAAAATGATCGTGACCGGTGGTGGCCGTGAGCGTAAATCGAACTCGGCTCGCCGGGTTCGTAGCGCAGCGCGCTAACCGCTACACTACAATGCGTTACACTTCCACACACACAGACACACACAGATACACACACACAGACACACACAAACACACCCACAGATACACACACACACAGATACACACAGATACACACACACAGACACACACACAGACACACACACACAGATACACACAAACACACAGACACAGATACACACAAAACACACAGACACACACACACAGATACACACACACACACAGCGCGCTAACCACTACACTACAATGCGTTACACTTCCATGTGTGCGGGTCACGTGACAGATTTGACGTCACAGCTCACTTGCAGTGCAAAAAATATATGCAGTATTGAGCTCTCCCCCCAGCCCCCAAAAAAACAAAAGCATATTTTTTAAATTTTTGCATGGTGTACAGTCTGGAAAGTACCCACATGGCAAATTTCAAGTTTGTTGCATGTCGGGAAGTACGCTAAACATTTTGAACAGACAACACATAATCACAACTTTGCCTTTTATATATATGGAGATAGCCCTGTGAGCCACGCGGCTCATGAATCGGGTGCAATCGCAACAAAACAAAAACACGTACAAGAAAAACATCTTAAAGTGACTACGCGCAACAGGTCATCATCGCACCTGTAAATTACTGAAAATAAATTAATGAAGGTGTCCATTTCGAGCGGGGCGTTACACCCCTCCCCGTCCTTCTCCCCACCATGGTCACAATGAAGCCTCCAGAACACGATGTAAGGGGAAGTGTCGCGACTTTCACGTCTCGTTAGATTCACCAGATGAGCTCGATACACCGCCGTGAGTTTCATTTCGCAAGGGCGACCCCGCCTGGGTCACCAGCGTTTTACAAATGTAGTGTTTGTAAAGACGAATAAACTTCTTACGAGGCACGCTCTGTTAATTGTAATTCTTCTCTTACACAGTCCTTAATACACGGAGGGGTATATGGTCCCCTCACCCGATACCTAAGGAGGAACAGCCTCCGGACTCAGCATAACCTACACACAGGTCTCCTTGATACCTAAGGAGGTACAGCCTCCTATCTTGGCGAGACTTACACGTCTACCGCTATTCTAGAGTCCTCTGGCTGGGACCTAGGGGAGGCTATCTGACCCACCGCTGGCCCGGTGGGTCCTGACCACTGGATACGCCGAGCCTTAGCCCTGAGAAGGGCTGGAAGGTTGGATCCAGGGTCCTGGCTATCTTCAGCCCGGGCTTCGGTCTTCGTGTAGGGAGAGAACTCCCCGTGCTCTGCGCGGTCACCCTTCTTATACTCGTTTGTGGCCAGGTATAACCAATCACACATTCCCACGTGGAACTTTCTGATTGGTTCTTACCAAACCGTGGCTACGATCCACTTCACCTCGTCTGACCCCAACCGTTATGTACCCAGAGGTAACGCTGCACTGCCCCTTTGATACCTGGTGGCAATGCAGGTTACCGAAAAGTGCGTAGTTAACACCTCTACACTAACAAAAAGGGAATGTGAGGGAGTGAGAGGAGTGTGAGGGAGTGTTATGAGTGTGAGGGAGTGTGAGGGAGTGAGAGGAGTGTGAGGAGTGTGAAGGAGTGAGAGGAGTGTGAAGGAGTGAGAGGAGTGTGAAGAGTGAGAGGGAGTGTGAGGGAGTGTGAGGAGTGTGAGGAGTGTGAGGGAGTGAGAGGAGTGTGAGGAGTGTGAGGGGTGAGAGGGAGTGAGAGGAGTGTGAGGAGTGAGAGGGAGTGTGAGGGAGTGTGAGGGAGTGTGAGGGAGTGTGAGGAGTGTGAAGGAGTGAGAGGAGTGTGAGGAGTGAGAGGGAGTGTGAGGAGTGTGAGGGAGTGTGAGGAGTGTGAGGGAGTGTGAGGAGTGTGAGGGAGTGTGAGGAGTGTGAGGAGTGTGAGGGAGTGAGAGGAGTGTGAGGAGTGTGAGGGAGTGAGAGGGAGTGAGAGGGAGTGTGAGGAGTGTGAGGGAGTGTGAGGAGTGTGAGGAGTGTGAGGGAGTGAGAGGAGTGTGAGGAGTGTGAGGAGTGTGAGGGAGTGAGAGGAGTGTGAGGAGTGTGAGGGAGTGAGAGGGAGTGTGAGGAGTGTGAGGGAGTGTGAGGAGTGTGAGGGAGTGTGAGGAGTGTGAGGGAGTGTGAGGAGTGTGAGGAGTGTGAGGGAGTGAGAGGAGTGTGAGGAGTGTGAGGAGTGTGAGGGAGTGTGAGGAGTGTGAGGAGTGTGAGGGAGTGAGAGGAGTGTGAGGAGTGTGAGGAGTGTGAGGGAGTGAGAGGAGTGTGAGGAGTGTGAGGGAGTGTGAGGAGTGTGAGGAGTGTGAGGAGTGTGAGGAGTGTGAGGGAGTGTGAGGAGTGTGAGGAGTGTGAGGGAGTGAGAGGAGTGTGAGGAGTGTGAGGAGTGTGAGGGAGTGTGAGGAGTGTGAGGAGTGTGAGGGAGTGAGAGGAGTTTGAGGAGTGTGAGGAGTGTGAGGGAGTGAGAGGAGTGTGAGGAGTGTGAGGGAGTGTGAGGAGTGTGAGGGGTGAGAGGGAGTGAAAGGAGTGTGAGGAGTGAGAGGGAGTGTGAGGGAGTGTGAGGGAGTGTGAGGAGTGTGAGGAGTGTGAGGGAGTGAGAGGAGTGTGAAGAGTGAGAGGGAGTGTGAGGGAGTGTGAGGAGTGTGAGGAGTGTGAGGGTGTGAGAGGAGTGTGAGGAGTGTGAGGGGTGAGAGGGAGTGAGAGGAGTGTGAGGAGTGAGAGGGAGTGTGAGGGAGTGTGAGGAGTGTGAGGAGTGTGAGGAGTGAGAGGGAGTGTGAGGAGTGTGAGGAGTGAGAGGGAGAGTGAGGGAGTGTGAGGGTGTGAGGGAGTGTGAGGAGTGTGAGGAGTGAGAGGGAGTGTGAGGGAGTGTGAGGAGTGTGAGGAGTGTGAAGGAGTGAGAGGAGTGTGAGGGGTGAGAGGGAGTGTGAGGAGTGTGAGAGGAGTGTGAGGGTGAGAGGGAGTAAGAGGAGTGTGAGGAGTGAGAGGGAGTGTGAAGGAGTGGAGTGAGAGGAGTGTGAGGGAGTGAGAGGAGTGTGAGGAGTGTGAGGAGTGTGGAGAGAGTGGGGAGTGTGAGGAGTGTGAGGGAGTGTTGAGGAGTGAGAGGAGTGTGAGGAGTGAGAGGAGTGTGAGGAGTGAGAGGGAGTGTGAGGAGTGGTGAGGAGGTGAGGAGTGTGAGGAGTGTGAAGGAGTGAGAGGAGTGTGAGGAGTGACAGGGAGTGTGAGGATGTGAGGGAGTGTGAGGAGTGTGAGGGAGTGAGGAGTGTGAGGAGTGTGAGGGAGTGAGAGGAGTGTGAGGAGTGAGAGGGAGTGTGAGGGAGTGAGAGGAGTGTGAGGAGTGTGAGGGGAGAGGGAGTGAGAGGGAGGTGAGAGGAGTGTGAGGGAGTAAGAGGAGTGTGAGGAGTGTGAGGAGTGTGAGGGAGTGAGAGGAGTGGTGAGAGTGTGAGGGGTGAGAGGGAGTGAGAGGAGTGTGAGGAGTGAGAGGGAGTGGAGGGAGTGTGAGGGAGTGTGAGGGAGTGAGAGGAGTGAGAGAGAGGAGTGAGAGGGAGTGTGAGGAGTGTGAGGTAGTGAGAGGAGTGGAGGAGGAGGAGTGTGAGGGAGTGTAGGAGTGTGAGGGAGTGTGAGGGAGTGAGAGGAGTGAGAGGAGTGTGAGGAGTGTGAGGAGTGTGAGAGGAGTGTGAGGAGTGTGAGGCGTGTGAGGGAGTGAGAGGAGTGTGAGGAGTGAGAGGGAGTGAGGGGGAGTGTGAGGAGTGTGAGGCGTGTGAGGGAGTGAGAGGAGTGTGAGGTAGTGAGAGGAGTGAGAGGAGTGTGAGGGAGTGTGAAGGGTGAGAGGGAATGAGAGGAGTGAGGGGAGTGTGAGGTAGTGTGAGTAGTGTGAAGAGTGAGAGGAGTGTGAGGAGTGTGAGGGAGTGTGAGGAGTGTGAGGATTGTGAGGGAGTGAGAGGAGTGTGAGGAGTGTGAGGAGTGTGAGGGAGTGAGAGGAGTGTGAGGAGTGTGAGGGAGTGTGTGGGAGTGAGAGGAGTGTGAGGAGTGTGAGGAGTGTGAGGGAGTGAGAGGAGTGTGAGGAGTGTGAGGGAGTGTGTGGGAGTGAGAGGAGTGTGAGGAGTGTTAGGGAGTGAGAGGAGTGAGAGGAGTGTGAGGAGTGAGAGGAGTGTGAAGAGTGTAAGTGTGAGGGGTGAGAGGGAGTGAGAGAGGTGAGAGGGAGTAAGAGGAGTGTGAGGAGTGTGAGGAGTGAGAGGAGTGTGAGGAGTGAGAGGAGTGTGAGGAGTGAGAGGAGTGTGAGAGAGTGAGAGGGAGTCTGAGGAGTGTGAGGAGTGTGAGGAGTGTGAGGGAGTGTGAGGAGTGAGAGGAGTGTGAGGAGTGTGAGGGAGTGTGAGGGAGTGAGAGGAGTGTGAGGGAGTGTGAGAGAGTGAGAGGAGTGTGAGGGAGTGTGAGGGAGTGAGAGGAGTGTGAGGGAGTGAGAGGAGTGTGAGGGAGTGTGAGAGAGTGAGAGGAGTGTGAGAGAGTGAGAGGAGTGTGAGGAGAGTGAGGAGTGTGAGGGAGAGGAGTGTGAGGAGTGAGAGGAGTGAGAGGAATGTGAAGAGTGTGCGGAGTGTGAGGAGTGTGATGGAGTGTGAGGGGTGAGAGGAGTGTGAGGAGTGAGAGGAGTATGAGGAGTGTGAGGAGTGTGAGGGAGTGTGAGGGAGTGTGAGGAGTGAGAGGAGTGTGAGGAGTGTGAGGGAGTGTGAGGAGTGTGAGGGAGTGAGAGGAGTGTGAAGAGTGAGAGGAGTGTGAGGAGTGTGAGGAGTGTAAGGGAGTGAGAGGAGTGTGAGGAGTGTGAGGGAGTGTGAGGATTGAGAGGAGTGTGAGGGAGTGAGAGGAGTTTGAGGAGTGTGAGGGAGTGAGAGGAGTGTGAGGAGTGTGAGGGAGTGTGAGGAGTGTGAGGGAGTGTGAGGGAGTGTGAGGGGTGAGAGGGAGTGAGAGGAGTGTGAGGAGTGTGAGGACAGAGAGGGAGTGAGAGGAGTGAGGAGGAGTGTGAGGAGTGTGAGGAGTGTGAGTGGAGTGTGAGGCGTGTGAGGGAGTGTGAGGAGTGTGAGGGAATGAGGGGAGTGTGAGGAGTGTGAGGGAGTGTGAGGAGTATGAGGAGTGCGAGGAGTGTGAGGGAGTGTGAGGAGTGTGAGGATTGTGAGGAGTGTGAGGGAGTTTGAGGAGTGAGGGGAGTGTGAAGAGTGTGCGGAGTGTGAGGGAGTGTGAGGGAGTGTGAGGAGTGTGAGGGAGTGAGAGGAGTGTGAGGGAGTGTGAGGGAGTGTGAGGAGTGCGAGGAGTGTGAGGGAGTGAGAGGAGTGTGAGGAGTGTGAGGAGTGTGAGGGAGTGAGAGGAGTGTGAGGAGTGTGAGGGAGTGAGAGGAGTGTGAGGGAGTGAGAGGAGTGTGAGGAGTGTGAGGGAGTGAGAGGAGTGAGAGGAGTGCGAGGAGTGTGAGGAGTGTGAGGGAGTGAGAGGAGTGTGAGGAGTGTGAGGGAGTGAGAGGAGTGAGAGGAGTGCGAGGAGTGTGAGGAGTGAGAGGAGTGAGAGGAGTGTGAGGGAGTGAGAGGAGTGTGAGGAGTGTGAGGGAGTGAGAGGAGTGTGAGGGAGTGAGAGGAGTGTGAGGAGTGTGAGGGAGTGAGAGGAGTGAGAGGAGTGCGAGGAGTGTGAGGAGTGTGAGGGAGTGAGAGGAGTGTGAGGAGTGAGAGGAGTGTGAGGAGTGTGAGGGAGTGAGAGGAGTGAGAGGAGTGTGAGGAGTGAGAGGAGTGAGAGGAGTGTGAGGAGTCTGAGGGAGTGTGAGGAGTGAGAGGAGTGAGAGGAGTGTGAGGAGTGTGAGGGAGTGTGAAGGGTGAGAGGGAATGAGAGGAGTGAGGGGAGTGTGAGGTAGTGTGAGTAGTGTGAAGAGTGAGAGGAGTGTGAGGAGTGTGAGGGAGTGTGCGGAGTGTGAGGAGTGTGAGGAGTGAGAGGAGTGAGAGGGAGTGTGAGGTAGTGACAGGAGTGTGAGGAGTGTGAGGAGTGTGAAGGTGTGATGAGTGTGAGGGAGTGAGAGGAGTGTGAGGGAGTGTGAGGGAGTGAGCGGAGTGAGAGGAGTGTGCGGAGTGAGAGGAGTGTGAGGAGTGTGAGGATTGTGAGGAGAGTGAGGGAGTGTGAGGAGTGTGAGGAGTGAGAGGAGTGTGAGGGAGTGTGAGGGAGTGTGAGGGAGTGTGAGGAGTGTGAGGGAGTGTGAGGAGTATGAGGATTGCGGAGTGCGAGGAGTGTGAGGAGTGCGAGGAGTGCGAGGAGTGTGAGGAGTGTGAGGAGTGTGAGGAGTGTGAGGGAGTGTGAGGAGTGTGAGGAATGTGAGGGAATGTGAGGGAGTGTGAGGAGTGAGAGGAGTGAGAGGAGTGTGAGGAGTGTGAGGGAGTGAGAGGAGTGTGGGGAGTGTGAGGGAGTGAGAGGAGTGAGAGGAGTGTGAGGGAGTGAGAGGAGTGAGAGGAGTGTGAGGAGTGAGAGGAGTGTGAGGAGTGTGAGGAGTCTGAGGGAGTGTGAGGAGTGAGAGGAGTGAGAGGAGTGTGAGGAGTGTGAGGGAGTGTGAAGGGTGAGAGGGAGTGAGAGGAGTGAGGGGAGTGTGAGGTAGTGTGAGGAGTGTGAAGAGTGAGAGGAGTGTGAGGAGTGTGAGGGAGTGAGCGGAGTGTGAGGAGTGTGAGGAGTGAGAGGAGTGAGAGGGAGTGTGAGGTAGTGACAGGGAGTGTGAGGAGTGTGAGAAGTGTGAGGAGTGTGATGAGTGTGAGGGAGTGAGAGGTGCAGTATGTGAGGGAGTGTGAGGGAGTGAGAGGAGTGAGAGGAGTGTGAGGAGTGTGAGGGAGTGAGAGATGTGAGGGAGTGAGAGGAGTGTGAAGAGTGAGAGGAGTGTGAGGGAGTGTGAGGGAGTGTGAGGGAAGGAGTGTGAAGGAGTGAGAGGAATGTGAGGGAGTGTGAGGGAGTGAGAGGGGTGTGAGGGAGTGTGAGGGAGTGAGAGGAGTGTGAGGAGTGAGAGGGAGTGTGAGGAGTGTGAGGGAGTGTGAGGAGTGAGTGTGAGGAGTGTGAGGAGTGTGAGGGGTGAGAGGGAGTTAGAGGAGTGTGAGGGAGTGAGAGGAGTGTGAGGAGTGTGAGGGAGTGAGAGGGAGTGAGAGGAGTGTGAGGGAGTGTGAGGGGTGAGAGGGAGTGAGAGGAGTGAGGGGAGTGTGAGGAGTGTGAGGGAGTGTGAGGAGTGAGAGGAGTGTGAGGGAGTGAGAGGAGTGTGAGGAGTGAGAGGAGTGTGAGGAGTGAGAGGAGTGAGAGGGAGTGAGAGGGAGTGAGAGGAGTGTGAGGAGTGTGAGGGAGTGTGAGGGAGTGTGAGGAGTGAGAGGAGTGTGAGGAGTGTGAGGAGTGAGAGGAGTGTGATGGAGTGAGAGTAGTGTGAGGAGTGTGAGGGAGTGTGAGGAGTGTGAGGAGTGTGAGTGTATATCTACTGTTGGATGAATTATTCTCCAAGGCATTGTATCAATTCAACACGTTCATCAACAGCATTGTAGTTATTCGTACATGAATCTGTGTTGTGGATAAAGGCCATTTCCCGAAACGTCGCCTATTATATTTCACTTCCCTTTTAAAGCAGTACTTCTCGTGAGCGTGTTGATTTCTCTTTTTTAAACATGTGTATTTGCGATTTTGCTTCAATGCCAAGATGCAGTTCATTGCTCCAGAAGCGTTGAAGTTAAACCAGCACAGACTCCGGATGCCAGTGCACCAGGACCAGTGCCTCAAGGCGTCAGAGTCGGTGTCTGTACACCAGCATCGGTAGCGCAGGCGATGACGGCCCAAGCAGAAATGCAGGACAGGCCACAGCAAGAAATTCTGTCAACGTTGGTTCAACGTCAATCGCAACATTGGGCCAAGGTCGGTGCAACGTTGGTTCAACGTCAACCGCAACATTGGCCCAACGTTGTTGCAACGTTGGTTCAACGCCAACCGCAACATTGGCCCAACGTTGGTGGAACGTTGGTTCAACGTCAACGGCAATATTGGGCCAACGTTGTTGCAACGTTGGTTCAACGTCAACCGCAACATTGGGGCAACGTTGGTGCAACGTTGGTCCAACGCCAACCGCAACATTGGGCGAACGTGGGCCCAACATTGGTCCAACGTCGGTCCAACGTTGGCCCAACATCAACCGCAACATTGTGCCAACGTTGGGCCAACGTTGGTCCAAGGTCGATTCAAAGTCAACCAAAGAGCAGATCGTTAGCTTGACGTCAGTCGGCGTCGGGTTAGCGTGCTTGCCGACGCTCACCAGCCTCGGGCCGCAGTCCAACTTGAGCTGATCGCCGCTCGCCTTTAATTTGCACAAATCGTAAGTGTGTGACCGATTTACCACGCTCAGGGGATTCCATGCAGGCTCCACTAACTCACTGCATCCCGCAAACCCCCATCGTGCGGCCCCTTTAGTGTATAAACGTCCGTCTCATTCACGACGCTCAGCCATTGCCGAAAACTCCAGGCCTCGACATAGAGAACTTCCTTGTGGGAAGATATTAGGAAGCCATTGGAGCTGTGCACTTTTAAATTGAGATTTCAAACTAATTTCTTCAGAACAGTTTTCTGTGTTTAGTTTGTTGTCCTTCCCCCCCCCCCCCCCCCCCGCAACTCCGATTATCGCAGACGGCTACGTACGGTGCGAAAGAAATTCAACATACAGCACATGCAGTCCTCGACTTACGAACACCCGTACTTACGAACCAGCTTCCATAAAAAATATATAACAAATAACATGGACTCAAAACGCGATCTTGCTCTTGAAACGAGGAACTATTTTTGATCGGATGAGCGATCCTCCGCGAGATGTAACGAGTGTAACGACGCCTTTCCCTTCTTGCTGAACCGCGACACGTTTCACAACACTGTCCGTACGGGCATTTAAATACAGCGCTTGGTTGTGTTCCGACTTACGAACCGTTCGACTTACGAAGGGGTCTCGGGAACGAGTTAGTTTCGTAAGTGTAACGATTCGGAATAGCTGCGGGGTTCATGGGGAGTGTGATTCCTCGGGAATGACGTAACACGCGAGGTGGGTTGGTCGTCTTGCCAGACTTTTTATGGATGGATACTAATGGATACTTTCATGCGCACTTATAGGCAGAACCCCACAAGTATTGTCTGACTGCCCGTACATGCGTAATCATCTTCGAGTTTCACTAGCAGTGGGTTCAAACAAGCAAGTCCGTCTCTACTCTTTGGTTCTATTGAGTAAAGTCACGTAGCTATTTCTGTGACCAGTTACAAGCTAATCACTCAGCTTATTTCAATGCTAACTTCTATGCTAATTCCTTTGTCAAGGGGTGCCTCTGCGGATGTGTATACTTTAACTTAGCTATTTCAATGCTAAATTCTATGCTAATTCCTTTGTCAAGGGGTGCCTTTGCGGATGTGTATGCTTTAACTTTAACATAACCATTTCTGTGACCAGTCACAAGCTAATCACTCAGCTATTTCAATGCTAAATTATATGCTAATTCCTTTGTCAAGGCGCTTTGTTTCTTCACACACAGCTTAAAGGTCGTGATCTGAGCGTGGCTTTTTTCACTCCAGCGCTGTCCTCCAGACAGTCTCGTCCCTTCACCTGATGAAGGCCGCTTGTGTTGTGGCCGAAACGTCGTGATTTTTGTTATTTTACTTTTTTTACCTATGTGACTTTACCCAATAGAACCAAAGAGTATGGATCCTTGCAGTCACGAAAGCTTTAAATCTAGAAGCCCGTCTCTGCTGATGAGACACTGAATGTGTTGAACCTGAAGAACCAGTGGCATCTACATCTACAGAACATGGAGAACCAGTGGCATCTACATCTACAGAACGTGAAGAACCAGTGGCATCTACATCTACAGAACGTGAAGAACCAGTGGCATCTACATCTGCAGAACATGAAGAACCAATAGCATCTACATCTGCAGAACATAAAGAAACAGTGGCATCTACATCTGCAGAACATGACGAACCAGTGGCATCTACATCTGCAGAACATGAAGAACCAGTGGCATCTACATCTGCAGAACGTGAAGAACCAGTGGCATCTACATCTACAGAAAATGAAGAAGCAGTGGCACCTACATCTGCAGAACGTGAAGAACCAGTGGCATCTAAGTGGCATCTACATCTACAGAAAATGAAGAAGCAGTGGCACCTACATCTGCAGAACGTGAAGAACCAGTGGCATCTACAGAACATTAAGAACCAGTGGCATCTACATCTGCAGAACATGAAGAACCAGTGGCATCTACATCTGCAGAACATCAAGAACCAGTGGCATCTACATCTGCAGAATGTGAAGAACCAGTGGCATCTACATCTGCAGAACGTGAAGAACCAGTGGCATCTACAGAACATGAAGAACCAGTGGCATCTACATCTGCAGAACATGAAGAACCAGTGGCACCTACATCTGCAGATAATGAAGAACCAGTGGCATCTACATCTGCAGAATGTGAAGAACCAGTGGCATCTACATCTGCAGAACGTGAAGAACCAGTGGCATCTACATCTACAGAACATGAAGAACCAGTGGCATCTACATCTACAGAACGTGAAGAACCAGTGGCATCTACATCTACAGAAAATGAAGAAGCAGTGGCACCTACATCTGCAGAACGTGAAGAACCAGTGGCATCTACAGAACATTAAGAACCAGTGGCATCTACATCTGCAGAACATGAAGAACCAGTGGCATCTACATCTGCAGAACATGAAGAACCAGTGGCATCTACATCTGCAGAACATGAAGAACCAGTGGCATCTACATCTGCAGAACGTGAAGAACCAGTGGCATCTACATCTACAGAACATGAAGAACCAGTGGCACCTACATCTGCAGAACGTGAAGAACCAGTGGCATCTACAGAACATGAAGAACCAGTGTCATCTACATCTGCAGAACATGAAGAACCAGTGGCATCTACATCTACAGAACGTGAAGAACCAGTGGCATCTACATCTACAGAAAATGAAGAAGCAGTGGCACCTACATCTGCAGAACGTGAAGAACCAGTGGCATCTACAGAACATGAAGAACCAGTGGCATCTACATCTGCAGAACATGAAGAACCAGTGGCATCTACATCTGCAGAACATGAAGAACCAGTGGCATCTACATCTACAGAACGTGAAGAACCAGTGGCATCTACATCTACAGAAAATGAAGAAGCAGTGGCACCTACATCTGCAGAACGTGAAGAACCAGTGGCATCTACAGAACATTAAGAACCAGGGGCATCTACATCTGCAGAACATGAAGAACCAGTGGCATCTACATCTGCAGAACATGAAGAACCAGTGGCATCTACATCTGCAGAACATGAAGAACCAGTGGCATCTACATCTGCAGAACGTGAAGAACCAGTGGCATCTACATCTACAGAACATGAAGAACCAGTGGCACCTACATCTGCAGAACGTGAAGAACCAGTGGCATCTACAGAACATGAAAAACCAGTGGCATCTACATCTGCAGAACATGAAGAACCAGTGGCACCTACATCTGCAGATAATGAAGAACCAGTGGCATCTACATCTGCAGAACGTGAAGAACCAGTGGCATCTACATCTACAGAACATGAAGAACCAGTGGCACCTACATCTGCAAAACGTGAAGAACCAGTGGCATCTACATATACAGAACGTGAAGACCTAGTGGCATCTACAGAACATGAAGAACCAGTGGCATCTACAGAACATGAAGAACCAGTGGCATCTACATCTGCAGAACATGAAGAACCAGTGGCATCTACATCTACAGAACGTGAAGAAACAGTGGCATCTACATCTGCAGAACGTGAAGAACCAGTGGAATCTACATCAGCAGAACATGAAGAACCAGTGGCATCTACATCTGCAGAACATGAAGAACCAGTGGTATCTACATCTGCAGAACATGAAGAACCAGTGGTATCTACATCTGCAGAACATGAAGAACCAGTGGCATCTACATCTGCAGAACATGAAGAACCAGTGGTATCTACATCTGCAGAACATGAAGAACCAGTGGCATCTACATCTGCAGAACATGAAGAACCAGTGGCATCTACATCTGCAGAACGTGAAGAACCAGTGGCATCTACATCTGCAGAACATGAAGAACCAGTGGTATCTACATCTGCAGAACGTGAAGAACCAGTGGCATCTACAGAACATGAAGAACCAGTGGCACCTACATCTTCAGAACGTGAAGAACCAGTGGTATCTACATCTGCAGAACATGAAGAACCAGTGGCATCTACATCTAGAGGAGACTATTCAACTTTGAAAGCCATTCCCCTTGTTTAGTATAGTTGCCGTACAATACCTTTGGAATTGACGGGAGTAAAATCGGACGAACGAAAGAATCGACTTACGAACAGACCTCTGGAGCCTAACTCGTTCGTAAGTAGAGGAGTCCCCGTATTGTGGAGATTCAACTTTACACTGCGATGCCATTATAAATTTCGATTTCAAGCTTTCGTGACTCCAGGGATTCATACTCTTGGTTCTTTTGGTAAAGTCACGTAGAAGATGCCATCATACTTTAACACGTAGGAGGCTTTCGCGACCAATATCATCCATAATAGAGTTTTTTTGGGAGCTAGATCGTGTGAATATATAAATCCCGCCACCACCCGACACAGCCAACTAGTAAGGGTTGTCACGTAAACAGAACGTGGCCAATTCGTTACTAATACAGCACTAGTGTAGTGTATAGTAGTGTAGTGTATAGTAGAGTGTATAGTAGTGAAGAAGTGTATATTAGTGTAGTGTATAGTGTAGTATACTAGTACAGCACACCGGTGTGTTGTAGAGCCAAGCCACAACGGTTCCAATCTGAGTACGACGTTTCGCCAGTAATTGCATCTAGCTTCATCAGGCGACAGCCAAATTTGTGAAGTCCACGTGTTTCGCTCCTGATATAGAGGCGTAGATGTGGCGACCAGACTTCTGCGCTCTTGCACAAAGTGTGTGTGGGGAAGGGGATTAATGAGTCAACACACATGATGTATGTGCATTATGCGAGCCCTTTGATCTTGTCCTCCCTGTCCATTGTGTGTATTAAAATAGCCGTACCAACGGTAATCCCTATTGGTGGCCTGTATAGGCGTGCATTTAAACAAAGTTTTATTTAGGAATAGGTTTTACCCTTTTAACTGGCACAAAAACTGACACCTTTATTCAAGGCATCATGTTTGCAATAACCACAACACAAGCAGTCAAAATTCAAACAAAAAGACAACTCTGATAATAATATGCACTGTCCTTGAATAAAGGTGTCAGTTTTTGTGCCAGTTAAAAAGGGTGAAACCTATTCCTATATCTTGTTACTGGCAAAGGAGGTCTCATAAAGTTGTATTTGATGATTCGCTACCACGCAGCACCAAGTCGGTAGCTATCCGAACGGTTAAAATTATTTTTACTTCTTTCAATTTTTTATAGATTCTCTAATTAGTTTTGGCTAGTAGTAGCTAGTTTTGCACGGAAAATGAACCATTATAAAAAAAAAATCAATTGAGTCTCCTTGTTGGCACGCGTGTTTGTTCTGCTACTGCTGACAGTTGTATTTGGGAGTTTTAAAAATATTTATCCGATGTTCTTTTAGTCTCGTGCTGATCATTCGTCCTGTTTGCCCAACATAACATTTACCACGCGTGCAGTTCATCCTGTACACACCTACTGTTGATAGCTTCGGTAATACATCTTTTGTACCAGATATAAATATCTGTATTTTATGTACAGTGCCAAATCTGACTCGGATGTTTTGCTTTTCCTAACATCTGGCTCGTTTATTAGTTCCAATTCTCGTGTTATTTGATTCGGTGTTGGCATTCAATGGCCTGTTGATTTGTGCATCAATGTAAGCGTTCATTCGCAGCGCTTCTTCAACGTGTCCCATAACAGTCCGCAAGAGAGCGCTACCACACTCACCACGAAACACAACAAACAGGTCCCTGCAGGGTGGGCTGGTAGGAACACTGGAATTTTGCGCAATTTTATTTTTACACCCCAACAGCACGAGATTTCACTTCGTTAAAGTATTGAAAGGGGACGGACGGACGGACACATTCATCTATTGCAGTCTGGTACACTCAGTTCACAACTTCCTTCCTACCAGTATAAGACCCCATTATTTAATCCGATTTCCATTAGCGACATAATCTTTGACGACCAAACTGTTGATTTAAAGCTTTCGTGACTGCAGTGATTCATATTCTTGGTTCTTTCGGTAAAGTCACGTTGAAGGGAAACAATAAAATAATAATAATAACAAAATATAAAAACAATAAAATTCTCACGACGTTTCGACTGCAACACAAGCAGTCATCATCAGGTGTGAAAACGTCGTGAGAATTGTATTGTTTTATATATATATAAATTATTTTATTGTTTCCCTTCAACGTGACTTTACCGAAAGAACCAAGAATATGACTAAACTTGTGTTAATATTGTGCCGCATTCCGAGTCAACGTCACGAGTACTCCCTTTGTTTGGCTGCTTACAAAGCTCCACGTGATGGGTCAGCTCACTTGGTTATCATTCGCGATCCGTCAGGTGGCTCCTGAACAAAAACAAATTTGAGCTATGCAGCTCAGTTTGGTGGGGAGGTGGGGGAGGGGCGTTAGCTGGTAAAATAAAAAATTAGTGATTTAAAGCTTTCGTGACTGCAAGGATTAACCTTCTTTGGTTCTTTCGGTAAAGTCACCACGTAGAATGGGAATAAAATAATAAATTGATAAAATAAAATAACACAATAATATTCTCACGACGTTTCGGCCACAACACAAGCGGCCTTCATCAGGTGAAGGGACGAGGACAGCGCTGTCCTCCAGACAATCTCGTCCCTTCACCTGATGAAGGCCGCTTGTGTTGTGGCCGAAACGTCGTGAGAATATTATTGTGTTATTTTATTTTATCAATTTATTATTTTATTCTCATTCTACGTGACTTTACCGAAATAACCAAAGAAGAAAAATTAGCGAGTTAGTATAATTGTGCCACATCTACAATCAACACCACGCGTCTCGAGATCAGCCCTCGGCTGCTTCGGGGCCGTCCATAAATGACGTCACGCACCTAGGGGTAGGGGGGAGGGGTCAGTTCGTTTGTGACGATGTGTGACGAGGGGGGGGGGTTTGAGAGATGTGACGTCACATCAAAATGCGCAACTTTATAAATAAATATAGACAACACGTTCTACTTAATTAAATAGACTTTTTAATAAATGTTTTCTCCTACAACATCAGAGTGCAGCGCCACATTAAATACGCACTACGATGACAATAGTTTAAAGCGATTTGAAGCATGTTTTATTTATTTTTTGTGGGGGGGGGGGGGGGCTGAGCTTTGTGACGTCATATTGGAGGGGGGGGGTCTGACTTTTTGTGACGCCGTGTGACGATGGGGGGGGGGGGGGCAAAAATCGAGTGACGTCATTCATGGACGGCCCCCTACAAAATCTCCACGTGATGGGTCAAACCCGCTTCGTTATCATTTGCAATAGCGAGCGAGCTCCTGTACAAGACAAAAATCTATACAGCTCAGTGTGTGTGTGTGGGGGGGGAGGAGGGGTGAAGGCCTTATCCGGTAAAATAAAACAAACAGTGAGTTAGTATAATTGGCTAGAAGTCTGCGAAAACCCAGAAAACCCAAATCCGACGCGAGATTCTGAGTTCAATCCCGCGAAAGCAGAGGGGGCGCGCGCGTGCGCGCGAGCGAGAGAGAACCGCGTGACGTCACACTTCCGTCACGTGACGCGGGGGAGGGGAGGGCAGCCCCCCCCCCCCCGCGGAATCCCCGCCCCGCCCCCTCCCCCACTTTCTCTTGAGTCCCATCACGGCCGCTCGCCACCACCATCATCCTCCTCATCATCATCCTCCTCATCATCATCATCCTCCTCATCATCCTCCTCATCATCCTCCTCATCATCAATTAACTCGATCGTCACGGGCGATTGCAGGACGGCGGGGGGGTGGGGGGGGGCACGCGGCGATGTCTGTGGCGGGGCTGAGGAAGCAGTTCCACAAAGCGAGTCAGGTAACGGGGCTAGACACCACCACCACTACCACAACCACTACCACAACTACCACCACCACCACCACCACCACCACCACACCACTACCAACAATCACTACCACAACTACCACCACCACCAACCACCACCACCACCACTACCACCACCACCACTACCACCAACCACTACCAACAACCACTACCACAACTACCACCACCACCAACCACCACCAACCACCACCAACCACTACCACCACCACCACTGCCACCAACCACTACCACAACTACCACCACCAACAACAACAACCACCACCAACAACCACTACCAACCACTACCACCAACAACCACTACCACCACCAACAACCACCACAACTACCACCACCACCAACAACCACTACCAACAACCACCACCAACAACCACCACCAACAACCACCACCAACCACTACCACCACCAACAACCACCACCACCACCAACCACCACCACTACCAACCACCACCAACAACCACCACCAACCACTACCACCAACAACCACCACCAACCACTACCACCACCAACAACCACCACCAACCACTACCACCACCAACAACCACCACCAACCACTACCAACCACTACCACCACCACCAACCACTATCACTACCACTACCAACCACCACAACTACCACCACCAACCACCACCAACCACCACCACCACCAACCACCACAACTACCACTACCATCAACAACCACCACCAACCACTACCACCACCAACCACTACCGCAACAACCACTACCACCACCAACCACCACCAACCACCACCGACAACCACCACGACAACCACTATCACCACCACCAACCACTACCACCACCAACCACTACCGCAACAACCACTACCACCACCAACCACCACCAACCACCACCAACAACCACCACGACAACCACTATCACCACCACCAACCACCACCAACAACCACCACGACAACCACCACCACCAACCACTACCGCAACAACCACTACCACCACCACCACCAACAACCACCACTATCACCACCACCAACAACCACCACGACAACCACTATCACCACCAACAACCACCACGACAACCACAACCACCAACGACCCTGCTCCTTCTCCCTCCGTCCATACTTCACCACCACCGCGCGCGTCTCCGCTAATTGTGGAGGGCGTTTGGCGCCAATGAACGCGACTCGCCGCTTTGATGTCACGGACGAACCGCGCTGTTTGTTGACACGAGGGGACCCTGACAACAACAACACCAACAACAACACCAACAACAACACCACCACAGCGCGCATCACCTCAGAGTCGTGACGGTGGTGGTGGTGATGGCGTTGTTGGTGGTGATGATGATAGTGATGATGGTGATGATGATGGTGATGATGGTGATGATGATGGTGCTGATGATGATGGTGCTGATGATGGTGATGATGGTGATGATGATGGTGATGATGATGATGGTGATGATGATGGTGCTGATGATGATGGTGCTGATGATGGTGATGATGGTCATGATGATGGTGATGATGATGGTGATGATGGTGATGATGGTGATGATGATGATGGTGGTGATGATGGTGATGATGATGGTGATGATGGTGATGATGGTGCTGATGATGATGGTGATGATGATGGTGCTGATGATGATGGTGCTGATGGTGATGATGTTGTTGGTTTGTGGAGGACGACGCGTGCCGACGTGGCGCCCGGGCACGTGGGCTCGGCCCTTGCTGATGACTGACGATCATTAACCGTGGTGCTGATGATGATGATGATGGAGCTGATAATGACAATGCTGTTCGCTGCTGCTGCTGATGATGCTGCTGCTGCTGCTGCTGATGATGATGATGCTGCTGCTGCTGCTGATGATGATGCTGCTGCTGATGATGCTGCTGCTGCTGATGTTGGTTTGTGTGGTTCTCGTGTGACGTGGCGCCAGGGAACAGAAACTGAGCTCAGCGCTTCAGAAAAGTTGATGGTGATGATTAGCCTTGCTGATGATGATGATGATTACGATGGTTCTGCCGATGATGATGCTTCTGTTGATGCTGCTGCTGCTGCTGCGGCTGATGATGATATTGACGTTGACGATGCTGCGTAAATTATTGCATCGGGTTCAATTCTGTTGGTGCTGTAATTATAACGGGACTCGTGAGCTGGGCGCGACAGCTCACGATGATGATGCTGATGCTGCTGATGATGATGCTGCTGCTGATTATGATGATGATGCTGATGCTGCTGCTGCTGCTGATGCTGCTGATGATGATGCTGCTGCTGATTATGATGCTGCTGCTGATGATGATGCTGCTGCTGCTGCTGATGATGATGTTGCTGCTGATGCTGCTGCTGATGATGCTGCTGCTGCTGATGATGATGATGCTGCTGATGATGATGCTGCTGCTGTTGCTGATGCTGCTGCTGATGATGATGCTGCTGATGATGATGCAGCTGCTGATGATGCTGCTGCTGATAATGATGCTGCTGCTGATGATGCTGCTGCTAATGATGATGCTGCTGCTAATGATGCTGCTGCTGCTGATGATGCTGCTGATGCTGCTGCTGATGCTGCGGATGCTGCTGCTGATGATGCTGCTGCTGATGATGCTGCTGCTGATGCTGTTGCTGATGATGCTGCTGCTGCTGATGCTGATGATGCTGTTGCTGATGATGATGCTGCTGCTGATGATGATGCTGCTGATGATGCTGATGCTGCTGATGCTGCTGATTCTGCTGATGATGATGCTGCTTTGATTATAAGGGGACCCGCAGACCGGGCGCGACAGCTGATGGTGATGATGCTGCTGCTGCTGATAATGCTGATGGTACTGCTGATGATGCTGCTGATGATGATCATGCCGTGATTGTAAGGCGACCTCGACAGCTGATGATGATGATACTGCTGATGCTGCTGCTGATGATAATGCCGTGATTGTAAGGCGACCCCGACAGCTGATGATGATGATACTGCTGATGCTGTTGCTGCTGATGATGATGCTGCTGCTGATGATGATGCTGCTGATGATGCTGATGCTGCTGCTGATGATGCTGCTGATGATGCTGATGCTGCTGCTGATGCTGCTGATGCTGCTGCTGATGATGCTGCTTTAATTATAAGGGGACCCGTAGTCCGGGCGCGACAGCTGATGATGCTGCTGTTTCTGATGATGCTGATGTTACTGCTGATGATACTGCTGCTGATGATGATCATGCCGTGATTGTAAGGCGACCCCGACAGCTGATGATGATGATACTGCTGATGCTGATGATGCTGCTGATGATGCCGTGATTGTAAGGCGACCCCGACAGCTGATGATGATGATACTGCTGATGCTGATGATGCTGCTGCTGCTGATGATGCCGTGATTGTAAGGCGACCCCGACAGCTGCTGCTGATGATACTGCTGATGCTGATGATGATGCTGCTGCTGCTGATTATGATGCTGCTGCTGATGATGCCGTGATTGTAAGGCGACCCCGACAGCTGATGCTGATGATACTGCTGATGCTGATGATGCTGCTGCTGCTGATCATGCCGTGATTGTAAGGCGACCCCGACAGCGGATGATGATACTGCTGATGCTGCTGCTGCTGATGATGCCGTGATTGTAAGGCGACCCCGACAGCTGATGATGATGATGCTGCTGCTGATGATGATGCTGCTGCTGCTGATGATGCTGCTGCTGATGATGCTGATGCTGCTGCTGATGCTGCTGCTGATGATGCTGCTTTGATTATAAGGGGACCCGTAGACCGGGCGCGACAGCTGATGATGATGATGCTTCTGATGATGCTGATGTTACTGCTGATGATACTGCTGATGATGATCATTCCGTGATTGTAAGGCGACCCCGACAGCTGATGATGATGATGATGATACTGCTGATGCTGCTGCTGCTGATGATGCCGTGATTGTAAGGCGACCCCGACAGCTGATGATGATGATACTGCTGCTGATGATGATAATGCCGTGATTGTAAGGCGACCCCGACAGCTGATGATGATACTGCTGATGCTGATGATGCTGCTGCTGATGATGATGCCGTGATTGTAAGGCGACCCCGACAGCTGATGATGATGATACTGCTGATGCTGATGATGCTGTTGCTGCTGATGATGATGCTGTGATTGTAAGGCGACCCCGACAGCTGATGATGATGATGATGATACTGCTGATGCTGATGATGCTGTTGCTGCTGATGATGATGCCGTGATTGTAAGGCGACCCCAACAGCTGCTGATGATGATACTGCTGATGCTGATGATGCTGCTGCTGCTGATTATGATGCTGCTGCTGCTGATGCCGTGATTGTAAAGCGACCCCGACAGCTGATGATGATGATGCTGCTGCTGCTGATGCCATGATTGTAAGGCGACCCCGACAGCTGATGATGATACTGCTGATGCTGCTGCTGATGATGCCGTGATTGTAAGGCGATCCCGACAGCTGATGATGATGATGATGATACTGCTGATGCTGATGATGCTGTTGCTGCTGCTGATGATGCCGTGATTGTAAGGCGACCCCGACAGCTGATGATGATAATACTGCTGATGCTGATGCTGCTGCTGCTGATGATGATGCCGTGATTGTAAGGCGACCCCGACAGCTGATGTTGATGATGATGATACTGCTGATGCTGCTGCTGCTGCTGATGATGCCGTGATTGTAAGGCGATCCCGACAGCTGATGATGATGATGATACTGCTGATGCTGATGTTGCTGCTGCTGCTGATGATGCCGTGATTGTAAGGCGACCCCGACAGCTGATGATGATGATGATACTGCTGATGCTGATGTTGCTGCTGCTGCTGATGATGCCGTGATTGTAAGGCGACCCCGACAGCTGATGATGATGATGATACTGCTGATGCTGCTGCTGCTGATGATGCCGTGATTGTAAGGCGATCCCGACAGCTGATGATGATGATGATACTGCTGATGCTGATGTTGCTGCTGCTGATGATGCCGTGATTGTAAGGCGACCCCGACAGCTGATGATGATGATGATACTGCTGATGCTGATGTTGCT
The DNA here is from genome assembly GCF_048934315.1 of Petromyzon marinus. NCBI lineage: Eukaryota > Metazoa > Chordata > Hyperoartia > Petromyzontiformes > Petromyzontidae > Petromyzon > Petromyzon marinus. The sequence goes on from NC_133723.1 coordinate 3,095,167, forward strand.
GCTGCTGCTGATGATGCCGTGATTGTAAGGCGACCCCGACAGCTGCCTGTCGCTGTTGCTGCCCCGGCGCGGAATGAATCGGGGAGGGGGTTTGTGGGGAGCAGTTGTGGGGTGGGAGACGGCTCCTCGTGCCTCCTCTTCCTTGCCTTACTACTCCCCCCACTCACTCAGGGCATTGTTGTTGTTGTTGTTATAGTTGTTGTTATAGTTGTTGTTATAGTTGTTGTTATAGTTGTTGTGAAAGTTGTTATAGTTGTTGTTGTTTGTGGGGTGGGAGACGGCTCCCCGTGCCTCCTCTTCCTTGCCTTGCTACTCCCCCAACTCACTCAGGGTATTGTTGTTGTTATAGTTGTTGTTATAGTTGTTGTTATAATAGTTGTTGTTGTTTGTGGGGTGGGAGACGGCTCCCCGTGCCTCCTCTTCCTTGCCTTGCTGCTCCCCCCACTCACTCAGGACATTGATAATGTTGTAGTTGTTGTTGTTGTTGCTGCTGTTGTTGTAGCTGTTGTTGGGTGTTAGAGTTGTTGTTGTTGTTGATTGTGGGGAGCGACTCGAGTTCGATTCCCACTCACGGCCACCAACACCAGTGACGATTGTCTCAACCGGTCATGGGCCTCACCTAGGTCAACTCAGCCTCAAAGGAGTAACCCGATGCAATGTATAAACATCGCCACTGGGGAGACAAAGGCGGCCGGGCGTGGTGCTCGCCACCCACCCTCTCGTGCGCCGTGCCGGCCTTGATAGGTGCTCGCTAACAGCACTTGCCCCGACAGTCTGTCCGGGCTGTACGGGTGATCTTTGTCTTTATTGTTGATAATAGTGGCGTCTGTCGGTGATGTTGTTGGTCGTGGTGTGGGTCCTGTCGTTGGAGTTGGTGGTGCGGTATTGTTGGTGGTTTTCCCTGTTGGTGTTGTTGTGGTAGTGCTGTTGGTTGCAGACGTAACTATAAGTTAGCCTCTTAATTTGACCAAGAAAGCATCACTTGAGTCTCCTCTATCACGTACCTTAACGCAGCCTCAAATAGGAACCTCGACACAGGCCCAAACACTAACACACTCACTAACCCTACCCCCTAACACAGACCCTAAACCCTGACACAAATTCTAACCCAAAATACAGACCGTAACCCCTAACACAATCCCTAACCACCATTGGAAACCTCATTTGCCAGTAACAAAATATGATATACCAATTATCATATTTTGTTACTGGCAAATGAGGTTTCCAATGGTGTAAATGCTTACCCCGAGCTCTCATACTCTGATGGTGCATTGTCTTTGAGTTGTGCGCCTTTTGGCGTCTTCTGGTCCAACACCATGTGAGACGAGGCTCTAAAGGAAGCTGTCTCGGGTGTGGACCAATCAATTTCAAGGACAGTGCATACATTATCAGAGTTGTTTTTGTTTGGGTTCCGACCGCAGGTATTGTGGTCAATGTAAACATGACTCCTTGTCAAAAAGGTGTCAGTTTTGTTGCCAGATAAAAGGGTAAAAAAACAATTATCACAATCCCTAACCCCCAACACACACCCTAATGCCAAACACAAACCGTAACCTTAACCACACTCACAGACCCTAACCTTAGCCCATATCACAGACCCTAACCCCTAACACACAATAACCGCAAACACAAACCCTAACTCTGAACACAGACACTAACCTCAAAACACTGACCCTAACCCCAGATACACCCTAACCACTGACACAGACCCTAACCCCAAACACACACCCTAACCCCTCACCCACACAATAACCCTTAACGCACACCCTGACCCCTTCACACAGACCCCTAACCCCAAACACCCTGACCACTGAAACAGACCCCTAACCCCAAACACCCTGACCACTGAAACAGACCCCTAACCCCAAAACACCCTGACCACTGACACAGACCCTAACCCCAAACACACACCCTAACCCCTCACCCACACAATAACCCTTAACGCACACCCTGACCCCTTCACACAGACCCCTAACCCCAAACACCCTGACCACTGAAACAGACCCCTAACCCCAAACACCCTGACCACTGAAACAGACCCCTAACCCCAAAACACCCTGACCACTGAAACAGACCCCTAACCCAAACACCCTGACCACTGAAACAGACCCCTAACCCCAAACACCATGACCACTGAAACAGACCCCTAACCCCAAACACACCCTGACCACTGAAACAGACCCCTAACCCCAAACACACCCTGACCACTGAAACAGAACCCTAATCCCAAACATACCCTGACCACTTAAACAGACCCCTAACCCCATACACACCCTGACCATTGAAACAGACCCCTAACCCCAAACACCCTGACCACTGAAACAGACCTCTAACCCCAAACACACCCTGACCACTGAAACAGACCCCTAACCCCAAACACACCCTGACCACTGAAACAGACCCCTAACCCCAAACACACCCTGACCACTTAAACAGACCCCTAACCCCAAACACCCTGACCACTGAAACAGACCCCTAACCCCAAACACCCTGACCCCTTCACACAGACCCCTAACCCCATACACACCCTGACCACTGAAACAGACCCCTAACCCCATACAGACCCTGACCACTGAAACAGACCCCTAACCCCATACACACCCTGACCACTGAAGCAGACCCCTAACACCAAACACCCTGACCCCTTCACACAGACCCCTAACCCCATACACACCCTGACCACTGAAACAGACCCCTAACCCCAAACACACCCTGACCACTGAAACAGACCCCTAACCCCAAACACCCTGACCACTGAAACAGACCCTTAACCCCAAACACACCCTGACCACTGAAACAGACCCCTAACCCCAAACACACCCTACCACTGAAACAGACCCCTAACCCCATACACACCCTGACCACTGAAACAGACCCCTAACCCCATACACACCCTGACCACTGAAACAGATCCCTAACCCCAAACACACCTTGATCACTAAAACAGACCCCTAACCCCAAACACCCTGACCACTGAAACAGACCCCTAACCCCAAACACACCCTGATCACTGAAACAGACCCCTAACCCCATACACACCCTGACCACTGAAACAGACCCCTAACTCCAAACACCCTGACCCCTTCACACAGACCCCTAACCCCAAACACACCCTGACCACTGAAACAGACCCCTAACCCCATACACACCCTGACCACAAACACACGCCCTAACACCCTGAATCAGACTCGAACCCAGACTCAAACACTAACTGCTACTGCAGACCCTGATCAATAACACAGAGGCACGAGTTGACCGATCCCTGCCCATTGGCGCACGCCGTGCACCCGGCCCTGACCGCAAGCATGATCCCGTCCCCCCCCCCCCCGACCTGTGGTCTCTACGCTGCCCCCCGTCAGCCCAGGGGCAGCAGCTGGAAGAGGGCAGCGGTAACAGCAGCAGCAGCGGTAGTAGCAGCAGCAGCGGTAGCAGCAGCAGCAACAACAGCAGCTCATCCCAGCAAGTGGGAAAGTTAATGCCAATTAACCGCGTCTCCCGAGCCCCGGAATCGCTCGCCGATAATCAGCTCATCTGCCGGCAAACTTGGGCTCTCTCAAGGCCACGTGTTAATGAACCGGCTGCGGTTTTGTTAACTCGTTAAGCTCGTGGCACAGACTCATAGACTCACATAGACCCCAATAGATTCACATAGAGACCCGTAGACTCGCATAGAGACCAATAGAGTCACATACAGACCCGTAGACTCGCATAGAGACTTACAGACTCACATAGAGACCAATATAGCTACATACAGACGCATAGACTCACACAGAGACCCGAGACTCATAGACTCACATAGAAACCAATAGACTCACGTAGAGACCCGAGACCCATAGACTCGCATAGAGACCTATGGACTCACATAGAGACCAACATCTTAACATAGAGACCCATAGACTCACATATATACCCATAGACTCACATAGAGACCCATAGACTGACTTATATACCCACAGACTCCAGAGAGACCCATAGATTCGCACAGAGACCTATATACTTGCATACAGATTCATAGACATGATAGAGTGAGTTGTGAGGAATCGGGTTACGTGAGTTTAATGAGCCCAGCCCAGTCGCTGCAAACCTCCATCCCGTGCCACAAAAAAAAATTGCCCCACACGAAGTTATATTTTTTTGGGTTCGGGTAACATTTTAATTTTGTACGAAATTTTAATAAATCAGGTGACTGCCATGCGATCGTCATTCCTCCGCGGGAAATCTTTAATCGAGCTGATAAAATCTCGCTAAGCCTGCCACGTGGCGCACCATTCCCTACGGCAGATGATTTTGGTGATTCTGCTGCTGCCGATGCTGCAGTGTTACTGAAGCACAGTCAACGACTCGCTTGTCGATAACATTGCGCGCGCGGACTTTAAATAATAAATATATCCTTGGCGACGTTTCGGGCAATGGGCCTTATTCACGTGTGTGCTATAAGGGATGGGGGGGGGGGGGCATCATGGCCGGCGAAGATCCGAGGCGTGTAGCACCACCCCGGAATGGTGACCAAGACGCAGCTGTAGGGGAGCTTGGGGAGTAGTTTGTCTGTGGCGCCGTCTTCCAGAGGCGGTTCTCGAACACGCGGTGGTGCACTGCTTTCTGCGAGTGTTCCACACGGGGCGAGGGGGGGGTAATGGTGGGGGTGGGGCGGAAGACGCCGAACGCACGTTGCAAGTTTGGGCTGGGAGGGGGCGCCTGGGGGATGGGGGGTGGGGGGTGGGGGGGAGTGATCACTGGGCTGGGAGGGGGCGCCTGGGGGGTGGGGGGTGGGGTGGGGGGGAGTGATCACTGGGCTGGGAGGGGGCGCCTGGGGGGTGGGGGGTGGGGTGGGGGGGAGTGATCACTGGGCTGGGAGGGGGCGCCTGGGGGATTGGGGGGTGGGGTGGGGGGGGTGATCACTGGGTGGGGAGGGGGTGCCTGGGGGTGGGGGGGAGTGATCACTGGGTGGGGAGGGGGCGCCTGGGGGATGGGGGGTGGGGGTTGGGGGGGAGTGATCACTGGGCTGGGAGGGGGCGCTTGGGGGTGGGGGGTGGAGTGATCACTGGGCTGGTACCCTGTAAAGACCGTGGTGCTGATGAGAACAACGACAAGAACAACAACAGGATGTGTTGAGATGTTCCAACACCAAGCAGGCGCCTCTTGCAAGGCATCACGTCTGGACCTTAGGTGCCGCCCATAAATGACGTCACGCACCTGGGGGGGGGGGGTCAGACATTTGTGACGATGTGTGATAAGGGCGGGGGGGGGGGGGTGAGAAATGTGACGTCACATCAAAATGCGCAACTTTAAATAAATATAGACAACACGTTCTACTTAATTAAACAGACTTTTTAATAAATGTTTTCTCCTACAACATCAGAGTGCAGCGCCACATTAAACACGCACTACAATGACGATAGTTTAAAGCGATTTGAAGTATAAATTTCGTTTTAAAGCTTTCGTGACTGCAAGGATTCATCTTCTTTGGTTCTTTCGGTAAAGTCACGTAGAATGAGAGTAAAATAATAAATTGATAAAATAAAACAATAATATTCTCACGACGTTTCGGCCACAACACAAGCGGCCTTCATCAGGTGAAGGGACGAGACTGTCTGGAGGACAGTCTCTTGAAGTATGTTTTATTTGGGGGGGGGCAGAGCTTTGTGACGTCATATTTGAGAGGGGGGGGTCTAACTTTTTGTGACGCCGTGTGACGAAGGGGGGGGGGGGTCAAAAATCGTCCAAAATGTCGTGACGTCATTTATGGACGGCCCCCCTAAATCACACGTACTCTTGGCAAAACATACAAACTAACGTGCTCCGATTATAATACAATGTACGCATTGTCTTTGTAACTGATTGGCCTACACCATCGACGGCTCGGGCTCTGAGCGGCTATAACTGCGAACCCAAAGCCCGAACTCACGTCCAATCCGAACCTTCATCTCAACCCCAGCGGAGCATTCACCGTAGCCCTAACCCCAAGCCTGACCCCGACGCTTATCCTACTTCCTACTGCCAACCCCCCTCTTGTTTCCATTACACCCCTGCCGCCCTAACCCCCGTGACCCGTGAACTCTGCCCCATCGGCCGTGCCCTCTTGGCCTCACCCCCCACCCCCCACCCTGTCCCCAGCTGCGATTGGTAGCAGCAGGGGGGGAGGGGGAGAGGGGGGGAGGTGGTGTTTCCCTCTCGAGATGCAAAAAAAATGCATTAATTTTTTTTGTTTGAGTTCGTGGCCAGCGCTAGGTTCCTGCAGTTTTCTGTTCTGTCAGCGCAACCTGCTGCTGCGCTTGCACAAGGAGGCCACGTTAAGGGGGTGGGGGTGGGGGGTTAGAAGGGGGGCACCATCGCCTCCCCCCACTCCCACCACCGCCACCACAACCCACCCATACCCCCGGAGTCAAACCACAGGATTTTGCAGGAAGTCTCAAACAATAACGCCCTGGGTCGCTCTCCCTGCTGCTGCTGCTGTTCGCGTTGGCGTCATCGTGACCCCGACCCAGACGATTTCGTAGATTCGCTCGCTCCTAGCTCGGTTTGTTTATCATCTCCCCCCCCCCGCCCGCCTGCTTTCATCGAGAGCGCCATTGTTCGGCGAGCTCCGGGTCACTGCTAGCCGCGTGATGCCACGGCGGTCCCCTCTCCCCACGCACGCGGCACGAGACGCACGCGCTCGCTTACTCGCTCGGGCACTCAACTCACTCAGACACACACTCAGACACACACTCACTCAGACACTCACTCACTCAGACACACACTCACTCAGACACTCACTCACTCAGACACTCACTCAGACACACACTCACTCAGTCACACACTCACTCACTCAGACACACACTCACTCACTCAGACACACACCACTCAGACACACACTCACTCACTCAGACACACACTCAGACACACACTCACTCAGTCACTCACTCAGACACTCACTCACTCAGACACTCACTCAGACACACACTCACTCAGACACACACTCACTCAGACACACACTCACTCAGTCACTCACTCACTCACTCAGACACACACTCAGACACACACTCACTCAGACACACACTCACTCAGACACTCACTCAGACACACACTCACTCAGACACTCACTCAGACACTTACTCACTCAGACATTCACTCAGACACTCACTCACTCAGACACTCACTCAGACACTCACTCACTAGGGTACTCACTTGCTCGGACAGACACTCACTCAGACACTCACTCAGACACTCACTGACTCAGACACACACTCACTCAGACACTCACTCAAACACTCATTCATTCACTCGTACACTCACTCAGACACTCACTCACTCAGACACACACTCAAACACTCACTCACTCAAACACTCACTCACTCGGGCGCTCACTTGCTCAGACACACACTCACTCAGACATACACTCAAACACTCACTCATTCACTCGAACACTCACTCAGACACACACTCAAACACTTACTCATTCACTCGAACACTCACTCAGACACTCACTCACTAGGGCACTCACTTGCTCGGACAGACACTCACTCAGACAAAAAGACAAAGATCCCCCGCATAGCCTTAACAGACTGTTGGGGCAAGTGCTGTTAGCGAGCACCTGTGAAGGCCGGCACGGCACACGAGTGGGGGATTGTGTCCAGCACCACGCCCGACCGCCTTTGTCTCCCCAGTGGCGATGTTTACACACCGCACCAGGTACTCATTTGAGGCCGAGTCCACCTAAGGAGAGGCCCAGGACCGGTTCAAATAATGGTCACCGGTGTTGGCCGTGAGCGGGAATCGAACTCGGGTTGCACCGGGCTCGTAGCCGCAGCGTGCTGACTGCTGCACCACCGCTCCCCACTCAGACACCCCACTCCGTGCGACGCATGGGGTGGGGTGAGCACCCGAGCGAGCGAGTTGGGGGGGGGGCCTCTCAGCCTCTCTCTCTCCACCACCGATCGTTGTCCTCGTCTCTGCCGGAGCTGTGGCCGTCGTTTCCCGGGGAAACGGTGGTGGGGGGGGGGGGTCAATGAATCGATTCCAGATGGGGAGGGTCTTGACGAGCGGGACGAGCGGGAGTGCGCGCGCATCTGTTGCACACGTGTGGCGCGCGCGTGCGCACGCACGCGCACGCACGAGGCTCGGCTCGGCTCGCCAGGGGCAAACCTCTGCCAGAGCCCGGGCCAATCCTCTTACTGTATGTGGTTTGCTTCGTGGCTATTGTCATCGTCACCGTGAATGAACATCGTCGTAATTTTAATCGTCGCAATTTTAATAGTCGTAATTTTAATTGCTGCAATTTTAATAACCGCAATTTGAATCTTCGTAATATTAATAACCGTAATTTGAATCTTCGTAATTTTAATAATCGTATTTTTTACAATCACAATACGCGCGGCCGCATTTGCGGTGACGTGGGGCTGACGAGTTGGGTGGTGGTGGTGGTGGTGGCGATTCGTTGTTGGTGGGGCTGGCGCCGATGGTGGCTCTGGCGGTGGTGGTAACAGTGGTGGCAGAGGCGGTGGTGATTCGTCAGGGGGTGGGATGACACCGTGGGATAACACACGCATCACCCAACCTCGCGAACAGCATCTGTGCTCGCAAACAGCATCGGTGCTCGCAAACAGCACTCGCCCCAACAGTCTGTTGAAGGCCATACGGGGAGGGAGACCTTTGTGTGAGTAGGGAACGACAGGGCAAGTTCTCACTCCCGGGGCCAACATCGCGAACGAACATCTGATCTGGTCCTGGGCCTCCCCTAGGTCGACTCAGCCTGGTGCGGTGTGTAAACAACGTCGGCATTGGTCGAGACTTAAAGGGACCGCCCGGGTTTCTGACCGTCCCCCCCCCTCTCCCTCGTGCGGTGGCCGTGCCCAGCCTGAACGGTGGCTATGAGATGTTAACTACCTCGCCTGGTATGCAGGAGGTCGTGGGTTCGTTCCCGACCCTGACGATGCCAACTGCTGTATATTTGGAGTTTGCGTGTCTCTCTCTCATCATCATCACGGTGGCTAGGAGATGTTAACTACCTCGCCAGGTGTGCAGGAGGTCGTGGGTTCAATCCCGATCCTGACAAAACCAACTGCTGTATATTTGGAGTTTGCGGTGTCTCTCTCTCATCATCACGGTGGCTAGGAGATGTTAACTACCTCGCTTGGTATGCAGGAGGTCGTGGGTTCAATCCCGATCCTGACGAAGCCTGCTGCTGCTGCTGTATATTTGGAGTTTGCGGTGTCTCTCTCCCCGTGGTCGCGTGGATTTTTCTCTGGGTCCTCCGGTTTTCCCTGCGCATTTACAAACACGCCTTTTAGAGTATTTGGCTGCTACACATTTCCACGTCGATGATGACACCGCCACTTCTCGTTGGGCTTCCGAAAATAATTGCTCCACGCAGCTCAGTGTGGGCCTTCCCAGGTAAAATAAAACATTACGGTAGAACCCCTGTTGACGAAGAATCGCTTAACGAAGGGCCTCCATAGAGCCCAATGTGTAGTGTATAGTGTAGTGGACAATAGTGTATAGTGTAGTGTATAGTAGTGTAGTGCATAGTAGTGTAGTGTATAGTGTAGTGTATAGTAGTGTAGTGTGTAGTTTATAGTAGTGTATAGTAGTGTAGTGTATAGTGTAGTGTATTGTAGTGTATAGTAGTAGTAGTGTAGTGCATAGTAGTGTAGTGTATAGTGTAGTGTATAGTAGTGTAGTGTGTAGTAGTGTATGGTAGTGTATAGTGTAGTGTATAGTAGTGTAGTGTATAGTAGTATAGTGTAGTGCATAGGAGTGTAGTGTATAGTGTAGTGTATAGTAGTGTAGTGTATAGTAGTGTAGTGTGTAGTTTATAGTAGTGTATAGTGTAGTGTACAGTAGTGTATAGTGTAGTCCATAGTAGTGTAGTGTATAGTAGTGTAGTGTATAGTAGTGTTGTATTTTAACGTCCGAAATCGCTGAACGACAAGGTTTCGTGGACTCAATTACCGCCGTTAAGCGCAGGGAGTTCGACCGCGATGGGTTGCTGCTGGCGAACGCGACTCGACAGTCTGTTCAAGGCTACGCGGTGGCGTGGTGGGGGGGTTCTATTTGGTTCTATTCGGTAAAGTCACGTAGGTAAAAAATAAAACAACAAAAATCAACAACAAAAATCACGACGCCACAACACAAGCGGCCTTCAACAGGTGAAGGGACCAGACTGTCTCGAGGACAGCGCTGGAGTGAACACAGCCAAGCTCAGACCGTGACCTTTAAGCTTGTGTGAGAGTAATTAAGGTGCCTTGACAAAGGAATTAGCATAAAAATTTGCATTTTAATAGGCGGACTTAGCATGATGAAAAGTGGGGAGAGGGTCGACCTGTGCAGGCTGGCGAGGGGGCAAGGTAGCGTCCACATGCTGGTGGTGTGAAAAGGGAATTTTTTAAGAAGCTGCGAAAGTTTGGGGTATCATTACTTGAAAAATAATACTGTTCCATTGAAAATTCGTTTAATGTTTGCTTCGATTTAGAACATCTTTCCAATGGTTGCTTAATTTGAAACCATCTTCTCGGTTGAAATCGTGTCTGTGTTTGTAGATCTGAATTGCCTCGTGATTTTTGTTGTTTTATTTTTTTACCCACGTGGCTTTACCGAATAGAACCAAAGAGTATGGATTCTTGCAGTCACGAAGGCTTCGAAACTAGAACTGGGTTCCCTTCTACTCTTTGTGCGCTGCAGTTTGTGAGCGAGAAGATGGGAGGGGCGGAGGGCACGAAGCTGGACGAGGAGTTCACCGAGATGGAGAAGGTACCTTGCCGTGAGTCGCTGCCGTCCACCCCCCACGCGTGCCGTCCACCCTCCACGCGTGCAGTCCACCCCCCACCCTCCACTCGTGCAGTCCACCCCCCACGCGTGCAGTCCACCCCCCACTCGTGCAGTCCACCCCCCACGCGTGCAGTCCACCCCCCACCCTCCACTCGTGCAGTCCACCCTCCACGCGTGCAGTCCACCCCCCACGCGTGCAGTCCACCCTCCACTCGTGAAGTCCACCCCCCACTCGTGCAGTCCACCCCCCACGCGGGCAGTCCACCCTCCACGCGTGCAGTCCACCCCCCACGCGTGTAGTTCACCCTCCACTCGTACAGTCCACCCCCCACGCGTGCAGTCCACCCCCCACGCGTGCAGTCCACCCTCCACGCGTGCAGTCCACCCTCCACTCGTTTAGTCCACCCTCCACGCGTGCAGTCCACCCTCCACTCATGCAGTCCACCCTCCACTCGTACAGTCCACCCCCCACGCGTGCAGTCCACCCCCCACGCGTGCAGTCCACCCTCCACGCGTGCAGTCCACCCTCCACTCGTTTAGTCCACCCTCCACGCGTGCAGTCCACCCTCCACTCATGCAGTCCACCCTCCACTCGTGCAGTCCACCCCCCACGCGTGTAGTCCACCCCCTACTCGTGCAGTCCACCCCCTACTCGTGCAGTCCACCCTCCACGCGTGTAGTCCACCCTCTACTCGTGCAGTCCACCCCCCACGCGTGTAGTCCACCCCCTACTCGTGCAGTCCACCCCCTACTCGTGCAGTCCACCCTCCACGCGTGTAGTCCACCCTCTACTCGTGCAGTCCACCCCCCACGTGTGCAGTCCACCCTCCACTCGTGCAGTCCACCCTCCACTCGTGCAGTCCACCCTCCACGCGTGCCGTCCAGCGGCGGTGGTGGTGTCGGTGGTGGTGGCCAGTAGGGGGCACAGGTGGTGCAGTCATCTCGGTCAGTCAACCCATGGCACCTGGGTTTGTCCCGTGACCTCCTCCTGCCAGCGGGCGTTTGACACTTCACGTGGCCCTTAAAGTGCACATTGCCTGGCGCAAGCACAGTGGTGACGTGACCGCCACTTAGTACCGAATGACGGTTGTTGTTGTTGTTGTTGGTGGCCGGGCGATGGTTCTATGTATGTATGTATGTTGGACTTCTTTTGTAACGTACGTAGCCCACTGTGCTAATTGTAGGTGCGGGGGAAGGACAGCAAACTAAACACAAAATAAATTAGTTTGCAATTTAGTATTGTGGTGTAATGCAGTTTAGATGTATTGTAGTGTATAGTGTAGTGTATACAGAAGTGTGCGTTGTGTAGTGTATAGTGTATTATATAGTAGTGTATAGTGTATTATATAGTAGTGTATAGTGCAATATGCGTGTCGAACTTACTTTGCAACTGCACTAATCGGAGGTGCGGGGGAAGGACAACAAACGAAACGCAAAAAGCAGCTCGAAAGAAATTCGTTTAAAAAAAAATTATTGTTTTTTTTTTAAACCGCCTCTGTTGGTCCCGGCTGCGGTTAAAGGGGCGGCTCGTGAAGCCGGCCTGAAGCACTGCCCGAGGGGGCGGACATCCATCGTGGAGATGGAGTAGTGAAATCTCGTCCCGTGGCGGCCGCTAAGTGTGTCGCCTGTAGCGTCGCAGCACTGTGAGGCCGCGGCAGCCTTCCGGAGGCCTTTTCTCCGGAAGTGGGTTGACAACATCGATTTTAAGTTGAAATAAAGTTTCAAGTCTCACCGCTCGATGGCAGTGGATAGATAGCAACTTCGGATCCGGGGAGACTACGTGAAACTAAACTATTTAAACAATTTATTTTTTAACCAGGTAAGGTCCACTGAGGTGCAATAGCTCTTTTGTCAGAAGCGACTTGGCAATCACGAATGATATCTCACCAAAGCGACTCATCACGAGGACATTTACAGCTGCCAAATACTATAAACGAACATCGATTTCTAAACGTGGAGGGGAAAAACCGGAGGACCCGGAGAAAAGTCCACGTGACCGCGGGGGGAGAGACAGACACTGCAGACCCAAATATACAGTAGCAGGCGTCAGGGTCAGGATCGAACTCACGCACTCCTGTATACTAGGCGAGGTAGTCAACATCTCATATCCACCGCGGTGTCTCGAGTGGTTGTGGCGGAGCGATGGTTTGGCATGAGACCTCGCGTCACGGATGTCACGGTTTTGTGTGTGTGGGAATCCAGCAAGTGGACCTGCGCAACAAGGCGGTGGTGGAGCTCATCGCCAGGACGCAGGAATACCTGCAGCCCAACCCAGGTGAGCGCGGCGAGCGGTTAGCGTGGTGAGCGTGGTAAAGTGGCGAGCGTATGGTGAGCGTGGTGAGTCTGTGCCATGTGTGGGCGGCTACCGGTGCGTGCGCATGTGTGTGCGTTGAACGCCAATGTGTGGTTTTGTGTGCGTATGTGGCTGTGCGCTGTGTGTGCGAGTGCGGCGAGCGTGGTGATTTTGTGCAATGCATGGGCGGCTGTTGGCGCGTGTGTTCGTTCGTTCGTTCGTTTCTCAGTCTGCTTGTCCTGGTGAGGGTCGTGGTGGCAGAATATTAAGTAAGGGCGGTCCACGCCTCCCATTCCCTCTTCCTGGGGATTTCCCAGGCGTTTCCAGGCCAGTCTAGCGACATAGTCCCGCCTTTGCCCAGTGAGAAGTGCTGCCCGGTAGAGTTCCAGTGGGAGTCTTTCGGGGGGGCATCCTTACCAGGTGCCCAAACCACCTCAACTTGCTCCTCTCGATCCGGAGGAGCAGCGGCTCGACTCTGAGGCTCTCCCGGATTACTGAGCTCATCGCCTGATTACAGAGTGTGAGCCCGGCAACCCTGCGGGGAAGCCTCATTTCGGCCCCTTGTACCCGCGATCTCATCCCTTCGGTCTTTACCCAAGGCTCATGACCACAGGTGAGGGTGGGAATGTAGATCGACCTGCAAACCGAAAGCTTTGTTCGAGAACTCAGCTCCCACTTCACTACCAGAGAACGGTAAAGCGCCCGCAACACTGCAGACGTCGCACCGATCTGCCGGCCGATTTCCCCGCTCCAACTTACCATCACTCGCGAAAGAGACCCCGAAGAGCTTAAACTCCTCCACTAAGGGCCTCTGTCCTGCCCTCACCTGGAGAGAAAAAATCACCATCCCCCGGGAGTGAACCATTACCTCAGATTTGGAGGTGCTCATCTTCATCCCAGCCGCTTCATACTCGGCATCAAACCGTTAAAGTGCTTGCTGGGGATCACAGACTGAAGAGGCAAAGAGGACAACGCCAACCCTTACTGAAAAGATCCTGGGCCACGTCCCGTCGACGCCTCCTAAAACGTCGGATGGTTTTCCAGAACACCTTTGAGGCTGCCCGGTAGTCCCTCTCCATGGCCTCTCCAAACTCCTCCCATGCCCCCTGGCTTTCGCTTCAGCGACTGCTGCAGCTGCCGCCCTCTTGGCAAGCCGGGAGACTTTTTTCTGAGCATGGTTTGGAAAGCCTCCTTTTTCAACTTGACAGCTTCCCTCACCACTGGTGTCCACCAGCAGGTCCGAGAGTTGCCGCCATGACAGGCACCAGCTGCTGTCAGGCCACCGATTCTGGCAGCTGCATCCACAATCAAGGTCCCGAACACCGTCCACTCGGACTCAATATCCACGACCTCCCCTGGAGTGCAGGAAAAGTTTTCTCCGGAGGTGAAAGTTGAAATATTTCTGCACTGGATCTTCCGCTAGACGTTCCCAGAAAACTCGCACGATTCGCTTGGGCCTTCCACTTCTATCTGGTCGGTGCCCGAAGCGTCGGATGCAACTTTACTACCAGGTAGTGATTAGTTGACAGCTCTGCCCCTCTCTTCACCCACGTGTCCATAACATACAGCCTTAAGTCCGATTACACAACTATAAAGTCAATCATTGACCTTCGTCCCGAGGTGCTCTGCTACCAAGTACACCTATGAGTATATTTGTGTTTGAACATTGTGTTTGTTATTGACATTCCATGACTAGCGCAGAATTCCAATAACATCTCACCGTTCAGGTTCAGATCGGAGGGGGGGGGGCATTGCTCCCAATCACGCCTCTCCAGGTATATCTCCATCGTTCCCCACGGGAACATTGAAGCCGCCCAGTAATACTGTGGAGTCGGTCGGCGGCATTCTATCGAGCACTTCACCCACCGTCTCCAAGAAGGCCGAATACTCTGAACTGCTGTGTGGTGCACAAGCACAGCAAACAGTCAGAGTTTTCCTTTCTGAGACCCGAAGTCTCATTGAGGTGACCCGCTCATTCACTGGGACAAACTCCAACCGACCAGAACCCAGCCGGGGGGCTTGTGAGTATCCCCGCGCCCACACGGGGCCACTCACCAGGGGTTACTCCAGGATAGGAGAGACCACCCCCGATCGAGAAGTTTGACATCCAGTGTCAATGCTGTGTGTGGAGGTGACACCGACTACATCTAGTCGGTACCTTTCCACCGCCTACGCCATCTCTGGCTCCTCCCCCCCCCCCCCCCCCCCCCCCAGTGACGTGACATTCTACGTCCCAACAGCAAGTGTCTAAGGCCCGAGGAGCAGGCCGCCTGAGACCATCCCTTTCCCTGCCGCATTGGCATCGCACACCCGCCCCTCGCCCTTCGTCCTGCGGACGGTGGGTCCACAGCACGGCGCCACGTAGCCATTTAAGGCTGGGCCCGACCGGGTTACGTGGTGGGGTCACCCGGCTCACCGGGCGCTGGCCGGTGAACACCACCCCCAGGCCTGGCTCCAGGGGTGTGTCCCGGGTCCCTTGTCTGGGCGAGCTTCTCTGATTGTTGTGTTTCTTAACAATTCACGAGGGGCTTTTTTTTTGGTACCGTTTTTTGTTTGTCTGGAAACTCCCCGCAGGCTTGTTCGCCAAGGGAGACTCTACGAGGAGTACGAGACTCCAGGCAACATGGCTCTGTGGGTCATTGAAACGCCCTCGTGTGTGTTTGTGTTGTATGGCAATGTGTGGTTTTGTGTGCGTATGTGGTTGTGTGCTGTGTGCGTGGTTCTGTGGTTCTGTGTGTTTTGTGGGTTCTGTCTCTGTGAGCTGTGTGTGTGGTTCTGTGTGGAGCGGTGATGCAGCGGTTAGCGCGCTGAGCTACAAACCCGGTGGCCCGAGTTCGATTCCCGCTCACGGCCACCAACACCAGTGACGATTAATTATCTGAACCGGGCCCTAGGCCTCCCCTAGGACGACTCAGCCTCAAATGAGTACCTGGTGCGGTGTGTAAACATCACCACTTGGAAGACAAAGGCATGGTGCTGGCCACCCACCCCCTTGTGTACCGTGCACTTTCCCCAACAATCTGTTAAGGCTACATGGGGGATCTTTGTCTTTGTGGTTCTGCGTGCGTGGTTTTGTGTAGGTATGTGGTTTTTAGATTTTAGTGGTAATTAAATTGAATGTGGAGGGGTTACCAGCCCCTCGCACCCGTCGAGGGCCACCAAGTGCCAAGAGGGGGAATTGCCGATTGAAATTAGAATCAGAAAGGGTTTTTATCAGCGCTGTGGTGGCATTGCTCACCACAGCGCTGTCGTCCGGCACCACCGAGGAATTACTTGGCACAGTAGGGGGGCACAGGTGGTGCATTGGCCAGTCTTCTCAGTCAGTCGACCCACGGCACCCGGGGCTGTCGCTTGACCTCCAGCCAGTGGGCGTTTGTTACTTCACGTGGCCTAAAAGTGCACATAGCCTGGCACAAGCGCCGTGGCGACGTCACCTTCACTTAGTGGCGAATGGCGGTTGTTGTTGTATGTGGTCGTGTGCTGCTGTATGTGGTTCTGTGTGGGCAAGCGGTTACCTGCTGCTGCTGCTACTGCTGCTTGTGGTACCACTCGCTACCGGTGCCCTGCTGATGCCCCCATGCCCCCCGGCCCCGCCCCCGCGTGCCCCCCCCCCCCCCCCCCAGCATCTCGAGCCAAGCTGGGGATGCTCAACACGATGTCCAAGATCCGTGGGCAGGTGAAGACGACCGGCTACCCCCAGCCCGAGGGTGTGCTGGGAGATGCGATGCTGCGCTTCGGGCACGAGATGGGCAACGAGTCACAATTCGGTCAGTGCCTTGCCCCCGCGCGCCGTCTCGCTCGCCACCGCTCACCGCTCAGCTCTCACCTCTCACCACTCAACTCTCACCACTCACCTCTCACCACTGACCCCTCACCACTCACCTCTCACCACTCAACTCTCACCACTCGCCTCTCACCACTGACCCCTCACCGTTCAACTCTCACCACTCACCCCTCACCACTCAACTCTCACCACTCGCCTCTCACCACTCAACTCTCACCACTCAACTCTCACCACTGACCCCTCACCGCTCAACTCTCACCTCTCACCACTCAACTCTCACCACTCAACTCTCACCACTCAACTCTCACCACTCGCCTCTCACCACTGACCCCTCACCGCTCACCTCTCACCACTCAACTCTCCCCGCTCACCTCTCACGACTGACCTCTCACCACTCAACTCTCACCACTCAACTCTCCCCGCTCACCTCTCACCACTCACCTCTCACCACTGACCCCTCACCGCTCACCTCTCACCACTCACCTCTCACCACTCACCTCTCCCCACTCACCTCTCACCACTCACCTCTCACCACTGACCCCTCACCACTCACCTCTCACCACTCAACTCTCACCACTCACCTCTCACCGCTCAACTCTCACCACTCAACTCTCACCACTCACCTCTCACCACTGACCCCTCACCACTCACCTCTCACCGCTCAACTCTCACCACCCACCTCTCACCACTCACCTCTCACCACTCACCTCTCACCACTCAACTCTCACCACTCACCTCTCACCACTGACCCCTCACCACTCACCTCTCACCGCTCAACTCTCACCACTCACCTCTCACCACTCAACTCTCACCACTCACCTCTCACCACTCAACTCTCACCACTGACCCCTCACCACTCAACTCTCACCACTCAACTCTCACAACTCAACTCTCACCGCTGACCCCTCACCATTCACCCCTCACCGCTCACCGCTCACCGCTCACCGCTCACCGCTCAACTTTCACCACTCATCTCTCACCACTGACCCCTCACCGCTCACCTCTCACCACTCACCTCTCACCTCTCACCACTCACCTCTCCCCACTGACCCCTCACCACTCACCTCTCACCGCTCAACTCTCACCACTCAACTCTCACCACTCAACTCTCACCGCTCATCTCTCACCACTGACCCCTCACCATTCACCTCTCACCTCTCACCACTCACCTCTCACCACTGACCCCTCACCACTGACCCCTCACCACTCACCTCACACCGCTCACCACTCACCTGTCACCTCTCACCACTGACCTCTCACCGCTCACTGCTAACCTCTGACCTCTCACCACCCACCTCACCGCTCACCTCTCACCCCTCACCTCTCACCACTGACTTCACCCGCGCCCAGGGTGGTGAACGAGCCGTGTATGCGCTGTGCCTCCCACCCCCCCTCCCACCCCCCTCCCACCCCCCCACCTCCCCTCCCACCCCCCCTCCCATCCACTCCCCCCCCCCGCCATCTCCTCATCCCCCCCCCCACCCCCGCCACAGGCCAGGCCCTCGTGGACGTGGGCGAGTCCCTGAAGCAGCTGTCGGAGGCCAAGGATGCGCTGGACATCAGCGTCAAGCAGAACTTCATTGACCCCCTGCAGAGCCTGCAGGACAAGGAACTCCGTGAGATCGGGGTGAGTGCCGGAGCGGGGGGGGGGGGGGGGTGGTGGGGGGGGGGGACGTGGTGGTGGTGGGGGGGCGGAGGGGTCAGGTAAGAAGCCTCAAATGAATCTTGACTTGAAGCTTTCGTGACTGCAGGAATTCATATTCTTTGGGTCTTCCGGTAAAGTCATGTAGGTGGGTTGAGGAGATGACTGCTTGTGTTGTGATCGAAACGTCGTAGTTTTTTTTGTCATTTTCTTTCAACCTATCTCCGTGGCTTTACCGAAAGGCCCAAAGAATACTCCTCATTGAGCCGCAAAGCCTCTTTGTTGGGTTTCGTGTCTTTCACGAAAATAGTTTGCCTGCAAAAAAAGAAATCCATCAAGATGCAACACCTTGGTAAACGGATGATATCTTATATGATAATAGGGTTTTTCCCCTTTTTTCTGGCAACAAAACTGAAACCTTTTTACAAGGATTCATGTCTGCATTAACCACAATACCTGCAGTCAAAATGCAAAGAAAAAGCATACTATGATAACATATGCATTGTCTTTGAAACTGGTTGTGGACCAAACACTGATTGTGGACCAATCGGTTTCAAGGACAATGCATATATTATCGTAGTATGTTTTTTGTTTGCATTTTGACTGCAGGTATTGTGGTTAATGCAGTAACATGAATCCTTGTTAAAAAGGTTTCGGTTTTGTTGCCAGAAAACAAAGGGGGAAAAACCCTTTTATTACATTTTGGTACTGGCAAAGGAGCTCTAATGATGGATGATATCTTGCGATGATGCTGTTGCTTCTAGATTTAAAGCTTTCGTGACTGCAAGGATCCATACTCTTTGGTTCTATTGGGTAAAGTCACGTAGGTAAAAAATTAAATAACAAAAAATCACGACGTTTCGGCCACAACACAAGCGGCCTTCATCAGGTGAAGGGACGAGACTGTCTGGAGGACAGCGCTGGAGTGAAAAAAGCCACGCTCAGATCACGGCCTTTAAGCTGTGTGAGAAGAAACAAAGCGCCTTGACAAAGGAATTAGCATATAATTTAGCATTGAAATGGCTGAGTGATTAGCTTGTGACTGGTCACAGAAATGGCTATGTTAAAGCATACACATCCGCAAAGGCACCCCTTGATAAAGGAATTAGCATAGAATTTAGTATTGAAATAGCTGAGTGATTAGCTTGTAACTGGTCACAGAAATAGCTATGTTAAAGTCAGAGCATATACATTCACTGAGGCACCTAGTACAAATCAAACAGGAGAATTTAGCGAAACACAACCACGCTCAGACCGCGGACCTTTAAACTGTGTGCGAGCAAACAAGGTGTCCTGTTGCTGTTGGGTTTTTGTTGTCGGCAGTGGCGTTGCCCCAGGTGTTAAACGTGTTGTATAGGAAGGGCCATTTCCCCCAAAGCCTCCCGTTGTAGTATCACTTCGGGGGGTGGTAGCACCGCCGTCACAGAATCATCCTCGATGCAAATTCACGCGGGAGCTTCGCGCGCTGGACATTTCCACGATTTAGGCGACCACCAGCGAAACGCCGCCTCGCGCAGACGACGAGACGAGGGCAGAGGGAAGCCTGTGGGCGAGACGAGATTGAGGTTGATGTGTTGCGTGACCCCGGTGGGAACTCGAGAGACCAGGACGGGAGCCTCATTTGCAAGAGTGACCCTGGGGGGTGCTGTCAGGAGCAGGGGGCGATGATTACGGCTGCTGTTGCTGCTGCGTAGAAAACCAACCGAGTAAATTTACGAACTAGAATTTTGGTACTTTGGTTCTATTCGGTAAAGTCACTTAGGTAAAAAATAAAAAAACGTGACTTTACCGAATAGAACCAAAGAGTATGGATCCTTGCAGTCACGAAAGCTTTAAATCTAGAATTAGAATTTTGGTGTCCTTATTCCAGCTCCTGCCGAGAGCCTCTCAACGCCTCACGCCTCGCCCGTCGCCCCCACTGATGTCCTCTTATTTACCCCCCCCCCCCAACGTCTGCAGATACTACTGACTCTATTGTATGGTGGGTGTGTAGGCATATATGCCTGTTAGATCAACTTTTTACCCCCATATCTGGGGGGTGGGGGGGTCCACTTTCTATAACTTTTTGATTCAGACCTTCTGAAGGGCTCTCACCATTTAGTTGACGGACAAACGGACAAACGAAACGCCGGCATTTCATGATGAGAAGATTTGGCAAATTTTCACCCCGACGGCACGGAATGGTGCCGACCCTTGCGAGCGGCGTCGCGGGAACATCAACGTACCGCCGTGACTCGTGTCCACGCGGTTCGTGCTCGCGCACGCGCGCACCGCGGCCATTAACCAGGGCGGCCGTCCAAATTCGAAGAGCGAACCTCCGCAACGAGCGGCGAACTGCCGGGGCCCCGGCGTCGCCGCCCCGGCGTCGAATCGCGATCTCGGCGGAGGATGGGACAGGACCTGTGGGGCCTAGACGTTAGCGCTGGCTGGCGCCCCCCCCCCCCCGTCTTGACGTGGGTTGTGTGTACACGTGTGTGTGTACGTGTGTGTGTGTGTACACGTGTGTGTGTGTGTATGTGTGTGTACGTGTGTGTGTGTGTGCACGTATGTGTGTGTACGTGTGTGTGTGTACGTGTGTGTACGTGTGTGTGTGCACTTGTGTGTGTGTATGTGTGTTGTGTGTGTACACGTGTGTGTGTACGTGTGTGTGTACGTGTGTGTGTACGTGTGTGTGTACGTGTGTGTGTGTGTGTGTACGTGTATGTGTGTACGTGTGTGTGTGCACGTGTATGTGTGTGTACGTGTGAGTGTACGTGTATATGTGTGTGTACGTGTGTGCACGTGTGTGTGTGTACGTGTGTGTGTGTGTACGTGTATGTGTGTGTACGTGTGTGTGTGTACGTGTATGTGTGTGTACGTGTGTGTGTGTGCACGTGTGTGTGTGTACACGTGTGTGTGTGTGTACGTGTGTGTGTGTACGTGTGTGTGTGCACGTGTGTGTGTGTACGTGTGTTGTGTGCACGTGTGTGTGTGTACGTGTGTGTGTGTACGTGTGTGTGTGTGTACGTGTGTGTGTACGTGTGTGTACGTGTGTGTGTACGTGTGTGTGTACGTGTGTGTGTGTGTGTACACGTGTGTGTGTGTGTACGTGTGTGTGTGTGCACGTGTGTGTGTGTACGTGTGTGTGTGTGTACGTGTGTGTGTGTACGTGTGTGTGTGTGTACGTGTGTGTGTGTACGTGTGTTGTGTGCACATGTGTGTGTGTGTGTACGTGTGTGTGTGTACGTGTGTGTGTGTGTACGTGTGTGTGTGTGTGTGTACGTGTGTGTGTGCGTGTGTGTGGGGGAGCGTTGGTGGTAGAGGTTAGCGCTACGACGCGCTAAGAACCCTGCGACCCGGGTTCGATTCCCGCTCACGACCAACACCAGTGACGATTATTTGAACCGGTCCTGGTCCTCCTCTATGGCAACTCAGCCTCAAATGAGTACCTGGTGCGGTGTTGTAAACATCGCCACTGGGGAGACAAAGGCGGCCAGGCGTGGCACTTGCCACCCACCCCCTCGTGTGCCATACCGGCCTTCATAAGCTCTACTCGCTAACAGCACTTGCACCAACCAGTCTGTTAAGGCTATACGGGGGATCTTTGCCTTTGTGTCGGCTGCAGCACCACCTGAAGAAGCTGGAGGGCCGACGCCTCGACTTTGACTACAAGAAGAAGCGGCAGGGCAAGGTGGCCGACGACGAGATCCGCCAGGCGGCCGAGAAGTTTGACGAGTCTCGCGACGTCACCGCCACAAGCATGAGCAACCTCCTGGAGAGCGAGGTACGGGGGGGCTGGGGGGGGGCAGTGGAGGCGGGGAGGTGGGGTGCGAGGGCATGTGGTGGTGGCAGGGAGGAAAGAGAGAGAGAGAGCTTGCTGGAGGCTAAGATTTTTCACATTCACGATTACGGCACGTGGCCCGCATTTCGAGGCAATGTCAGAGACAGGTGGGCACGTAGGCTCGCACAGAGATCCATGGACCGACATGGAGACCCACAGGCTCGCACAGAGACCCACAGGCTCGCACAGAGATCCATGGACTGACATAGAGACCCACAGGCTCGCACAGAGATCCATGGACCGATATAGAGACCCACAGGCTCGCACAGAGATTAATGGACCGACATAGAGACCCACAGGCTCGCACAGAGATCCATGGACCAACATAGAGACCCACAGGCTCGCACAGAGATCCATGGACCGACATAGAGACCCACAGGCTCGCACAGAGATCCATGGACCGACATAGAGACCCACAGGCTCGCACAGAGATCCATGGACCGACATAGAGACCCACAGGCTCGCACAGAGATCCATGGACCGACATAGAGACCCACAGGCTCGCACAGAGATCCATGGACCGACATAGAGACCCACAGGCTCGCACAGAGATCCATGGACCGACATAGAGACCCACAGGCTCGCACAGAGATCCATGGACCGACATAGAGACCCACAGGCTCGCACAGAGATCCATGGACCGACATAGAGACCCACAGGCTCGCACAGAGATCCATGGACCGACATAGAGACCCACAGGCTCGCACAGAGATCCATGGACCGACATAGAGACCCACAGGCTCGCACAGAGATCCATGGACCGACATAGAGACCCACAGGCTCGCACAGAGATCCATGGACCGACATAGAGACCCACAAGCTCGCACAGAGATTCATGGACCGACAAAGAGACCCACAGGCTCGCACAGAGATCTATGGACCGACATAGAGACCCACAGGCTCGCACAGAGATCCATGGACCGACATAGAGACCCACAGGCTCGCACAGAGATCCATGGACCGACATAGAGACCCACAGGCTCACACAGTGATCCATGGACCGTCATAGAGACCCACAGGCTCGCACAGAGATCCATGGACTGACATAGAGACCCACAGGCTTGCACAAAGATCCATGGACCGACATAGAGACCCACAGGCTCACACAGAGATCCATGGACCGACATAGAGACCCACAGGCTCACACAGTGATCAATGGACCGACATAGAGACCCACAGGCTCGCACAGAGATCCATGGACTGACATAGAGACCCACAGGCTTGCACAGAGACCCACAGGCTCGCACAGAGATCCATGGACCAACATAGAGACCCACAGGCTCGCACAGAGACCCACAGGCTCGCACAGTGATCCATGGCCTGATATAGAGATCCACAGGCTCGCACAGAGATCCATGAACCGACATAGAGACCCACAGGCTCACACAGAGACCCACAGGCTCGCACAGAGATCCATGGACTGACATAGAGACCCACAGGCTCACACAGAGACCCACAGGCTCGCACAGAGATCCATGGACCAACATAGAGACCCACAGACCCGCACAGAGAACCACAGGCTCGCACAGAGATCCATGGAGCAACATAGAGACCCACAGGCCCGCACAGAGAACCACAGGCTCGCACAGTGATCCATGGCCTGACATAAAGAACCACAGGCTCGCACAGCGGGTCTCCGTGTAAGTCTTTGTGTCCCTGCGTGAGTGTGGTTCTCTGTGCGAGTCGGTGGGTCTCTTTGAGAGGCTTACGGCTCTCCGTGATGGGTGAAGAAGCGGCGAGAGGGACCGAGCGCAGGAGGGACGAGAGAGATGTGGGGCGCGGCGGCGAGTGGGAGCGACGCTGGCGCTGTTGTGCATCGCAGGTGGAGCAGGTGTCCCAGCTGGAGGCGCTGGTGGAGGCGCAGCTTGAGTACCACCGGCAGGTGGTGGACATCCTGGACGACCTGCAGAGCACGCTGCAGGACAGGTCAGCGCTCCCCCCGCCCCCACGCTTCTGGCTGCTCCACCCACCCCACCCACCCCACTTCCTCCACACCCCCACGACGAAACGCCGACCCACACGCACACCGTGTCAACTCAACACGGTTTACCACGTATTCTTGTGCAGGGGAATTGAGTTTTCAGGCCCACACGGCATGCAGCCGTTTCAATACGGGCAAAACACATTTCTTCGTGTATGTTTGTTTGCGTTTCTCCCTAGTGATGGTGACTTTGTGGAGGATAAACGTTGAGATTTATAAGGGACACGGGGTGACCAATAAGGTCTGAGTTGGTCTGTAATAAGGTAGGAGGCACTGATAAGGGGGTTGACAGCTGTGCGCACGTAGCAACACAAGGCGCTCTCCTGCAGCCCCACATCTTTGATTCGTAGTCCGCTATTTGGCGCGCGCACGTCACGCGTGTTCGGTTCTGCACGACGACCCGGCCAAGTGCCGCGTGGTAAAATTCGAAGGCGCGTGTCGTGACGGGTACTGCAAGTTTTCGACCGTGTCCGTCCGGTGCTCGTCGGGCTGGACGTGTGTTGAACCTCTTTTGCGCCACCGTACGTAGCCAACCGTGATAATCGGAGGTGCAGTGTGAAGTAGTGTTAGTATAGGGGTAGTGTTAGTCTATGTATAGTGTTAGTCTATGGGCAGTGTTAGTTTTAGTCTATGGGCAGTGTTGAGTCTATGGGCAGTGTTGAGTCTATGGGCAGTGTTAGTCTATGGGCAGTGTTAGTATAGGGGTAGTGTTGAGTCTATGGGTAGTGTTAGTCTATGGGCAGTGTTAGTCTATGGGCAGTGTTAGTATAGGGGTAGTGTTGAGTCTAAGGGCAGTGTTAGTCTATAGGCAGTGTTAGTCTATAGGCAGTGTTAGTCTATGGGTAGTGTTAGTCTATGGGCAGTGTTAGTCTATGGGGAGTGTTAGTCTATGGGCAGTGTTAGTCTATGGGCAGTGTTAGTCTATGGGCAGTGTTAGTCTATGGGGAGTGTTAGTCTATGGGCAGTGTTAGTCGATGGGCAGTGTTAGTCTATGGGCAGTGTGGAGTCTATGGGTAGTGTTAGTCTATGGGTAATGTTGAGTCTATGGGTAGTGTTAGTCTATGGGCAGTGTTAGTATAGGGGTAGTGTTGAGTCTATGGGCAGTGTTAGTCTATAGGCAGTGTTAGTCTATGGGCAGTGTTAGTCTATGGGTAGTGTTAGTCTATGGGCAGGGTTAGTCTATGGGCAGTGTTAGTCTATGGGCAGTGTTAGTCTATCGGCAGTGTTAGTCTATGGGCAGTGTTGAGTCTATGGGCAGTGTTGAGTCTATGGGTAGTGTTGAGTCTATGGGTAGTGTTAGTCTATGGGTAGTGTTAGTCTATAGGCAGTGTTGAGTCTATGGGTAGTGTTGAGTCTATGGGTAGTGTTAGTCTATGGGTAGTGTTAGTCTATGGGCAGTGTTAGTCTATGGGCAGTGTTAGTGTATGGGCAGTGTTCGGTCTATGGATAGTGTTAGTCTATGGGCAGTGTTGAGTCTATGGGCAGTGTTAGTTTTAGTCTATGGGCAGTGTTAGTCTATAGGCAGTGTTGAGTCTATAGGCAGTGTTAGTCTATGGGCAGTGTTGAGTCTATGGGCAGTGTTAGTCTATGGGCAGTGTTGAGTCTATGGGCAGTGTTAGTCTATGGGCAGTGTTGAGTCTATGGGCAGTGTTGAGTCTATGGGCAGTGTTAGTCTATGGGCAGTGTTGAGTCTATGGGCAGTGTTGAGTCTATGGGCAGTGTTGAGTCTATGGGCAGTGTTGAGTCTATGGGCAGTGTTGAGTCTATGGGCAGTTAGTCTTTGGGCAGTTTGTTTGTTAAACTATTTGGCACGTAGCCAACTGTGATAATCGGAGCTGCATTGGCTTCCATTTAGCAAACAAATACATTGTAAGGTCCCGCTCATCACACACGAAATATTTATCTGAAATGAACCACAATGCCTCGCTGATCTCGTCAAGGGGCGTGACCCATCATGACGCGAACTCTACTCATCCTCACAGCAGCAGCGGCTTTTGGCCGGGCCACCGAACAAAGGCGGTGGTCGCCGCAGCATTGCGCGGCGCTTTCAGAAGCGCTTCTGCGGCCGTCTGGAACGCCCTTCCCTTCCGATATGAGGAAGCCACTGGGAGCTGCGATGCACTTTTAAATCATCATCGTCAACTAGATCGACAAACTCATTTCTGTAGAGCTGCTTTTTGTTGTGTTTCGTGCTGTTGTCCTATCCCTTCACACCACCGGTTTAGCACGGCTGTCTACCTACGGTGTGAAAGAAGTTCAACGTAGATATGTAATGACGACTAGACACACTTCTCTTGAGATGGCACTTTACTGAAGACACGGTCACTTGACATCAGGCGGAGACCCCCACTGCAACAGCCCCGAGTCTCCCACGCATCTCCCTTTTATGCCAACCGAGGCCACGCCCCCCTTCTAGATCATTCTCGCTGACTCTGGACGCTCGCTCCACCAGTAGACTCCACCGTCCTCTTCCATCACCTGACCACGCTCCCTTCTCGATCATTCCCGTAACCACCAGTCCCTTCGCACTCACTACTGATACCCCTGTGATTACCTCCAGTGGATACTAGTGCATTCGCACTGTAGGCTGACTCCCCTGTCATTACCTCCAGTGGCCACTAGTGCATTCACACTACAGGCTGACTCTGTCATTACCTCCCATGGCCACTAGTCCAATCGCACTGCAGGCTGACTCTCTGTCATTACCTCCCATGGCCACTAGTGCATTCACACTACAGGCTGACTCCCCTGTCATTACCTCCAGTGGCCACTGGTCCATTCGCACTGCAGGCTGACTCTCTGTCATTACCTCCCATGGCCACTAGTGCATTCACACTACAGGCTGACTCCCCTGTCATTACCTCCAGTGGCCACTGGTCCATTCGCACTGCAGGCTGACTCCCCTGTCATTACCTTCCGTGGCCACTGGTCCATTCACACTACAGGCTGACTCTACTGTCATTACACATACGTGCGTACACTGGCGGGGCGTGGGGGGTGGTGGGGGTGTCCACGACAGCTCCGGTCGAGTGACCGGTTCCTTCGGGCCGGCAGTAAGCACAGGTCAAATGGATTCTACGATACGTGCACACACACACTCACTCACAGACCACTATCACAACCACCGTTTGGGGAAGTGCTGTTAATGCGAGCACCAGCTGAGGCGGCATGTACAGCGCGAACTCGGCTGGTGCAGTGAGCGCCACGCTCGGCTGGTCTCCCCGGTGCTGGTGTTTGCTGCACACTGCACCAGATGCTTTTGTTAAGGCTGAGCCGAACCTAGGGGGAGAGGCGCAGGACCGGTTCGGGTAATAATCGCCACCGATGTTAGTCACCGCCGAGAAATGGAACCCGGGGGTTGCTGGGTTCTTGGCTACAAACATTGGCCGATCACCCCGCCCCCCCCCCCCCCGCCCTCACGCTCGTGCCGGTGTTCGGTGGCGCTGGGTGGGGGGAGCGGGACAGTGAAGGGGGTCCGTCACCATCACCATCACCGCCCCTACTCGCCCCCCCCCACCCCCCGGCAGGGTGGTGTCGGCGTCAGCGCGCCCGCGCCAGCGTCGAGAGTTCAAGCTGCAGCCCGTGGTGACCTTCGACGGCCCCGACGAGACCGAGGAGCCCGTGGGGACCCCCATCTACACGCCGACCGCGGTGACGGCGACGACGACGACGACGAGCGCGGCGTCGGAGGTGCCGCCGGCGGCGGCGGAGGACGCGGCGCCGGCCTCGCCGTCCCCGTCGCCCGGGAACAAGACGGCCGGTACGATGACGACGATGACGGTGGGCCATCGGCACTCAGGCAGCGTGCCGCGGCTGGCAGGGACGTGGTTGCTGGTGGTGGTGCTGGTGGTGGTGGTGGTGGTGCTGGTGGTGGTGGTGGTGCTGGTGGTGGTGGTGCTGGTGGTGGTGGTGCTGGTGGTGGTGCTGGTGGTGGTGGTGCTGGTGGTGCTGGTGGTGCTGGTGGTGGTGCTGGTGGTGGTGCTGGTGCTGGTGGTGGTGCTGGTGGTGGTGCTGGTGGTGGTGCTGGTGGTGGTGCTGGTGCTGGTGGTGGTGCTGGTGGTGCTGGTGGTGCTGGTGGTGGTGGTGCTGGTGGTGGTGCTGGTGGTGGTGCTGGTGGTGCTGGTGGTGGTGCTGCTGGTGGTGGTGCTGGTGGTGGTGCTGCTGGTGGTGCTGGTGGTGGTGCTGGTGGTGGTGGTGCTGGTGGTGGTGCTGCTGGTGGTGCTGCTGGTGGTGCTGGTGGTGGTGCTGGTGGTGCTGGTGGTGTTGGTGCTGGTGGTGGTGGTGCTGGTGGTGGTGGCAGGGGCCGGTGGTGATGGTCACGCAGCTTCACCGCAAGCGGCGCCTGGGTTCGATTCCTGACTCGGGTGCAGAGTGTGAGAGTGAGATAGATAGTGAGTGAGATAGTGAGTGAGTGAGATAGTGAGTGAGATAGTGAGTGAGTGAGATAGTGAGTGAGTGAGATAGATAGTGAGTGAGTGAGATAGTGAGTGAGTGAGATAGATAGTGAGTGGAGTTTGTGTGTTCTCCCCCTATTGTAGGGTGTGAGTGAGATAGTGAATGAGTGAAATAGTGAGTGAGTGGGTGAGATAGTGAGTGAGTGAGATAGTGAGTGAGTGAGTGAGATAGTGAGTGGAGTTTGTGTGTTCTCCCCCTGTTGTAGAGTATGAGTGAGTGAGATAGTGAGTGAGATAGTGAGTGAGATAGTGAGTGAGTGAGATACTAAGTGAGATCGTGAGTGAGTGAGATAGTCAATGAGTGAGTGAGATAGATAGTGAGTGGAGTTTGTGTGTTCTCCCCCTGTTGTAGAGTGTGAGTGAGATAGTGAGTGAGTGAGATAGTGAGTGAGATAGTGAGTGAGTGAGATAGATAGTGAGTGGAGTTTGTATGTTCTCCCCCTGTTGTAGAGTGTGAGTGAGTGAGATAGTAAGTGAGCTAGTGAGTGAGTGAGATAGATAGTGAGTGAGTAAGATAGATAGTGAGTGGAGTTTGTATGTTCTCCCCCTGTTGTAGAGTGTGAGTGAGTGAGATAGTGAGTGAGTAAGATAGTGAATGAGATAGTGAGTGAGATAGTGAATGAGTGAGATAGTGAGTGAGATAGTGAGTGAGTGAGATAGATAGTGAGTGGAGTTTGTATGTTCTCCCCCTGTTGTAGAATGTGAGTGAGTGAGATAGTGAGTGAGTGAGATAGTGAATGAGTGAGATAGTGAGTGAGTGGAGTTTGTGTGTCCTCCCCCTGTTGTAGAGTGTGAGTGAGTGAGATAGTGAGTGAGTGAGATAGTGAGTGAGATAGATAGTGAGTGAGTGGAGTTTGTATATTCTCCCCCTGTTCTATAGAGTGAGTGGGTGAGATATATATAAGGAGTGAAACGGGTGGACTTCTCCACAAATCTGGCTGTCGCCTGATGAAGCTAGTTGTAATTATTGGCGAAACGTCGTACTCAGATTGTAAATGTGGCGGCTTGGCTCTCCAACACACAACCGGTGTGCTGTACTAGTAACGAATTGGCCACGTTCTGTTTACGTGACAACCCTTACTAGTTGGCTGTGTCGGGTGGTGGCGGGATTTATATATTCACACGATCTAGCTCCCAAAAAACCTCTATTATGGATGATATTGGTCGCGAAAGTCTACGTGTTAAACTGAACGAGTGTATGATCTCCCACTGTTCTAGAGTGTGAGTGAGTGAGATAGTGAGCGAGTGGGGTTTGTAAGATCTCCCACTGTTCTAGAGTGTGAGTGAGTGAGATAGTGAGCGAGTGGAGTTTGTATGATCTCCCACTGTTCTAGAGTGTGAGTGAGTGAGATAGTGATGATCTCCCACTGTTCTAGAGTGTGAGTGAGTGAGATAGTGATGATCTCCCACTGTTCTAGAGTGTGAGTGAGTGAGATAGTGAGCGAGTGGAGTTTGTATGATCTCCCACTGTTCTAGAGTGTGAGTGAGTGAGATAGTGAGCGAGCGGAGTTTGTATGATCTCCTACTGTTCTAGAGTGTGAGTGAGTGAGATAGTGAGCGAGCGGAGTTTGTAAGATCTCCCACTGTTCTAGAGTGTGAGTGAGTGAGTGAGATAGTGAGCGAGTGGAGTTTGTAAGATCTCCTACTGTTCTAGAGTGTGAGTGAGTGAGTGAGATAGTGAGCGAGTGGAGTTTGTAAGATCTCCTACTGTTCTAGAGTGTGAGTGAGTGAGATAGTGAGCGAGTGGAGTTTGTAAGATCTCCCACTGTTCTAGAGTGTGAGTGAGTGAGTGAGATAGTGAGCGAGTGGAGTATGTATGATCTCCCACTGTTCTAGAGTGTGAGTGAGTGAGATCGTGAGCGAGTGGAGTTAGTAAGATCTCCTACTGTTCTAGAGTGTGAGTGAGATAGTGAGCGAGTGGAGTTTGTATGATCTCCCACTGTTCTAGAGTGTGAGTGAGTGAGTGAGATAGTGAGCGAGTGGAGTTTGTATGATCTCCCACTGTTCTAGAGTGTGAGTGAGTGAGATAGTGAGCGAGTGGAGTTTGTATGATCTCCCACTGTTCTAGAGTGTGAGTGAGTGAGATAGTGAGCGAGTGGAGTTTGTAAGATCTCCCACTGTTCTAGAGTGTGAGTGAGTGAGATAGTGAGCGAGTGGAGTTTGTATGATCTCCCACTGTTCTAGAGTGTGAGTGAGTGAGATAGTGAGCGAGTGGAGTTTGTATGATCTCCCACTGTTCTAGAGTGTGAGTGAGTGAGTGAGATAGTGAGCGAGTGGAGTTTGTATGATCTCCCACTGTTCTAGAGTGTGAGTGAGTGAGTGAGATAGTGAGCGAGTGGAGTTTGTAAGATCTCCCACTGTTCTAGAGTGTGAGTGAGAGAGATAGTGAGCGAGTGGAGTTTGTATGATCTCCCACTGTTCTAGAGTGTGAGTGAGTGAGAGAGATAGTGAGCGAGTGGAGTTTGTAAGATCTCCCACTGTTCTAGAGTGTGAGTGAGTGAGATAGTGAGCGAGTGGAGTTTGTATGTTCTCCCCCCGTTCCGCATGGGTTTCCTCCGGGTTGTCTGGTTTCCTGCCGTAGCTAGACATTTACAATGTACAGTAACTGGTTTTGCGCAACACTTTTCAGTGATGAAAATCTCCCTGCAAATTTATATAATATACTAGCTTTACTACCCGGCTTCGCCCCTGACTTGGATTCACGACGCTCGGCCGCCTTTGTCTCCCCATTGGCGATGTTCACACACCACACCAGTTACTCGTTTGAGGCTGAGTCGACCTAGGGGAGGCCCAGGACTGGTTTAAATAATCGTCACCGGTGGTGGCCGTGAGCGGGACTCGAACTCTGGTTGCTGGGTTCGTAGCGCAGCGCGCTAACCACTACACTACAATGCGTTACACTTCCACACACAGGTACACACACACAGACACACACACACAGACACACACACGCAGCGCGCTAACCGCTACACTACAATGCGTTACGCTTCCACACACAGATACACACACACAGACACACACACACAGATACACACAGACACACACAGACACACACAGAGACAGATACACACAAACACACACACACAGACACACACAGACACACACAGACACACACAGATACACACACAGCGCGCTAACCGCTACACTACAATGCGTTACACTTCCACACACAGATACACACAGACACACACACAGACACACACAGATACACACACACACAGATACACACACACAGCGCGCTAACCGCTACACTACAATGCGTTACACTTCCACACACAGATACACACACACAGACACACACACACAGATACACACACAGCGCGCTAACCGCTACACTACAATGCGTTACACTTCCACACACAGATACACACAGACACACACACAGACACACACAGATACACACACACACACACAGATACACACACACAGCGCGCTAACCGCTACACTACAATGCGTTACGCTTCCACATTTGCGGGTGACTTGACAGATGTGACGTCACAACTCACTTGCCGTGCAAAATCTATGCATTATTGCGCCCAACCCCCCCCCCCCCCCAAAAAAAAAAAATACAAAGTATATTTTTAGAATTTTTGCATGGTGTACAGTCTAGAAAGTACCCACATGGCAAATGTCAAGTTTGTTGCATGTCGGGAAGTACGCTAAACATTTTGAACAGACACACATAATCACAAATTTCCCTTTTTCATATATATATTAAACTATTTTGTATTTTACCAGGTAAGGCCCACTGAGCTATGTAACTCTTTTCCACAAGTGACCTGGCCATCACAAATGATAGCTCAACGAAGTGGCCTATCGTCACATCGACACACACTTTGAACGCGTGTTGATTATAAATGTGGAGAGATAAAAAACCGGAGCACCCGGAGAAA
Organism: Petromyzon marinus; assembly: GCF_048934315.1. NCBI lineage: Eukaryota > Metazoa > Chordata > Hyperoartia > Petromyzontiformes > Petromyzontidae > Petromyzon > Petromyzon marinus. The sequence continues at coordinate 3,127,780 of NC_133723.1, forward strand.
ACTCCACAGGGGAGAGAGAGAAACACGCAAATTCCAAATATACAGCAGGCGTCAGGGTCAGGATCGAACCCACGACCTCCTGCATACCAGGCGAGGTAGTTAACATCTCCTAGACACCGTGATGATGATGAGAGAGAGAGACACGCAAACTCCAAATATACAGCAGCAGGCGTCGGGGTCAGGATCGAACCCACGGCCTCCTGCATACCAGGCGAGATAGTTAACATCTCATAGCCACCGTGGCGCCCCAAACCACTCCATTTGGGATCACACGCAGCAACATCATCGCCATCACCCCACAACTACTCAAAACAAAACAAAACATTGATAGGACCCTCCTGAAATAGAGGCCTCGAAGACTCGGTGAGGCTACCCTGGGTGAAGAAATGTAACGATAATAATAAAAAAGAGAGAGATTGTAATCGATGTCATTATTGCAATTGCAATCACTGCTGTAATCAGTATGGCCGGCATCACCATCATAATTTTTACGTCATTTTAGAGTGTCGCTACAGAGACACTTCTGGTTTGACTTGGCCCCATACCCGCTCATGCAGCAACACTCAGAATCAGAATGTTTATTCATCCTGGAAGAATCCGATGAGCTATGAAGCTCTTTTTCACAGATGTCCACGAAACATCTCGTGCATGTATTCGCGTTGAACTCTTTTTGCGCCGTACGTAGCCAGCCTTGCTAATCGGAGGTTCGGGTGGAAGGACTTACAAACTAAACACCAAAAACATCAGTTCTGAAGAAATTAGTTTGTCAATCCACACGATTTGAAAGTGCCGTACAGCTCCCAGTGGCTTCCTCACATCGGTAAGGAAGAGCTTTCCAGACGGCCGCAGGAGCGCATCTGAAAGCGCCGCGCGATGATGCGGCGAGCACCGCCTTTGTTCGATGGCCCAGCCAAAAGCCTCTGCTGCTGCTGCTGCTGCTACGAGGGTGACCACCGGAGTTGTGATCTGTTGCCAATGCAGGTGCCCGTTTCTGCGGGTTTCACAAGATGCCAACTCCCATCTGGGGTCTTTTCGAGTTGTAACCGGTGCACAGCTCCCAGTGACTTCCTAATAATCGGAAGGGAGAGCGTTCCAGACGGCCGCAGACACGCGTCTGAGTGAACGACGTGTGAAAGTGAACGATGCAGTGAGCGTGAACGATGCAGTGAGCGTGAACGATGAGGGTGAGGTTGAACGTTGGCGTGATAGTGAACGATGAGAGCGAGAGTGAACAATAGAGTGAGACTGAACGATGGAGGAGGAGTGAACGATGCAGCGAGAGTGGACAATGGAGTGAGAGTGAACAATGAGCGTGAGAGTGAACGGTCGAGTGAGAGTGAACGATTATTGAGAGTGAACAATAGAGTGAGAGTGAACGATGCAGTGAGAGTGAACAATAGAGTGAGAGTGAACGATGAAGGAGTGAACGATGGAGTGAGAGTGAACGATAGAGTGAGAGTGAACAATAGAGTGAGAGTGAACGATGGAGGAGTGAACGATGGAGTTAGAGTGAACGATGGAGTGAGAGTGAACAATAAAGTGAGAGTGAACAATAGAGTGAGAGTGAACTATAGAGTGAGAGTGAACAATAGAGGGAGAGTGAACAATAGAGTGAGAGTGAACAATAGAGTGAGAGTGAACGATGGACGTGAGAGTGAACACTAGACTGAGAGTGAACGATGGAGTGAGAGTGAACGATGGAGGAGTGGACGATGGACGTGAGAGTGAACAATAGAGTGAGAGTGAACAATAGAGTGAGAGTGAACAGTAGTGAGAGTGAACAATAGAGTGAGAGTGAACAATAGAGTGAGAGTGAACAATAGAGTGAGAGTGAACGATGGAGTAAGAGTGAACTATGGAGTGAGAGTGAACGATGGACGTGAGAGTGAACAATAGAGTGAGAGTGAACAATAGAGTGAGAGTGAACAATAGAGTGAAAGTGAACAATAGAGTGAGAGTGAACAATAGAGTGAGAGTGAACAATAGAGTGAGAGTGAACGATGGACGTGAGAGTGAACAATAGACTGAGAGTGAACGATGGAGTGAGAGTGAACGCCGGAATGAGAGTGAACGATGGAGGAGTGAACGATGGACGTGAGAGTGAACAACGGGCAAGTCTCTCACACCCCCCCCCACGCTCTCCTGCTACCCCCTCCTGCCCCCCCCGCCCCCCCCCCGCGTAGCCCCCCTGGAGGGGCCGTGCTGCCGGGCGCTGTACGACTTTGACGCGGAGAACGAGGGCGAGCTGGCGTTCCGTGAGGGCGACGTGGTCTCCCTCGTGTCGCAGGTGGACGACAACTGGTTCGAGGGCGCCATCAACGGGCGCCCGGGATTCTTCCCGGTCAACTACGTCGAGGTGCTGGTGCCGCTGGCGCCCTGAGGGCCGTCGTGCGGGCACCGGCAGAGGGTGGTGGGGTGGTGGTGGTGGGTGGGGGGGGGGTGGGGGGGGTGGGGGGGGCGTGGGACTGCTGCCACCGCCGGGGATTCAATTAATGAAATTGAATTTCGAGTCACTAATTTGGGTTCGATTTTTCGCTCTTTAATTCATTCCAGATTATTTTCATTCCCAGCGTCGTGGCGACCGCACGGCGCTGCCAGCAGCAGCGGCGGCGGTGGCGGTGGCCGCCGCCGCCTTCAGGGGTCGCCTGCGCGAAACCGATTGGGGGCGGTGCGCCCACGGGTCAAGGGGGGGGGGGCCGTCGCCGTCCACGACGCTCGTGCACGCGAGTTGATCGAGCACGGCCCACCGTCACGTCATCCATCGCGCGCCCAAACTCCACACGTGGTGTTGGCGGTGGTGGTGGCGGTGCATCTCTTTGCGACTCCCGCTCACGGCCAACGCCGGGGAGGATTATCTGAATCGGTCCTGGGCCTCCCCTAGGTCGATTCGACCTCAAATGAGTACCTGGTGTGGTGCGTAAACATCGCCACTGGGGAGACAAAGGCGGCCGGGCGCGGTGCTGGCCATCCACCCCCTCGTGTGCCGTGCCGGCCTTCATAGGTGCTGCTCGCTAACAGCACTTGCCCCAGCAGTCTGTTAAGGCTACACGGGGGATCTTTGTCTTTGGGGGCATCTCTTTGGGGAGGAATGAGGGTGGGAAACTGGGTCACGTGATAAGGGGATAGTTGAGTAGGGGGCGGGAGGGGGGACTAACGTCTGCGCTGGATCGCAGACCCCACCGAGCGGATATCACCTCGGGGTGGCGGGGAACTCCCTGCTAGAAGGAGTGGGGGGGGGGCTAGGGGTGGGAGGGGGCTGGGGCTGGGGGGGTTATTGGGGGGCCTACGGGAGGGGGGGGGCTCCTATCGAGGTCCCCCACGCCCCTCTTCTCCCTGTGGGCCTTGGTGCTGATCAATTTGTTGTCCCGAGATTTTAGGAAAGGGTAGGGGGGTGATTGGGGGGGGGGGGTGAGGGGTGATTGGAGGGGGGGAAGGGGTGATTGGAGGGGGTGGTAAGGCGGTGATTGGAGGGGGGGTAAGGGGGTGATTGGAGGGGGGTAAGGGGGTGATTGGGGGGTAAGGGGGTGATTGGGGGGGGTAAGGGGGTGATTGGAGGGGGGGGTAAGGGGGTGATTGGAGGGGGGTAAGGGGGTGACTGGAGGGGGGGGGGTAACCGGGTGATTGGAGGGGGGGGTAAGGGGGTGATTGGGGGGGGTAAGGGGGTGATTGCAGGGGGGTAAGGGGTGATTGGGGGGGTTAGGGGGTGATTGGGGGGGTAACGGGGTGATTGGAGGGGGGGGGTAAGGGGGTGATTGGGGGGGTAAGGGGGCGATTGCAGGGTGGGTAAGGGGGTGATTGGAGGGGCGGTAAGGGGGTGATTGGGGGGGGGGGTAAGAGGGTGATTGGAGGGGGGGTAAGGGGGTGATTGGGGGGGGTAAGGGGGCGATTGCAGGGGGGGTAAGGGGGTGATTGGAGGGGCGGTAAGGGGGGTGATTGGGGGGGGGGTAAGGGGGTGATTGGAGGGGGGGTAAGGGGGTGATTGGAGGGGCGGTAAGGGGGTGATTGGGGGGGGGTAAGGGGGTGATTGGAGGGGCGGTAAGGGGGTGATTGGGGGGGGGGGGGTAAGGGGGTGATTGGAGGGGGGGTAAGGGGGTGATTGGGGGGGGTAAGGGGGCGATTGCAGGGGGGGTAAGGGGGTGATTGGAGGGGCGGTAAGGGGGTGATTGGGGGGGTAAGGGGGTGATTGGAGGGGGGTAAGGGGGTGATTGCAGGGGGGTAAGGGGGTGATTGGAGGGGCGGTAAGGGGGTGATTGGGGGGGGGGGTAAGGGGGTGATTGGAGGGGGTAAGGGGGTGATTGGAGGGGGGGGGGTCCCCCTAGCGGTCTGCACAGTGAGCCATGAATCAATTCCCGTGTTGTGCGGCGTTGTACCGGTCGAGTCAGCGAGGCCTTCGGACACTCGGCCGCTTGGGGCCACGCATTGGGTCAAGGGCCCTGCACGGTTGGGGGGGGGCGAGAGGGGTTTGCGGAGGGGGGGGGGGCTTGGGGGGAGGGGGCTCCTCCCCCACCCCCCCCCCCCACCCCCGCGTAGGAGCTGGAACAAAAATTGTCCTTTGGTTGAAGCCGGCGTTCGACGTCGGGTGATTGGTCGTCCCGAAGTTAACACGAGGCAGGGCTGCGCCATTACCAATCCAGACACACGGGGGCGCTCTCGCCCAGCCCGTAGATCGGGGGGTGGGGGGGGGGCGAAGGGGTTGGTGGGTCGCCAAGTGATGGGCGCACCTCTTGAGTTTCTCCAACAGGGTTCGACCTAGACACGCGGCGATCGTCGGCCGCTCAGTACGGTTACGTGGCGTGGACACCTGCACCTATATAGACACGCGCAGGCAAGTAGGATTAGTAGGCTATGACCTGGGTTGCGGCGGCGGCGGCGTCGAACCGGTCCGTGGTGTGCTCAGTGGGTGGGTGGGTGGGTGGTGGGGGGCATCAGTGCCATGTTCGCCCCCCCCCACCCCCTGCAACACCCACGCACTGTCAAGTTCTTCCTTCGTCACTTTTACGCAACCAACATCTCTCTCGCATTTATTACACACGTGTCGGCGCGAGCATGGTGTTTTTACGAACACGAAACCAAAATTATTTTGTTGTTGTTGTTGTCGTCGTTGCTGGCGCGTGCTGTGTTCATTGTCGCGCTGGGGGGGGGGGGGGTCACATGACCACTTTAAACGTTAGGAGTGGGGGGGGGTATGGGAGGGGAGTGGTGGTGCAGTGGTTAGCGCTACGCTGCGCTACGAAACCGGCGACCCGGGTGCGATTTCCCCCGCCCGCGGCCAACACCGGGGAGGATTATCTGAACCCGTCCTGGGCCTCCCTAGGCCGACTCGGCCTCAAATGAGTCACCTGGTGCGATGTGTGAGCGTCGCCACTAGGGGAGACAAAGGCGGCCGGGCGCGGTGTTTGGCAGCCCTCCCGCTCGTGTGCCGTGGCCGGCCTTCATAGGTGCAGCACTTGCCCCAAAAGTCTGTTGAGGCTACACGAAAAATCTTTGTTGTTTGGGAGGGCGGGTGGGGAGGGCATCACGCTAAGTCACAACACATCGAGTCAGGTCATGGGAGGGGGTGAATGTGGTGGTGGGGGGGAGGTGCCCTCCAGGTGTCTTGTATCGCACCCACAGGACAAGTCTCGTGTACTCGCCTTGTTCTTCTCGGGTTTGTAACGGGGTGGGGGGCGGGAGGGCGCGTGGAGACGGTGTTTACACCCCACCTGTGCGAGGTTTGGTTCTGCAAAACAACCGTGAGCTGACCGTGAGCTGTGTTTGCGTGTCTGTATCTCTCACTCCTCTTGCAGCCTCTTATACCCCCCCCCCCCCACTCACACACACCCCACCTCTTTTCTCGAGTAGAGACTCGCATGAATCTCAATTTAAAACATGGAGGCTTGGGCAACCAATATTATTCATAAAGTGTTGGGTTAGAGATGGCGTCGTCGAACAACTCACTCGGGTTTCGTCACGTGAACAAAGTGTCAATTTAGTTGTACAGCTAGTGTTGGAGTAGACCCCACAGCATTTACAATGCGGAGTCCGGCGACGTTTCGCTGGCGATGACGACCAGCTTGCGTCTTCAGGTTGATCGGGAGATTTGTGACGCCTTCCCCGTTCTAGTCTTGAGTTAAGGCAAGGTCAGTCCTTTGAACCACAAGAGCCTCGAGATTGTCTTCGAGTTTTGAGGAAGGCGACGCTCGACCAATTTATTTTTCCCACGAGCGGTTTTGGCTTTTGCGCGCGCGCGCACGAACCGAGAGAAAAACCCCAACACGCACGAGACGATAGCGTCACCGCGTTCTGCAGAGATGGACCCAAGTCCACCTCCGTATCGCCCTCCCCCTCGCTCAAAATGTCGTCACCAAGCACTATTTTATGCCCCCACTGAGCAGTACGCATCTCCATGGTGATGGGAGAGGGGGAGGCTTAGTCAATGGGAATTCCACATTTCTATGGCGGGGCCTGGCCACTTTCTTCAAAAGCCAAGTTCATTCCCGTTTTCCTAATAAAATGAATAAGACCGCCACAAACACCCACTAACACTGATTTTATAGCCACGGCGTAGTTTCTCAAAATATTTCACTGGGTCACTGGTAGTCGGGTGACTGCTAGTGGCGAGTGTTATACTGGGGGATGTGGAACTATTTGACAATCGCACAAACCCAGACCAGACCTGGCTTAAATGTAAGCGCAGCTTATTACGTTCCGGGCATCGACCCTGTACGAGCAAAGTTAGCGCTGCTTGAGACTGAGAAAATATTTAAATTCATCTTAATACATTTTATTTTACCAGGTATAGGCCCTCCCAAGCGATTTAGCCCCTTTTTCAGAAGCGACCTGGTCACATGACAGCTCAACGAAGTGGCTTACCATGTGAACATTTATAGCAGCTAAATTGCTCTACACGCGTGACGTTGATTTTAAATAGGAGGGGGAGAGGACCCGGGAGAAAAAAACCCAACACGACCTAAAGGGGAAGAGACACGCAAACTCCAAATATACAGCAGACGCCAAAATTGAACCCACGACCACCTGCACACCAGGCGAGGTAGTTAACATCTCCGCGCCACCCCCGAGATGTTCGTCCAGAGCCACGTTGTAACGGGTGGGATGAGAATAAAACTTCACCCGTGGGCAGCGTTCCGTCCATCCGCATTTTTTTTGCGGCACCACCGCGGGTTGGCAAATCCTCGCACCGCACGACGGCGCGACCTTGGCCAAGAACGCGCCCGCAGACGTCCAGAACCTGCGGCGGATTGGAGCGCGCCACCTCGCGCGCGCAACAGCACGCGCGCGAGAGCGAGAGCACGCGCGAGCGAGAGAGCACGCGCGAGCGAGAGAGCACGCGCGAGCGAGAGAGCACGCGAGAGCGAGAGAGCACGCGAGAGCGAGAGAGCACGCGAGAGCGAGAGAGCACGCGAGAGCGAGAGAGCACGCGAGAGCGAGAGAGCACGCGAGAGCGAGAGAGCACGCGAGAGCGAGAGAGCACGCGAGAGCGAGAGAGCACGCGAGAGCGAGAGAGAGCGAGAGAGAGCACGCGCAGCCACAACCTTTTTACTCCCATAATTTTTATTTGATCAATACCCACAGCGACTACGGATTGAGAATCTCACTACAACACTTAAAAAAACAATCAAACCACACCAACCCCTTTAGCGAAAACAAATCAGAGTAGACCCCCCCCCTCCTTGCTGATCGTAAAAACCAAACGCAACCTCTCCCCTCCTCGATGCGATTGGGGACAGTCGCCCGGAGGGGTGATCGAGTCGCAATGATGGGGAGGGGTCCACTAAAAGGAGTGGGGTGTACAATTAAAAAGGAGATTTAACATCCGAGGGGGGTACTTAAGGGGGATGGTCACACTGGGGAGGGGGCAGAAGCTAGGGCTACCACGGGTGAGAGCTGGCTCGAGCGTTGACGATCCTTCTGCGGTCCACGTTAAGCCTCTTGCGGAAGGACACCCCCCCTGGCTCTTGTGCAGGTCAAATTCAAACACGACGATCAAACGCGAGACCGCTCGACCTCAGCAGAATTCAGCCGCTTGCCGCGATCTTTTCTTGTAACTCATCACCTTAATAAAATAACCCCAGGTTTTGTCTTCTACCCCCCCCCCCCCCCCCCCCGAGCACTACAAATTTTTGGGAAGACTTATTAAAACTTAAAGAAACGACGTTAAAAACTAATACCCACCACCCCACCCTCGTAAATCGGAGACAAATCCACGACGCTGCTGGTGCAACAAAAATAAAGTCGCCTTGTTGCGATGCGACGGGTGTCTGGTGTCAATTGGACGATCCGATTACAAGGGGGCTTTAACTTCTTAACTTGCAGGGAGGGAAGGGGGAGACTTAACACCCAAGGGGGGATCTAACAGAACGTCACACTGGGAGGAGAGGCAGAAGATAGGGCCTTCCACGGGGGTAGCCGGCTCTCATTGATGGAGCTGGCTCTTGTGCGGTCCATCTGGATCTCACCGATGTACCTAGCCGTTGGTGTAGTCCATCTGGATCTCACCGAGGGACCGGGATCTTGTACACTCCATCTGGATCTCACCCGATGTACCTAGCCGTTGGTGCAGTCCATCTGGATCTTACCGAGGGACCGGGATCTTGTGCAGTCCATCTGGATCTCACCGATGTACCTAGCTGTTGGTGTAGTCCATCTGGAACTCTCCGAGGGACCTGGATCTTGTGCAGTCCATCTGGATCTCACCGATGTACCTAGCTGTTGGTGCAGTCCATCTGGATCTCACCGAGGGACCTGGATCTTGTGCAGTCCATACAGATATCGTTGATGGACCTGGATCTCGTCGAGTCCAATTCAACATGACGAGCAAACTTGGAGGCCGCTCGAGCACCCCCACCTGCCGATTTAATTCATTTCAAGGGCCCAAATCTTGTCTACCAAATCCTCACAGCCCCATACAATTAGATTTGAGAATCGTATTACAAAACTTTTCAAAAACGATATTAAAATCTAAACCCACCACCCATCCTCGCAAATCAGATGAAAACCCAACGACGCTGCTCGTTTTAAAAAAAAGCGCCTCGTGACGGGATTGGGCGCAAGCGACCGGGGTCTGGTTTCAATAGGCAATCTGATTACAAGGAGGCTTTAGCTTCTTAACTTACAGGGAGGGCGAGGGGGGACGGGAGACATGACGGAATGTCACCCTGGGGAGGAGGAGAGGCAGAAGATGGGGCTTCCACGGGGAGCTGGATCTCATTGATGGACCTGGATCTTGGTGCAGTCCATGTAGAGCTCTTCGATGGACCTGGATTTTGTGCAGTCCATCTGGATCTCATTGATGGATCTGGATCTTGGTGCAGTTCAATTGAACACGATGCGCACACTTGAGACCGCTCGACTCTCCCCCCCCTTCCCCCACATGCCGATTTAATGCCTCATTCAAGGGCTCAAAGCTTGTCTACCAAACCTCTGCTCCCCCCGCCTCTCCACGGTTTACAGACTTGAGAATCGTATTAAAACTTTTGAAATTACGTTTAAAACTAAAACCCACCACCACACCATATAAAAAAGTAACCGGATAAAACCCACCGTTGGTAGTTCTTAAAAACGGGAACCCAGCCTCACAACGTGATTGGGCTGCGAGCGACTGGGTTGTTTTTAAATGGATCATCCCATTTTCAAAAAAAGGGGCCTTACGGGGAGAGGGGGAGCTAACACCCAAGGTGGACCTACGGGAATGTCACTCAAGGGGACTTCATTTCTGGGGAATGTTACGGGGGGGGGGGGGGATACTGCAGTGCACGGTGGGGCCTGGCACTTGCATGACCGGGCCCATCTCGAAAAAACAAAGGGACCCTGTGCTCCCACAAGACGGTTTCTCCATCATCAGTGACCAGACGCCACCCACCCGCATCCCCGCCCGGCTTCCTGTAGGAGTCTAGGAGATCAGCTCCAGCACCTCCTCGACGTGGGCTTGGCACACGCAGCACCACGGGCTCTCCTGGTGCGCCAACCTGGCCGCGCAGCTGGCGCAGAATATCTCGTGGCCGCATGGCACCAGCGTGGCCGCCAGAGAGCCCTCGTCGCAAATCTGGCACTCGCGCGCCACCCATCGGGGCAGCAGCTGCCCACGCGTAGTTCCTCCACCGCGTATTCCTCCTCCGCCACCGCCGCCGCCACCTGCGCCTCCACCACAAAGCGCTGCTGCATGAACGACCATGGAACGACCAACTCGAAGGTGATCCAGTGGAGCGTCGGATAGAACGCGTTATCGTGGAGCTGCAGCACACGGAGTGATTGGGAGCCCTCCTGGGACCACCAGGGGTCGGACGGGCACACGACCTGTGGGTTCCACAGTTGTTGCAGAGTCAAGGTGGACTCCAAGGCCAGCTGCGGTGGGGCGATGAGGGTATTGTCCTCCATATCCTCGGTCTCCTTCGGCAGCGGTTCCTGCTGCTGCTGCATATTCTCATTGCCGCAACCACCACAACCATCACGACCACCGCGGTTGTCATCGTCGTAATAGTCCACTTCGTTCCTCGTGTCCAAGTAAAACATGGCCTCCACCTGGATGAGGTTCTGGGCTCGGACCACATCGTTGGGTGGGCCCACGACGTAGAACACCGGGAAGCCGTTACGCCTCGGCGACAGGATGTGGGTGCCGGTGAGGCGCTGGATGCGTCGCATCGTGGAGCCGCGTGGCCCCACCACGTGGGCAACGGATTTGTGTGGCACAATCAGCGCCACCGTCACCGCGCCGCCCGACGGCACCGCATAGGGTGAGGACGCAGTGGCGGCCGACGGCGGCGTCTTCGCCGCCGACTCGGTCACCCATTTGACCACGGCCTCCCAGCTGGATATGTACGCCCAATCGCCCAAAATCACCCAAGGGGCCACGGCCGCCCAGTCGGCCACCGCCGCACCCCGCTGGGCCGCCGCCGCCCGTCTGGCCGCCACCGCCGCTGCCCGCTCGGCTCCCACGGCCCCCATGGACCCCATGCCCCCCTCGGCCCCCATCTGATTGGTGCCCAGGGCCCCCATCTGATTGGTGCCCAGGGCCCCCATCTGATTGGTGCCCAGGGCCCCCATCTGATTGGTGCCCAGGGCCCCCATCTGATTGGTGCCCAGGGCCCCCATCTGATTGGTGCCCAGGGCCCCCATCTGATTGGTGCCCAGGGCCCCCATCTGATTGGTGCCCAGGGCCCCCATCTGATTGGTGCCCAGGGCCCCCATCTGATTGGTGCCCAGGGCCCCCATCTGATTGGTGCCCAGGGCCCCCCATCTGATTGGTGCCCAGGACCCCCATCTGATTGGTGCCCAGGGCCCCCATCTGATTGGTGCCCAGGGCCCCCATCTGATTGCTGCCCAGGGCCCCCATCTGATTGCTGCCCAGGGCCCCCATCTGATTGCTGCCCAGGGCCCCCATCTGATTGGTGCCCAGGGCCCCCATCTGATTGGTGCCCAGGGCCCCCATCTGATTGGTGCCCAGGGCCCCCATCTGATTGGTGCCCAGGGCCCCCATCTGATTGGTGCCCAGGGCCCCCATCTGATTGGTGCCCAGGGCCCCCATCTGATTGGTGCCCAGGGCCCCCATCTGATTGGTGCCCAGGGCCCCCATCTGATTGGTGCCCAGGGCCCCCATCTGATTGGTGCCCAGGGCCCCCATCTGATTGGTGCCCAGGGCCCCATCTGATTGGTGCCCAGGGCCCCCATCTGATTGGTGCGCAGGGCCCCCATCTGATTGGTGCCCAAGGCCCCCTTCTGATTGGTGCCCAGGTCCCCCATCTGATTGGTGCCCAGGTCCCCATCTGATTGGTGCCCAGGTCCCCCATCTGATTGGTGCCCAGGGCCCCCATCTGATTGGTGCCCAGGGCCCCCATCTGTTGGTGCCCAGGGCCCCCATCTGATTGGTGCCCAGGGCCCCCATCTGATTGGTGCCCAGGGGCCCCATCTGATTGGTGCCCCAGGGGCCCATCTGATTGGTGCCCAGGGGCCCCATCTGATTGGTGCCCAGGGGCCCCATCTGATTGGTGCCCAGGGCCCCATCTGATTGGTGCCCAGGGGCCCCATCTGATTGGTGCCCAGGGTCCCCATCTGATTGGTGCCCAGGGGCCCCATCTTATTGGTGCCCAGGGCCCCATCTGATTGGTGCCCAGGGCCCCCATCTGATTGGTGCCCAGGGCCCCCATCTGATTGGTGCCCAGGGGCCCCCATCTGATTGGTGCCCAGGGCCCCCATCTGATTGGTGCCCAGGGCCCCCATCTGATTGGTGCCCAGGGCCCCCATCTGATTGGTGCCCAGGGCCCCATCTGATTGGTGCCCAGGTCCCCCATCTGATTGGTGCCCAGGTCCCCCATCTGATTGGTGCCCAGGTCCCCCATCTGATTGGTGCCCAGGTCCCCCATCTGATTGGTGCCCAGGTCCCCATCTGATTGGTGCCCAGGGACCCCATCTGATTGGTGCCCAGGGCCCCCATCTGATTGGTGCCCAGGGCCCCCATCTGATTGGTGCCCAGGGGCCCCATCTGATTGGTGCCCAGGGGCCCCATCTGATTGGTGCCCAGGGGCCCCATCTGATTGGTGCCCAGGGGCCCCATCTGATTGGTGCCCAGGGGCCCCATCTGATTGGTGCCCAGGGGCCCCATCTGATTGGTGCCCAGGGTCCCCATCTGATTGGTGCCCAGGGGCCCCATCTGCTTCATCCCCGCCTGCTTGGTCCCCATGGCCCCCGCCCTGCTTGGTCCCCATGGCCCCGCCTGCTTGGTCCCCATGGCCCCCGCCTGCTTGGTCCCCATGGCCCCCGCCTGCTTGGTCCCCATGGCCCCCGCCTGCTTGGTCCCCATGGCCCCGCCTGCTTGGTCCCCATGGCCCCCGTCTGCTTGGTCCCCATGGCCCCCGTCTGCTTGGTCCCCATGGCCCCCCGTCTGCTTGGTCCCCATGGCCCCCGTCTGCTTGGTCCCCATGGCCCCCGTCTGCTTGGTCCCATGGCCCCCGTCTGCTTGGTCCCCATGCCCCCGTCTGCTTGGTCCCCATGGCCCCCGTCTGCTTGGTCCCCATGGCCCCCGTCTGCTTGGTCCCATGGCCCCCGTCTGCTTGGTCCCCATGGCCCCCGTCTGCTTGGTCCCCATGGCCCCCGTCTGCTTGGTCCCCATGGCCCCCGTCTGCTTGGTCCCCATGGCCCCCGTCTGCTTGGTCCCCATGGCCCCCGCCTGCTTGGTCCCCATGGCCCCCGTCTGCTTGGTCCCCATGGCCCCCGCCTGCTTGGTCCCCACGGCCCCCGTCTGCTTGGTCCCCACGGCCCCCGTCTGCTTGGTCCCCACGGCCCCCGTCTGCTTGGTCCCCACGGCCCCCGTCTGCTTGGTCCCACGGCCCCCATCCGCTTGGTCCCCACGGCCCCCATCCGATTGGTTCCCACGGCCCCCATCCGATTGGTCCCCACGGCCCCCATCCGATTGGTCCCCACGGCCCCCATCCGATTGGTCTTCAGGGGCCCCATCCGATTGGTCCCCACGGCCCCCATCCGATTGGACCCCATCGTCTGCTCTTCCTCCATGGACACCATCTGGTCGGCCACCAAAATCCGGCCGCTTCCCCTCTCCTCCCCACTCGGCCCCCACCTCCCGCAAGGCCAGCAGCACCATCGAGGGGCCATCCTCCTGGCCCGCGCGGCCCCGAGCGGCGCGTCCCACCACGGCCTCCATCTGGTCCCACACGGACTCCACGCCGCGGCAGCGGCCGCTCACCGCGAAACACCGACTCGTTGCCGCTGGCCGGCGTGCTGATGCGGGTGTTGGTGCGGTCGCACAGGGCCTGGATGTTGATGCCTGTGGCAGGGGGAGGGGCGGGCAGGGGGGGGCAAGCGTAGCGAGAGCGTCACTACTACACCAGCAGCATCCCGCCGTCACCATGACAACCACCATGTCGGTCACCGTGACAACTCGCGCCGTCGCTAACTGTGATGGTTACCCGCCCCGCCCACCATCATTACCCAACACCATTACTACACTCCCCCCCCCCCCCCAGTCGCCAATGACGTCACTATAGTCATTCATCATTGGCTACACTCCTGCAGAGGCTCCTGTGACGACAGCCCCGTGACAACCCTCTCACCCCGCTCTGCGCTCCTCCACATGCGAAGATGTTTCAGCGGCCAATGGAGTCGTTAATGCATGGGAGGCAATCGGAACACGGGCGGGGAAGTGAAGCCCGGGATGGGTGGGTGGGGAATTGAGAATCTCACTACAACATTTTACAAACAAATCAAAACCACGCCAACCCCTTTAAATCAGAGTAGAACCGCCTTCTCGCTGGTCGTAAAAATCAAACAACCCCCCTCCCCCTCCTCGATGCGATTGTGCGCAGTCGCCCTGGAGGGGGTGGTTGAGTCGCAATTGGGGGGGGGGGGGAGGGGGGTGGGGGCCGGGGTAGGCAAGGGGCTTACCTCGTTTCCCCATGATCTCGGCCACGTGCTCGGGGGGCACGTGGATGCGGATCTCGTACAGCTTGCCACGTGCCGGGCCCTCCGCGCAGTGTCCACCTCCTCCTCCTCGTGGTGCTGCCATGCAGACAGCTCCCCGTGGCCGAGCGTGCTCAGCTGCCTCAGTAGACCCCGCCGGCCCCAACGCGGAGGCGGAGGAGGATGGGAAGGAGGATGGGGAGGAGGTGGATGGGGAGGAGGAGGTGGATGGGGAGGAGGAGGTGGATGGGGAGGGAGGTGGATGGGGGAGGAGGATGGAGAGGAGGATGGAGGGAGAGGAGGATGGAGGGGAGGAGGAGGATGGAGGGGAGGAGGAGGATGGAGGGGAGGAGGAGGATGATGGGGAGGAGGAGGATGATGGGGAGGAGGAAGATGCTGGGGAGGAGGAGGATGATGGGGAGGAGGAAGATGCTGGGAGGAGGAGGATGGGGAGGATTGGGAAGTAGCGGCGGCCACTCTCTATGGAGGTTGTCCCGCCGCCTCCTCCCGAGCCCGCAACGGTGCCCTCTCCCCAGGCCGCGTGGACCCCCCAGGCCGCATAGCCCCGAGCCACCGGCCCCCATCGAGGGAGAGTGACCAGAGTTGGACATGGGCGCGCCGGCATTTGCGTGCGACCACCCGCACACACACAGACACACACACACGTAGGCTAGCGTGTGCGCAGGCGAGTATGCAGGTGAGTACGCAGGTAGGCTGGTGAGTGTACGCAGGTGAGTGTGTGTGTGAGGTGTGTCCCCCTACCCTCCCCTACCCTCCCTCCTACCCGGCCACAAAATTCCCCCCCCCCCCTCCTCCTATCCCCCTTGCTCGGCTGACACCCAAATGGGCGCGTCCACGTCTCTGGGGTGGCTTTATAGCCCACCTCCCCCCCCCCCCACCTCAATGCCCCGCGCTGATTGGTCGGAGCGCACGCGCGACGTCACGTGCCGCCGTGGCGGGAACTCGAGACGAGGCGCGCCACGTGGGTGCGCGCGCTCGCCAATCGATTCGAGTGGTGATAATTGGATCGATCAACCGCGCCTGGCTAATTGGTTAATTAGTACGCGGCACGTTTGTAGATTGTCTCGTTAAGACAAAGATGGCCCCTCCCCTCCCCCCCACCCCACCCGTGTAGTCTTTGGTTCTGTCGGTAAAGTCACGTGGGCATAAAATAAAGTAAATCACGACGTTTCGGGCGCAACACAAGCGTTCGTCATCAGGTGGGAAAGCGTGATCAGCTGCTGAGGCAGGCTTTATGACCCTTGGGCTGCATCAATTTCACACCTTTTAAAAACAGTCTGCCTCGGCAGCAGACCGCCCTTTCCCAACTGATGACGGACGCTTGTGTTGCGCCCGAAACGTCGTGATTTATAAGATTTTATACCCACGTGACTTTACCGAAAGAACCAAAGAGTATGGATTCCCTGCAGTCACGAAAGCTTCAAATCAGGTCGTAACAGACTGTCGGGGCAAGTGCTGTTAGCGGCACGGCACACGAGGGGGTGGGTGGCCAGCGCCACTCCGGCCGCCTTTGTCTCCCCCACTAGCGATGTTTACACACCGCACCAGGTTACTCATTTGAGGCTGTGTCGACCTAGGGGACGCCCAGGACCGGTTCAGATAAAATCGTCGCTGGTGCTGGCCGTGAGTGAGAATCGATACCGGGTCGCCAGGTTTCTTAGCGCAGCGCGCGAGCCGCTACACCACCGCTCCCCACACACACGCAGTCTTGGTAGTCTGGTACCTGGGCACCTACGACACGTGACACCCCACACCCCCCCCCCCCCCCACACGATCCCCGTCTTGGTAGTCTGGTACCTGGACACCTCCGACACGTGACACCCCCCCCCCCCCACACGATCCTCGTCTTGGTAGTCTGGTACCTGGGCACCTACGACACGTGACCCCCCCCCCCCCCACACGATCCCCTAAACGAGCCTTCACCAAACACCAAACTCTGACACCAGGACGCTGGGGTGGGGGGCAAACCCAACCCAACAAGAAGAGACATTCAGGACAGGGATGTCCCATGAGTCTGTAATCATCGGGGGAAATAACTCAGTCACATTTCCCCGGTCATTGGAGAGGATGTCGAGGGCGCAAAGCTCCTTAAAGATAGCCCCCCCCCCCCCCACCATGCGGGTTGCACCTGAGACACGGGTTGCACCTGAGACGCGGGTTGCTCCTGAGACACGGGTTGCACCTGAGACACGGGTTGCACCTGAGACGAAGGTTGCTCCTGAGACGCGGGTTGCACCTGAGACACGGGTTGCACCTGAGTCGAAGGTTGCACCTGAGACACGGGTTGCACCTGAGACACGGGTTTCTCCTAAGACGCGGGTTGCTCCTGAGACACGGGTTGCACCTGAGACACGGGTGCACCTGAGACACGGGTTTCTCCTAAGACGCGGGTTGCTCCTGAGACACGGGTTGCACCTGAGACACGGGTTGCTCCTGAGACACTGGTTGCACCTGAGACACGGGTTTCTTCCTAAGACGCGGGTTGCTCCTGAGACACGGGTTGCACCTGAGTCGAAGGTTGCACCTGAGACACGGGTTGCTCCTGAGACACGGGTTGCTCCTGAGACACGGGTTGCACCTGAGACGCGGGTTGCTCCTGAGACACGGGTTGCTCCTGAGACACGGGTTGCACCTGAGACACGGGTTGCACCTGAGACACGGGTTGCACCTGAGACACGGGTTGCTCCTGAGACGCGGGTTGCACCTGAGTCGAAGGTTGCTCCTGAGACACGGGTTGCACCTGAGACGCGGGTTGCACCTGAGACGCGGGTTGCTCCTGAGACACGGGTTGCTCCTGAGACACGGGTTGCACCTGAGACACGGGTTGCACCTGAGACACGGGTTGCACCTGAGACACGGGTTGCTCCTGAGACGCGG
The DNA here is from genome assembly GCF_048934315.1 of Petromyzon marinus. Taxonomy (NCBI): domain Eukaryota; kingdom Metazoa; phylum Chordata; class Hyperoartia; order Petromyzontiformes; family Petromyzontidae; genus Petromyzon; species Petromyzon marinus. The sequence continues at coordinate 3,145,084 of NC_133723.1, forward strand.
GTTGCACCTGAGTCGAAGGTTGCTCCTGAGACACGGGTTGCTCCTGAGACACGGGTTGCTCCTGAGACGCGGGTTGCACCTGAGTCGAAGGTTGCTCCTGAGACACGGGTTGCACCTGAGACACGGGTTGCACCTGAGTCGCGGGTTGCACCTGAGACACGGGTTGCACCTGAGTCGCGGGTTGCACCTGAGACACGGGTTGCACCTGAGAACGGGTTGCACCTGAGACACGGGTTGCACCTGAGTCGCGGGTTGCACCTGAGACAGGGTTGCACCTGAGACACGGGTTGCACCTGAAACACGGGTTGCTCCTGAGACGCGGGTTGCACCTAAGACACGGGTTGCACCTAAGACACGGGTTGCACCTAAGACACGGGTTGCACCTGAGTCGCGGGTTGCTCGCCCTCTTACAACCCTCACCGCCCTGGGGGGCAGGTGACAAAATTGCCCCCCCCCCCCCCCCCCCGGTGAGCCGTCCCACTCCCGACCGGCGTGGCGTCTGGTTCGTACCGCCAGTGTAACACGTGGTGCTAGGAGGAGGCTTTCCTCCTCCTAGGGGGAGGGGGGGGGTGTTATATCGCGTCAAAATACGTCGTTCAAGGCCGTAATTATAATATATTGGGGGGGGACATAAAGGCGACCGCGGTGATTTCAACTTAAAGTACCATAAATATTCATAATCCAGGTTTTTTTGGGTTCATATATACGCGATTTAACCCAAAAAAAACCTGTATTATGGATGATATTTTGTTCGCGAAAGCCTCGGGTTAAACCAAACTACTGTAACCATGATGGCTCGTGAAGAGGCAGAGTCTGGCCACCGCATTGCCGGCGATCGGCGATTGGTGAGATTTTCACGACCTACAACGTCTCTGTGCAAGGCAATGATGGAGGCACCCGAGTGAAGAATAAAAACTTAAACCGTGAAACTTAAACCTCGTGAAACTTAAACTCGTGAAACTAAAAGTCGTTCAACTAAAACTCGTGAAACTTAAACTCGTCAAACTTAAAATTGTGAAACTTAAACTCGTGAAACTAAAACTCGTGAAACTTTAACTTGTGAAACTTAAACTCGTGAAACTATAACTCGTGAAACTTTAACTTGTGAAACTTAAACTCGTGAAACTTTAACTTGGGAAACTTATACTTATGAAACTAAAACGTATGAAACTTAATCTCATGAAACTAAAAACTCATTAAACTTAAACTCGTGAAACTAAAACATGTCAAAATTAAATTTGTGAAAACTTAAAACTCGTGAAACTTAAACTCGTGAAACTAAAACTCGTGAAACTAAACTCGTGAAACTAAAACATGTCAAAATTAAATTTGTGAAACTTAAACTCGTGAAACTTTAACTCATGAAACTTTTACTCGTGAAACTTTAACTCGTGAAACTTAAACTTATGAAACTTAAACTTGTGAAACTCAAACCTCGTGAAAACTACAAACTCATGAAACTTTAACTTGTGAAACTAAAACTCAAGAAACTTTAACTCGTGAAACTTAAACTTGTGAAACTTTAACTCGTGAAACTTAAACTTGTGAAACTTTTACTCGTGAAACTTTAACTCGTGAAACTTAAACTTGTGAAACTCAAACTCGTGAAACTACAACTGATGAAACTTTAACTTGTGAAACTAAAACTCAAGAAACTTTAACTCGTGAAACTTAAACGTGTGAAACTTTAACTCGTGAAACTTAAACTTGTGAAACTTTTACTCGTGAAACTTTAACTCGTGAAACTTAAACTTATGAAACTTAAACTTGTGAAACTCAAACTCGTGAAACTACAACTCATGAAACTTTAACTTGTGAAACTAAAACTCAAGAAACTTTAACTCGTGAAACTTAAACTTGTGAAACTTTAACTCGTGAAACTTAAACTTGTGAAACTTTAACTCAAGAAACTTTAACTCGTGAAACTTAAACTTGTGAAACTTTAACTCGTGAAACTTAAACTTGTGAAACTTTTACTTGTGAAACTTTAACTCGTGAAACTTAAACTTATGAAACTTAAACTTGTGAAACTCAAACTCGTGAAACTACAACTCATGAAACTTTAACTTGTGAAACTAAAACTCAAGAAACTTTAACTCGTGAAACTTAAACTTGTGAAACTTTAACTCGTGAAACTTAAACTTGTGAAACTTTAACTCGTGAAACTTAAACTCGTGAAATAAATTTTCTATTTTTTCACAGTCGGGCAAGGGGCTCGTTCTGTCCCTCACATTCGGAGGCGCAGGCACATACAATTAATACATTTCAAAATCTTCATTGTAAGCGACTGGAAATAAATGAATAAATGTACTCAATTTGTGGTGGGGGGTTACCCCCCCCGTGCCCCCATCCCCACAAACCCCGCCCATTGATGATTTCTTAAACACCGAGACGATGCAAAGCCTTTACAAAGAAGGAAGGAAAAAAACACGTGTATTGACGGTCTAGATAAGTTTCAAGACGGATATTTTCTAGACCCGTCCAGACTCCGAGAGTGGTCACGGAGGAGGAGCTTCACGGGAGGACCTCCTCCTCCCTTCATCCCTCGCCACTCGTGTGCGGTGCCGTCAGATTGAGACGTTAACTACCCTATAACTTGACCTATTATCGCCACCACGGACCATATAACTTGCCTTACAGTGAGGGGAAAAAAGTATTTGATTCCCTGCCGATTTTGTACGTTTGCCCACTGACAAAGAAACGATCAGTCTATAATTTTAATGGTGGGTTTATTTGAACAGTGAGAGACAGAATAACAACAAAAAAATCCAGAAAAACGCATGTCAAAAATGTTATAAATTGATTTGCATTTTAATGAGGGAAATAAGTATTTGACCCCTTCTCAATCAGAAAGATTTCTGGCTCCCAGGTGTCTTTTATACAGGTAACGAGCTGAGATTAGGAGCACACTCTTAAAGGGAGTTCTCCTAATCTCAGCTTGTTACCTGTATAAAAGACACCTGTCCACAGAAGCAATCAATCAGATTGCAAACTCTCCACCATGGCCAAGACCAAAGAGCTATCCAAGGATGTCAGGGATAAGGTTGTAGACCTACACAAGGCTGGAATGGGCTACAAGACCATTGCCAAGCAGCTTGGTGAGAAGGTGACAACAGTTGGTGTGATTATTCGCAAAAGGAAGAAACACAAAATAACTGTCAATCTCCCTCGGCCTGGGGCTCCATGCAATATCTCACCTCGTGGAGTTGCAATGATCATGAGAACGGTGAGGAATCAGCCCAGAACGACACGGCAGGATCTTGTCAATGATCTCAAGGCAGCTGGGACCATAGTCACCAAGAAACAATTGGTAACGCACTACGCCGTGAAGGACTGAAATCTTGCAGCGCCCGCAAGGTCCCCCTGCTCAAGAAAGCACATATACATGCCCGTCTGAAATTTGCCAATGAACATCTGAATGATTCAGAGGACAACTGGGTGAATGTGTTGCGGTCAGATGAGACCAAAATGGAGCTCTTTTGGGCATCAACTCAACTCGCCGTATTTGGAGGAGGAGGAATGCTGCCTATGACCCCAAGAACACTATCCCCACCGTCAAACATGGAGGTGGAAACATTATGCTTTGGGGATGTTTTTCTGCTAAGGGGACAGGACAACTTCACCGCATCAAAGGGACGATGGACGGGGCCATGTACCGTCAAATCTTCGGTGAGAACCTCCTTCCCTCAGCCAGGGCATTGAAAATGGGTCGTGGATGGGTATTCCAGCATGACAATAACCCAAAACACACGGCCAAGGCAACAAATGAGTGGCTCAAGAAGAAGCACATTAAGGTCCTGGAGTGGCCTAGCCAGTCTCCAGACCTTAATCCCACAGAAAATCTGTGGAGGGAGCTGAAGGTTCGAGTTGCCAAACGTCAGCCTCGAAACCTTAATGACTTGGAGAAGATCTGCAAAGAGGAGTGGGACAAAATCCCTCCTGAGATGTGTGCAAACCTGGTGGCCAACTACAAGAAACGTCTGACCTCTGTGATCGCCAACAAGGGTTTTGCCACCAAGTACTAAGTCATGTTTTGCAGAGGGGTCAAATACTTATTTCCCTCATTAAAATGCAAATCAATTTATAACATTTTTGACATGCGTTTTTCTGGATTTTGTTGTTGTTATTCTGTCTCTCACTGTTCAAATAAACCTAACATTAAAATTATAGATTGATCATTTCTTTGTCAGTGGGCAAACGTACAAAATCAGCAGGGGATCAAATACTTTTTTCCCTCACTGTATATCATTACCACCGACCCTATCACTGTCGATAACCCTACCACTAAGAGGCCGTCCATAAATGACGTCACGCGATTTGGACGATTTTTGACACCCCCCTCGTCACACGGTGTCACAAAAAGTCAGACCCCCCCCTCAAATATGACGTCCCCCCCCCAAAAAAAATCATATTTCCATTTTGAAAATAAAACATGCTTCAAACCGCTTTAAAGTATTGTCATTGTAGTACGGCCCCTAACCTTATCATTACCACTGCCCCTATCACTGACCCTACCACTACTACGGATACCATCACTGCCATTAACCCTACCACTGCCCCTATCCTTATCACTGACCTTATCACTACCACTGATACTAACTCTACCACGAACCCGATCACCGCCACTTACCGCATCACTAATTCTATCATTACCACCGACCCGATCGCTACCATTTGTTTGTTTGCTATGGCAGGACATTTGAGAACCCAGAGGAAACTCGTGCAGCGCGGGGCCACAGCAGCGAAGCCGCACCGTCGGAGCCGTGGGGGCTACCGTCCCCCGCCATCACTGAATTGTCGGGGCCGTTGCCCACCGACTCCCCCGTTCCATTCATATCGCTTACCCCCCGGCTGCTCGGTCAGGTCCAGACTACCGACCCCTAACGTCTCGCCCCCCTGTACCTCTGCCTGGGATGTCGACCGCGTTTGCGTAGCTTATTAGTGGGTCGGTACGCTCTACGCTTGCAGCGCGCTACGCTGGTTGAAGGGGATCCCTGCGTTCTGAGTTGAAGGGGCCGTATAAACCGCCGCGCGAATACGCGCACGCCTGGCGCGTCGCTCGCTACCTCGCTATAGACACTCGTGCAGGCGAGCGATCGTAACACAGTCACACCGGCGCGCGAGCGCTAAGCACTGTTGTAAGTGATCGTACAGATGCGCGGACACCAAGCACGCTCCACACCCTCAAAGACCGCGCGACGCAGTTTTATCCCCCTGCTAGCGATTTTATTTGCCGCGAGTACCCAGTTTAATCTATGTGTGATGGTGTGGGTCAGTGGACGCTAGTCTATCCCTCGGAAGTCTTCGATTCAATTTCTCCTACCGATCGCCCCGCTCTCTACCCTGGATTAAAAAAAACACTTAGACTTACGCCTCTCTCCCTCGCACTTACTTCCACCCTGCTGCGCTGAATGCTGTAAGGGAATGAGGCGGAGAGTTGTCTCTGTAGAGGGGTGAGCCTGACGGTGCTGGAGTACGTCCCACGGACGTCTCGGACGGCTGACTCTGCTGCTCCCGGAACCGCAATGATTTTGAAGAAGAGCTGAACTTGCTACCTGAATCCCTCTCCCTTTATCCTACCTACAACAAAGGAATTTCGCTATTTCGCTCCCTTGGCCTCCCGTCCAATCAGGGGTTCGGATTTTCCCGCCCTTTCGATACTCGGATCCCAGCTCGGGTGATGTCGCCGCAGTGATCTCTCCGACGTCCGCTCTCTGTTCTCCCGCTACCAGTCCACTGACCCGTGCTTGTGCGTGTGTGATTCCACTCGCGGTGGCTCGATGGCCCTTGCCGTGACCATGCAACTTTCATATTAGGTCGCGGTGCCGCAGTGCATGTCAGCTGCAGGGGGAAGATCGCCCAATTTCCCTGCCGCAGGAAACCATGAAGTTCGATCCCATTAGGGACTTCTGGAAAAAAAACCTATCGGCCGGGTGACCTCCCCTCCCGGCTCTACATGGGGCGTGTGTGCATTCGTGCGGGGGGGGGGGGAGCGGCGAGGGTGCACCGCGTCGGCGTCGGCATCCCCAGGTGGTGGCTTCGCGGCGGTGGGCACGGCCTCGGCAGAGCGGCTCTGCTGCGGCGGCCTCACGACTGTGCAGTGGGCAAAACGCGGACGTCTGAGAAGGCACCGGCCCCGGGAGAGTGGCGGGAAATCCGAGGCATCGGTGATGGCGTCGCGGCGGTGGGCACGGCTCCGCTGGAGCGGCTCCGCTGCGGCGGCACCACACAACACACACACACACCCCCACGTAGAACCTCGTGGGGAGGTCACCTGGCCTCCAGGTCTTCACCCAGGGGCCCTCTTCGTAGGGACATCCCCCACGGTTTCCTGGGGCCAGGGAATTGTCCGACTTCCCCCGGGTTGCATTACACCGCGGAGCCGTGAATTGACGTGCAATTGCATGGTCATGGCGAGGCCACTCAGTCGCCGCGGTTAGGACGCACACAGCACGGCAGGTAGAAGGAGGGGGACGGGGCCACAAACGATGGGCTAAGAGCACACAGGAGACAGGATCAGCCGGTAAGGCGCCGGATTGGCTGGCAGGTTTAGGGTCCTGAAGGTCCACACGAGCACCAGGGGAAGCGCCTGATTGGCCGGAAAAGTACGCTTGCACGCCGTGGCCAATGGCAACGGCCCAGCGGCGGCCCCCGTTGAGGGGTAGAGAGGGAAGCGGACGTCGTTGAAGGCACCGAGGCGGGCGCACCGATGGCGGTGGGGTATCGCGGGTCAGCCAGGCAGACCTCTGATGCAGGGAAGGATAAAATGGGAGAGAAGAATGGGGGGGGTTCGCGTTCTCCTCCAGTCAGCCATCGGAGCAGTCAGCTTGCCGGCCACTGGGTCGTCCGTGTGACGAGTCTCAGCGAAGCCAGGCCCCACTCCCCGCGAGAACCTCGGGCAGCCTCGTCCCCCCGCGACGGCCCGCGCACATCGAGGCGAAAAGTGAGCACGAAAGAGAGAGAGTGGGGATTTAAGCGTACAAGCCTAGGGAGTCTAATTCCAAGGGGACGAGGTGGATCGGGTTTAGACCATCGGGAGATAGGTTAGACCTGCCCTGCTGACTCGGACTGACTCGGGTAACGGTGGCTCGCAGACACGCCGGGAATAAATCGTCAGTGATCAATAAAACCTTGTCGTGTGGTTTCTACGAGTGTGGAACGGTGTCGTGTGGTACGGGGATTTGCGCGCGGGTAAATCTGTCGACGCGGCCATTGTGTGCGCGCCCGACCAGGATTCCTCCGTCGTTGTACCACGTGTTTACGCGCGAGTGTGTATTCGCCCGCGTGTTTGCGCTCGCCCCTGCGTGTAACTCGTGGTTAGCGTGTGCGTGTGGCGAGCGGTGGCAGACTCGTACAGGGGCACGTGAGGTTACTCGTGCGCCCGTGTGTTCAACGTGTGCGTCAGGTAGACAGGCCGCGTACACGCGAGGTTATCCACACGGCCTTTTGTTTAGCGTGTGCCCGCGGTGAGCGGACGGCGAACTCGCCCGGGTACACGTGGGATTATTCATACTGCCCTTTAAATAATCTCCGAGACAACCGCCCAATCGGCTACGCGTGTACGAGTGACGTCCCTGCCCTCTGACCCCCGACCCCCCGTCCCGCGCGTGCGATTGGTGTGTCGCCCTAAGACCGACTCCGAATCCCCGCCCCGCAGCCCTTTAAACGATCTCCATTGCCCGCCCTCTGTTGGCGACGCGTGTGCGAAGGACGTCGTTGTCCTCTGACCCCTGACCCCCGGTTCAGCGCGTACGAGGGGTGCCAGCAAGACAATCTGTCAAGTCGCAGCCGGGGAGCGGCAGCCCTCTCCCCACGAGCGAGGAGTTGGATAGCGGCGGCTCTCACACGAGCGAGGAGTCCGCAACCTGCAGCCCTCCCGAGATCAACCCTCCCCCGGAGGGGGGCGCCGGGGGCCCGCGTCCCTCACAGCAGAAGGGGGGGGGGGTGGAGAGAGAATGCAAACTCTCAGGAAGAAAATGCACCCGAGACAAGAACCGAACCCAGGAACTTTGTTGATTCGAGGCGCCGTTGCTGCCACCGCTTTGCTGCAGAGTTGCTTCAACGCGCGTCGAGTTGCCAGCAAGACAATCTGACAAGTCGCAGCAAACGACATCGGCTGTGGCACCCAGATTGTCAGCTGCGGTGTGCGTTACGCACAACTTCTTTCGCGCCGTACGCAAGCAAACCGTGGCGAATCGGAGGTGCGGGGGGAGGACAGCAAACTAAACACAAGCAGTTTTAAAGAAAGGAGTTTGTCAATCGAGATGATTTCAAAGCGCATAGCTCCAGTGGCTTCCTAATATTGGAAGAGCGTTCCAGACGGCCGCAGAAGCGCATCTGAGAAAGCGCCCAATGCGGTGACCGAATTTGGTCGATGGCCAGCAATGAAAATCCGCTGCGCCGAGGTCGGAATGGCTTGCGCTCCGTTTCCCATCCAGGTGGCCGTCGGTGCAGGTTACCCCAACACGGCAATTCCCATCTCGGGAACTTCTTCGAGTTGTAACCGAGATCTGGAAACCGGTGTAGAACTTCACCGCGATTGTGTACTGCGGTGTTGATCATCGGCCCAGTGCGACTGAGAAACACGTCTGGATTTGGTCGTTGGTGGGCGACCCGACGGCTGGTTTGGGAAGTTGGGATTATCAGGCACTACCACTGCAATAACATCTTATATATGTTCACCAAAGATCCCCCGTGTTGTAGCCTTAACAGACCGTTTGGGCAAGTACTGCTAGCGAGCAGCACCTACGAAGGCCGGCACTGCACACGAAGGGTTGCGTGGTCGGCACCACAACCCGGCCCACCTTTGTCTCTCGAGTGGCGATGTTTTACGACACACCGCACCAGGTACTCATTTGAGGACGAGTCGACCTAGGGAAAGGCCCAGGAGCAGTTCAGATAATCGTCATCGGTGTTCGTGGCCACGAGCGGGAATTGAACTCGGATGGCCTGGTTTCGCATGCTCGTTCACCGAACACGGCAACCGCCGGGCGCCACGAAGTGGCGCTGACATCCGCACGGCTGTGCACACTTTAAGGCAACGTGAAGTGCCGTACGCCCGCGGGCAGGTTATGGGACAGATCCAGGTGCCATGGGACGACCGACCGAGATGAGTGGCCGATGCACCACCTGTGCCCCCTACTGTACCGACTTGGTGTGTTTTATCCGACCGGCGCTCCACTCGTTGTCGGTCCTCTGCCCTCTGTTGTTGCTGGAGAGCAACTGCCTCCGAATGCCCAGTAGCAGCAGCATCCTTTACAAGCCTCCTCCAGAGGCCGATCTTAACACTGCTGGTACCAGCCATCGGCAAGTCCACTCAGCTCCACATCCTCCTGTACCACATCACTCCATCTCTTCTCTAGCCCGTGCCACGCCCATTTAGCCCCCTCTATCCGGCCGAACCAAAGCTGTTTAAGGCACGTGGTGGCTGGGCATGCGGGGCTACACGACTCAGCCAACGCAGCCTTGCCTGCCAGAGGAGCTCACCGGTGGGACTTTACCCAGACCTTTCAAGGATTTGGGAGCTCCTCGCAATCCAGCCTGGTTAAACCCAGGATTGATCGTATGCAGGCCAGCCACCACCAGTGTCAGAAGAGGTGGGGGGGGAGGTGAAGATGGGGATGTGGCGTGGCCAAATTTAATTCCCGGAACGTCGTTTGTCTCGGACTGTGCCGGCTGTAAGTAAAAATAAAAATCACTGACCACCAGCAACAATAGAAAACCAAAGAAAATCCTTTATTTAAAAAAAAAATCGAACGTTGCGCCGTTGGTAACGTGTGGGGCTCTCGTCAAAACTGCGACAAATAAATTACACCGAACATAAAGAGAGACGCCAGAGGGAAGAAAAAAAATTCAATTTAAAATGTTAACTATTTTTATGCAAGGGGTTACAACAGTGTGGGTGGTGCAACTTAAGCCTGGAACAGCAAAGCTGTGGGCGGGGTTGGGATTTTAAAGCAGATTCACTCAGATCCTTGATGGGAGCTGGGAGGATGATGGGGAGCTGGAAGGATGACGGGCGAGCGATGGCAGCTGGGAGGATTATGGGAGAGTAATTGAGGCCGAGAGGGTGACGGGCGAGCGATGGCAGCTGGGAGGATGGCGAGCGAGAGTTGTGGGGGGAGTGACCGGAGCAGCATAGCGACGAGAACGAGGAGGCGGAGTCAATGAGTGGACGTGATTCTAGATTTGAAGTTTTCGTGACTACAATGATCCATGCTCTTTGGTTCTTTCGGTAAAGTCACGTAGGTAAAAATAAAGTTAATCAAATCACGACGTTTCGATTGCAACACAAGCAATCATCATCATTACTAAAGTAATTTTTTTTGATTAACTTTATTTTAATTTTTACCTAAGTGACTTTACCGAAAGAAACAGAGAGTATGAGTGGACGTGCTGGAATGATTTTGCAAATTTAAATCTATTCCTCGGACTCAGGATCTACAACGCCTTCAAATATCAGTCTGAATCAAGTGTCAAGAGTCATTCTCTTTGACGGGGCTATATTTATAGTCCGGGTTTCACACCACCAGAGGGCGGCTTGCTGCAACCACCACCACCATCATCATCACCACCACGACAACGACGACAACCCTGCATCTTCAACCTTGAGTGCAGAGCGGGCGACTCGGCCGTGGTGCTGGAGGGCCACGCAGGGTGGAAGTGGGAGAGGCGAAACGCGACGGGCACGGCAACGGGCGAGTGGACGGCGCTGAGCATCGTGTGCACGGAGTGGGGCCAGCAGATCGCGTCGATATATGCTGGGCTGGTGGAGGGCGAAGGAGTGGATGAGTGGATGCTGTGTACTGGGGCTGGTGGAGGGCGGGGGAGTGGGTGAGTGGATGCTGTGTACTGGGGCTGGTGGATGGCGAGGGAGTGGTGGGATGGATGGAGAGGGAGTGGGTTAGTAAACGGTGTGTATCGGGGGCTGGTGGAGGGTGAGGGAGTGGGTGAGTGGATGCTGTGTACTGGGGCTGGTGGATGGTGAGGGAGTGGTGGGATGGATGGTGAGGGAGTGGGTGAGTGCACTGCGTGTACTGGGGCTGGCGGAGGGCGAGGGAGTGGGTGAGTGGGCGACTGGACACTGTATATCGGGGGCTGGTGGACGGTGAGCGAGCCGCCGCTCCGATGATGCTCCACACTCCGCCACCGCTCCTCGTCCTCCTCCTCACTCCGCAGACGTCGAGCCCGAGGCTGTGACCAACGAGAGGAGCCACAGGGGAGGGGGGACCGCATGTCACGGCGAGCACTAGCGGGGAGCGGCCCACTGAGGGAGAGGGACAGAGGGAGAGAGGCAGCCCGGTGGCTCAAGGGCCGATCGCTGCCAAGTCGGCGCCGGCTGCGATTAAAATGGGTTCTCAAGCGCAACGAATCGACCGATGGTCTCGGACGCTTCGCCGACACACTCGGTAGGCTCGCGTAGAAACACCCACGCACACGAGCAGAGCTGCGATTAAAGCGGGACCACCCCCCCCCGGTTTAATCGCAGCTCCACGAGTGTGCGTGGGTTTCTGCGCTACGAACCCGGCGAACCGAGTTCGATTCCCAATCACGGCCAACACCGGTGACGATTATATCTGAACGGGTCCCGGGTCTCCCCTAGGTCCACTCGGCCTCAAATGAGTACCTGGTGTGGTGTAAACATCGCCACTGGGGAGACGAGGCGGTCGGGCGTGGTGCCGGCCGCACACCCTCTTGTGCGCCGTGCCGGCCTTCACAGGTGCTACTCGCTAGCAGCACTTGCCCGGACAGTCTGTTAAGGCTATACGGGGATCTTTTGTCTTTTTTGTGGCGAGTGCATGGTGAAGCGAGTGTGAGGTGAGCGCGTGGTGAGGTGAGCGCGTGGTGAGGTGAGCGCGCGGTGAGGTGAGCGCGAGGTGAGGTGAGCGTGAGGTGAGGTGAGCGCGAGGTGAGGTGAGCGCGAGGTGAGGTGAGGGCGAGGTGAGGTGAGTGTGAGGTGAGGTGAGCGCGAGGTGAGGTGAGGGCGAGGTGAGGTGAGTGTGAGGTGAGGTGAGCGCGAGGTGAGGTGAGGTGAGCGTGAGGTGAGGGTGAGGTGAGTGTGAGGTGAGGTGAGCGCGAGGTGAGGTGAGGGCGAGGTGAGGTGAGCGCGAGGTGAGTGTGAGGTGAGCGTGAGGTGAGTGTGAGCCCATGGTGTCTGGGCGCTCACTCTTGCCATCGCAGGCCACGATCTTCACTTTGTCGACCTTGACGAGGTCGGTGACCTCGCGGAACTCCACGTCGTTGAGCACGAAGGTCCACACGTTGTCACAGAACCGGTACGTGTTCAGAGAGCCCTGCACGCGGGGGAGGGAGGGGGCGGCGGGGGGGGGGGGACACACACACACGGTGCCGGGGACACGGGCAGAGGATGGGGGACGCAGGGAGAGATTGGCGTGGGGACATTGTGGGGACATTGTGGGGACATTGTGGGGACATTGTGGGGACATTGTGGGGACATTGTGGGGACATTGTGGGGACATTGTGGGGACATTGTGGGGACATTGTGGGGACATTGTGGGGACATTGTGGGGACATTGTGGGGACATTGTGGGGACATTGTGGGGACATTGTGGGGACATTGTGGGGACATTGTGGGGACATTGTGGGGACATTGTGGGGACAGGGATGCACGGGAATTACAAGGAGACGTACAGCACCAGAGACGCGGGGGGGGGGGGTAACAAGGGAACAAATAAATAATTAGGCAAGTAAAGACCAATTAAAATCAATGCTTCACATCCTCCGATTAGCACGGTTGGCTACGTATGTTGCGAAAGAAGTATTAACATACAAGTACTGAATTACGTGCGTAGGAATACATTCAGGTAGAGTGTACGAGTCGAGTGGGCTAAACGGCAGAGCATGGGCGAGAGAACACATGGGCTGATGCGAATGCAAGATGCAGAGCTGATCAGACTGCAGCAACAACGGAAAGCGGAGGAGCGATGCTCACGACAACGAGCGGAGCGCGCTGGGCGGCGAGAAACGCAGTGCAATGGGTGGCACACTTGGTACGCATCTGCCAGTCATCTCACTCAACACCCGGGTCTGGTCCCCATGACTTCCTGCCAGCAGCGAGCCTTACACGCTTCTAGCCTGGCACAAGCTGTTGTGCGTCTCTGTACATTTGCGAGTGTGTCTACGTGCATGCGTGCGTGGCCTCCGTCAGTCATCATCTCTGTCAGTCAATCCATAACACCGAGTCTGTCCCGGTGACCTCCTGCCAGCGAGCCTTCCAAACGTCACACCACGGCCGCAAAAGTGCACCTAGCCTGGCACGAGTTCCGCATTGACATCACCGCCACCACATACCGGGGAAGGGCGGTTGAGCGTGTGTGTGCGTGGAGCGGTAGTGTCGTGGTTAGCGTGTAGCGCTACGAACCCAGAGGCCCGAGTTCGATTCCTGCTCACGGCCAACACCAGTGACGATTATTTGAACCAGTCATGGGCCTCCCCTAGGCCGACTCGGCCTCAAATGAGTACCTGTTGTAGTGTGTAAACATCACCACTTGGGAGACAAAGGCGGTCGGGCTTGGTGCTGGCCACCCACCCCCTCGTGTACCGTTCTGGCCTTCATAGCCGCTCGATAACAGCACTTGCCCCAAAAGTCTATTGAGGCTATATAGGGGAATCTTACGTTTTTGTTTGTGCTAGTGTGTTTGTGTGTTTGTGTGCGAGCGAATCGGCCAGTCATCTCAGTCAGTCGACCCATGGCACCACCTGCGTCTGTCCCGTGACCTCCTGCCAGCGGGCGTTCGACACTTCACGTGGCTTTGACGTGCAGATAACCTGGCACAAGCGTCGTGGCGACATCGCCACCACTTAGTGGCGAATGGCGGTTGTTGTCGAGTGCGAGTGGCTTACGCGGAAGCTGATGCGGTTGCGCACGCGCTGCGCCAGCGCCGCGTTGATCGCCTTGTCGAACTGCAGTAGCACCTGCAGCGCCAGCTGAGGACTCATCTGCTGGGACTGGAGGCCCACACACAACCACCACCACCCACCACAAAACCCTCGTGAGCCACATCGCGCACAACGGCGGCAATCGGCGGCGCGCGTACAAAAGGAGGGGGAGGGAGTGTCATCTTTACCAGCCCGCACGCACGCATTTCTGGGGGGGGGGGGGGAGGCTTCAGACCTGGGACTATTTCGTTGTTGCGATCACTTTTTTTTTTGTCAAGGGACCTTTTTGCCAGTATCAAAGTAGGGGAAAAAAAACAGGAAGAGGTTTGTACCCTTTCCGGCAATAAAAGAGGAGTCGTTAGGATGTTCAAACACCAAATTAGAAACCTTTTTCAAGGAATAAAGTCCGGCATTAACCACGCGTACTTTGTGGTGAACATGCAAACAAACGCTCTGATAATCATCAGAGCGCTGTGTTTGGTTAACTACGGCACAATGGGCTATACGATATCCCTCAAAGTCCATATCCTTGATGCTCATCTTGATAAATTCAAGGAGAACATGGGAGCGTACTCGGAGGAGCAAGGCGAGCGCTTCCACCAGGACATACTGGACTTTGAACGCCGCTACCAAGGACAGTAGAACGAGAACATGATGGGAGACTACATTTGTGGGCAGATTCATGACCGTTATTTGGAGCATAATCGTAAATCTCGAAAAACTACTCACTTCTAAATCTTTTGTAGTCATTTTTTTGTTACTTTAGCATAAATACATGTAAATTTTCATTCATATGTGAACGAAAAGACACAAATTCGCCCGTTTTCCCATTGAAAATAGGTCAATTTCAAAATATCACTGTCCTGGTCACAAAAGCAAAGTTTGTGGGGAATAATAGCCCATTTTCTATACTTTTTAGGCATAAGAAATTACGAAATAACACTTACCGCCCAGGAACAAAAAGTGTGTTACATCGTGTAATAAACGCATTGTCTTTGAAACTGATTGGCTTACAGTAGGGACAGCCAATTATTATTACTACAAAGTATTGTAATGAGAATGACACGGGCACTGTTCGTTAGTTGATATGACCTTTGCGTCACAATGTTCATTCCAAGCCAAGGACACTATTAAATGACATTGGCCGCAAGTATTCCGCGGCCTTGCCTCCCGCTGGTCCCCAGAGCCGGACACTCGGTTCTAAAAAACAACAACAACAACTCGCACTCTCCAACAACGACGACGACACCGCCTCAACGTCAGCGATCATACAGCAACATACACCGGGGGGGGGGGGGGGGGGGGGGGGGGCTTACGTTGGGGATGCGTTCCCGAACAGGCGTGGCGACGGATATGGAAACGACGTTCGTCGTAGCGATATTAGCAGGGGAGCAGCGGTGGGCGGTTTGCGGGGAAGGGCGACGAGGTGGCGACGGGTAGCGAGAAAGGACGCCGAAGACGCCGCAGCCGCCAGCGACGCGGGCGTGAAGCCGAGACGACACAAAGCGGGCAGCGGTGTTCATAAAGCGACGGCGCATTTGCGAAACGACGTCAAAGGCGGGGGGGGGGGGGGAGGAAGACGTCAATTGCGTTTTTATTCTATGTACGAGGCGGTGTTGACGATGCACGTTGGATTTCTTCCGCACCGCACGTAGCCAACCGCGCTAATCGTGGAGGTGCCCCGCACTAAACGCAAAAATCAGTTCTAAAGAAATGAGTTTTGTCAATCTAAACGACAAATTGAAAGTGCAATGTCCCCAGTGGTCAAATAATATCGGAAGGAAGAGCGTTCCAGACGGCCGCAGAAGCGCGCACCCGGAAGCGCCACGCGATGATGATGATACGGTTACCGTCTTGACGAGTGCTACTATTTGCGCACCACTGCCAAAGCAGCACATTACTTCAGCAATTGTTTCTTGCTGCGGTTGTCCCACCTGATGACGGACGCTTGTGTTGCGCCCGAAACGTCGTGATTTCATTTATACCTATGCAACTTTATCGAAAGAACCAAAGAGTAAGCACATTATTTGTTTGATTACAAAGATACTCTGCTAAGGCCGAGCCGAGGGAGGCTTCAGGCTACCCCCTCACCAAAATTCTTCTTTTGCTACCAAATATTAGCCGCGGTTGAAAATCGAGCCCAGGTAACGCTCACGACAATGTATACACGACTAAGACGATGTGAACAGAAAGCTCCTTTTCACCACACACTCGCACGGATCAACCAAAGTACAACTCCTAACGTTAGATCTTGCATGGAGCCCCAGGCCGAGGGAGATTGACAGTTCTTTTGTGTTTCTTCCACTTGCGAATAATCGCACCAACTGTTGTCACCTTCACACCAAACTGCTTGGCAATGGTCTTGTAGCCCATTCCAGCCTTGTGTAGGTCTACAATCTTGTCCCTGACATCCTTGGAAAGCTCTTTGGTCTTGGCCATGGTGGAGAGTTTGGAATCTGATTGATTGCTTCTGTGGACAGGTGTCTTTTATACAGGTAACAAGCTGAAATTAGGAGCACTCCCTTTAAGAGTGTGCTCATAATCTCATCTCGTTACCTGTATAAAAGACACCTGGGAGCCAGAAATCTCTGATTGAGAGGGGGTCAAATACTTATTTCCCTCATTAAAATGCAAATCAATTTATGACATTTTTGACATGCGTTTTTCTGGATTTTGTTGTTATTCTGTCTCTCACTGTTCAAATAAACCTACCATTAAAATTATAGACTGATCATTTCTTTGTCAGTGGGCAAACGTACAAAATCGGTAGGGGATCAAATACTTTTTCCCCCCTCACTAACCCCCTACACCCTCCCCCTCTCCTCAATGTTTCAAGAGCCGCACCGCAACAACGTCACAAAGCGGCAATCCTTAAAGAGCCGCGTGCGGCTCTGGAACCGTATGTTGTGCCCCCCCCCACGAGTCCTATAACCCCATGGAGCCGCAATCCCATTCTACTCAAAGCCCACACCCCCTCTTTTTAGCCCTTCGTGGAAACGGCGCCGTCCCCGCCAACCTCCTCCATCAGCCGGATCATCGTTCATGTAGCCGTCAACCACCCAATTCGTTCCTCCCCACTTTATTGCAGACCAATTCATTCAGACCGTATTGGTCACCCCGTGGTGCCCTTATGAATGTCAACGTTCGTCCTACACAAAGTTCGATCACAAGGGAGAAACACAAACACATGGACATTTACACCATTGGAAACCTCATTTGCCAGTAACAAAAAATGATAATTGGTTTTTTACCCTTTTATCTGGCAACAAAACTGACTCCTTGTAAAAAAAGGTGTCAGTTTTGTTGCCAGATAAAAGGGTAAAAAACCAATTATCATATTTTGTTACTGGCAAATGAGGTTTCCAATGGTGTAAATGCTTAACCCGAGCTCTCATACTCTGATGGTGCATTGTCTTTGAGTTGTGCGCCTTTTGGCGTCTTCTGGTCCAACACCATGTGAGACGAGGCTCTGAAGAAAGCCGTCTCGGGTGTGGACCAATCAATTTCAAGGACAGTGCCACATACATTATCAGAGTTGTTGTTTTTTGTTTGCGTTCCGACCGCAGGTATTGTGGTCAATGTAAACGTGACTCCTTGTAAAAAAAGGTGTCAGTTTTGTTGCCAGATAAAAGGGTAAAAAAACAATTATCACATGGACATTTGTTTTAACTCAATTTCTCTGTACAAGAATACGGGGTAAACCATATGGCTTTACAGGTATGCCACTATACACTACTATCAACTACTACATACCCGTCAACCACTTATCAGTGCCCTATCTTATGACAGCCCAACTCGGACCTTATTGGTCTCCCCGTGCACCTTGTGTCCACGTTCGTCCTACACAAAGTCACCATCACAAGGGAGAAACACAGACACAAACAAACGCTTCGCCATGTGGACCTGAAATCTCGATTTTCCCCTGTCCATGTGGATCTGAAATCTCGATTTTCCCCTGTACAAGAATATGGGCTAACGCGCATGGGTTGTGGCAGATGTGTTGTTTCCTTGAGCATGATACAAAACAAAAACCACTTCGTAAGATCACCACACCAAGCCTCGTGTGGTCTCTAAACTCCAACCACGGCCAGGACTTGCGCATCTCAAATTAAATACTTAAGACCGTGTGTTAGTGAACACCGTGGGACAAGGGAATCCCACACTCCCCACAGCCTAGCGAGTTAGCAGCACCTACAAAGTCCGGCACGGCACACGAGCGGGCGGGCGGGGCTGGCCAGCACCCACGCCCGGCCGCCTTTGTCTCCCCAGCGGCGATGTCCGCTACACACACCGCGCAACCGGGTAACTCGCTTGAGGCCGAGTCGACCTAGGGGCGAGGCTCAGAACCCACCTCGGATCGTCCCCCTCACCCGGGCGTCGGCGGCCGCGAGCGGGAA
This sequence comes from Petromyzon marinus, assembly GCF_048934315.1. NCBI lineage: Eukaryota > Metazoa > Chordata > Hyperoartia > Petromyzontiformes > Petromyzontidae > Petromyzon > Petromyzon marinus. The sequence goes on from NC_133723.1 coordinate 3,163,380, forward strand.
CCGAACTCGGCCCGCCCCGGGGCTCCCACCACCACCACCACAACTCACGACCACGCCACCGTTTAAACCGCCGATAATCAAACAACACAAACAACAACACAAACAACAACAACACAGACAACAACAACAGCGGCCACACGTCCAGAGTGTTAGGAGAACTCCACTCTGCCGCTCGGGCCTACGTCTCCCGCGCGGAGCCTCGAGCTCGCCTAGCGCCCGCTGCCGCCGCCTCAGCGCCCGCCACTCGAGCCCGCCCGGGGTCGCCTCTCTCGCGCGGCGTAGGTCGCCTTCACCTGGATGAGCTCGTCCAGGCTCTCCTGGAGGCTGTTGCCCAGCGTCGTGTTCCTGTACAGCTGGTAGGCCATGGTGGAGGTGTGGTGCGGGTGAGGAGACGGAGCCCTCACGGGTGGAGGTGGGGGTAGCGGTGAGGGCGAGCGGCGAGGGCGAGTGGTGAGGACAGCGGTGGCGTGAGACGACAGCGGTGAGTTGAGAGCGGTGGCGTGAAGCGACAGCGGTGGCGTGAGGCGACAGCCGTGGAGTGAGCTGAGCGCGGCTGGGAATCGCCGTCACCTTCGCCTCTTCCTTATATAGGCGGACGGCTCTACGGCGCCCGGCGAGGGACACCGGGTGAAGCCAACAAAAAAAACGCGATTTAAAAAAAAAACTTGTAACGCTATCACATTCAGATGTATTGCAGTTTTAAACCCCCCTACTCAGCGCTTTCGCGAACAATATTATGCATAATAGAGGGTTTTTTTTTGGGTTAGATCGCGTAAATATAAATGTGTCGTTAAATCCGCCACCACCCGACGCAGCCAATTAGTAAGTGTTGTCGCGTGAACAAAACGTGCCAATCCGTGACTGGTGTATTGGAGAGTAATCCCACTACAACATTTGCAATGTTACTCTCTGCGTTTACTCTCCAACACACCCGTTGTGCTGTACCAGTAACGAATTGCCATGTTGTGTTTACGTGCGCAAACCTTACTAGTTGGCTGTGTCGGGTGGTGGCGGGTTTAACGACACCACATTTATATATTTACGCGATATAACCCCAAAAAACAACCTCTATTATAGATTTCGATTTAAAGCTTTCGTGACTGCAATGATTCATCTTCTTTGGTTCTTTCGGTAAAGTTATTTTATTT